>NC_083448.1:3397643-4072643 GCF_020745735.1 Hemiscyllium ocellatum | reverse complement strand
GTTTCGCGTGTGTGTTGTGTGTGTGTTGTGAGTGTTGTGTGAGTGTGTGTTGTGAGTGTGTTTTGCAAGTGTGTATTGCGAGTGTGTGTTGCCTGTGTGTTGTGTGTGATGTGTGAGTGTGTGGGTTGTGTGAGTGAATGTGTGTTGTGAGTGAGTGTGTGTTGCGAGTGCGTGTGTGTTGTGTGAGTGCGTGTGTGGTGTGAGTGCTTGTTTGTGTGTGTGTTGCGAGTGTGTTTTGCAAGTGTGTGTTGCGAGTGTATGTTGTCTGTGTGTTGTGAGTGTGTGTATGTTGTGTGAGTTTGTGTGTTGTCTGAGTGTGTGTTGTGAGTGCGTGTGTGTTGTGTGAGTGCATGTTTTGTGAGTGAGTGTGTGAGTGTGAGTGTGTGTTGCGTGTTGTGAGTGTGTGATGCATGTGTGTGTGTTGTGAGTATGTGTGTTGCGTGTGTTGTGAGTGTGTGTTGTGAGTGTGTGTGTCGCATGTGTTGTGTGTGTTGTGTATGTTGTGAGTGTTGTGTGTGTTGTGAGTGTGCATTGTGTATGTTGCGAGTGTGTGTGTTGAGTGTGTGTGTTGAGTGTTGTGTGAGTGCGTGTTGTGTGAATGTGTGTATGTTGTGTGTGCGTGTGTGTTGTGTGTGTGCATAGTGTGAGTGTGTGTGTTGTGTGAGTATGTGTTTGTGTGTGAGTGCGTGTTTGTGTGTATGAGTGTGTGTGTTGTGTGTTGCGAGTGTGTGTTGTGTGTGTGTGTTGTGTGAGTGTATATTGTGTGACTGTGTTGTGTAAGTGTGTGGGTTGTGTGTGTATGTTGTATGAGGGCATGTATGTTGTGTGAGTGCGTGTGTGTTGATGCATGTTGCGAGCGTGTGTGTGTTGCGAGAGTGTGTATGTTGCAAGTGTGTGTGTGTGAGTGCGTGTGTTGTGAGCGCGTGTTGTGAGCGCATGTGTTATGTGAGCGCGTGTTGTGAGCGTGTGTGTTATGTGAGTGCGTGTTTTGTGAGTGCGTGTGTTATATAAGTGCATGTTGTGTGAGTGCATGTGTGTTGTGTGTGTTGCGAGTGTGTGGAAGTGTGTGTTGTGTGAGTGCATGGTTGTGTGAGTGCATGTGTTGTGAGCGCGTGTGTTGTGAGTGCGTGTGTTATGTGAGTGTGTGTGTGTTGTGTGAGTGCGTGTGTTGTGTGAGTGCGTGTGTTGTGTGAGCGCGTGTGTTGTGAGCACATGTGTTGTGAGCACGTGTGTTGTGAGCGTGTGTGTTGTGAGTGCGTGTGTTGTGGACTGCGTGTGTTATGTGAGTGCATGTTGTTTGAGTGTGTGTGTGTGTTGTGTGAATGCGTGTGTTGTGTGTGTGTTGTGAGCATGTGTGTTGCGTGTGTTGAGTGTGTGTGGGTGTGTGAGTGTGTGTGTTGTGAGTGTGTGATGACTGTGTGTTGTGAGTGTGTGTTGTGAGCATATGTGTGTGTGTTGTGAGCGTGTGTTGTGTGAGTGTGTGTCGTGTGAGTGTGTGTTGTGAGTGAGGGTGTTGTGTGTGTTGTGTGAGTGCGTCTGTGTGTTGTGAGCGTGTGTGTGTGTGTGTGTGTGTGTTGTGAGTGTGAATTGCATTCCAAACTGCACACAATGCAACTAAAATGGAGCTTTACTCTGTATCTAACCCTGTGCTGTCCCTGTCCTGGGAGTTTTTGTTGGGGGGACAGTGTAGAGAGAGCTTTACTCTGTATCTAACCCCATGCTGTCTTTGTCCTTGGAGTGTTTGATGTGGGACAGTGTAGAGGGAGCTTTACTTTGGATCTAACCCTGTGCTGTCCCTGTCCTGGGAGTATTTGTTGCGGGGACAGCGTAGAGAGAGCTTTACTCTGTATCTAACCCCGTGTTGTCCCTGTCCTGGGAGTGTTTGATGAGAGACAGTGTAGAGGAAGCTTTACTCTGTATCTAACCCCGTGCTGTCCCTGTCCTGGGAGTTTTGATGGGGGACAGTGTAGAGGGAGCTTTACTCTGTAACTAACCCGTGCTGTCCCTGTCCTGGAGTGTTTGATGGGGTGACAGTGTAGAGGGAGCTTTACTCTGTAACTAACCCCGTGCTGTCCCTGCCCTGGAGTGTTTGATGGGGGACAGTGTAGAGAGAGCTTTACTCTGTATCTAACCCTGTGCTGTCCCTGTCCTGGGAGTGTTTGATGGGGGACAGTGTAGAGGGAGCTTTACTCTGTATCTAACCCTGTGTTGTCCCTGTCCTGGGAGTCTTTGATGGGGTGACAGTGTCGAGAGAGCTTTACTCTGTATCTAACCCCATGCTGTCTTTGTCCTTGGAGTGTTTGATGTGGGACAGTGTAGAGGGAGCTTTACTTGTATCTAACCCTGTGCTGTCCCTGTCCTGGGAGTATTTGTTGCGGGGACAGCGTAGAGAGAGCTTTACTCTGTATCTAACCCTGTGCTGTCCCTGTCCTGGGAGTGTTTGATGGGGGACAGTGTAGAGAGAGCTTTACTCTGTATCTAACCCTGTGCTGTCCCTGTCCCTGGGAGTATTTGTTGCGGGGACAGTGTAGAGTGAGTTTTACTCTGTATCTAACCCCGTGCTGTACCTGTCCTGGGAGTGTTTCATGGGGTGACAGTGTAGAGGGAGCTTTACTCTGTATCTAACCCTGTGCTGTCCGTATCCTGGGAGTCTTTGATGGGGTGACAGTGTAGTGGGAGCTTTACTCTGTATCTAACCCTGTGCTGACCCTGTCCTGGGGAGTGTTTGATGGGGGACAGTGTAGAGAGAGCTTTACTCTGTATCTAACCCCATGCTGTCCCTGTCCTGGGAGTGTTTGTTACGGGGTCAGTGTAGAGAGAGCTTTACTCTGTATCTAACCCCGTCCTGTCCCTGTCCTGGGAGTCTTTGATGGGGGACAGTGTAGAGAGAGCTTTACTCTGTATCTAACCCCGTGCTGTCCCTGTCCTGGAGAGTGTTTGTTATGGGGACAGTGTAGAGAGAGCTTGAGTTGGTATCTAACCCCCCCTGTGTCATGGGAGTGTTTGGTGGGTATGGGATCAGCGTAGAGGGAGCGTGGCTTTCAGTTGAGAAGAGTCAAGCAGTCAGGATGTGGCCTTCCCCTCAACTTCCCCTTCCAACTCCCGGAGTTCCTGCCTTTAACTGAAGTATCTGTCTGTGGTTAACCCAGCGTCAGGGGGATGTTGGGAATGGGTGGTGGGGAGGGTGGGGGGCGTAATGGGGAGACGTGGAGAGCATAGACAAAACATCCGTGCCTCTCATAAACCTTCGCGACCTCTGCCAGGCCGCACCAGCCACCCCTTCCCTTCCCCCAGCTCGCTGGCCTCCAATCCAGGCCACGCCCTCTCCAAAACCTTCCACGTCCTTCCCCATAACCGCACGATACGCCAAAAAAGAAACACGGACTCACTATTCCGAGGTGGCTAGTTGGGAAAGACCCCAAATCGGACCCGTCTGGCTGACTCCGCGCCTGGGTAAAAGGGAGCCCAGGCCTAGTTTTCGCTCGAAGCCTTACTCCCACAGGCTCGCCTTCTCCCATTCCCAGCCCAACGCTCCCCCCCTGAACCCCAAATCTGCCGGCTGCTCCCTCTGAGCAAGGCAGGGGAGGGTGGTGGGTGGGAAAGCGAGGGGAGATGGCGAGCGGGGTGTGAGGGACGGTTGACAATCTCTGGCAAAGGTCAGGGAGAACTCTCCCGGCGGCCTGTCGGCGCGAGAATCACTGCGGTGTCTTTGCTCCATCTTCGGCCTCGTCCCTCAGGTCAAAGGGCACGGGAAGTGGGGGAGGGAGCTGAGGGTGCGGAATGCCAATGGTGCCCGCACCTCCCCCCCCCTCCCCACAAATGGAGGGGCATGAACAGGGAGGCCTGGTGCAGATGGGTTCTGGGTCGAGGGGAGGAATGGGTTCCCAGGTACAGAGCTGTTTCTCTAAAATAGCGAGAACACACTCTCACGCACACCTTCTCACCCGCACACACATGATCCCTCACACGCCCGCCCGCCCGCACACACCACACAAACATTAACTGGCACCCACTCACTTTGTGACTGGGATTTCGACAGGAGGAGGGGGATGAAATTCACAAAGTGTGCATTTGAGAGTGTGTTCGGGTGTGAGAGAGACAGAGAGAATGTGTGCAAGTGTGTGAAGGTGCATGTGTGAGAGTTTGTATGTGTGCCTGTGTGCGAGAGTGTTGCTCTGTATGTGAGTGTGTCTATGTGAGGGTGTGTCCGTACGAGTGTGTCTGTGTGTGTGTGTGTGTGCCTGTATGCATGAGTGTGACTCTGTATGTGAGGGCTTGTGAGTGAGAGTGTGCCTCTGTGTGTGAGAGTGGCTCTGTGTGTGTGTCTCTGCGTGTGAGTGTGCCTCTGTGTGGGAGGCTGTTTGTGTGAGAGTGTGTACTCTGTGTGAGTGTGGCTATGTATGTGAGTGTCTGTGTGAGTGTGGCTCTGTGTGTGTGTGTGTGTGTGTGTGTCTCTGTGTGTGAATGTCTGTGTGAGAGTGTCTCTCTGTGTGTTTCTCTGTATGTGTCTGTCTGGGTGAGTGTGTCTTTGTGTGTCTATCTGTGTGCGTGTGTCTCTGTGCGTGTGTGCCTGTGTGTGAGTGTGTGCCTCTGTGTGGGAGACTGTCTGTGTGAGTGTGTGCTCTGTGTGAGTGTGGCTATGTATGTGTGTGTCTGTGTGAGTGTGTGCTCTGTGTGAGTGTGGCTATGTATGTGTGTGTCTGTGTGAGTGTGTGCTCTGTGTGAGTGTGGCTATGTATGTGTGTGTCTGTGTGAGTGTGGCTGTGTGTGAGAGTGTCTCTGTATGTGTCTATCTGTGTGTGTGTGTGTGTGTGTCTTTGTGCATGTGTGTGTGAGTGTGCCTCTGTGTGTGAGTGTGTCTCTGTGTGTGAGTGTGTCTCTGTGTGTGAGTGTGGCTTTGTGTGTGAGAGTGTCTCTGTGTATGAGTGTGCCTCTGTGTGTGAGAGTGTCTCTGTGTATGAGTGTGCCTCTGTGTGTGAGTGTGTCTCTATGTGTGAGAGCGTGTGCCTCTGTGTGAGAGTGTGCCTCTGTGTGTGAGAGTGCCTGTGTGTGAGTGCGTGCCTCTGTGTGTGAGCGTGTGCCTCTGTGTGTGAGAGTGCCTGTGTGTGTGAGTGTGTCTCTGTGTGAGAGTGTGCCTCTGTGTGAGAGTGTGCCTCTGTGTATGAGTGTGCCTCTGTGTGTGAGTGTGTCTCTATGTGTGAGAGCGTGTGCCTCTGTGTGAGAGCGTGTGCCTCTGTGTGTGAGAGTGTGCCTGTGTGTGAGAGTGTGCCTGTGTGTGTGAGAGTGCCTGTGTGTGTGAGTGTGTCTCTGTGTGAGAGTGTGTCTCTGTGTGTGAGAGTGCGTGCCTCTGTGTGTGAGCGTGTGCCTGTGTGTGAGCGTGTGCCTGTGTGTGTGAGAGTGTGCCTCTGTGTGAGAGTGTGCCTCTGTGTGAGAGTGTCTGTGTGTGTGAGAGTGCCTGTGTGTGAGAGTGTGCCTCTGTGTGTGAGTGTGTGCCTCTGTGTGTGAGTGTGCCTCGGTGTGAAAGAGTCTCTGCGTCTGAGTGTGTCTCTGCGTCTGAGTGTGTCTCTGTGTGCAAGTGTGCCTCTGTGTGTGAGTGTGCATGTGTGTGTGAGTGTGCCTCTGTGTGTGTGAGTGTGCCTCTGTGTGTGAGAGTGCCTCTGTGTGAGAGTGTGCCTCTGTGTGAGAGTGTGCCTCTGTGTGAGAGTGTCTGTGTGTGTGAGAGTGCCTGTGTGTGTGAGAGTGCCTCTGTGTGTGAGAATGTGCCTCTATGTGTGTGAGAGTGTGCCTCTGTGTGTGAGTGTGTGCCTCTGTGTGTGAGTGTGCCTCGGTGTGAAAGAGTCTCTGCGTCTGAGTGTGTCTCTGCGTCTGAGTGTGTCTCTGTGTGCAAGTGTGCCTCTGTGTGTGAGTGTGCATGTGTGTGTGAGTGTGCCTCTGTGTGTGTGAGTGTGCCTCTGTGTGTGAGAGTGCCTCTGTGTGTGAGTGTGGCTCTGTGTGGGAGACTGTCTGTGTGAGTGTGTGCTCTGTGTGAGTGTGGCTATGTATGTGAGTGTCTGGGTGAGTGTGGCTCTGTGTATGTGTGTGTCTGTGTGAGTATGCCTGTGTGTATGCCTGTCAGTGTGTGTGTGTGTCTCTGTGTGTGAATGTCTGTGTGAGAGCGTCTCTTTGTGTGTTTCTCTCTATGTGTCTATCTATGTGTGTGTCTCTGTGTGTGTGTCTCTGTGTGAGTGTGTGCCTCTGTGTGTGTGTGTCTCTGTGTGTGAGTGTGTGAATGTGCCTCTGTGTGTGAGTGTGGCTCTGTGTGGGAGACTGTCTGTGTGAGTGTGTACTCTGTGTGAGTGTGGCTATGTATGTGAGTGTCTGTGTGAGTGTGTACTCTGTGTGAGTGTGGCTATGTATGTGAGTGTCTGTGTGAGTGTGGCTCTGTGTGTGTGTGTGTCTGTGTGAGTGTGGCTCTGTGTGTGTGTGTGTGTCTCTGTGTGTGAATGTCTGTGTGAGAGTGTCTCTCTGTGTGTTTCTCTGTATGTGTCTGTCTGGGTGAGTGTGTCTTTGTGTGTCTATCTGTGTGTGTGTGTCTGTGTGTCTCTATGCGTGTGTGTCTGTGTGTGCCTCTGTGTGAGAGAGTGCCTCTGTGTGTGAGTGTGCCTCTGTGTGAGTGTGCCTCTGTGTGTGAGTGCCTCTGTGTGTGAGTGTACCTCTGAGTCCCTCTGTGTGTGTGAGTGTGGCTGCGTGTGTGAGTGTGCCTCTGTATGTGAGTGTGGCTCTGTGTGTGAGATTGCCTCAGTGTGTGTGCCTGTGTGTGTGTGAGCATCTCTGTGTGAGAGTGTGTCTCTGTGTGTGAGTGTGCCTCTGTGTGTGAGTGTGCCTCTGTGTGTGAGTGTACCTCTGTGTGTGAGTGTGCCTCTGTGTGTGAGTGTGCCTGTGTGTGGGAGACTGTCTGTGTGAGTGTGTACTCTGTGTGAGTGTGGCTATGTATGTGAGTGCCTGGGTGAGTGTGGCTCTGTGTGTGTGTGTGTGTGTCTGTGTGAGTGTGACTGTGTGTATGTCTGTCTGTGTGTGTGTGTCTCTGTGTGTGAATGTCTGTCTGAGAGTGTCTCTGGGTGTGTGTGTCTGTATGTGTCTGTCTGGATGAGTGTGTCTTTGTGTGTCTATCTGTGTGTGTGTGCCTCTGTATGTGAGTGAGTCTGTGTGTGAGTGTGCCTCTGTGTGAGTGTCTCTCTGTATGTGAATGTGCCTCTGTGTGTGAGTGTGCCTCTGTGTGGGAGACTGTGTGAGTGTGTACTCTGTGTGAGTGTGGCTATGTATGTGAGTGTCTGGGTGAGTGTGGCTTTGTGTGTGTATGTGTGTGTGTGTGTGTCTCTGTATGTGTCTGTCTGGGTGAGTGTGTCTATTTGTGTGTGTGTGTCTGTGTGTCTCTGTGCGTGTGTGTCTGTGTGTGCCTCTGTGTGTGAGCGTACCTCTCTGTGTGTGAGTGCCCCTGTATGTGAGAGCGTGCCTCAGTGTGAGTGTGCCTCTGTGTGTGAGAGTGCCTGTGTGTGTGAGTGTGCCTCTGTGTGTGAGTGTGGCTCTGTGTGTGAGTGTGGCTCTGTGTGTGAGTGTGCGTCTGTGTGTGAGTGTGCGTCTGTGTGAGTGTAATCTGTGTGAGTGTGGCTATGTATGTGAGTGTCTGGGTGAGTGTGGCTTTGTATGTGTCTGTGTGTGTGAATGTCTGTGTGAGAGTTTCTCTGTGTGTGTGTCTCTGTATGTGTCTGTCTGGGTGAGTGTGTCTATTTATGTGTGTGTGTGTGTGTGTGTGTGTGTGTCTCTGTGCGTGTGTGTCTGTGTGTGCCTCTGTATGTGAGCGTACCTCTGTGTGTGAGAGTGCCTTTGTGTGTGAGAGTGTCTCTGTGTGTGAGTGTGCCTCTGTGTGTGAGAGAGTGCCTCTGTGTGTGTGTGCTTCTGTATGTGAAAGTGGCTGTGTGTGTGTGTGTGTGTGTGTGTGTGTGTGTGCCTCTGTGTGTGTGAGTGTACCTCAGTGTGTGTGTGCCTCTGTGTGTGAGTGTGTCTCTGTGTGTGAGTGTGCCTGTGTGTGAGTGTCTCTGTGTGTGAGTGTGAGTGTGTGTGTGAGAGTGTCTCTGTGTGTGTGTGTGCCTCTGTGTGAGAGTGTCTCTGTGTGTGTGTGCCTCTGTGTGTGAGAGAGTGCCTCTGTGTGCGTGTGCTTCTGTATGTGAAAGTGGCTGTGTGTGAGAGTGTGCCTCTGTGTGAGAGTGTGCCTCTGTGTGAGAGTGTGCGGCTGTGTGTGTGAGTGTGGCTGTGTGTATGAGAGTGCCTCTGTGTGTGAGTGTACCTCTGTGTGAGAGTGTGGCTCTGTGTGTGAGAGTGTGGCTGTGTTTGTGAGTGTGGCTCTGTGTGTTAGTGTACCTCTGTGTGTGAGTGTGGCTTTGTGTGCGAGACTGTGTGAGTGTGTACTCTGTGTGTGTGTGGCTATGTATGTGAGTGTCTGGGTGATTGTGGCTCTGTGTGTGTGTGGCTGTGTGTGTGTCTGTTTGTGTGTGTGTCTGTGTGTGTGTCTTTGTATGTGTTTGTCTGGATGTGTGTGTGTGTCTGTGTGGCTCTGCGTGTGTAACTGTGTGAGAGTATGTGTGTCTGTGTGTGTGAGTGTGTGTGTCTATGTGAGTGTGTGTCTGTGTGAGTGTGTCTGTATCTGTGTGTGTGTGTGTGTGTCGCTGTGCGGGTGTGTCTTTGTGTGTCTCTCTGTGTGTGTCTCTGTGCATGTGAGGAGAAAGGGAGGGCTGCAGATGCTGGAGATCAGAGCTGAAATATGTGTTGCTGGAAAAGCGCAGCAGGTCAGGCAGCATCCAAGGAGCAGGAGAATCGACGTTTTGGGCATGAGCCCTTCTTCAGGAATGAGGAAAGTGTGTCCAGCAGGCTAAGATAAAAGGTAGGGAGGAGGGACTTAGGGGAGGGGCGATGGAGATGTGATAGGTGGAAGGAGGTCAAGGTGAGGGTGATAGGCCGGAGTGGGGTGGGGGCGGAGAGGTCAGGAAGAAGATTGCAGGTTAGGAAGGCTGTGCTGAGTTCGAGGGATTTGACTGAGACAAGGTGGGGGGAGGGGAAATGAGGAAACTGGAGAGATCTGAGTTCATTCCTTGTGGTTGGAGGGTTCCCAGGCGGAAGATGAGGCGCTCTTCCTCCAGCCATCGTGTTGCTATGGTCTGGCGATGGAGGAGTCCAAGGACCTGCATGTCCTCGGTGGAGTGGGAGGGGAGTTGAAGTGTTGAGCCACGGGGTAGTTGGGTTGGTTGGTCCGGGTGTCCCAGAGGTGTTCTCTGAAGCATTCCGCAAGTAGGCGGCCTGTCTCCCCAATATAGAGGAGGCCACATCGGGTGCAGCGGATGCAGTAAATGATGTGTGTGGAGGTGCAGGAAAATTTGTGGTGGATATGGAAGGATCCCTTGGGGCCTTGGAGAGAAGTAAGGGAGGAGGTGTGGGCGCAAGTTTTGCATTTCTTGCAGTTGCAGGGGAAGGTGCCGGGAGTGGAGGATGGGTTGGTGGGAGGAGTGGACCTGACAAGGGAGTCACGGAGGGAGTGGTCTTTTCGGAATGCTGATAGGGGAGGGGAGGGAAATATATCTCTGGTGGTGGGGTCCGTTTGGAGGTGGCGGAAATGATGGCGGATGATACGATGTATATGGAGGTTGGTGGGGTGGTAGGTGAGGCCCAGTGGGGTTCTGTCCTGGTGGCGATTGGAGGGGCGGGACTCAAGGGCGGAGGAGCGGGAAGTGGAGGAGATGCGGTGGAGGGCATCGTCGATCACGGCGGAGGGGAAATTGCGGTCTTTGAAGAAGGAGGCCATCTGAGTTGTACGGTATTGGAACTGGTCCTCCTGGGAGCAGATGCGGCGGAGACGAAGGAATTGGGAATATGGGATGGCGTTTTTACAGGGGGCAGGGTGGGAGGAGGTGTAGTCCAGGTAGCTGTGGGAGTCGGTCGGTTTATAATAAACGTCTGTGTCGAGTCGGTCGCCCGAGATAGAAATGGAAAGGTCTAGGAAGGGGAGGGAGGAGTCTGAGATGGTCCAGGTCAAATTTGAGGTCGGGGTGGAAGGTGTTGGTAAAGTGGATGAACTGTTCAACCTCCTCGTGGGAGCACAAGGTGTCTGTGTGAGTGTGTGTCTGTGTGAGTGTGTGTCTGTGTGAGTGTGTGTCTGTGTGAGAGTGTGTCTGTGTGAGTGTGTGTCTGTGTGAATGTGTCTGTGTGTGTGTGTACATTTGTGGCAGACAGTGTGCGTGCACGTGAGAGCGAGAGAGTGTGCAACAGCTTCCCTTTACCCCCCACCCTCCCAGTCCCTCTCAGCCCACAATCCTGTGCAGCCTGGTGAAGGGCGGGGCACCTCGGAGCACCCTGGGAATGGCCACAACGAACATCCCAGAGAGAGAGAGAGAGAGAGAGAGGGTCACCCTCTCACCAGGGCCAGGTGTTCGGGACCCCCCTCCCAAACCTCCCCTCAGCTCCAGGCACAACGGAGCCAGGCTATCGGGGGCGGGGGTGGCCACAGGCTGGTGGTCCAGGAGAGCCGCACGTTGGCATCAGTTATGTCAAAAACAACTCTTGCCTCCTCCCACTGGCCAGGCCCTCACCCTGACAGGCTGGGAGCTCCGCGTCGGCTCATCTCCCAGAGAACAGTACACGTTCCCGGCTACGGGAGACGGAATTAAAAAGCGGGATACTTCACATCACGGGCAGGTCCTGGGGAGTGTTACTGAACAAAGAGACCTTGGAGTGCAGGGTCATAGCTCCTTGAAAGTGGAGTCGCAGGTAGATAGGATAGTGAAGGCAGCGTTTGGTATGCTTTCCTTTATTGGTCAGAGTATTGAGTACAGGAGTTGGGAGGTCATGTTGCGGCTGTACAGGACATTGGTTAGGCTGTTGTTGTGTGCAATTCTGGTCTCCCTGCTACAGGAAGGATGTTGTGAAAGGGTGCAGAAAAGATTGACCAGGATGTTGGAGGATTTGAGCTACAGGGAGAGGCTGGGGCTGTTTGCCCTGGAGCGTCGGAGGCTGAGGGGGTGGGGGTGACCTTTATAGAGGTTTATAAAATCATGAGGGGGCATGGATAGGGTAAATAGGCAAGGTCTTTTCCCCCTGGGGTGGGGGAGTCCAGAACTAGAGGGGAAAAGTTTTAGGGTGAGAAGGGGACCTGAGGGGCGACTTTTTCACGCAGAGGGTGGTACGTGTGTGGACTGAGCTGCCAGAGGAAGTGGTGGAGGCTGGTACAATTGCAACATTTAAGAGGCATTTGGATGGGTATATGAATAGGAAGGGTTTGGAGGGATATGGGCCGGGTGCTGGCAGGTGGGGACTGGATTGGGTTGGGATATCTGCGTCGCCCCCTCCAGCACTTGCCTCCCCTCTCATTTCAGAAGGTGGCAATGAAGTCAAGATGTTAGCCCAGATCCAATGTTTTCAGGAAGGGGAGGGGGGGGGAGAGGTTAAAGGTGACAGAGTTCGCTTTCCCTTTAATGGAAGTCGAGCCGGGAGGGGCGTGCCAGCAGGGAATCGAGAAAGGACTGCTTTCTCCTCCTTTGGGGGAGGAGGATTTCAAATGGGATCGTTCTGTACCTTCCAGGTGTAGGGGTGGGGGGAATGAAAGAGCCCAATTCTTGACAGTTCCAACCTCTCGCAGATTTGGAGTTTTCTGCATGGTATCAGTTTTTTTTTGTTTTTGGGGGTTGGGTGGGGTTGGGAGAAATAGCAGCCAGGAGGGAAATTGGATTAAACGTTTATCTCAGCCCTGCCTCTCTCCCCCCCCACCCCCACCAACACCTCCCTTCAATAAATCCCTGGAAAGCTTGCAATTTCTGGAGTCACACACAACCCGTCAAATTTCCTGTCATTTCAGGTGAAATATCCATGATTGCTGAGACAGGATAAGGTTTGTGAAATAAAAGGGAGTGGATTTTCCCTCTCCTCCTCCTAGTGGGATTTTTTTTGTGTGAAGGGATGGGGAGGGAGGGATGAGGACAGGCATTTGGAAATCAGGTGAATAAGATTCGACCCCTTCCCTCTCAGCCTCTCATCTCCAAATATATCTCCAAAATAAAGCTATCTCCCACCCATCCACCCAATCTCTCCCATCCTTACCTTCTGAAAGCCGGCGTTCAGCGACTCAGATGCATTGCAGTCTTGCCTGGGTCTCCGCCCCTGTCATTTCTTCTGTCTCTCTCTCTCTCTCTCTCTCTGTGTGTTGTGTGGGTGTGTTTTTAAAACAGCCCCTTTCCCCTTCACCGCACCTTCCCCCTCAGCTCTGCATGAGGGAGCATACTGCCCAAGCTGCAAGCTCTTCCTGCGAGGAAGCCTCCCTCAGCTCTGTGAGGGAGTGCACCTCGCAGTCTAATCCCCCCCCCCCCCCCCGCCCCGCCACCCCAACCTCTACAGCTGCCTGGACAAAGCCAGCAGAAATCCTCTCTCTCTCTCTCTCTGTATCACTCTGCAAAGAGCTTATCTCTCTCTCTCTCACACACATACACACAAGGCCTTTGGGCACCCTCTGCTGGGAGCATCCCTCATTACGTCTCCTCCACTCCCCAGCACCACAACACTCCTGCAAAACGCTACAAGGTAAGAAATTGACATACAAGGGTGTGTTTGTCCCTAACCTGACTTGTTAGATTTCTCCTCTCTCAGTCCTTTTAGATTTCGTGAGCACCAGACGTGATAACCGCTTGTATTTTCTTTCCTGGAAAGATCCTGGGGGGGGTTTTTGGGGATGGCAGATGGGAACAGAGGAGCTAGACTCCTGGGATTTAAATGAGGGTTGTAGTGGCGGGGGGGGGGGCGGGAGGTAAAGGCTGGTTTATTTACTCCTGAGATAGCCAGGGGAGTTTGCCAGTGAGGGCGGGCTGCAGATGCCGGGCATCAGTCCTGGCGCCACGCTCTCGACCGGGGAGCTGACAGGGAGAGGTAACCTCGCTGTCTCGTGCCCAGGCGATTCGAAGAAACGTGCAAGATGCCACAGGGTTGGTTGACAAAGCTGAGGGGGGGGGGGGGGGGGATCCAGAAACAGGCAGGGTGATAGGGATCCAACTTGTTTCAAAATTCGGATCCCACCCGTCCATGCCGACCCAGATATCCCAACCCAATCAAGTCCCCCTTGCCAGCACCCGGCCCATATCCCTCCAAACCCTTCCTATTCATATACCCATCCAAATGCCTTTTAAATGTTGTCATTGTATCAGCCTCCACCACTTCCTCTGGCAGCTCATTCCATACACGTACCACCCTCTGTGTGAAAAAGTTGCCCCTCAGGTCCCTTTTATATCTTTCCCCCCTCACCCTAAACCTATGCCCCTCTAGTTCTGGACTCCCCCACCCCAGGGAAAAGACCTTGTCTATTTGTCTTGTCCAAGGAGGACTTCGGGACAGGCAACAATGCAAAATGGCCGAGCAGAGGCTGATAGGCAAGTTTGGTAGCCATGGGAACGGCCTCAACTGGGACCTTGGGTTCATGCCACACTGTAGGTGACCTCATTGCACGATGCGCGCACACACACACACACTTACATACTCAAACAGACAGACACACACACACACACACACCCCCGCATACTCAAATAGACTCTCTCTCACACTCTCTCAGGCACACGCACACACTCCCATACTCAAACAGATCCTCTCTCTCACATACACACTCTCTCTCAGACACACACAAACACACACACACTTACATACTCAAACACACCCTCTCTCTCTGTCTCACACACACACACACATACACACTCAAACAGACCCTCTCTCTCTCACACACACACACACACACACACACACACCACACACACACACACACACTCCTACATTCTCACACAGCCACACACACACTCTCTCATCACAAGCTCTCTCTCATACACCCCCTCACACCCACCCTCTCACAGGCTTATAGCCCATCACACTTACAAACACACACCCACACCCATACACCCCCTCTCCCCTGCATGCACACACATTTACGTTTGTGGGGTGAATTTGTACTTGCAGAATTACATCCTAATTTGCTCAAAAACGGCAGAAATCCAGGTAAGATTCTGTAAATCCCACTTTAGAAATAGGATCAGTCTGAACTAACCTTGGGATCCAGACGGACTTGAACCTCACACCTTCAATGCATTATCTGAGCTTGAGATGGAACATATTGTTAAAGCTATCGTGAGAACGTAACTTTTAAAAAAGATCTGTGATTTGCATATGAAGGAACTGAAACTAATGTGATCATTCAATAAGATGCAAGACTTAAGCTAAATTTGTTCAATATTTTATTCCATTTCACTGCAATCCTGTGTAAATTCCGTGTCTTATGATTCTGCTCCACAATCACCTGATGAAGGAGCGATGCTCTGAAAGCTAGTGCTTCCAAATAAACCTGGTGTTGAAAATGTGTTGCTGGAAAAGCGCAGCAGGTCAGGCAACATCCAAGGAACAGGAGATTCGATGTTTCGGGCATAAGCCCTTCATTTTCCTGTTCCTTGGATGCTGCCTGACCTGCTGCACTTTTCCAGCAACACATTTATAGCTCTGATCTCCAGCATCTGCAGTCCTCACTTTCTCCTATAATCTGGTGTTGTGTGATTTTGTACACCCCAGTCCATCACTGGCACCTACCCATGCCCCCTCATGATTTTATAAACCTCTATAAGGGTCGCCCCTCAGCCTCCGAACTTCCAGGGAAAACAGCTCCAGACTGTTCAGCCTCTCCCTGTAGCTCAAACCTCCAACCCCTGTCAATCTTTTCTGAACCCTTTCAAGTTTCACAACATTCTTCTGATAGGAAGGAGACCAGAATTGCACGCCATATTCCAACAGTGGCCTAACCAATGTCCTGTACAGCCGCAACATGACTTCCCAACTCCTGTACTCAATACTCTGATCAATAAAGGAAAGTATACCAAACGCTGCCTTCACTATCCTATCTACCTGTGACTCCACTTTCAAGGAGCTATGAACCTTAACTCCAAGGTCTCTGTTCAGCAACGCTCCCCAGGACCTTACCATTAAGTCCCACTCTGATTTGCTTTTCCAAAATGCAGCACCTCGCATTTATCTGAATTAAACTCCATCTGCCACTCCTCAGCCCATTGGCCCATCTGGTCCAGATCCTGTTGTAATCTGAGGTAACCCTCTTCGCTGTCCACTACACCTCCAATTTTGGTGTCATCTGCAAATTTACTAACTGTACCTCTTATGCTCACGTTCACATTGTTTATATAAATGACAAAAAGTAGAGGGCCCACCACTGATCCTTGTGGCACTCCCCTGGTCACAGGCCTCCAGTCTGAAAAACAAACCTCCACCACCATCCTCTGTCTCCTACCTTTGAGCCGATTTGGAAATCTGGAGCCAAAGCCAGGCCTGGACGTGGGAAAATGTCGTCGGAGAGCCCGCTGGGTTCTGGAGAGATCGGCAGAGGCTAATGTGGCGTGGGCGTTCCGAAAAGCAAACGCGTCAGTCCCCATTTCGCTAAGTGAGCTCCTCACCGCCCACGCTATGTCCCAGCCGCAAGACTTGCATTGCAGATGGAGCTAACTGAATTGGCAATGAGATTTGAAGTAATGGACGTTTCGAAACTCAAATCGGATCGTTACCAATGCGAGCAGGGGAATGAGTGTTCGGTTTTTGTTCCCAGTGGGAGCTGCGTGCTTTTTTGTGTTTGGATGTAGGGGGAGGAAGAGAGAGGTCCAAGTGGACTTATCTGAATGTCGTTGTAACAGCGCCCGCATCCATCACTTCCTCAGGAAGTGCATTCCATACCCTCTGTGTAAAATTCGCCCCACGTGCCTTTCTTAAATCTCTCCCCTCTCACCTGGAAAAAGTACTCCTTCACCCGTCCCAGGGAATAGACAACTCCAACTGTACCCCCACCCCCCCCAGCTCATGATTTTATCAACCTCCGTTAAGTCACCCCTCACCCTCCCATGTTCCTTACAACTCAAACCTTTCCAGTCCTTGCTAAATCACTTTGCAACCCTCTCCTGCTTTAATAATATCCTTCCTATAACAGGGGGGTGCCCGGAATGGGACATGGGACTCCCAGATGAAGCCTCACCAATGTCCTGTACAACCCCAATGAGACTTCCTAATCCCAAGGTCCAAGCAATGAGGGTGAACGGGCCGAATGCCTTCTTAACCACCCTGTGACGCTTGAGTTGGAGATTCCGGTGTTGGACTGGGGTGTCCAAAGGTGAAAAATGATGCTGCACCAGGTTATAGTCCAACAGGTTTAATTGGAAGCACACTAGCTCTCGGAGCGACGCTCCTTCATCAGGTGGTTGTGGGGGACGCAATTGTACGATGCAGAATTTAGAGCAAAGTTTACAGTGTGATGGAAAAATCATACACTGAAAAATACTTTGATTGTTTCATCTGTTCGAATACCGTGATAATTTCACTTCTTTCATGTGTAAATCACAAAACTTTTTTTTAAAAGTTGCATTCTCGGGTTAGCTGTTAACAATTGGTGTCAGCCCAGGTAAGATGTTGAAGGTGTTATCCCCTTGTGTTCTCTGTCTGTGCCATCATGTTTAGATGGATACTAATCTAACAAGGGAGTTAACAGAGTCTTACATGAATTCGTGCAGTTTTTGAGCAAAGTACAATGTAGATGTATATGTGTGAATATGGGTTTTTGTGTGTGTCAGTGTGTCTGTCTGTCTGGGGTTCAGGGGTTGTGAGTGTGTATGTGAGTGTAGAGTGTTTAAGTCTGTGAGGGGGTGCATGTGTGAGTGTGTGTGTGTCTGGAGTGAAGGTTTGTGAGTGTCTGTGAGAGAGAGCGTATACTTAAGATTAGATTAGATTAGATTCCCTACAGTGTGGAAACAGGCCCTTCGGCCCAACCAGTCCACACCGACCCTCCGAAGAGTAACCCAGCCAGGCCCATTTCCCTGTGACTAATGCATCTAACACGATGCACAATTTAGAATGGCCAATCCACCCTAACCTGCACATCCCTGAGCAGTATTGGTAATTCAGCACGGCCAATCCACCCTGAGCACTATGGATAATTTAGCACAGCCAATCCACCCTTACCTGCACATCCCTAAGCACTATGGGTAATTTAGCATGGCCAATTCACCCTAACCCGCACATCCCCCTGAGAACTATGGGTAATTTAGTATGCCAATCCACCGTAACCTGCACATCCCTGAGCACTGAGTAATTTAGCATGGCCAATTCATCCTGACCTGCACATCCCTAAGCACTATGGGTAATTTAGCCCAGCTAATCCACCCTAACCTGCACATCCCTAAGCACTATGGGTAATTTAGCATGGCCAATTCACCCGAACCTGCAATCCCTGAGCACTATGGGTAATTTAACATGGCCAATTCACCCTAACCTGCAATCCCTGAGTACTATGGGTAATTTAACATGGCCAATTCACCCTAACCTGCAATCCCTGAGTACTATGGGTAATTTAACATGGCCAATTCACCCTAACCTGCAATCCCTGAGTACTATGGGTAATTTAACATGGCCAATTCACCCTAACCTGCACATCCCTGAGTACTATGGGTAATTTAGCATGGCCAATTCACGCTGACCTGCACATCCCCCTGAGTACTATGGGTAAATTAACATGGCCAATCCACCATAACCTGCACATCCCTGAGCATTGTGGGTAATTTAGCATGGCCAATCCACCCTAACCTGCACATCCCTGAGCACTATGGGTAATTTAGCACAGCTAATCCACCCTAACCTGCACATCCCTAAGCACTATGGGTAATTTAGCACAGCTAATCCACCCTAACCTGCACATCCCTAAGCACTATGGGTAATTTAGCATGGCCAATCCACCCTAACCTGCAATCCCTGAGCACTATGGGTAATTTAACATGGCCAATTCACCCTAACCTGCACATCCCTGAGATGAAAAGAAAAAGAGAGGGAGAGAGAGAGAGGGGTTCTTACCTGAGCAAAGGGAGAAGAAAGAGAGAGAAGTCTATTGGCTGAGCAAAGAATTTGAACTTGAGAAGTCCGTGACTTAGTCAGCAAAGTCAACAGGATGGAGATTAAAAGAGAAGGTTGTAATATATATAAATATGTCAAAACTCTGCCGCATTTTGAGGAGAAAGAGGTTGAAGCCTTATTTATTTCATTGGAAAAATTGGCTCGGCAGGTGGAGTGGTCAGAGGATCTACGGGTAACGCTAGTTCAGACTGAACTGGTCGGCAGAGCTAGTGAGGTATTTGCTGCGCTGTCAGATGAGGGGGTCAAGAGATTAGGAAGAGGTTAAACAGGCGATTTGGAGTGCTTGTGAATTGGTACCTGATGCACAGAGACACAGAGGAGGAACTGGGTCAGACTTAGGTTGAGTTTGAAAGAATTAAACGTGGTCGTTTTAATTGATGGATGCATGCTTTAAAAAGATAAATAGTGATCTCTGGGCTAGCTCTTTTGTGCAGGATGAATCTTTTCTGCGTTGGAGGTTTAAATTAGCAGAGGCTTTCACCCAGTGTTGTAACAGAGGCCAGAACGGTGGGGAGGTGGGGGGGGGGGGGGTCACAGTTTAAGGACACGCGGTGGGACTGAGATGAGGAGAAATATCCTCACCCAGAAATTCTGGTGCAGAAAGCAAGGGGTGGGGAGGGGGTGACATCGAAACTTTTCAAGGAGGAACTGAAAGTGGGCACGGAGTCGATGATCACCCTTTGATCAGATTGAAGATGGAGCCGGGAGGGAGCGCTCGCAAAGTGTCCCGCTGCTTGCATTGGAGTTCGTAGGAAGGAAATGGGACAGAGAGTAGACGATGAATTATATTCAATATGGGGAGATATTGGGGGGGGGGGGGGGGGGAAATGAATTAGATCCAGGGGAGAAAATGCAAATTTAAAACATCCTCTCTGAAGATCTGCGCCACCAAAGAGAGTTCGAATGGAGTCTTTTATCGAAGATTTTCTGATCTGCGCAAGCGAAATGTCAAACCATCGCAACAGCGGATGCTGTGCTTCATCGGACGACGGCAAAGTCCAGAAGTGGTTGAGAACCACATGGTGAGTCTTCGACAGGGTCGGTGGTCAGATGGGTTAAAATCAGGCGTGGAGAGTTCCCAGCCTCCCGTGAACAAGGGAGCCACCACAGTCCATAGAAGCCGACAGCCATGAGCTGGCCGGCTCCCTAGCGCCACTCGGGATGGTGGTCGCCCCTGGGACTGCGAGACTCTGCAGGAACCCCCCTGCCTGCTGTCTGGAAGAAGACAAACCCAGCCAGTTGCGTGTGCCCATGGGTGTGTTTTATTTAGCGCAAGTGCCTGTCCGGTTTCCTGCTGAGCTTGCCGCCGTGTGGAACCGTGAACCGGCCAGACTGAAGGAACACGGCTCTCTCGTGACAAGACTGGAGAGCGGACGCTCACTTGAATCGCCCAGTTTCTCTTGGCGGCCATTTGACGGTTTCGCAAGCCCTGGGAATGGGTGGGAAGCGATTTTCACATTTGACTTCGTGCGGGCATGGCTTTTCTGTACCACAGCCCGGGACTCTACCATCTGCAGGGCAAGAGAACACAGCGGGCACAAGTTAGCTCCAGAACTGTTGCGCTTCTCTCCTTTAAACAAAGCAACCTGCCTCAAGGCAACCACCTGGAAATAAAAGCTGTTGTCTCAAGGTGGCATGTAGCATCCTCATAGAACGTTCCAGCACGGTACAGGCCCTTCGGCCCCTCGATGTTGCACCGACCTGTGGAACCAATCTGAAGCCCAGCTAACTGACACCATTCCATTCTCCTCCATATGCCTATCCAATGACCATTTCAATGCCCTTAAAGTTGGTGAGTGTTGCAGGCAGTGCGTTCCACGCCCCTACTGCTCTCTGAGTAAAGAAACTACCTCTGACATCTGTCCTATACCTATCACCCTCTCAATTTAAAGCTGTGTCCCCTCGTGCTAGCCATCACTATCCGAGGAAAAGGGCTCTCACTGTCCACCCTATCTAACCCTCTGATTATCTTACATGTCTCAGTTAAGTCACCTCTCAACCTTCTTCTCTCCAACGAAAACAGCCTTGTGTCCCTCAGCCTTTCCTCGTAAGACCTTCCCTCCCATACCAAGTGACACCCCGGTAAATCTCCTCTGAACCCTTTCCAAAGCTTCCACATCCTTCCTATAATGCGGTGACCAGAACTGTATGCAATGCTCCAACTGCGGCCACAATAGAGTTTTGTACAGCTGCAGTATGATCTCATGGCTCCGAAACTCAATCCCTCTCCCGATAAAAGCTAACACACCATACGCCTTCTTAACAACCCTGGGTGGCAACGCCCATAGCTTTTGCAAACTTCTATCAGGTCAGCCCCTCATCCTCTGGCGCTCAAGTGAACCACCTTACTTTGTGCCACCAGTCAGTGGGATTTTGAAGGAGTATCTCTTGACAGCTCCCCAGCCCTGGAGGGTAGGGAAGGACCGAACTGAACACACGGTGTCAACCCCTCAGACTCCAGCTCTGGCTTAGCCACGTAATGTGAATTCAAACAACCTTCCAAGGGCCCAAGCTGACCCCTCTCGGCCAGCTTTCATCCTTTGCAAACAGGCGTGGGCTCGGGCCACACTGGATCTTTCCCCGACTGCCCTGGGAATGGAGTGGGGCAGTCCAGGGGCACTCATGCCGCTAGGGGTCGGGAGTCACGTGTAGGCCAGACCGGGAAAGGATGGCAGATACGTTATGAGCCGTACCTCTCCCCCCACAGTGGGGGGAAGGGGGGGGGGATCCTCTGGATGACGAGCAGCGACCTTGCCAAGACTCCAAACTCAGACCACCCCCCGCCACAGCACCAGGGACTACAGTTCAATTCTAGCCTCCGCCACTGACGCACTGGAAGCCAGAGCTGCCTCCCTGCTCCTGCGTGTAGGTCCTGTGCTTTGAACACTTCGTGGTCATCCCAATAAAGAAGCAGTCGTCATGCCAGGGATAACGGGATTCCCGCACGCGCCAAGACAGCACGTTCCCGAAGAAACGTCGCCTATGCTCAGTCCTGGACGCGCGCCTGGGCAAGAGACTGCCGTGGTCAAGCAACACCGTTCCTGCTCCTGTCGGGTTCTTGCAGAAGCCCCCATGTGTCAACGGAGGCTCAGGTTCTTCGAGAGGCCATACAACATACGCTCCTTCGCCTCAATGCTTACTCCAATCTTCTCTCTGCGCGGGCAGCTAACCAACCTTCGGGTCGGAGGGCTGCAGCTCTGAGAAAGTGCGTGCTGGTTGGGAACGTGCCACCCCACTTTCCCAATCCCCTGTTTCCCCAGCACGTGGCCTGTCACCTTGGCACATCGCGAGTGCCCCATCTAAACCCTCCTTCAATGCGAGAAGGTGGGTCTGCCTCTCCCCCCTCCTCTCCCAGGCGCTGAGTTCCAGATTCCTCACCAGCCTCTGCCCTCGAACCCTCCCGTCCTTTCCCTTAACTCTATGCCTCCCCACCCCAGATCATCAATTCCACAAAGGAGAAAAAGGTTCCTTCCTATCTACCCCAGCGATACCCCGATCCATCTCATCGTCTGCCCTCCCTCCATCTCCTCTGCTCTCAAGAAAACAACTCCACCTCCCCCCCCACCCCAGTCTGTCCCAATGTCTCTTCAAGAGCTGAAATTCTCCAGACCCCCCCCAAAATGAGGCAACATCCTGGTAAATCTCCCTCTGCTTCCCCCCCACGTGCCCCTCTCTCCCAGTGCTCGCACATTCCCTCCTACAATGTGGATTCCAGAACTGCACACAATACTCTCACTGTTGTCATCGGTTAGCAGGGGTGGGGGGATCTTATGAGGCCAACACAAAGCATTGGTATAGTTGGATAACCCAATGCCCCCTTTGCAACAAGGGCAGAGAGAGACAAAACCTCTCGAACTGCTTGTTGTACCCACGTGTAAATATTCTGTGCATACGTACCACAAATCCCTCTAGGGTGTCCTAATTTCCTGGTCTCCGACCACATCCGAAAACAAACGCTTGGTCTTTTATGTCCTACCAAAGCAATTATCCTCCCTCCTTCCTCACCTTAACTGCTGCCTTCTCACCCTCCTTTCCCTTAGTCCACGCCGTTAGCCCTGCTGCCTCACGGCGCCAGGGACCTGGGTTTGAATCCACTCTCGGGCGACTTTCTCCCCCCCCCCCCCCCGGTTTCCTCCCGCAGTCCAAAGATGTGCAGGTCAGGGTGGGCAGGCTGTGCTAAAGACCCCTGTCGTGTGCAGGTTAGGGTGGGCTAGCCATGGGAAAGGCAGGGTTGCAGGGACAGGGCGGAGGAGTGGGTCTGAGTGGGATGCTCTTTGGATAGACAATGTGGGCTGGAAGGGCCTGCTTCCACTCTGTAGGGAAACTATGATTATGTTGTTCCAGTTCCCTCAATTTTTGTGGACAGCATTCATTGCCCATCCCTGATTGCCCCCTGTGAGAAGGTGGGGGTGAGCTGCCTTGTTGATCCACTGCAGTCAGTGTGGTGTAGGGACACAGTGCCCTGAGGGAGTCCCAGGATTGTGAGCTAAGGATCGCCCGATATATTTCCGAGTTGCGGACGGTGAGGGGCTCGGAGGGGAACTTGCGGGGGGGGTGGTGTTCCCATGTACCTGCTGCCCCTTGTCCTTCCCGATGGAAGTGGCCGTGGGGTTTGGAAGGTGCTGCCTGAGGAGCCTGGGGGAGTTGCTGCAGTGCGTCTTGTAGATGGTACCCACTGCTGTTACTGAGCGTTGGGGGGGGGGGGGTTGGAGGGAGAGGGGGGGTTTGTGGGTGCGGGGACAATCGAGCGTTTTTGAAGCTGCCCCCCCATCCAGGGCAAGTGGGGAATATTTCCTCCCACCCTCCTGACTTGGGCCTTGTTGATGGAGGGGACAGGCTTTGGGGGGAGTCAGGTGGTGAGTTACACGCAGCAGGATTCCCAGCCTCTGAGCTGCTCTTGCAGGCACAGCATTTATGTGACCAGTCCAGAGAATGGCTGTGTGAGAGCGCACGCGGGAGAGAGGGGGCGCAGGGGTACGTGAGAGAGAGCATGCGTGAGTGCGTGTGAGAGTGTGCACATGCGTGAGTCTATGCACGAGAGAGTGCGTGCGAGTGTACGTGCGAGAGAGAGAGAGAGAGAGGGGGGGCGCCGCGCGTGAGAGAGAGAGGGGGCCGTGCGTGAGAGAGAGAGGGGGCCGTGCGTGAGAGAGAGAGGGGGCCGTGCGTGAGAGAGAGAGGGGGCCGTGCGTGAGAGAGAGAGGGGGCCGCGCGTGAGAGAGAGAGGGGGCTGCGCGTGAGAGAGAGAGGGGCTGCGCGTGAGAGAGGGGGGCCGCGCGTGAGAGAGAGGGGGCGCGCGTGAGAAAAAGGGGGCGTGCATGAGGGGGCACGTGTGAGAGGGCGCGGGAGCGTGCACGCGAGTATGCGTGAGACAGCATGCATGAGTGCGTGTGCGCACGCATGAGAGAGAGAGTGTGTGAGAGAGACGCGAGAGAGAGAGGGTGTGTGTGAGAGAGAGAGGGCGCGCGAGAGTGCGTGAGACAACATGCGTGAGTGCATGAGAGTTTGCGCACGTGTGAGAGAGGCATGTGTGTGAGAGATGCGCGAGAGTGTGCGTGCGTGTGAAACGGTGTATATGAGACAGAGTCATGTTTTAAAATGCCTTCTCAAATTGGGAATGTTCCTCTCTACCTACAACTTCAAAAGGTCTCGAAATGTCAGGACACGGGACACTCCCTTCGAACTGGTGATATGTTATCTCCGAAAGGTGCAGACGTTGGCATTCGGGATACTGGCCCTGGGAACTCCCCAGTCCAGCAGAAACTGTTCAAGTTGAGCAGCTTCATTCCAAACACTCACGTGTTTCACCCTTCCTCACAGAGCGACCAGAATTCAAATCCTCCACTGAACCTCATTGCTGTGGGGCATTGTCAACGCAAACGGTTGCCTGATCACTTGCACCCACCAGGAGAGATGCAGCAACGCTGGTTTACCAAGGAGACTGCAATCAACCCCGCGAGAGAGAGAGGCGTTGATCGCTGTGGAGACGGTGCTCCCTCAACTGGGTTTCACGCTGCTGCGCGGAACGGGCACTGCAAATGTTCACACGCGGGGTGCCACCCGCTGCTTACCTTGAGTTAATCCAGAGCCAACTGGACAGCCACAGTGGAAGTCAGGCCCTCGGCCGCTCGGAGGATCTGAAACACAACCGAACCGAGTTCACAGTGAATCAGGTGAAGGCGGTCAGCGAGGCACACAGGCAACGCTCGAACAACGCACGTTACAGACGCCACATGCAGCACGCAACTCACGTGCTCGCCGGCACCGTTTGATTCCAAGTACACGGTGTGGGTGGCACAGTGGTTAGCACTGCTGCCTCACAGCGCCAGACGCCCGGGTTCAATTCCCGCCTCAGGCGACTGACTGTGTGGAGTTTGCACGTTCTCCCCCGTGTCTGCGTGGGTTTCCTCCGGGTGCTCCGGTTTCCTCCCACAGTCCAAAGATGTGCAGGTTAGGGTGGATTGGCCGTGCTAAATTACCCATAGTGCTCAGGGATGTGCAGGTTAGGGTGGATTGGCCATGCTAAATTACCCATAGTGCTCAGGGATGTGCAGGTTAGCGTGGATTGGCCGTGCTAAATTACCCATAGTGCTCAGGGATGTGCAGGTTAGTATGGATTGGCCGTGCTAAATTACCCATAGTGTTAGGTGAAGGGGTAAATGTAAGGGAATGGGTCTTGGTGCGTTGCTCTTTGGAGGGTCGGTGTGGACTTGTTGGGCCGAACAGCCTTTTTCCACACTGTCGGGGAATCTAATCTAATCTACACGGAGGGACGGGGCCAATGGATGCCAGCACTTCCTTCTCCTCACCTCCCTGCGGTGAGCACCACTCCCATCTTTCACGAAAACAGCCCCAGCCTCTTAGAGGGATAGAAGCTTTTTAAGATACAGCATTAGACGTAAAGGAGGCGGCTCCTGGTGTTGTGAAGATTGCTAACCTGGAGGACTTAGCTACCAGCAAGTGGCCGGGAGGGAGGTGGGTGGGGGGGTGGTGGAGGCAAGGAGTTGATTAAAAAGGAGAGGGGAAAAGAAACGACTAAACTGACCAGGAAAATTCAAGCTGACTTTTGCATTCTTGCTTTTACAAAGTTACGTTTAAAAAAAAAGCAAGAGAGGAGCTAAATTCTATGTTGTTTACAAGTTTCCAATAAGAAAGGAAGTGAGTAGCTATAGTCCACGTTGGTTACAAGTTTAGATCTAAAAAGGAAGTGAATAGCTAAAGTGCACTCAGTTCCTTATAATCTCAGATGAGAGATAAGGAGGGGACAAGTGCGCGAGACAAATATTTCGCACCACGATATCAGACTCACTGAAAATAAGGGGGTTTCAGGGGGCTAATGGGAGCAAGGAACTTCAGGTTAGGAACACTGGTTAACAGCAGGCTCCTCGTTCAGGAGAGGATTGCAGCTCCTTTTCATTTCTCTTTTCTTTCTTTCCTTCCCCCTTCTTTCCTGCAGTTTTTCTACCACCCAACCATCCCCCTACAACTTTTAACTGCTTCCAACTTACCCAGAGGGGACGGGGTCTGGGGTAGGGCCTTGGGTTCTGATGCCCAGCGGGCATGCACTCTGTGAAATGGACTGTAACTTAAAGATATGCTTGATTCTTCTTCCTCTGGGCTTAAAATTTTGAACTCCTCTGCTGGGCTTTTCTTTTCCTCGCTTGTTCAATTCTGTAACACTTACGTTTCTGTACCTCATACAATTTTATTTTAAACGCAGAGGGTTAGGTGGAGAAGTTACGGCCCAGAGGTGGGTTGAAGTGACATTCAATCATAACATCGACTACCCATCCCTAAATGTCCCCTTGAGAAGGTAGAGGGTGAGCTGCCATCTTGAACCACCATCTTGGTGTAGGCGCCCTCAGGGAGGGAGTCCCAGGATTCTGACCCAGCGACACTGAAGGAAATGGCCGATGTATTTCCCAAGACGGGACGGTGAGGGGCTCGGAGGGGAACTTGCAGAGTTGTGGTGTTCCCACGTACCTGCTGCCCCTTGTCCTTCCCGATGGAAGTGGCCGTGGGGTTTGGAAGGTGCTGTCTGAGGAGCCTGGGGGAGTTGCTGCAGTGCGTCTTGTAGATGGTACCCACTGCTGCTACTGAGCGTCGGGGGAGTGGAGGGAGTGGGGGGTTTGTGGGTGTGGGGACAATCGAGCAGGGGGCTGCATTGTCCCTGGATGGTGTTGAGCTTCTCCAGTGTTGTTGGAGCTGCCCCCTCCATCCAGGGCAAGTGGGGATTATTCCCTCACCCCCTCCTGACTAGGGCCTTGTCGATGGTGGGGATGGGGCTTTGGGGGGAGTCAGGAGGGGAGTTGGTCACTCCCAGCCTCTGACCTGCTCTTGGAGCCATCATATCTCTATGGGCTGGTCCAGTTCGGCCTCTGGTCAACGGTAACCCCCAGTACATTGACAGTGGGGGGATTCAGTGACGGCAATTTGTACTCTTTCTTATTTGTGGGTGCCGCGAGACCAGTATAGAGCCATACCGCACAGAAGCAGATCCTTTGATCGTACCTCTATGTTCCAACCAGCACTAAACCATTTGCCCACATGCATTTCTTGGCCATTGGCAATTACGGGTTAACTCGAATGCTTTGGGTCTGGAGTCACGTCTAGGCCGGACCAAATAAGGGTGGCAACTTCCTTACGCAAGGGAAACTGTGGGGGGGAGGGGGGGGGGGGGGTTTCCGACAATCCCGAATGATCATTCGATTCTTAATTCCAGATTTTTACTCAATAAAGAATGTTCCAGAACAGGCCCTTCGGCCCTCCTGCGCCGATTCGGATCCTCCATCTAAACCCATCGCCTATTTTCTAAGGGTCTGTATCCCTCTGCTCCCTGCCCATTCATGGATTGGTCTAGACACATCTTAAGTGACAATACCATGCCCACCTCTACCACCTCCACTGACGTGTTCCAGGCACCCACCACCCTCTGCACCCACGCAATATCCCCCCTAAATTTTCCCCCTCTCACTTTAAACCCGTGACCCCTAGTAACGGAGTTCCCCCTCCCGGGTAAAAGTTTCTTGCTATCCCCCCCTGTCTATTCCTCTCATGATTTTGTCAACCTCAATCAGGTCCCCCCGCTCAACCTCCTCCTTTCCAATGAAAATAATCCTCACCTACTCAACCTCTCCTCATAGCTAGCTCCCTCCATACCAGGCAACATCCTGGTGAACCTTGGATAAAAGCAAATTACTGCGGATGCTGGAATCTGAAAACACAAGAGAAAATGCTGGGAAATCTCAGCAGGTCCAGCAGCATCTGTAAGGGAGAGAACAGAGCTGACGTTTCGAGGCTAACTGACCCTTTGTCAAAGCTTTGACTCGAAACATCAGCTGTTTTCTCTCCTTATAGATGCTGCCAGACCTGCTGAGATTTTCCAGCAGTTTCTCTTCGGTTCCTGGTGAACCTCCCCTGCACCCTCTCCAAAGCATCCACATCCTTTTGGTAACGTGGTGACCAGAACTGTACGCGGTATTCCAAAAACGGCCGAACCAAAGTCCTATACATCTGTAACATGACCTGCCAACTCTTGTGCTCGATACCCTGTCCGGTGAAGGAAAGCATGCCGTATTATGCCTTCTTCACCACCCTACTGACCTGCGTTGCCACCTTCAGGGAACAATGGACCTGAACACCCAGCTCTCTCTCTCTACATATGGACTGAAATCATGTTCCACAGTCCGCCATGGAAATACCTAATCTGGATAAGCATCATCCCACTAGGCCGTCATCTCCCCACTGCCAACGTCACTGGCCACTCCCAGCCCAAGCCTGGATACTGCCCGGATCATGCTGCCTTTGGACATGGAGTTGCCAGTGATGCAGACCCCTGGTGCAGTGATCAGCGACCAGCCCGCTCCCCACCTCGGAAAGTCCAGAGTCAACCACGTTGGGAATCACGTGGAGGCCGGACCAGACAGGGAGGACAGCCCTCCCTTCCCTGAGGACACAAGTGACCTTTTCCACAACTTGGCCTGGGTTGCATGGTCACTGTTCGGCCAGCGTTCAACTCTGACTTGCCTCGAGATAGCTGGGGGGGGGGCACAGAGATGACAATTCTGTGAGAGTTGGACGCTGGCAAGGAGGTTTTGGGCGGGGGGGGGGGGAGGTGCTGCAGAATGGCTTTATCTTTAACATCAGACAGCATTCAAAGTCACTGGGTTTAATGCTCTAGTCGCAGATATCGATTTTTGGGAGCACCACTCACACAGTCCTGGTGATTTTTTTTGTCAGTCAGTCCGGAATTGAACAGAGCACTCAGCAGCGTAACCCTCACTTCACCGGCAGGAGGAGAGAGTCTCCCGACTACAGTCGCAATGTATTCAAATCCTCCCTGTCCGTTATTGCTGTGGGCTGTCGATTCAGATGCACCGTTTACATCGACCCCTGATGTTTCTGAGTGGGGGTGGGGCACTCAAGTACGTTCGCTTGCTTCCTCAACCGAGGGCTCCTTCCCACCGTTGAGGTTGACAGAGCTCTCAGCCAGCTCTGACCCATCTCCAGCACTCCTTCCCCCCCCCCCAACCGCGATCGGGACCCCCTCATCTTGACCTCCCACATCCAGAGGATCATGGGGTCACCAGTCACAGACGGCCTTCCTCTCCCCTCCCCTCGTCGGCATTCAGCAAGGGACCATTCCACGCCCCCAACTCCGGGACACCCTCTTCCTCCACTCCCCACCGCGTCTTCGCCGACGACCACAGAGGGTGGGACTCCTGCCCGTTCCCGTGCCCCCCTCCCCGTTATCCCGGGCACACCCTCCAGGTGAAGCGGGGCGTTCCCTGCGCTGCCCGTCACCCTGTGTACTGCATTCGCTGCTCACGACGCCGGTCTCCTCCGCAACGAAAACGCGTTCTACCCACACAGGAATGACCCTGGGCTTCCAGCCACCTGCCTGGGCTTCAACACCCCCCAACCCTGCTTCCCCGGCCAACGTCCCGAAGTCCAGGGCTCGCCGCAGAGCACCAGCTGAAGCTCAGCGCAAACTGGAGGAAGAGCGCCTCCTTATCGGTAGGTGACGCTGAACAGCACGGCCGAGGCGGAGATGGTGAGGCGAGATTAGAGCGGGCGCTGGGAAAGCACAGCAGGTCAGGCAGCATCCGAGGGGCCGGAGAATCGACGTTTGTCCAGAAATGTCGGTTTGCCCTGCCCCTCGGACGCTGCTGTGCTTTCCCTGCGCCCACTCTAACCTTGACAACGCTCAACAGAGCCAGGAACCTAAAGTGAGCCCTGCAGCACAATACTCAGCCGACATTGCCACTGGGGCGGCTGTTTGTCACAAACGCAGATGTGAAACAAAAGCCGCCTGACATCATTAATACCAGCGGTGCGAGTCTGCAACCCCTAATCTGATCAGTCAAACGAAAACACGCAGGAAAAATAAACACTGCATTTACGCCCTCAACCCGGTGACGATGGCAACAAGTTATAATTATAGGGTGCCTTGAATACAGAGAGACGTTCCACAGCGTCTCACAACAGCTTTGGAGAACAACAACAAGTCACACTGAGCTGCAAGGTACCCCCGAGGCTGGCTCGGTGAGCTCGCCTTCGATGCGAACGGGTCACTGGACCCGAGACGCCGACCGTGCTTTCTCTCCACAGATGCTGCCAGGCCCGCTGAGCTGTTCCAGCAATTTTCTGTCTTGTTTTGATTCTGATCGAGAGGTTTGAGATTTGTCAAACATGAGCTTCAGATAAAGATGGACAAGGATGTTGGAGGGTCTGAGCTACAGGGAGAGGCTGAACAGGCCGGGGAGGGTTTTCTCTGGAGCCTCGGAGGCATGATTTATAAAATCATGAGGGGGGCATGGATAAGGTAAACAGATAAGGTCTTTTCCCTGGGGTTGGGGGGAGTCCAGAACTAGAGGGGCATAGGTTTAGGGTGAGAGGGGAGAGATATAAAAGGGACCCGAGGGGCAATTTTTTCACGCAGGGGGTGGTACGGGTGTGGAGTGAGCTGCCATTTTGTTTCCGATTGAGAGGGTCAGCTCAAGATTGCAGAGTGTGGGAGACTGGGCCCCTTGGGGGTGGAGGGGTTGGAGAGAAAAAGAAAAGAGTTTAGATCAGAGCGGTGCTGGAAAAGCACAGCAGGTCAGGCAGAATCAGAGGAGAAGGAAAATCGACATTTCGGGCAAAAGGTCTTCAACAGGAATGAGGCTGGGAGGCTCAGGTGGGTGGAGAGATAAATGGGAGGGGGTGTAGGGCTAGGGAGAAGGTAGCTGAGACCTCAATAGGTGGGTGGGGATGGGGATGGAGGTGATAGGTCAGATAGGAGAGTGGGGTGGGGTAGCAAAGAGTACAATGGGTGGGTGGGGGTGGGGATGAGGGTGATAGGTCAGTGGGGAGGGTGGGGGAAGGTAGCAAAGAGTACAATGGATGGATGGGGGTGGGGATGGAGGTGATAGGTCAGATGAGAAGGGTGGAGCAGATAGGTGGGAAGGGAGATTGACAGGTGGGACAGGTCATGAGGGTGGTGCCGAGTTGGAAGGTTGGAACTGGGGGTAAGGTTTGGGGGCAGGGGGAGAGGAGGAGGGAAAATGAGGAAACGGGTGAAGTCCGCATTGATGCCATGGGGTTGGAGGGTCCCGAGGCGGAAGATGACTTTTGCCTATTTGGAGAAAAGAGTCAAAGGGAGGGAGAGTTTGGACAGCAGCTGAGCTGAGGAAATCGGAGGTTTGCGGAAGGGGGAAAAACAGGTGGAGACTGAATAACAGGAGTGACAATTTGTGCTGCCCCTGTCAGAGGGGCTGAGCCGGCTGCGGTATGAGCTACATCGTGGGGATTACAGAGGAGACACACACACAGAGACATTGAGAGACAGAGAGAGAGAGAGAGAGAGAGACAGAAAGAAAAAGAGAGACAGACAGGTTCTGAACAGCAGTTCTTGCAAAAACCACGACATTTCAGGGGTACGTCACCATGTTTCCGTCCTCCAGCTGGACAATCCCAACGCAGGGCACAGCGGGACTGGCCCAAACACCCGGTGCCTCTCCGTCGGCCGGGAAGCCGAACCCAGCTCCCGCAGCCATGCCCGCGGGAAGGTGATGGATCTCTTCAGAAGGTCTCCTGCTCGTGGGCAGTGACACTTCCCCGACGTTCACACGCTCGCCTTCCTGGACCCCCGCAGCCACCTCCTGCATCAAAGGCAACAACTGTTAGAGCCCTGCGGCCAAACGCTGCAACTGGCAAAGCTGGGTGTGTGGGGTGAGGGGCAGGGCAATCATCCGGTCATAGAGATGTACAGCACAGAAACAGACCCTTCGGCCCAACCAATCCATGCCGATCCAGATATCCTAACCCAATCTAGTCCCACCTGCCAGCACCCGGCCCATATCCCTCCAAACCCTTCCTATTCATATACCCATCCAGATGCCTTTTAAATGCTGTCATTGTACCAGCCTCCACCACTTCCTCTGGCAGCTCATTCCATACACGTACCACCCTCTGTGTGAAAAAGTTGCCCCTTAGGTCTCTTTTATATCTTTCCCCTCTCACCCTATGCCCCTCTAGTTCTGGACTCCCCCACCCCAGGGAAAAGACATTGTCTATTTACCCTATCCATGCCCCCTCATGATTTTATAAACTTCTATAAGGTCACCCCTCAGCCTCCGACACTCCAGGGAAAACAGCCTTGGCCTATCCAGCCTCTCCCTGCAGCTCAAACCCTCCAACATCCTTGCAAGTCTTTTCTGAACCCATTCAAGTTTCACAATATCCTTCCGTAAGGAATACCAGAATTGCATGCAATATTCCAACAGTGGCCTAACCAATGTCCTGTACAGCCGCAACACGACCTCCCAACTCCTGTACTCAATACTCTGACCAATAAAGGAAAGCATACCAAACGCCGCCTTCACTATCCTATCTACCTGTGACTCCACTTTCAAGGAGCTATGACCCTGCACTCCAAGCTTTGTTCAGGAACACTCCCCAGGACCTTACCATTAAGTGTATAAGTCCCGCTAAGATTTGTTTTTCTGAACTGCGACCTTGCATTTATCTAAGTTAAACTCATTGGGAATCATTCCCTTGAAAGTAAATTGCGGGACCGCATCTCGGAGGGTGGGGGCTGAGAGATACGGCCCTTCCTGAAACACAGGTGCCTTTAGTTTTCAACCTGTGCTTCGGCCCTGTGAACACGGGAGGTGGGGAGCTCCAGAGTGCAGGAAACCTTAACGCGCCCCCCCCCCCCCCAACTTTAAACGCATCCAGGCACACGTCTCATTGAAACATAATTAATTGCAAACTCTTTGCTCTGAAACTGCCCATTCGACTGCAGCTCAGTGGTTAGCACAGCTGCCTCACGGTGCCAGGGACCCGGGTCCGATTCCAGCCTCGGGCGACGGTCTGTGTGGAGTTTGCACATCCTCCCCTGCGTCTGCGTGGGTTACCTCCGGGTGCTCCGGTTTCCTCCCACAATCCAAAGATGTGCAGGTTAGGGTGGATTGGCCATGCTAATTTACCCATAGTGCTCAGGGATGTGCAGGTTAGGGTGGATTGGCCGTGCTAAATTACCCATAGTGGTCAGGGATGTGCAGGTTAGGGTGGATTGACCATGTTAAATTACCCATAGTGGTCAGGGATGTGTAGATTAGATGCAATAGTCAGGGCTAATATAGGGTAGGGGACTGGGTATGGCTGGATAACAACTCGGAAGTTCAGTGTGGACCTGTTCGGCCGAAGAGCCTGATACCACACTGTAGGGATTTTGTTCTATAAATCTTTGAGATTAGATTCCAGCATTGTGCCCACTATTGATGCCAGGCTAACCTGTCTACAAATCCCTATTCCCTCGAGAGTACCTTTTGATTTTAAAAATAGCACTGTTACATTATCTACCCTCCAATTTACAGAAGGTTTGGTTTATTTGGCTTGTTTGAGTGCATGTTAAGTGACAATTGTCATGGAATCAGTGGTGTGGCCCATCGAGTCCACACTGACCCTCCGAACAGTATTGCACCGGACCCAACGCTTTTCCTACATGTGCATTCCCAAGTTTAACCCACATAACCTACACATCCCTGAGCACTATGGGTAATTTAGCATGGCCAAACCACCCTAACCTGCACACCCCTGAGCACTATGGGTAATTTAGCACGGCCAACTCACCCAAATCTACACATCTCTGAGCACTATGGGTAATTTAGCATGACCAATGCACCCTAACCTGCACATCCCTGAGCACTATGGGTAATTTAGCCTGGCCAACTCACCCAAATCTACACATCCCTGAGCACTATGGGTAATTTAGCCTGGCCAATCCACTTTAACCTGCACATCCCTGAACACTATGGGACATTTAACATGGCCAATCCACCTTAACCTGCACATCCCTGAACACTATAGGGTAATTTAGCACGGCTGAAAATGTGTTGCTGGAAAAGTGCAGCAGGTCTGGCAGCATCGAAGGAGCAAGAGAATCAACGTTTCGGGCATGAGCCCTTCTTCAGGAATTTAGCACAGCCAATCCCCTTAACCTGCACACTTTTCGACTGTGGGAGGCACCCTGAGGAAACTCATGCAGACATGGGATACATGTGTGTGTGTATATATGTGTGAGTGAGAGAGAGAGAGTGTGCGTGTGAGAGACTGAGTTTGTGAGAGAGAGAGAGAGAGTGTGTGAGTGTGAGACAGAAAGAGACAGTGTGTGTGAGAGAGAGAGCATGTGTGAGGGAGAGAGAGAGTGAGAGCGTGTGTGTGAGTGAGAGGGAGTATGTGTGTGTGTGAGAGTGTGAGAGAGAGAAAGTGTGCGCGAGAGAGTGCGTGTCAATGTGAGAGCATGTGAGTGTATGTGAGAGCGTGAGTGAGTGAGTAGACTACACACACAGTTGCCTGAAGCTAGAATCGAATCTGGTGCTGTGAGACAGCAGCATTAACCACTGAGCCAACTTGCCGTCCTAAAAGACCTTTGGCCAGTATGATCCCCAGCAATGGATCTTTGGCACAATATGGAGACCGGGCAGGGGGCTCCTGGCGTAGGGGCGGTGCACACTTCAAGGCCGTGGTATTGTTTCTGCTGGCAGACTCTCTCCAGCCTGCCCTTACCTCAGCAGCAGCAGCTTCCTGCAGGACGTTGTGCAGGAGGCGGATGTATTCCGACGCTGCCCGCAGCACGTGGACCTTGCTGGGCTTGCGGTCTTTCCGAATCAACGGTACAATGCTCTTCAGCTTGGAGAAGCCACCGTTGATGCTCTGAACCTGAAACGAGAGGCACGTGTCAGACCAACGCTTGACTCACCGAGTACTTCACAGACGGGAGATGGCGTCTGCTCTAGTACCTGCTCACCCATCGATCAGGTCCTCAGACAGAGGTAGACAGACAGTGTTACAACACATCGGTGAACTCTTCTGCCAATTAAACCAAACGCCCTAGAAAAGCTCAACTCGCCTCGCAATCTGTCAATATATGAGTGACAGAGAATGCCTCAAATTCCACTATTTAAAGCAAATAAAATCAATTTATTCCTTAGCTCTAAACGTGACCACTAAACAACAAGTATTCACAGCTCTAAACCCCCTTTTCTTTCAACTGCATGTTATCTGCCTCCAACTCTATAATAGGTCATGTTGCGGCTGTACAGGATATTGGTTAGGCCACTGTTGGAATATTGCGTGCAATTCTGGTCTCCTTCCTATCGGAAGGATGTTGTGAAACTTGAAAGGGTTCAGAAAAGATTTACAAGGATGTTGCCAGGGTTGGAGGATTTGAGATCCAGGGAGAGGCTGAACAGGCTAGGGCTGTTTTCCCTGGAACGTCGGAGGCTGAGGGGTGACCTTACAGAGGTTTACAAAATTGAGGGGCATGGATAGGGTGGATAGACAAGGTGTTTTCCCTGGGGTGGGGGAGTCCGGAACTAGAGGGGCATAGGTTTAGGGTGAGAGGGGAAAGGTATAAAAGGGACCTAAGGGGCACCTGTCATGTGACTAGCTAGCAGTCTGAGTGTACTAGAAAATTGCAAAGATGTAACATATGGCTGTGACACACACCTGGATTTTGGTTGCTATTTTGACAACATTTTGAGTTTAACCAATGCGTTTAAATTATGCCCCAGGATACTAAAACCCAATTGAGTTAGAATTTATTGTTTTTGCCAACCTTGAACCAACGAGATGATCTAATGTTTTGGGGGTATAACGCAGTAGGCATTTTGAAAGTTACACAGAGGGTAACTGTGATTGAGAGAGAGACTGCCATTCAAAAGCACTCTCTCTCAAATGTACCTTTCTCTTGTGAAACATTTTAGCTGTAAAAGATGGAACGCGACCCAGGGAGATCTTCAGCTGATAAAATACAGATACCGATGACAACAGCCACAGTGTGGTTTTGAAATTAAAGTTGACGTAATTTTAACACGGGATTTTATTGGAACAGTATATTAGAGTCATACAGCAAGGAAACAGACCCTTCGGTCCAACCCATCCATGCCAACCAGATATCCCAACCCAATCTAGTCCCACCTGCCAGCACCTGGACCATATCCCTCCAAACCCTTCCTATTCATATACCCATCCAGATGCCTCTTAAATGTTGCAATTGTACCAGCCTCCACCACTTCCTCTGGCAGCTCATTCCACACACGCACCACCCTTTGCGTGAAAAAGTTGCCCCTTAGGTCCCTTTTATATCTTTCCCCTCTCACCCTAAACCTATGCCCCTCTAGTTCTGGATTCCCCGACCCCAGGGAAAAGACTTTGTTTATTCATCCTATCCATGCCCCACATGACTTTATAAACCTCTACAAGGTCACCGCTCAGCCTCCGACGTTCCAGGGAAAACAGCCCCAGCCTATTCAGCCTCTCCCTGTAGCTCAAACCCTCCAACCCTGGTAATATCCTTGTCAATTTTTTCTGAACCCTTTCAGGTTTCACAACATCTTCCCGATAGGAAGGAGACCAGAATTGCACGCAATATTCCAACAGTGGCCTAACCAATGTCCTGTACAGCCGCAACATGACCTCCCAACTCCTGTACTCAATACTCTGACCAATAAAGGAAAGCATACCAAACGCTGCCTTCTTCACTATCCTATCTCCCTGCGACTCTATCAAGACCATTGCATTTTCACGATGTTTAATTAGCACCATTGAACTGTACTACTATAAAAGCTGGCTCGATTCTCAGCTCAGGGAAAAGAACCCTTGGTCAGTTCTCTGTCAGCTAAGTGACATCTCTTCCAGTGATATCGCTTGGAACAAACAGTTTGTCAACTTCACCCGTGTGCTCTCTGTTCAATTGGGCTCAATTCTCCGAGAATAATGCCAATCTACTTCAGACCCATATCCCTAATGTTACTGCATTTCCATTGTGGCTAATGCTCACAAACAAGTACCTGCTGCCACCCACACATCCTTCCAACCTCCCATTTCCTTCCGAGACTGTCCTCACCCGGTGCCTCTCCCTGGCATTGGCTGCCCGCCTCTTGCCGAACAGCTCCTGCACATCGGTGCTGGCGTCGTAGTGCCCGGCCGGCTGCCTCTTGAATTTCCGGACAGGTGCCAGGACGGGCAACGGGCCCAAGGTCTCGTCCAGGACCTGGCTCATCCGCTCAGGCACAGGCACCAGCAGGAGGTGCCCAGTCAGCTGCTGCCCGCCACCCTCCTCCGCCTGGAGGAGCCCAGAGACCTCCTCATCTTCGTCCTCGCAGCTCAGCTCCAAATAAAACTGCAGCTCCTCCTCGTCCTCCATGTCCCACTCCCTCCAATCCATGGCTTGCAACTTAACCTCTTGCCCGCTTTCCCCACTGACCAATGGAGAAGACCCTTTGCTCTCCCCCTCTTCCCCTTTCATTATCTTTCTCTCTCTCACCCTCTGAATCCCTCTTATCCCCTCTCTCTACCCTTTTCTCACCCTCTTTCCCTCTATCTACCTCACCTCCAACTCCCTCTGTTTCCCCCAAACTGTCCCTCTCTTTCCCTCCACTCTCCCTCTCTTTCCTTCAATTTGTCTCTCTTTTCCCTCAACCTGTCTCTCCCTTTCCCCACTTTCTCTCTCTTTCCTTCAATCTGTTCCTTCCTTTCCCCACTTTCTCTTTTCCCTCAATCTGTCTCTCCTTTTCCCCACTTTCTCTCTCTTTCCTTCAATCTCTCTCTCCTTTTCCCCACTTTCTCTCTCTTTCCTTCAATCTCTCTCTCCTTTTCCCCACTTTCTCTCTCTTTCCTTCAATCTCTCTCTCCCTTTCCCCACTTTCTCTCTTTCCTTCAATCTATCTCTCCCTTTCCCCACTTTCTCTCTCTTTCCTTCAATCTGTCTCCCTTTTCTTCTCTTTCCTTCAATCTTTCTCCCTTTTCCTCTCTTTCCTTCAATCTTTCTCCCTTTTCCTCTCTTTCCTTCAATCTTTCTCCCTTTTCCTCTCTTTCCTTCAATCTTTCTCCCTTTTCCTCTCTTTCCTTCAATCTATCTCTCTCTTTCCCCACTTTCTCTCTCTTTCCTTCAATCTATCTCCCTTTTCCCCACTTTCTCTCTCTTTCCTTCAATCTCTCTCTCCTTTTCCCCACTTTCTCTCTCTTTCCTTCAATCTCTCTCTCCCTTTCCCCACTTTCTCTCTTTCCTTCAATCTATCTCTCCCTTTCCCCACTTTCTCTCTCTTTCCTTCAATCTGTCTCCCTTTTCTTCTCTTTCCTTCAATCTTTCTCCCTTTTCCTCTCTTTCCTTCAATCTTTCTCCCTTTTCCTCTCTTTCCTTCAATCTTTCTCCCTTTTCCTCTCTTTCCTTCAATCTATCTCTCTCTTTCCCCACTTTCTCTCTCTTTCCTTCAATCTATCTCCCTTTTCCCCACTTTCTCTCTCTTTCCTTCAATCTTTCTCCCTTTTCCTCTCTTTCCTTCAATCTATCTCTCTCTTTCCCCACTTTCTCTCTCTTTCCTTCAATCTATCTCCCTTTTCCCCACTTTCTCTCTCTTTCCTTCAATCTATCTCTCCCTTTCCCCACTTTCTCTCTCTTTCCTTCAATCTGTCTCCCTTTTCCCCACTTTTCTCTCTCTTTCCTTCAATCTGTCTCTCCCTTTCCCCACTTTTTTCTCTCTCTCTCTCTCTCTCCCCCCCCTTCCCCCTCACCCCCACTTTCTCTCATGGCGCGTGACCGCAATTCCATTCCCACCCACGTGCCCCACCGGCCCCCGCAGGGCAGGCTGGGAGTTGTAGGCCCAGGCGCCGCTGACTCCAGCCGAGAAGTCGGGCGATGGACTACAGCTCCCGGCCTGCACCGTGGCGGCCGCGCCTGCGCCCCGTTTCCCGCCTCGCGCGAGTCAGGCGGCGTGGGCGAGAGAGAAGGATGGAGATATTGGAGCAATTGAGAGATAGAGACTGGAGGGAAGGATGGAGAGAGATAGAGGAAGAGAGGGGTGGAGAGATAGAATGATGGGGAGAAATAGGGAGGAGGGGTGGATGGAGAGAGACAGGAGGAATAGAGAGAGGAGGGATGAAGAGAGAAAGATTGGAAAGAGATAGAGAGAGGTGAAGAGATAGGAGGGATGAAGAGAGATAGAGAGGGAGGATGGGGAGAGATAGAGAGGAGGGATGGAGAGGAAATGTGGGATGAATGGAAAGAAACAGAAAGATGGCAAGAGAGAGGATCAGAAAAGGGATGGAAAGTGAAAGTGGGGTAGAGAGAGTAAGAAAGTGGGATGGTGGCATAGAGAGGGGGGATAGAGGCTGAGCGGGAGAGAGAAGGGTGGGGCAGAGAGAGAGGGGTTAAAGGGACAGAGGTATAGAGAGTGGCGGAGACGAATGGGGGAGAAAGGGGCAGGGTTACAGAGGGAAGGAGAGTGGGAGAAGGGGATAGAGGGAGGTAGAGAGAGAGAGAGAGAAAATGGGACAGGCTTGACGAGAGAGAGAGAAAGGATCGACACAGGACAGATGGCGATGGAGAGAGAATTTGGGGGAGTGTAGGGAGAGAATGACAAAAGAGGGGTTGCAAAGAAAGAGGAGAGAGGGAGAATGTAAGAGAGGAAGATTAGCTATGGTTGTTGGCAGGAAAATTAATTAATGTGTGTATATCTTTCAGGGAATGGACACTATCGCTGTCTATCGGAATTGTCCTCAAGGTCACAATGTATTTGATACCCAAAGCTCTTTCGGAAGGGTCAAGTCTCCTGAAGCAACTCGTGCCCTCTGACTTCTTCAGATCTTTTGCAGTTGTGCAAAAGGTCACTTCAGTTCTTTTGTGGGATGTGGGTGTCAGTGTGAGGCCAGCATTTGTTACCCTGTCCCTAATTGCACCTTTGGGGAGGTGGGGGTGAGCTGCCTTCTTGAGTCGCTGCTATCTGTGTGGTGTAGGAACCCCCATACAGTGCCCTCAGGGAGGAAGTCCCAGGATTCTGACCCAGCGACACTGAAGGAATGGCTGATATATTTCAGAGTTGGGATAGTGAGGGGCTCGGAGGGGAACTTGCAGGGAGTGGTGTTCCCATGTATCTGCTGCCCCTGGTCCTTCTAGATGGAAGTGGTCGTGGTGTTTGGAAGATTCTGTCTGAGGAGCCTTGGTGAGTTGCTGCAGTGCGTCTTGTAGATGGTACCCACTGCTGCTACTGAGTGTTGGAGGGTGGAGGGAGTGGATGTTTATGGCTGTGGGGAGAATCAAGTGGGGCTGCATTGTCCCTGGATGGTGTTGAGCTTCTCAAGTGTTGTTGGAAGTGACCCTCCTCTCCCCCATCCAGAGCAAGTGGGGAGTATTCCCTCACACACTCCTGACTTGGGCCTTGTCGATGGTGGGGACAGGCTTTGGGGGGAATCAGGAGGTGAGTTACCCGCTGCAGGATTCCCAGCCTCTGACCTGCTCTCGGAGATACTGTCTATAAATGGCTGGTCCAGTTGAGTTTGTAGTCAGTAGTAACTCCCAGGATGTTGACTTTGGGAAATACAGTGATGGTGACACCATTGAACGTCAAGGGGCGGTGGGTGAGATTGTCTCTTTTTGGTGATGGTCATAGCCTGGCCTTCGTGTGGCACAAATATTACTTGCCACTTGTCAGCCCAAGCCTGGATATTGCCCGAATCTTGTATTTGAACACTTAAGTATCTGAGAGGGGAATTGTGCTGAACGTTGTGCACTCATCGGCGAACATCCCACTTCTGAGCTTAAAGTGGAGGGCAGGTCATTGATGAAGCAGCTGAAGATGGTTGGGCTGAGGACACTACCCTGAGGAACTCCTGCAGGGATGGCCTGGAACTGAGATGGCTGGGGTCCAACAATCACGACGATCTTTCACTTGAGGGCCATTGGTTCCGACACCGTAAAGTCCAGGGGAATTGGCTGTGTGTTGAGGACGGAGTTGCAAGTCTTTTGAATAAAATTAAGGTTGCACTCTTCAGATGCGGTTGTTGGATATCGGCAACGTGGAACAATGGAGAAGGTTATTGAAGAGCACAAAGAGATCTTGGTCGATTGGGTCAACGGGGCTGAGGAATAGCAGATGAAGTTGAATTTGGATAAAGGTGAGGGGTTGTATTTTGGTAACACAAACACGGGCAGGACTTACGCAATTAAGTAGAGGGCGCAGGTATGTAATTCTTTGAAGTTTGGGTCACGTAGACGGGGAGGTTGCGAGACGTTTAGTGTGCTTGCCTTCATTGCTCAGACCTTTGAGTCAAGGAGTTGGGACGTCATGTTGAGGTTGTACAGGACATTGGTGAGGCTTCGTCTGGAGGACTGTGCCCAGTTCTGGTCACCCTGTTACAGGAAGGATATCGTTACACTGGAGAGGATTCAGAAATGATTTACCGGGATGTTGCCGGGAATGGAGGGTTTGTGTTATCGGGAGAGGGCTAATAGCCTTGGGATTGTTTTTCCATTGGAGCGTAGGAGGTTGAGGGGTGACTTCATAGAGGTTTATAAAACCATGAGGTTGGATGGATAAGGTGAACGGTAGGCGTCTTTTCCCCAGAATAGGGGAATTTCAAGCCCAGGGGGTGTAATGTTTAAGATGAGTGAAGAAAGGACATGAGGAGTATTTGTTTTTCATACAGAGGGGTGGTTTGCGTGTGCAATGAATTTCCAGAGGAAGTGATAGATACGGGTATAACATTTAAAAGATAAATACATAAATAAGAAAGGTTTGGAGGGATTCGGGCCAGGAGCAGGCAGGTGGGGCTAGTTAAGTGCGGAACGTTGACAGTGAACGACCCCTGTCAGAAGGCCGCAGAAGGCGCTCTCTCAAGGCAGGTCAGGCCATTCTTCCTTCTGCCCTTGCCGCCTCCCCAAAGGCAGGGCTGGGCAGAGCTGAAGGACTGAAGGGGGTGCAGTTCTGTGGTCAGGCACTGGAGGCCCTCAGTGAGCTGAGGGAGCCCTGAATTATCCGGTCAGGTCAAACATTTTCACTTCCCCTTCCACTCCGCCCAGGACATGCAGGTCCTGAGCCTCCTCCATCGCCAAACCCTATCCTCCGGACGCTTGGAGGAAGAATGCCTCATCTTCCACTTGCAACCACACGGGATTAATGTGGATTTCACCAGTTTCCTCATTTCCCCTTCCGCCACCTTATCCCAGTCCCAAGCTTCTAATTCGGCAGCGCCCTCTTGACCTGTTCATCTTCCTTCCCACCTATCTGCCCCACCCTCCTCTCTGACCTAGCACCTTCTCCCCCACCTTCATCTATCTATCACATTCCCAGCTACCTTCCCCCCCCCCCCGCCCAGCCCCAACTCCCTTCCATTTATCTTTCCACCCCCCCTTGGCCCACCAGCCTCATTCCTGATGAAGGGCTTATGCCCGAAACGTCGATTCTCCTGCTCCTCGATGCCACCTGACCTGCTGTGCTTTTCCAGCGCCGCACTCTCGACTCTGATCTCCAGCATCTGCAGACATCAGTTTCTCCTCGTCACATTGTTCAGCCTGGGGTCGCCTCTTTAAGCGCCCCACCCCGACCACACAAAAGTGCCAGGAGGAGTCGGGGGGGAGCCCACTGATACCCCCACGGACTGACCAGCCCCAAATCAACATCAACACTCACCTTTCTCTCTCGCCTTTCCCAACAACTGCAGTGTCTCTGGACCTGGTATCTGTGCCAGACGATGGCTGCTTTTTGTACTGATACAGGCACCACTTTCTTGGGAAGGATGTGGACGTATTGGAAGGAATGCAGGCATGATTCACAATGGTGGGGGGGGGGTGTGTGAGAAACTTCAGTCTTGAAGCCCTTTGTTCAGCAACACCCCCCCCCCCCCCCACCAGACCTGACCATTAACTGTATAAGTCCTGCTCTGATTTGCCTTTGAAATGCAGCACCTCACATTTACCTAAATTAAACTCCCATCTGCCACCTCTCAGCCCATTGGCCCATCTGGTCCAGATCCTGTTGTAATCTGAGGTAATCCTCTTCGCTGCCCATGACACCTCCTATTTTGGTGTCATCTGCAAACTTACTAACTATACCTCCTATGTTCACGTCCAAATCATTTATATAAATGATGAAATGCAGTGGACCCAGCATTGATCCTTGTGGCACTCTACTGGTCACAGGCCTCCAGTCTGAAAAGCAACCCTCTGCGACCTTCGAGCCAGTTCTGTATTCAAATGGCTAGTTCCCCCTGTATTGGATTCAGAAGAGATTTACAAGGATCCAACCCTGGAGGATTTGAGTTATAAGGAGAGGCTGGATAGGCTGTGGCTGTTTTCCCTGGAGGCTGAGGGGTGATCTTATAGAGGTTTATAAAATCATGGGGGGGGGGGGGGGGGGGGGCATGGAAAGAGTGAATAGAGACGGTCTTTTCTCTGGGGTGGGGGAGTCCAAAACTCAAGGGCGTAGGTTTAGGGTGAGAGGGGAAAGACATAAGAGACCGAAGGGGTTACTTTTTGACGCAGAGGATGGTATGTGTATGGAATGAGCTGCCAGAGGAAGTGGTGGAGGCTGGTACAATGGCAGCATTTAAAAGGCATCTGGATAGGTATATGAATGGGAAGGGTTTAGAGGGATATGGGCCATGTGCTGGCAAATGGGACTGGATTATGATTTGGAGGTGCCGGTGTTGGACTGGGGTGTACAAAGTTAAAAATCACACAACACCAGGTTATAATCGTTAGGATATCTGGGTCAGCATGGACGAGTTGGAACGAAGGGTCTGTTTACGTGCTGTATGACTCCAGGCTGGACTGAAGACATCAGGATTGTCCTGTTTGGAAAGCTGAGAGCAGGCTTTGAAATTTGGAAGAGCGGGAAAGGATGTTCCTGTTTCTGAAGGGACCATGGACCAGAGGGGCCTGGAGAAAAAGTGACGGCCGACAGGGCGAGGGTAATGTGAGGGACATTGTTCTCAGCCAGCGAGTAGTTAGGGTGTGGAACGCACTGCCTGGAAATCGAGTGATAGAGACTCAACGTGCCCATGGTCCCTGTTTCTCAATCGACCCGGTCCCATTTGCCTGCGAATCCCTCCATTCCTATCCCATCCGTGTTCCGAAAAAGAAGGAATTGTCCTCGCTTCCACCACTACCGCTGTTCCAGACCCTCACCGATCTCTGTGTGGAAAAAAATTGCCCCCACTGGACTCTTTCGAATCTCTCACCTTAAGCCTATATCCTGTAATTTTAGACTCCCCTATCATGGGGGGCGTGCAGTTGCCCACCTCCCTTGACAATGACCCATCATGATTTTATAAACCTCTATAAGGTCACCCTCAGCCTCCGACCCTCCTGAGGAAAAGCTCCCAGCCTCTCCTTCTTACTCAAACCTTCCCGTGCAGGTAGCATCCTGGTCATTCTATTCTGAAGTCTTTCTAGTTTAATAATATCCTTGATGTCGACCAGAACTGCATGCAGTACTCCAGTTGGACAACGTGGAGGCATTGGATTAGAAGTGGTGTTCAGGGAGTTTGGACACGAGGAATAGAATCATAGAACTGTGTGGAAACAGGCCCTTCGGCCCAACAGGTCCACACCAACCCTCTGAAAAGTATCCCACCCAGACCCTTTCCCCTACCATATTCCTCTACATCTGATTCCTGAAGAAGGGCTCATGCCCGAAACGTCGATTCTCCTGCTCTTTGGATGCTGCCAGAACTGCTGCGCTTTTCCAGCAACACATTTTCTGCTCTACATTTACCCCTGGCTAATCTACACATCCCTGAACACTCTAGGCAATTTAGCACGGCCAAATCACCCTACCCTGGACAGCTTTGCGATTGCAGGAGGAAACCGGAGCACCCGGAGAAAACCCACGCACAGACATGGAGGGGGAACGTGCAAACTGCACACACAGACAGTCGGCCGAGGCTGGAATCGAACCCAGGTCCGTGGCGCGGTGAGGCAGCGGTGCCAACCATTGAGCCGGCCAATGTAGAACCAGGCTGCAGTCACAATGGGACGAATGGCGTCCTGCGCTGTAACACGAACGTGATTCTGCCGAAGGAGCACTCAGTCTGACCCACAAACCGCAACGTGATGCTGTGGGGACAAAATGCGGTGATGGTTTCAGCGATTCAAGACAACCTGGAGAACTCCCTGGCATGGCGTGCATGGAGGAGGGGGGGGGAGGTGGCTGGCATTAGAAGCTCGCGCTGAACCGGTTAAGAGCCGACCCTGTTGCTGGGGGTTTGGAGTCACGTGCAGGCCTGACCCTGAGGGTAAGGATGGCAGATTTGCTCCCCTGAAGGACGCTGCTAAAAGTTGTTCCAATCAGCACTTGGAGTTGCGGCCGCACTTGGAGTATTGCACACAGTTCTGGTCACCGCATTATCGGAAGGATATGGAAGCATTGGAAAGGGTGCAGAGGAGATTTACCAGGATGGAGGCAAGGTCTTGCGAGGAAAGGCTGAGGGAACTGAGGCTGTTTTCGTTAGAGAGAAGATGATTGAGAGGTGACGAAATTGAGACATTCAAGATGATCTGAAGGGTAGATAGGGTGGGGGGAGAGAGCCTTTTTCCTTGATGGTGAAGGCTAGTACGAGAGGACATAGCTTTAAACTGAGGGGTGATAGATATAGGACAACTGTCAGAGGTGGGTTCTTTACTCAGAATAGTAGGGGGCGTGGAACGCACCACCTGCAACAGTAGTGAATGCGCCAACTTTAAGGGCATTTAAATGGTCATTGGATAAACATATGGACAAGAATGGAATAGTGTAGGATAGATGGGCTTCAGATTGGTTCCACAAGTCGGCGCAACATCAAGGGCAGAAGGACCTGTACGGTGCTGGAATGTACTAGTTTCTAACACGGTTGTTAGTTGGTTTTATTGCTAATTCCAGACTTGATTGCCAAACCTTGTTTGATAGAAGAATTGACTAAATTTGGATTCAAATCACTGTCCTCCGGTATGGGGGCGCTGTGTCTTTAGATTCGTTGAACAAACCCTCCTCCCTCTCAAATTCCTATGAGGCAGCTTTCATTTACTCCAGGGCTGGCTTTGTTCCCTGGCTATGCATCCGAACAGGTTTTTCCACATTCCAGCGCAGCGAGCTGTGTTTATCTCTGTGGAGCTGGAGCGTTAGCTGTGAGTGATTCACATCAAAGAGGTCCACAGTACAGAACACCCCCCGCATCAGGTCCGTACTGGTCAGAAACAACCACCTCGACCCCCAAATTTCCAACCACTCACTGCATGACCTTGGCATGGGCGAGTCGAAATACTTAAGAGTCATACAGGGCAAAAACAGACTCTTCAGTCCATCTAGTCTGTGGTCCCAAACTCAACTAGTCACCGACCGTCTGCTTGCCTGCTACTTGCCCCTATCCCCTCCAAATCCTTCCTGTTCATGTGCTTATTTAAATGTCTTTTAAACTGTACCTGCATTGCTCTGAAGGTTCATCTCACACACAAATTGCTCTCTGTGTCAAAAAAAAAGGTGCCCCTCATGTCTTTTTAAAATCTTTCTCCTCTCACCTCTCACCTAGTCTTGAAATCGCGCATCCCGGAAAAGACGTTCGCCCCTTATCTGTACCGCTCATAATTTTATAAACCACAAGAAGGTCACGCCCTCAAACTCCAGGGGAAATGGTTTTGTGAAACTGCAAGAAGGTCACGCCCTCCACCTCCAGGATAGAAAGTCCCAGCCTCTCCCTAGAATTCAAACCCTCCACTCCCGGCAACATCCTCGTTAAATCTCTCCTGAGCCCTGTCCAGCATAGCAATCTCCTTCCTTTTTTTTAAATTTCCTTTATTCATAAAATACTTCAATGTTCTATACAAGTGGACATGCTATACATATGTAAACATTTCATTTCTTTGCGTACCGAAACAGAGTAATCGTTCTTATTTACAGGTCTGTGCAATTACATTTTTTAGCTGAGGCGTCAGCAGAGCCCAAATGGACACCGTACTCCAGAAGGGGCCTCTCTAACGTTCTGTACAAACCTCAACAGGATATCCCAACTCCTGGTCTCTAAGGTCTGAGTAATGAGCGTGCCAAACGCCTTCTGAACCACCCTGCGGCCCAAACTGCAAAGAATGATGTTCCTGGACCCTGAGGTCTCACTGTTAGACGACACTGTCCAAGGCACTGCTGTTAATTGTGTAAGTCCTGCCTGTGTCAGTTGTGCCAAACTGCAACCCTTTGCATTTATCCAAATTAAACTTCACGTAAACTCCTTCGATGTGATGAGGGTTTCTGCGCCTCCCCTCCCCTTACAGTCATGATTTCCAGATGCCCAAACAGCCTCTCAGGGAGAACATTTTTACTCATGGCCCTTTCCCTTAAATCTACTCCCTCCTCCCTGCTTCCCAGTCACTGATCACTCCACCAAGGCGGGAGAGTATCTTCCTGTCTACCCTATCGATACCCCTCACCATTTTATAATATGAATGTCCTCTGATCTAAGGCAAAGAACCCCTCCCCCCAAGTCTGACCCAATCTTTCTTAAGAACTGGAATTTTTGAGCCCTCCATGAGGTAACATCCTGATAAATATCCCATTGCAGCCCCTCCTTTCTCCCAATGCTATCACTTGTAGTTGTGTCTGTAGACACTTGTCGTTGTGTCTATAGACACTTGTCGTTGCGTCCATAAACACTTATCGTTGCATCCATAGACATTTGTCGTTGTGTCCATAGATACTTGTCATTACGTTCATAAACATTTGTCGTTGCGTCCATAGACATTTATCACTGCATTAAATAGACACTTGTCGTTACGTCCATAGACATTTGTCGTTGCGTCCATAGATACTTGTTGCGTCCATAGACACTTGTCATTGTGTCCATAGATATTTGTCGTTGCGTCCATAGACACTTGTCGTTGTATCTATAGACATTTGTCGTTATGTCCATAGACACTTGTCGTTACTTCCATAGACACTTGTCATTACGTCCATAGATATTTGTCGTTGCATCCATAGACACTTATCATTGTGTCCATAGATACTTGTCGTTGCGTCCATAGACTGTTGTTGTTACGCCCATAGGCATTTGTCGTTGCGTGTATAGACACTTGTCGTTACGTCCATAGACACTTGTCATTGTGTCCATAGACATTTGTTGTTGTGTTTATAGACACTTGTCGTTGCGTCCATAGACACTTGTCGTTGCGTCCATAGACACTTGTCGTTGCATCCATAGACATTTGTCGTTGCGTCCATAGACACTTGTCGTTGCGTCCATAGACACTTGTCTTTGTGTTTATAGACACTTGTCGTTGCGTCCATAGACACTTGTCGTTGCGTCCATAGACACTTGTCGTTGCGTCCATAGACACTTGCAGTTATGTCCATAAATATTTGCAGTTGTGCCTTGCATATTGAGAAGCAATAATCTGATTTGGGACAGGACGCACAGCAAGACTGTTTCAGAAACAGCCGAATATAGACTGGAACAGCTGTTTCCCCCTCCCACTCAATGGAAAATCTCTAAGCCAAGCATTTGTCAAAATAGAGTCAGTGATAGAGTTTTCATTTCCCAGAAGTCAGTCCAGGCTATGAGGTCATGTGATTTCCAAGAAAGGCAAAATATTCTAATTGTCCAAAGTGAATCTGCAGAAAGAAAGCAGAAACTGAAATTGATCTATTTTCCACAATCCTTCGATTAATGTGAGACCACATATAATGGGGACTGTTGTAAAATTATTCCAAGGTTATTCCAGACTTGAAGTGTGATGGCAGTGAAAGGTTCACCTCACTTCCTATTAGACTAGCCCAGATCACATAGGATCTCCACAGTGTGGAAGCAGGACATTCGGCCCATCCATACCGACTCTCGGAAGGACATCCCGCCCAGATCAATCCCATCCCACCCAGATCCATCCCATCCCAGTAACCCTGCACTTCCCACGGCCCACTCAACTAGCCTTCACATCCTTGGACACCATGGAGCAATTTAGCATGGCTAACCCCCCCCAACCTGCTCATCTCTGGATGCCACGGGGTAATTTAGCATGGCCAATCCACCCTAACCTGCACATCCCTGAGCACTATGGGTAATTTAGCATGGCCAATCCACCCTAACCTGCACATCCCTGAGCACTATGGGTAATTTAGCGTGGTCAATCCACCCTAACCTGCACATCCCTGAGCACTATGGGTAATTTAGCATGGCCAATCCACCCTAACCTACACATCCCTGAGCACTATGGGTAATTTAGCATGGCCACTCCACCCTAACCTGCACATCTTCGGATGCAAAGGAGGAAACCCACGCAGACACGGGGAGGGGTGAACTTGCAAACTCCCCCCTGCAGACCGCCGCCCGTGGGTTGGAATCAGACCCCGGCTCCTGGCCTTGTGGGGCAACCGTTCCAGTCACCGAGCCACCCACGGGTCAGTTTTCCCAGCAGGAATGGAGTTGCCGGATAGGTTGCGATTGCGTCCCGGTTAACTGGGTGCAAGATGGGAGGAACTGGATGAAATCCATGCAGTGCCTCAGCTGTGAATGGGACAAGTCATGCTTGATGAGTCACTGGGTCAATTGTAAGAGGGAATAGGTGGGGTTAGTTTGTGGCAAGAGCTCAAGACTGAGTAATTAACAATGTTTTTCATGGGCCAGCCTTTATTGCCTGTTCGTAATCGCCTCCTTGAGAAGGTGGGGGTGATCTGCCTTCTTGAATCGCGGCAGTCTGTATGGTGTAGGGACACCCACACAGCGCCCTCAGGGAGGGAGTCCCGGGACTCTGAAGGAAGGGCCTCTCTCACCCTCAACCTACGCCCCTCTAGTTCTGGACTCCCCACCCCAGAGGAAAAGACCTTGTGTATTTATCCTATCCATGCCCCCTTTTTATAAACCCCTATAAGGTCACCCCTCAGCCTCTGACGCTCCAGGGAAAACATCCCCGGCCTGTTCAGCCTCCCCCTGTAGCTCAAACCCTCCAACATCCTTGTCAATCTTTTCTGCACCCTTTCAAGTTTCACAACGTCCTTCTGGTAGGAAGGAGACCAGAACTGCACACAATATTCCAACAGTGCTGCTGCCTATTGGTGGGCATTGAAATCCGCACCCTGCCAAGCAGAGTACGTTCTGCCCCCTTGCCACCCTCAGCGCGTTTTCCCAGCGGAAGCAAGGAACGCCAGTTCATCAGTTGAGGGTGGAGGGTACATGGAGGTTTCCTTGCCCATCTTTAACCTGAATCCATGAGAATTGTTTGAAGCAAGTGGCAGGTCTGTGCAGAGAGAGAGGAAAGAGTTAATGTTTCAACTCCTCACAGTCAGTGGAAATCTGAGCCCGAGAGAGTGCGGACGTGTGAAGTGGTCTCAGAAATCCTCCGGCCGAAAGTGCAGGAAGACATTAGGAAGAGGGATGGCGTGGCTGGGAATGCAAGCCAACTCTGCGAGCTGTTCAGTGAGGTACAGCTGGCAATCGTGCTGCTGCTGCTGCTTTCTGTCCTGGCCGTGAGAGATTCCTGTGGGGATGTGGTCAGAGTAATCCCAAGCCTCTGTAATGCCAGAGAGCTGACTGATGCGTTCATGAGGTGTCACGAGATGATTGGTGGCTGATGGGTGTCCAGACTTGCAACAGTTCCAACCTCTGAATTTCACGCCTTTCTCAACATCCTTGCGATTGAACCATCATGTGTACAATGCTAAAGGGGTGGCAGGAGCTGGGGGGGTGGGGGGGTGGTTTGGGTACTCAGATCGCTGAAGGGGGCAGGACATGGGGAGAGAACAGTTAATAAAGCACGCAGTATCCTTGGCTTTATTACTAGGGGCATAGGATACAAAGGGTGACGCTGGTCTGTATAAGAGCCTGGTTAGTGCCCCTCCAGCTGGAGTATTCAGTGGCCAGTTGTGGGCACCACATTATCGGAATCTTTGAATCCCTACGGTGTGGAAACAGGCCAATCAGTCCAACAAATCCTCACCTCCCTCACCGTCACCTCCCCTCCCTCACCCTCACCTCCCCTCCCTCATCGTCACCTCCCCTCCCTCATCGTCACCTCCCCTTCCTCATCCTCACCTTTCGTCCCTCATCCTCACCTCTTGTCCCTTCTGCCCTTCCCTTACCCTCACCTCTCCTCCCTTACCTCCCCCTCCCTAACCCCCCCTCCCTCACCCTCATCTCCCCTCCCTCACCCAAACCTCTTGTCCCTTATCTGCCCTTCCCTTACCCTCACCTCTCCCCTCCCTCACCCAAACCTCTCATCCCTTATTTGCCCTTCCCTTACCCTCACCTCTCCTCCCTCACCCCCCTCTCCTCCCTCACCCCCTCCCTAACACCTTCCCTCACCTCCCCTCCCTCAGCCTCAATTCCCCTCCCTTAACCTCATCTCCCCTCCCTCACCCAAACCTCTTGTCCCTTATCTGCCCTCCCCTTACCCTCACCACCCCCTCCCTCACCTCACCTCCCTCACCCTCAACTCCCCTCCCTTACCCTCATCTCCCCCCTCATCCAAACCTCTCGTCCCTCATCTCCCCCGTCCCTTACCCTCACCTATCCCTTATTCTCACCTCTCCTCCCCCATTCCGTCCACATCTCCCACTCCCTTACCCTCATCTCCCCCTCCCTCACCACCTCCTCCCTCACCTCTCCTCCCTTACCATCACTTCTCTTCCCTTACTCTCATCTCTCCTCCCTCATCTCTCTCCCCTCCCTCATCTCTCCCTCTCTATCTTCCCCCCTCACTCCTTCATCTCCCCCTCCCCTCCCCATCCCCCTGCCTCATCTCCCCTTCCCCTCACCTCCCTCCCTCTCCCTCATCTCCCCACCTCGCCCATGTCCAGTGCCAACCTGAAATGTTCCCATTCGATGGTGATGTTTGGGGTTCATGCTAGTGCTCCCCCAGCAATGTACCAGCCAGACTCACCCGCTATCTATCCTGGTCCATCAACGCCAACGCTATGGTCAAGGAAGCACAAATTTCTACTGATACACCAGAGAAAACCTCCTATCCGGATGTATCCCGGCTTGGTTTGGCAACTGCTGTGCCCAAGACAGCAAAAACTTTCTGACGGTTGTGAACACAGCCCAGTCCCCCTCCAACCTCCCATCCGTTGACTCCGTCTGTATTTCCCGTTGCCTCGGGAAAGCAGTCAACGTCATGAACGACCCCCTTCCCGCCCCCATTCCTCCCTCAGGCAGTTTGAAACCAACGTCCTGACAGATTCAAGACCAGCTCCCTCCCCGCTGTTATCAGCCTTATTAACGGGTCTCTCATGCGTTAGACTCGAGCGTTCTCTCCATCTTCTCTGTAGCTGGAACGTGACATTTTGTCCCGTCACAGTGAGGATTTGCGTGGATAGCACGCAGAACGATACTGTTCACCGTGCCTCGGTACATGTGGCAATAACCAAACCAAAATCAGTCTTTCGCTGTCAGCAACGCCACACTCTGTTAATGTGTGACTCAGGGCACTTCAGAAAGCACGAGAGCAATACTTATTTTCAGAAAGGGTTGGAGGGTTTGAGCTCTAGGGAGAGGTTGAACAGGCTGGGGCTGTTTTCCCTGGAGCGTTGGAGGCTGAGGGGTGACCTTATAGAACATAGAAAAGTCCAGCGCAATACAGGCCCTTCGGCCCTCGATGTTGCACCGATCCAAGCCCACCTGACCTACACTATCCTCCATATGCCTATCCAATGCCCGTTTAAATGCCCATAAAGAGGGAGAGTCCACCACTGCTATTGGCAGGGCATTCCATGAACTCAACGACTCGCTGAGTAAAGAAGAGTTTTACAAAATTATGATGGGCATGGATAGGGTAAATAGGCAAAGTCTTTTCCCTGGGGTCGGCGAGTCCAGAACTAGAGGGGCATAGGTTTAGGGTGAGAGGGGAAAGATATAAAAGAGACCTAAGGGGCAACTTTTTCACGCAGAGGATGGTGCGCGTATGGAATGAGCTACAGAGGAAGTGATGGAGGCTGGTACAATTGCAACTTTTAAGAGGCGTTTTGGATGGGTTGGACCGAAGGGTCTGTTTCCATGTTGTACATCTCTGTGACTGGTTGGACCGATGATTCCATTACCACGCTGCATGACTCTGTCTGAGCTCTTATTGACTGGCTGCTTCCTGGTAGAATTGTTTAGTGTCTAAACATGAAGTCAAGCTCAGGACGTGAGCTAAATCACACACACACAGACACACACACTCACCACCTCCAGAAGCGCGGGGGCGAATCTGACTAAATGTACGTTCATTTCTTGGGAAGTCAGCACCCCCCCACCATGGACTGTACTCCTTCCCCTAACCCCCACCCCCAGGATTCTGTAGCCTCACTGGACACTCTGTTTTCCCAAGAACAGAGTCTGTTTTCCCAAGAACAGGGATGAGCACGAGGGGATTTCCACGTCATTTCGAAAGCTCTGAGCCGAGTCACTCTGAGTCAACTTCCCGGTTTCCTTCTGCAGACGGAGAGAGAGCAGGCCATTTGGCCCTTCCACGTGATTGCAGGCTGGTCGTCTGACCCCGCTTCCTCTTTTCGCCCACCCTCCCCAGGACCGTGTCCGACGCCTCCTAAGAAAACATTCAAACCGCTTTCTGCAGCACAGGCTTCCCCACTCTCTGAGTGAAGCCATTTCTGCTCAACTCAGTCCTACTCCTGTCTCCTTAAGACCATAAAACCTAGGAGTGGAAGTAAGGCCATTCGGCCCATCGAGTCCACTCCGCCATTCAATCATGGCTGATGGGCATTTCAACTCCACTTACCCGTATTCTCCCCATAGCCCTTTATTCCTTGTGACATCAAGAATTTATCAATCTCTGATAAATTTAGCGTCCCGGCCTCCACTGCACTCTGCGGCAATGAATTCCACAGGCCCACCACTCTCTGGCTGAAGAAATGTCTCCACATTTCTGTTCTGAATTGACCCCCTCTAATCCTAAGGCTGTGTCCACGGGTCCTAGTCTCCTCGCCTAACTGAAACAATTTCCTAGCGTCCATCTATGACTATGATGCTCCCTGGTTCTGAACTCAACCCCTACCCCCCAACCTAGTCTTTGTGAACTCCCCTTGCCGGTCCCTGTTCGAATTTGATAGATTTCTATCAGACCCTACTGAATGGTAAGGTCCTGGGGAGTGTTGCTGAACAAAGAGACCTTGGAGTGCACGTTCATAGCTCCTTGAAAGTGGAGTCGCAGGTAGATAGGATAGTGAAGAAGGTGTTTGGTATGCTTTCCTTTATCAGTCAGAGTATTGAGTACAGGAGTTGGGAGGTCATGTTGCGGCTGTACAGGACATTTGTTAAGCCACCGTTGGAATACTGCATTCAATTCTGGTCTCCTTCCTATCGGAAGGATGTTGTGAAACTTGAAAGGATTCAGAAAAGATTTACAAGGATGTTGTCAGGATTGGAGGGTTCGAGCTACAGGGAGAGGCTGGATAGGCCGGGCTGTTTTCCCTGGAGCATTGGAGGCCGAGGGCTGACCTTATAGAGGTTTGTAAAATCATGAGGAACATGAATACAATAAATAGACAAGGTCTTTTCCCTGGGGTGGGGGGAGTCCAGAACTAGAGGGGCATAGGTTTAGGGTGAGAGGGGAAAGATATAAAAGGGACCTAAGGGGCAACCTTTTCATACAGTGGGTGGTACGTGTATGGAATGAGCTGCCAGAGGAAGTGGTGGAGGCTGGTACAATGACAGCATTAAAAAGGCATCTGGATGGGTATATGAATAGGAAGGGTTTGGAGGGATATGGGCCGGGTGGGACTAGATTGGGTGAGGATATCTGGGTCAGCATGGACGAGTTGCTATGAGTCTAACCTCCCGGTGAATGTAATCCTAACCAGATCTGGTCTGCCTTCATACGTCAGTCCCAGGAATCAGTCCGGGAAGCCCTTTGCTGCTCTGGATCTGTGACTAAATAAAACCTGGATTGTTGGTCCAGATAACGTGAAGCGCAGTCGCACTCAGGGGAGAAGGTGACAGGAATGTTTGTGAGGAGGAGACCTGCCCCGGCACCACCCCTTGCTCGGTAGTGTCCGTCTCGTCTCCCATTGGCCGGAAGTGGGCACAGGTGGCGGCCGGAACGGACCCGACTGTGCCCACGACCCCAGGGTTCGCTTCCGAATCGGTTGCTGACACTCCAACGTCCAAAGACTTTGCGTCTCCGGATGAGGAATAAGGAGAAACGGGAGTCCTTGTCAATGACAAAGTGGTTGTGTCAGGACCAGGGCTTCAGAAGGTCATTTCAGGAACATCGGGGGGACTTGCTGACAAGTTACTGAACAGTCACTCGATGTTAACATCCTTGTAACACCAGTTTGGTCAGCACGGGTTGGCCTTGCCATTGTGTACTCTATCTTAGAGTCACGTACTCATCGCCCCATGATGGCGCACACCATCTCAATTCAAATTGCTCCAAACCCCCCTGTGTCAACAAAAACTCCCCCCTCATCTTTTCCCCATCTTATCCGTTAAAGGCTCGTCCCAACAGCTACTGAACAAAGACCAAAGGACATTCCGGAACAGGAACAGGCCCTTTCAGTGCCAATCCAGAACCTCCATCTTAACCTGTCGCCTGTTTTCTAAGGGTCTGTATCCCTCTTGCTCCCTGTCCATTCATGTATCTGTCTAGATACATCTTAAATTATGCTACCGTGCCCGCCTCTACCACTTCTGCGTTCCACCACCCTCTGTGAAGAACTTTCCACACAATATCTTCCTTAAGAGTTTCCCCTCTCACCTTGAACTCGTGACCCCTAGTAATTGAGTCTCTCCACTCTGGGGGGGAAAAAGCTTCTTGCTATCCATCCTGTCTACACCTCTCATGATTTTGTCAACTTCAGTCAGGTCCCCCCCCCCCCCCCCCAACCTCCATCTTTCTAATGAAAATAATCCTAACCAACTCAACCTCTCCTGGTAGCTAGCGCCCTCCATAGCAGGCAACATCCTCTGCACCAAGACATCTACTTCCTCTTGGTAATGTGGTGAGTAGAATTGTATGCAGTATTACAAACGTGGCCGAACCAAAACCAACCAAAGAGTTGCCAACTCTCATACTCAATACCCCGTCTGATGAAGGAAAGCATGCTGACGATAGATGAGAAGCCGAGCTAATTGAAGAGCAGTGGTGGGCCCATTGAGTCTGCTAAAGACCCACTGATCTGAGCATCCCTGACTCCCACAATCCTGCCATTTTCCCATCAGCCTCCACTCCCCTTCCTGATTACCATCTCACTCAGCCTTGAGTACACCCAGCCATCTGCGGGAAAGAATCCCACAGATTCTTTTTTTTTAAGATTAGATTACTTACAGTGTGGAAACAGGCCTTTCGGCCCAACAAGTCCACACCGACCCGCTGAAGCGCAACCCACCCATACCCCCACACTTACCCAACACTACGGGCAATTTAGCATGGCCAATTCACCTCACCCGCACATCTTTGGACTGTGGGAAGAAACCGGAGCACCCGGAGGAAACCCACGCAGACACGGGGAGAACCTGCAAACTCCACACAGTCTGTCGCCTGAGTCGGGAATTGAACCCGGGTCTCAGGCGCTGTGAGGCAGCAGTGCTAACCACTGGGCCACCGTGCCCCGGTTCTCTCCCCTCAAAGACAAGACATTCCTTCTCATCTTTGCCTTCAATGGGTGACCCCGCCTTACTCTGAGATTATGCCCTGATGTCCTAGAATCTCTCACAAGGGGGAAACACCCTCTCCACATCTCCCCTCCCCCACCGCCATCAAGTCTTGATCGACTTGGTCAATGGGCTGAGGAGTGGCAGATGGAGTTCAAGTTGGATAACTGCATTTTGGTAGCACAAACACGTGCAGGACTTGTACAATTAACGGGTAGTGTTGCAGAACAGAGACCTCAGGGTTCAGGTACAGGGCGGTTAAGAAGGCGTTTGGTGATCTTGCTCAGATCTTTGAGTACAGGAGCTGGGACACCATGTTGGGGTTGTACAGGACATTGGTGAGGTCTCTACTGGAGTGCTGTGTCCAGTTCTGGTCTCCCTGTTAGTAGGAAGGACATTAGTAAACTGGAGAGGATTCGGAAGAGGTTTCCCAGGATGTCGCTGGGTATGGAAGGCTTTGAGTTGTAAGGTTGGGCTGGGACTTTTTTCCCTGGAGCGTCGGAGGCTGAGGGGTGACCTAATAGAGGTTTCCAAAATCATGAGGGGGCATAGATACAGTGAATAGCAAAGGGCTTTTCCCTGGCGTGGGGAGAATTTCAAGACTGGGTTGGGGGTTGGGATTTCTTTAAGGGGAAGGATTTAAAAAGGACGTGAGGAGCAACATGTTTTTACACAGAGGTTCATTTGCGTGTGCAAAGACCTTTCTGAGGAAGTGGTGGGTGTGGGTGTAATTGCAACATTGAAAAGATGTTCCGATAAATGAGCTAAGAACAAATGTTTGGAGGGACATGGGCCAAACACAGGCAGGTGGGACAAATTCAATTTGGGGTTATGGTCAACATGGACTGGGTGGGCTGAAGGGTCTGTTTCTGTGCTGTACGACTGGATGCGCCCCTCTGAGAATCTTGTCTGTTTCAATAAGGTCACCTCTCGTTTTTCTAAATGAGTCCAGTCCCCGACCTCCTCAACCCCTCCTCCTCAGACAGTCCCTCCATCCCCCGAGATCAGCCGAGTGAACCTTCTCTGGACTGCCTCTGATGGCCAGTCTATCTCTGCTTAGATACGGGGCCCCGAAACTCCTTCACGGTATTCCTGCCAAGGGCTGACCAGCGGCTTGGTACAGCTTTAGTCAAACCTGCCCTCTTTCATGTGAAGGTATTATTCTGGAGAGGGGTCAGTGGACTTAAAATGTTAACTCATTAACATTGGTGGCTCAGTGGTTAGCACTGCTGCCTCACAATGCCAGGGACCCGGGTTCAATTCCAGCCTCGGGCGACCATCTGTGTGTGGTGTCTGCACATTCTCCCCGAGTCTGTGTGGGTTTCCTCCCACAGTCCAAGGATTTGCAGCTTAGGGTGGATTGGCCATGTTAAATTACCTAAAGTGTTCAGGGATATGCAGGTTAGGGTGGATTGGCCGTGCTTAATTACCCACAATACTCACAGATGTGCAGGTTAGGGTGAATTGTCCATGTTAAATTACTCACAATGCTCTGGGATGTGCAGGTTAGGGTGGATTGACCGTGCTAAATTACCCATAGTGTTCAGGGATGTGCAGGTTAGGGTGGATTGGCCATGCTAAATTACCCATAGTGCTCAGGGATGAGCAGGTTAAGGTGGATTGGCCTCGACTGAATTACCCACAGTGTTCAGGAATGTGCAGGTTGGGGTGGATTGGCCGTGCTTAATTACCCACAATGCTCTGGGATGTGCAGGTTAGGGTGAATTGGCCATGCTAAAGTACCCATAATGCTCTGGGATGTGCAGGTTAGGGTGAATTGGCCATGCTAAATTCCCAGAATGTTCAGGAATGTGTAGGTGAGGTGCATTAGTCAGGGGGATTGGCCATGCTAAATTACCAATAGTGCTCAGGGATGTGCAGGTTAGGGTGGATTGACCGTGCTAAATTACCCATAGTGCTCAGGGATGTGCAGGTTAGGGTGGATTGTCCTTGCTAAATTACCCATAGTGCCCAGGGATGTGCAGGTTAGGGTGGATTGTCCTTGCTAAATTACCCATAGTGCTCAGCGATGTGCAGGTTAGGGTGGATTGGCCATACTATATTACCCATAGTGCTCGGGGATGTGCAGGTTAGGGTGGATTGGCCGTGCTAAATTACCCATAGTGCTCAGGGATGTGCAGGTTAGGGTGGATTGGCCGTGCTAAATTACCCATAGTGCTCAGGGATGTGCAGGTTAGGGTGGATTGTCCTTGCTAAATTACCCATAGTGCTCAGGGATGTGCAGGTTAGGGTGGATTGGCCTAACTAAATTCCCAGAATGTTCAGGGATGTGTAGGTGAGGTGCATTAGTCAGGGGGAAATGTAAAGTAATAGGGTAGGAGAAGGGCGGGTGTCGACTGGTTGGGCTGAATGGCCTGTTTCCACACGACAGAAAATACAAACTGTCTCTCTCTTTGTCTGTTTGCACTGATCTGCTGAGTTGCTCCAACAATTTTGGTCCTCGTTTCAGATCTGTGACGGTCTGCCGTTCTTTAGTTTTACCGCTGTCCCTGAGCTGAGTCTCCCCACCTCCTTGAGTGGAAATATGTTGGCGAGTTGCCCTCACCCACAGAGAGTGTAACAGAGTTCATATCGGAGACCCGTGACTAATGCGACAGCCCACAGAAACCAAGGTGAGGAATTTGTCTGCTTGACTTCCCAATTCGAGTCAAAGGGATGTACAGCACAGAAACAGACCCTTCGGTCCAACCCGTCCCTGCTGACCCAGATATCCCAAACCAATCTAGTCCCATCTGCCAGCACCCGGCCCATATCCCTCCAAACGCTTCCTATTCATATACCCATCCAAATGCCTCTTAAATGTTGCAATTGTAACAGCCTCCACCACTTCCTCTGGCAGCGCATTCCACACACGTACCACCCTCTGTGTGAAAAGGTTGTCCCTCAGGTCTCTTTTGTATCTTTCCCCTCTCACCCTAAACCTATGCCCCTCTAGTTCTGGACTCCCCCACCCCAGGGAAAAGACCTCATCTATTTACCCTATCCATGATTTTAGAAACCTCTACAAGGTCACCCCTCAGCCTCCGACGCTCCAGGGAAAACAGCCCCGGCCTATTCAGCCTCTCCCTATAGCTCAAAATATCCTCGTGAACCTTTTCTGAACCCTTTCAAGTTTCACAACATCAGAAGGAGACCAGAATTACATGTTTCCTGGGGACGTTCCTCATTTCACTCAACGACAGGAACTTGAATTGAGATAGCACCTTCGACACAGCCAATATGCCAAACGGACTTGCAAACTAACCTTTCGACTGATTGACGCTGAGTCCTCAGCTCCCCCCCCCCCAATGTAGTCCTTGCACACTTGCCGCTGAGTGGCCAAACTTCAGAAGAATGAAGGAGAGGTGCACCAGAGGAATTGGCTCTTTGGTCCTGCAGTTCCGGGCCCCGATCAACGCGCCCTGACCAAACTGTAAAACAAACCCTTACTGGGATCCCTATCCCTCGATTCCCTTTCTGTTCTTGTAACCATCCAGATGCCTCTTAAATGTCACCAAAGTGCTGGCCTCCCCCACCTCCCCCAACGCGTTCCAGGGCTCCCCCCCCCCACCGTTAATGATATGTGGAACAGTCCCTCTTCCACAGCTACACTGGCACCACCCCCCACCTTTTCCTCCGCTACATCGATGACTGTATCGGTGCTGCCTCGTGCTCCCAAGAGGAGGTTGAACAGTTCATCCACTTTACCAATACCTTCCACCCTGACCTCAAGTTTACCTGGACTGTCTCAGACTCCTCCCTCCCCTTCCTAGACCTTTCCATTTCTATCTCGGGCGACCGAATCAACACGGACATTTACTATAACCCGACTGACTCCCACAGCTACCTAGATTACACCTCCTCCCACCCTGCCCACTGTAAAAACGCCATCCCATATTCCCAATTCCTTACTCTCCGCCGCATCTGCTCCCAGGAGGACCAGTTCCAATACCGTACAACCCAGATGGCCTCCTTCTTCATAGACCGCAATTTCCCCTCAGACGTGATCGACGACACTCTCCACCGCATCTCCTCCACTTCCCACTCCTCCACCCTTGAACCCCGCCTCTCCAATCGCCACCAGGACAGAACCCCACTGGTCCTCACCTACCACCCCACAACCTCCATATACATCGTATCATCCGTCGTCATTTCCGCCACCTCCAAACGGACCCCACCACCAAAGATATATTTCCCTCCCCTTCCCTATCAGCATTCCAGAGGGACCACTCCCTCTTCAACTCCCTCGTCAGGTCAACACCCCCCACCAACCCAACCTCCACTCCCAGCACCTTCCCTGCAACTGCAAGAAATGCAAAACTTGAGCCCACACCTCCCCCCTCACCTCCCTCCAAGGCCCCAAGGGATCCTTCCATATCCTCCACAAATTCACCTGCACCTCCACACACATCATTTACTGCATCCGCTGCACCCGATGTGGCCTCCTCTATATTGGGGAGACAGGCTGCCTACTTGTGGAATGTTTCAGAGAACACCTCTGGGACACCCGGACCAACCAACCCAACCGCCCCGTGGCTCAACACTTCAACTCCCCCTCCCACTCCACCAAGGACATGCAGGTCCTTGGCCTCCTCCATTGCCAGACCATAGCAACACGACGGCTGGAAGAAGAACGCCTCATCTTCCGCCTAGTAACCCTCCAACCACAAGGGATGAACTTAGATTTCTCCAGTTTCCTCATTTCCCCTTGTCTCAGTCAAATCCCTCGAACTCAGCACCGCCTTCCTAACCTGCAATTTTCTTCCTGACCTCTCCGCCCTCACCCCACTCCGGCCTATCACCCTCACCTTGACCTCCTTCCACCTATTGCATTTCTAACAAGTCCCTCCTCCCTACCTTTTATCTTAGCCTGCTGGACACACTTTCCTCATTCCTGAAGAAGGGCTCATGCCCGAAACATCGAATCTCCTGTTCCTTGGATGCTGCCTGACCTGCTGCGCTTTTCCAGCAACACATTTTCAGCTCAAGGGTATACAAGCCCAGTCGCTCCAGTCTTTCAGCATAAGGTAGTCCCACCATTCCAGGAATTGACCTCGTGAACCTACGCTGTACTCCCTCAATAGCCAGAATGTCTTTCCTCAAATTTGGAGACCAGAATTGCACACAGTACTCCAGGTGTGGTCTCACCAGAGCCCTGTACAGCTGCAGAAGAACCTCTTTGCTCCTATACTCAATCCTTCTTGTTATGAAGGCCAGCATGCTATTAGCCTTCTTCATTACCTGCTGTACCTGCATGCTTACCTTCATTGACTAGTGTACAAGAACACCCAGATCTCTCTATACTGCCCCTTTACCTAAATTGATTTTATTTAGGTAGTAATCTGCCTTCCTGTTCTTGCCACCAAAGTGGATAACCATACATTTATCCACATTAAACTGCATCTGCCATGCATCTGCCCACTCACCTAAACTGTCCAGGTCACCCTGTAATCTCCTAACATCCTCCTCACATTTCACCCTGCCACCCAGCTTAGTATCATCAGCAAATTTGCTAATGTTATTACTATTACCATCTTCGATATCATTAATATATATTGTAAAAAGCTACGGTCCCAGCACTGGTCACTGCCTGCCATTCCGAAATGGGGCCGTTTATCACTACTCTTTGTTTCCTATCAGCCAACCAACTTTCAATCCAAGTTAGTACTTTGCCCCCAATACCATGCACCCTAATTTTGCTCGCTAACCTCCTATGTGGGACATTATCAAAAGCTTTCTGAAAGTCCAGGTACGCTACATCTACTGGATTTCCCTCGCTCATCTTCAGAGTTACATCCTCAAAAAATTCCAGAAGATTAGTCAAGCATGATTTCCCCTTCATAAATCCATGCTGACTCTGTCCTATCCTGTTACTGCTATCCAGATGTGTCGTAATATCATCCTTTATAATAGACTCCAGCATCTTTCCCACCACTGAGGTCAGGCTAACTGGTCTATAATTTCCTGCTTTCTCTCTCCCATCTTTCTTAAAAAGTGGTACAACATTAGCCACCCTCCAATCCGCAGGAACTGATCCTGAATCTATCAAACTCTGGAAAATAATCATCAACCCATCCACGATTTCTCGAGACACCTCCTTCAGTACCCTGGGATGTAGACCATCAGGCCCCGGGGACTTATCAACCTTCAGACCTAACAGTCTCTCCAACACCAATTCCTGGCAAATATAAATTCCCTTCAACCACTGTTACCTCAGGGCGATTGCTTGTGTCTTCCCCAGTGAACACAGATCTGAAGTACCAATTCAATTCTTCTGTCATTTCTTTGTTCCCCATAATATATCCCCCTGTTTCTTTCTTCAAGGGCCCAATTTTAGTTTTAACCATTTTTCTGCCTTTCATATACCTAAAAAAGCTTTTACTCTCCTCCTTTATATTTTTGGCCAGTTTACCTTCGTACCTCATTTTTTTATCTGCGTATTTCCTTCTTAGTAATCCTCTGTTGTTCTTTAAAAGCTTCCTAGTCCTCCGTTTACTCACTTATCTTTGCTATGTTATACTTTTTCTCTTTTAACTTTATATGTTTCTTAACTTCCCTCGTCAGCCACGGCCACCCCTGCCTCCTCCTAGGATTTTTCTTCCTTTGTAGAATGATCTGATCCTGCATCTTCTGCATTATACACAGAAATATCCACCATTGTTCCTCCACTGTCATCCCTTCTAAGGTATTGCACTATTGAACTTTGGCCAGCTCCTCCCTCATAGCTCCATAGTTCCCTTTATTTAACAGAAATATTGTCACTTCCGATTGTACCCTCTCCCTCTCAAATTGCAGATTGAAGCCTATTGTATTATGGTCACTACTTCCCAATGGCTCCTTCACTTCGAGGTCCCTGACCAATTCTGGTTCGTTGCACAATACCAGATCCAGAATTGCCTTCTCCCTGGTTGGCTCCAGCACCAGCTGTTCTAAGAATCCATCTCGGAGGCACTCCACAAAGTCTCTTTCTTGATGTCCAATACCATCCTGACTCTCCCAGTCTACCTGCATGTTGAAATCCCCCATAACAACTGTAGTAACATCTTTGCGACAGGCCAATTTCAGCTGTTGATTTAACTTACATCCGACATCCAGACTACTGTTTGGGGGCCTGTAGATAACTCCCAAGAGGGTCTTTTTACCCTTAGTATTTCTCAGCTCTATCCACGCTGACTCTACATCCCCTGACTCTAGGTCCCCCCACTCAAGTGACTGAATATCCTCCCTTACCAGCAAGGCCACCCCACCCCCTCTGCCCGTCAGTCTGTCCTTACGATCGCACGTGTAGCCTTGAATATTAATTTCCCAGGCCCTGTCCACTTGAAGCCACGTCTCAGTTATCCCCACAATATCGTATCTGCCAATTTCAAGACAGTCCCCGAGATCAGCCGAGTGCTCTGCTCCTGGCTCTGCTGCCGCCTCACCGGACGATCCTGAGATGGCGCACGGCACGGTGGGTGGGAGTTCGTGCTCCTGTCCGCTCCTAGCCAGCAGCGTCCACTCCTCGAAGCACTTTTTCACATTCCTTCTCCCTTTATTCATCACCTTCGAGGCCAGAGCGGTGTTGGGGGATTGGTGGCTGCAAACGTTGGGGGCAGGGACCAGGATTCCTGCTGGTGGCAGTAGGCCTGGAGCCTGGGCACCTGGTGGCAGTCGGCCTGGAGTCTGGAATCTCACCAGCAGTAGGCCTGGAGCCTGGACACCTGGTGGCAGGAGGCCTGGAGCCTGGAATCTCACCAGCAGTAGGCCTGGAGCCTGGACACCTGGTGGCAGGAGGCCTGGAGCCTGGAATCTCACCAGCAGTAGGCCTGGAGCCTGGACACCTGGTGGCAATAGGCCTGGAGCCTGGACACCTGGTGGCAGTAGGCCTAGAGCCTGGAATCTTGCCAGCAGTAGGCCTGGAGCCTGGACACCTGGTGGCAGTAGTCCCAGGAGCCTGGACTCTCGCCAGCAGTGGGCCTGGACTCTGGAGTCATGGTGGTAGTAGGCCCGGGAGCATGGACTTTCGCCAGCACTCCTGGCTCATGGTGGCAGTAGGCCTGGACTCTGGATTCATGATGGCAGCAGGCCCAGAGCTTGGACTCTTGATGGCAGTCGGTCCGGAGCCTGAACTCTCGCCAGCAGTAGGCCTGGACTCCTGGCTCATGGTGGCAGTAGGCCTGGACTCTGGACTCATGCTGACAGTAGGCTCAGAGCTTGGACTCTAAGTGGCAGTATGCCTAGAGCTTGGACTCTTGGAGGCAGTAGGCCTGGAGTCCAGAGTCTTTGCAGCAGTAGGCTCGGAATCTTGGTGGCAGTAGGCCTGGAGCCTGGAGTCTTCACAGCAATAGGCTGGGAGTCTTGGATACAGTAGGCCTGGAGCCTGGACTCTTGGCAGCAGTAGACTTGGAGCCTGGACTCCTGGCTGCAGTAGGCTTGGAGCCTGGAGTCTTCATGGCAGTAGACTTGGAGCCTGGAGTCCTGGCTGCAGTAGGCCTGGAGCCCAGACTCCTGGCTGCAGTAGGCCCAAAGCCTGGAGCCTTGGCAGTGTTGGCAAGGGCAGCAGCAGAGCAGGGGTCTCCTGAGGCAGCAGCTCCCAGAGCAGGGACTCCTCGAAGCCCTAAACACCTTCCAGAAAACCTTGAGGGGTGTAATGGAGCCCCCAGTTTGAACAGACGACGCGCTGTTTTCCTGGTAACCTCTTTCTCTCCTTGTCGTCCCTCAAAGATGGCGGCCGTAATGTGGCGGTAAAACGCTTTCGGCTGTCTCTTCGAGATGTACGTGACAATAAATCATTCACTCACTCTAGTATTCGAGGTGCCAAACGGCTGTCTTGGTGATATAAGTGCACAACGTTGGGTTACCAAACCCAGGGATCTGTAATGCAGTCAGTGCCTAAGGTGAATGGACCTGGACCGGCTAAACCAGTTCCTTTTAACAAGGCGTCCAAGGAAGGCAAGCTTTCGCTTCAAAAAAGGGTATCGTTTTAATGTTCCAGCCTCGATAGGCCCGTGCGGTGAAGAGTCCCACGGATTCACTCCCCTCAGAGAGAAGAAATTCCTCCTCATCTCTATCTTCCCCTGACTCTGAGATTATACCCTCTGGGCCTGGACTCTCCCACAAGGGGGAAACACCCTCTGCACATCTCCCTGCTGCCGAGTCCCTCAGGGAATCTTCCCGAGAGCGTGGGAGGCTGAGGGGGTGACCTTTACAGAGATTTATAAAATTGTGAGGGGGCATGGATAGAATAAATAGGCACTGTCATTTCCCTGGAGTGGGAGAGTTCAGAACTAGAGAGGTATAGGTTTAGGGTGAGAGGGGAAAGATATAAAAGCGACCAAAGGGGTAACCTTTTCACACAGAGGGTGGTACGTGTATGGAATGAGCTGCCAGAGGAAGTGGTGGAGGCTGGTACAATTGCAACATTTAAGAGGCATTTGAATGGGTATATGAAGAGGAAGGGTTTGGAGGGATATGGGCCAGGTGCTGGCGTGTGGGACTAGATTGGGTTGGGATATCTGGGTCGGCATGGACGGGTTGGACTGAAGGGTCTGTTTCCGTGCTGTACATCTTAATGACTCTTTGACTCTAGGGTTGCCTCTCATGAGTGTAGGCCCCAACCTACTCAACCCCTCCTCATGAGACAGTCCCTCTAACCCCGGGAATCAGCCGAGCGAGCCTTTACCAGGCCACCTCCGATGGCCTGTTTATCTCTGCTTGGATACGGGGCCCCGAAACCGTCCGGGGTATTCCAGTTGGGGTCTGACTCCCCATCGTTGAGGCCACTTTTGGAATGCTGTGCTCAACTCTGGTCTCCTTCCTATCAGAAAGATGTTGTGAAACTTGAAAGGGTTCAGAAAAGATTTACAAGGATGTTGCCAGGGTTGGAGGGTTTGAGCTACAGGGAGAGGCTGAACAGGCTGGGGCTGTTTTTCCCTGGAGCGTCGCAGGCTGAGGGGTGACCTTATAGAGGTTTATAAAATCATGAGGAGGTCTTTTCCCTGGTGTGGGGGAGTCTGGAACTAGAGGGGTGTAGGTTTAGGGTGAGAGGGAAAAGATATAAAAGGGAGCTAAGAGGCAACTTTTTCACACAGAGGGTGGTACGTGTATGGAATGAGCTGCCAGAGGAAGTGGTGGAGGCTGGTACAATGACAACATTTAAGAGGCATTTGGATGGGTATCTGAATAGGAAGGGTTTGGAGGGATATGGGCCGGGTGCTGGCAGGTGGGACTAGATTGGGTTGGGATATCTGGGTCAGCATGGACGGGTTGGACCGAAGGGCCTGTTTCCGCGCTGTCCATCTCTATGACTCGATGACACCCTCTGGTCCTGGACTCGCCGGCAGGGGGAGGCAGCCTCTCTGCCCCTCTAGTTCTGGACTCCCCCACCCCACTGCCTCTCTCCAACCACTGAGCATCTTGTACACTTGCCAGGGTGCAGGGGCAGTGGGCTGTATTCGGAGGTGTTCGAAACAGTTACATTCAATAGGGGGAGATAGGGGTGGGACGGGTGGGTGGACGTGGGTTCAGGAGACATCAGGGATTGAGGGCTCGATTGCGGATGCCACCTCCTCTGAAAGCCAGCGGGCGGAAGGGCAGGGTACGGGCATTGGGGACTGGCACAGATCGAGAGAGACAGGGGAGCCGGAGCCGAAGACAGCGTCGCGCCTGTTTCCCATCCATGGACTCCGTGTACAATTCCCACTGCAGCCGGGAAAGCAGCCAGCAGCATCAAGGACACCCCTCCTGCCCTCTTCCTACGGGTAGATGGTTGGACCAGCCTCCACCACTTCCTCTGGCAGCTCATTCCATACACATACCACCTTCTGTGTGAAAAAGTTGCCTCTCAGGTCTCTTTTATATCTTTCCCCTCTCACCCTAAACCTATGCCCCTCTAGTTCTGGACTCTCCGACCCCAGGGAAAAGACCTTGTCTATTTATCCTATCCATGCCCCCTCATAATTTTGTAAATCTCTATAAGGTCACCCCTCAGCCTCCGACGCTCCAGGGAAAACAGCCCCAGCCTGTTCAGCCTCTCCCTGTACCTCAAACCCTCCAACCCTGGCAACATCCTTGTCAATCTTTGCTGGACCCTTTCCAGTTTCACAACTTCCTTGCGGTAGAAATTTCTGGTCTTTGAAAATGGAGACGATGAGGAATTTCTACTCTCTGAGAGGAGGGAATCGGCTGAATTTCTTTAGAGTCATGGAGTCATAGAGATGTAGAGCAGTGAAACAGACCCTTCAGTCCAACCCGTCCATGCTGACACAGATATCCCAACCCAATCTAGTCCCACCTGCCTGTGTGTGTGTGAGAGAAAGTGTGTGAGTGAGTGTGTGAGTGTGTGTGTGTCTGTCTGTGTGAGAGAGTGTATGTGTGAGAGTGTGTGTGTCTGTGTGTGAGTGTGTGTATGTGAGTATGTGTCTGTGTGAGTGTGTGTATGTGAGTATGTGTCTGTGTGAGTGTGTGAGAGAGTGTGTGTGTGTCTGTGTGAGTGTGTGTGTGTGTGGGAGAGAGTGTGTATGTGTGTCTGTGTGAGTGTGTGTCTGTGTGAGTGTGTGTGTGTCTGTGTGTGAATGAGTGTGTGTGTGTATGTGAGAGAGTGTGTGAGCGTGTGTGTGAGTGTGAATGTGTGTGTGTGAGTGTGTACTGAGAGTGTGTGAGTGTGTGAATGTGTGTGTGTGTCTGTGTGAGTGAGTGTGTGTGTCTGTGAGTGAGTGTGTGTGTCTGTGTGAGTGAGTGTGTGTATGTGAGAGTGTGTGAGAGAATGAGTGTGAGTGTGTGTGTGTGTGTGAATGTGTGTATGAGTGTGTGTGAATGAGTGTGTGAGTGTGTGTGTGTATGTGAGAGAGTGTGTGTGAATGAGTGTGAGGGTGTGTATGTGAGAGTGTGTGTGTGTGTGAGTGTGTATGAGAGAAAGAGTGTGAGTATGTGTCTGTGTGAGTGTGTGTGTATGTGAGAGAGTGTGTGTGTGTGAATGAGTGTGTGTGTGTGTGAGAGAGTGTGTGTGTGTGAGAGTGTGTGTGTGTGAGAGAGTGTGTGTGTGAATGAGTGTGTGTGAGAGTGTGTGTGTGTGTGAATGTGTGTGTGTGTGTGAATGAGTGTGAGTGTGTGAGTGTGAGTGTGAGTGTATGTGAGTGTGTGTGTGAAGGAGTGTAGCCCATGTTCTGCTCCCTTACCATTGCTCACTGTTGGGAATGATTTGGCGATTTCAGAATTTCCCACCCAATCGGAGAGAACAGAGAGAAAGCTTTGATATATTTGAAGTCCTTCGAATCCTGTCCAGGGAGACCGTCAAGAAGATTGAGACCAGTTTGAGAAAGATTCGGCAGATTAAGACAGATCTGTGTCAAATCCCTGCTGGATTAACCTGACCTCCAGCATCATAATCCTCTCTCCTGGGCCTTACATAACCAGGAATGATAAGCGTATTGTGCAGATGGGTTCTTTATGAAAGGATAGACCTCTGTGTCGACCGTTCTATAATTTATGTGGCTGGGGGGTGGCGGGCGCAAGCGGCAGTTAACTGTTTGTTGTCGTTCGCCAGTGCGAACCTTGAGTAACGTTGAAACATTCCTGCGTGCATTTATCATGGAATTGGCAAGACTGGGCAGTCTGAAGGGGAAACTGCGCTTATTGCAGGCAAGTCCATCGGATTGAGGGACTCATTAGCACAGGGAATGTGCCAGTGACTGACGACAGACAGTTCACTGCCAAGCTTGGTTGAAATTTGCAGCTAGTTAGCTAGGTCAACACATTTGCTGAGAAACAAACCAACGAATGGGTGCCACTTCTTTGGTTGGGGCAGCAATGGGCGCTGTCTCCGTGGCAACGCCCCTCCCAAATTTCGCAGTTTCCAGTGGATATCCCCACTTCCGAGCTTGTGATGCTTTGCCTCTCCTTGGGTACGGAAACAGTCCGTGTTCAAAAGCAACACGATCTGGGCAATATCCAGGCAGGGGCTGACAAGGGGCAAGTGACATTCATGCCACACAAATGCCAGGCTACAGTCATCGCCAATAAGAGACCGTCCAACCATCACCCCGTCGACATTCAGTGGTGTTACCGTCACTGAATCCCTCACTATCAACGTCCTGACCAGAACCTCAACTGAACTCACCGCATAAGCACAATGGCTACAAGAGCAGGTCAGGGATACTGCAGCGAGTAACTCCCCCCAAAGTCTGTCCCCCACCATCGACAAGGCCCGAGTCAGGAGGGTGTGTGAGGGAATACTCCCCACTTGCCCTGGATGGGACGGGGGGCAGCTCCGACAATGCTCGACACCATCCAGGGACGTGTGGTGTAGGGACCCCCCCCTCACACAGCGTCCTCAGGGAGGGAGGCCCAGGATTCTGACCCAGCGACACTGAAGGAACAGCCGGTATATTTCCGAGTTGGGACGGTGAGGGGCTCGGAGGGGAACTTGCTGGGGGGAGGGGGGGGTGTTCCCACGTACCTGCTGCCCCTTGTCCTCCCCGATGGAAGTGGCCGTGGGGTTTGGAAGGTGCTATCTGAGGAGCCTGGGGGAGTTGCTGCAGTGCGTCTTGTAGATGGTACCCACTGCTGCTACTGAGCGTCGGGGGGTGGAGGGAGTGGGGGGTTTGTGGGTGTGGGGACAATCGAGCGGGGTCTGCTTTGTCCCTGGATGGTGTTGAGCTTCTCGAGTGTTGTTGGAGCTGCCCCCCATCCAGGGCAAGTGGGGAGTATTCCCTCACACACCCTCCTGCCTGGAAGGACAGGCACTGGGGAGTCAGGAGGGCAGTCACTCACTACAGGATCCCCCAGCCCTAGCTTTCTACCCCTGCTGCTGGTCTAGGAGCCTCTTGCTATCACGGAGTCTCCCTTGTGCTCCTCAGTGTGGGAACAATCCTTACCTGGGCCGTTTCACAAGAGGAACAGGGCGTGCTGGAATTCCTCTTGCTAATTTGCGTTAATGGGATTCGAATGGTTTCCTGATGTACTTGGGTACATACTGTGTCAAACACAGTGCCTTCCTTTCAGTCCTGGCAGCGTGAATACAGCTGGACAGATTGGCACACGGTTTTAATTCCCTCCTGGGTGATTGGGCATGAGGTCCCCAGCTCTGGGCATGGAGAGTGATGACAGGGGAGAGGGTCTCAGTGTAAGCCTCCAGCCCTCTCTCTCCCTCGTGTGATCACCTCTCCTCACCCTCACACGTTCCACGTTGGCACGTTTCAGTTTCGGTGTTGTGTGGCTGCGCCAGATTGACACCTCATTGTCAGGTTTGCCTGGCACTGCTCCTGGTATGCCCTCCTGCACTGTGTGTGTGAGAGAGAGAGCGAGAGAGAGGAGTTCAGACCCATACTGCATTGTCTAATTGAGGATTTTTGTGTGTGTGTATCTCAGAGCCATACTGCACTGTCTGCCCGTATGTGTGCATCTCAGACCCGTGTGTGTGTATCTCAGACCCTCACTGCCCTGTCTGTGTGTGTATCTCTGATCCTCACTGTGTGTGTGTGTGTGTGTGTCTGTGTATCTCAGACCCTCACTGTCCCCTCTGTGTGTGTGTGTGTGTGTATCTCAGACCTTCACTGTGTGTGTGTATATCTCAGACCCTCACTGTCCTGTCTCTGTGTGTGTGTGTATCTCAGACCCTCACTGTCCCCTCTGTGTGTGTGTGTGTGTCTGTGTGTGTATCTCAGACCTTCACTGTGTGTGTGTGTATCTCAGACCCTCACTGCCCTGTCTGTGTGTGTGTATCTCAGACCCTCACTGCCCTGTCTGTGTGTGGGTGGGGTGTGTGTGTATCTCAGACCCTCACTGTCCCCTCTGTGTGTGTGTGTATCTCAGACCCTCACTGTCCCCTCTGTGTGTATCTCAGACCCTCACTGCCCTGTCTGTGTGTGTGTGTATCTCAGACCCTCACTGTCCCCTCTGTGTGTGTGTGTATCTCAGACCCTCACTGTCCCCTCTGTGTGTATCTCAGACCCTCACTGCCCTGTCTGTGTGTGTGTGTATCTCAGACCCTCACTGTCCCCTCTGTGTGTGTGTGTATCTCAGACCCTCACTGTCCCCTCTGTGTGTATCTCAGACCCTCACTGTCCCCTCTGTGTGTATCTCAGACCCTCACTGCCCTGTCTGTGTGTGTGTGTATCTCAGACCCTCACTGTCCCCTCTGTGTGTATCTCAGACCCTCACTGTCCCCTCTGTGTGTGTGTGTGTCTGTGTGTGTATCTCAGACCTTCACTGTGTGTGTGTGTATCTCAGACCCTCACTGCCCTGTCTGTGTGTGTGTATCTCAGACCCTCACTGCCCTGTCTGTGTGTGGGTGGGGTGTGTGTGTATCTCAGACCCTCACTGTCCCCTCTGTGTGTGTGTGTATCTCAGACCCTCACTGTCCCCTCTGTGTGTATCTCAGACCCTCACTGCCCTGTCTGTGTGTGTGTGTATCTCAGACCCTCACTGTCCCCTCTGTGTGTGTGTGTATCTCAGACCCTCACTGTCCCCTCTGTGTGTATCTCAGACCCTCACTGCCCTGTCTGTGTGTGTGTGTATCTCAGACCCTCACTGTCCCCTCTGTGTGTATCTCAGACCCTCACTGTCCCCTCTGTGTGTATCTCAGACCCTCACTGCCCTGTCTGTGTGTGTGTGTATCTCAGACCCTCACTGTCCCCTCTGTGTGTATCTCAGACCCTCACTGCCCTGTCTGTGTGTGTGTGTATCTCAGACCCTCACTGTGTGTGTGCGTGTGTGTGTGTGTGTGTGTATCTCAGACCCTCACTGCCCTGTCTGTGTGTGTGTATATCTCAGACCCTCACTGTGTGTGTGTGTATCTCAGACCCTCACTGTGTGTGTGTGTGTGTGTGTGTATCTCAGACCCTCACTGCCCTGTCTGTGTGTGTGTGTATATATCTCAGACCCTCACTGCCCTGTCTGTGTGTGTATCTCTGACCCTCACTGTCCCCTCTGTGTGTATCTCAGACCCTCACTGCCCTGTCTGTGTGTGTGTGTATCTCAGACCCTCACTGTCCCCTCTGTGTGTATCTCAGACCCTCACTGCCCTGTCTGTGTGTGTGTGTATCTCAGACCCTCACTGTGTGTGTGTGTGTGTGTGTGTGTGTGTGTGTATCTCAGACCCTCACTGCCCTGTCTGTGTGTGTGTATATCTCAGACCCTCACTGTGTGTGTGTGTATCTCAGACCCTCACTGTGTGTGTGTGTGTGTGTGTGTATCTCAGACCCTCACTGCCCTGTCTGTGTGTGTGTGTATATATCTCAGACCCTCACTGCCCTGTCTGTGTGTGTATCTCTGACCCTCACTGCCCTGTCTGTGTGTGTGTGTGTGTGTGTATTTCAGACCCTCACTGTCCCCTCTGTGTGTGTGTGTGTATCTCAGACCCTCACTGTCCCCTCTGTGTGTGTGTGTATCTCAGACCCTCACTGCCCTGTGTGTGTGTGTGTGTGTGTGTGTATATATATCTCAGACCCTCACTGTCCCCTGTGTGTGTGTGTGTGTGTGTATCTCAGACCCTCACTGCCCTGCCTGCCTGTCTCCTCCCCCCCGCAGCCAGCTCTCTGTCCCTTTAAAAGCGGCGTGCTGGCTTGGCGGCTGGGGGAGCCCATCCCTTCTCGGAAGCGAATGAGGAATTGAGAAAGCCTATCGTCAGAGGCACACCCCCGGCTGGTGTGCCAGTAGGCAGAGGGGAGAGGGAGGTAGAGCAGGATGCTGTGACGCTGCCTGGGAGGGGAGGGGAGGTGGGATTGCCAGACGATGGGAATGCCTGTTTAACAGCACGTTGCTTTCTGAGACAGACAGACAGAGAGGGAGGGGAGGACGGTGTGTCAGAGCTCACTCACTCACTCACTCACTCCCAGTCGCTCAACACCAGCAAGAGATCCCTGCAGCTTTCTGTACCAGAGAGAACTTGTGTCTCTCTCCTCCTGCTCCAACTTAACATGATCGCCTCTCACCTCCTGGCGTATTACTTCACGGAACTGAAACATGACCAGATCCAGAAGGTAAGGGCAGTTTCTGATTTACCCCCTTTCCTACCTTGTCACCACCCCCCCCCTTCAGTTTTAATTGGTGGGTCAGATAGGGAGGCTAGGCAGAGTCTCAACCAGCGTTTTGTCCAGGGATCGTGGGAAGGAGTCACTTATTGGGGATGGGGAGGGGAAGTGGAATTGGACACGAATGGGGCACAGTTGAGTCAAAATTGAGGCAGGGTTGACGGTGTGAAAGGAATGGGGAGGGAGGGAATTTCCCAGCTAGCTCCTCTGGCCATGTGCTGCCTTACCTTGTCAATGGATGACAATGTCTTCAAAGTTGGGGAGTGGGGGTGGGGGGAGGGGTGTAATCCTTGTAGTCCTGTGACCTTGAGAGCTAGCTTCTTCAATTTGACCTTTTTCTCCCTTGGAAGGTGGGTGGAGGAGGTGGTGGAGGCAAGATTCTCCCGCATTTAGAGTCATAGAGATGGTCAGCACGGATACAGACCCTTCGGTCCAACCTGTCCATGCTGACCCAGATATCCCAACCCAATCTAGTCCCACCTGCCAGCACCCGGCCCATATCCCTCCAAACCCTTCCTATTCATGTCCCCATCCAAATGCCTCTTAAATGTTGCAATTGTACCAGCCTCCACTACTTCCTCTGGCAGCTCCTTCCATACACGTACCACCCTCTGTGTGAAAAAGTTGCCCCTCAGGTCCCTTTTATATCTTTCCCCTCTCACCCTAAACCTATGCCCCTCTAGTTCTGGACTCCCTCACCCCAGGGAAAAGACTTTGTCTATTTACCCTATCCATGCCCCTCATAATTTTGGAAACCTCTACGAGGTCACCCCTCAGCCTCCGAAGCTCCAGGGAAAACAGCCCCAGCCTGTTCAGCCTCTCCCTGTAGCTCAAATCCTCCAACCCTGGCAACATCCTTGTCAATCTTTTTGGAACCCTGTCAAGTTTCACAACATCTTTCCGATAGGAAGGAGACCAGAATTGCACGCAATATTCTGCATCAGTTCCCCAACAGAGTTTTTTTTCAGTGAGTTGAGGCAGTCGTGTCCCCTGGCAGTAGTTGGGAGGTGGCGAGAGACTTGAGAGTCTGAGGAAATCGGCCATTCGGCCCCTCGAGCCCATGACGGCTGATCCTACACTCCTCATGTCCACCTTCCTCTTTATCCCACCCCCCCCTCACTCTGATCAAGAATCTCAACCTTAAATGAACACCGGGACTCTGTCTCCCTCCCCCAAACCAAAGCTCTCTGTCAGTTCCAGAGACTCCCAGAGGAAAAAAATTCCTTCTCATCTTGGTCTTCAGTTGGTGCCCTTTTTAGTCTGAGAGTGTGCCCTCTGGTCCCAGACTCTCCCATATGAGAGTCCTAGCGTTAACCCTGCCGATCTGTTTCCAATGAGATCGCCTCTTGTTCTCCTAAATGCCAGTGAGGAGACTCCCAACCTGCTTAGCCTTTTGCCGGTCAGACAATCCCTCCAGTTCCTGGTATGTCAGTTGTGTCCTTGTCCTGATAAACTGTGCACGGGCCATTCAACATCTCACTGATGGGGACCTTCCTGCGAAACCTCATGTCAATGCCAGCTCCACGGGCTTATGCCCGAAACGCCGACTCTCCTGCTCCTCAGATAGCTGGCTGACCTGCTGTGCTTTTCCAGCACCACACTTTCCGACTCTTTGACTCTCTGGTATCTGCAGTCCTCACTATCTCCGAGCTGGTAACCCACTCCTGCCTCGCAATCCTGCTGAGAGCGGTGTTAATGGAGACTGGCATTTTTGCGATGAATAAATCCATTAAGTATACATATATAAATGATTTGAATGTGAGCTTAAGAGGTTTGGTGAGTAAGTTTGCAGATGACGCCAACGTTGGAGGTGTAGTGGACAGTGGATTACAACAGGATCTGGACCAGATGGGCCAATGGGCCGAGAAGTGGCAGATGGAGTTTAATTCAGATAAATGCGAGGTGCTGTATTTTGGGAAAGCAAATCTTAGCAGGACTTATACACTTAATGGTAAGGTCCTAGGGAGTGTTGCTGAACAAAGAGCCCTTGGAGTGCAGGTTCATAGCTCCTTGAAAGTGGAGTCGCAGGTAGATAGGATAGTGAAGGAGGCTTTGGTATGCTTTCCTTTATTGGTCAGAGTATTGAGTACAGGACATTTATGGAATATTGCGTGCAATTCTGGTCTCCTTCCTATCGGAAAGATGTTGTAAAACTTGAAAGGATTCAGAAAAGATTTACAAGGATGTTGCCAGGGTTGGAGGGTTTGAGCTATAGGCTGGGGCTGTTTTCCCTGGAACGTCAGAGATTGAAGGGTGACCTTATAGAGGTTTATAAAATCATGAGGGGCATGGATAGGGTAAATAGACAAAGTCTTTTGCCTTGGGTGGGAGTGTCCAGAACTAGACGGCATCAGTTTAAGGCGAGAGGGGAAAGGTATAAAAGAGACCTAAGGGGCAGCTTTTTCACACAGGGTGGTGCGTATATGAAATGATCTGCCAGAGAAAGTGGTGGAAGTTGGTACAATTGCAACATTTAAAAGGCATTTGGATGGGTATATGGATAGGAAGGGTTTGGAGGGCTGGATACTAGCAGGTGGGACTAGATTAGGTTAGGATATCTGGGTCGGCAGGGATGAGATGGGCTGAAGGGTCTGTTTCCATGCTGTACATCTCTATGACTCTATTTTGATTGGGCTGGAACCCTGTCTCACTGAGAATTATCTTTGGTGATTAACAGCGCGCTGTCATTGTCATGTGAGAGTTATCCCCTAAGTGGATAATGTTGGAGTAATAGGAGAAAGTGAGGACTGCAGATGCTGGAGATCAGAGCTGAAAAATGTGTTGCTGGAAAAACGCAGCAGGTCAGGCAGCATCCAAGGAGCAGGAAATTCGACGTTTCATTTCATTCCTGAAGAAGGGCTCATGCCCAAAACGTCGATTCTCCTTCTCCTTGGATGCTGCCTGACCTGCTGCGCTTTTCCAGCAACTCAATGTTGGAGTAATATTCAAGAATGGTATGTGAAGAGGAAGGGTTTGGCGAGAGGTGGGCCGGGTGCTGGCAGGTGGGAGTAGATTGGGTTGGGATATCTGGTTGGCATGAATGAGTAGGGTCGAAGGGTCTGTTTCTGTGCTGTACACCTTGAGGACTTAATGGCTTCTTCCCTGCTATTATTAGACTTGTGAACGGACCTCTGATATATTACAGTTGACCTTTCTCTGTAGCTGTGACACTATATTTTGTTCCTTGAGTCATACAGTCATAATCGATGTCTAGCACGGAAACAGACCCTTCGGTCCAACCCGTCCATGCCGACCCAGATATCCCAACCCAATCTAGTCCCACCTGCCAGCACCCAGCCCATATCCCTCCAAACCCTTCCTATTCATATACCCATCCAAATGCCTCTTAAGTGTTGCAATTGTACCAGCCTCCACCACTTCCTCTGGCAGCTCATTCTATACACGCACCACCCTCTGTGTGAAAAAGTTGCCCCTTAGGTCTCTTTTATATCTTTCCCCTCTCACCCTAAACCTATGCCCCTCTAGTTCTGGACTCCCCGACCCCAGGGGGAAAGACCTTGTCTATTTATCCTATCCATGCCCCCTCATGATTTTATAAACCTCTCTAAGGTCACCCCCTCAGCCTCTGATGCTCCAGGGAAAACAGCCCCAGCCTGTTCAGCCTCTCCCTGTAGCTCAAACCCTCCAACATCCTTGTGAATCTTTTCTGAACCCTTTCAAGTTTCACAACACCTTTCCGATAGGAAGGAGACCAGAATTGATTTGCACACGGAACAAAGCTTTTCACTGTCTCTTGGGGCAGGAATAAGGTCAACTTTTGATTTCCCAATTTCCGTGATCCTCGGGTCAATGTCACTTTCTTGGCCCCAAGTAGAGTTGATCCGGTCAATCTAATTCGCAAAAATCCCTGGAACCGATTGCCAGCAGAAGATGGGGGTGTCCTTGGTGAAACCAGAGACTGGAAGCGATCAGCTGAGACTGAGTCAGAGTTTTATAAAGGGACACTCTCACATCTTTCGGTCTTAACACTCTGCTTTTATTTACAAAGCCTCAGGGCTTGGGCAACTCCTTGCAATAACCTGTTCAGCTGCTTCTGTGTGTCTCTCTCTGCCACACACACACACACACACACACACACACAGGGAACTTCCTGCTTCTGTGTGGAATTGTCGATTGGCTCACTTTGTGTATGTGTGTCTCTCTCTCTCTCTCTCTACGCCTCTGTTCTCTCATACTGTATTCCTTTATCGTGTCCCCGTTCCGAGTTGCAGAATCTTAGAAGAGGTGTTCCTCTTCTCGCTCTCAATCATTTCACAAGAGAGAGAGAGACCAGAGAGAGAGAGACCACAGAGAGAGACACCAGAGAGAGAGAGGGAGAGAGAAACACTAGAGAGAGAGAGAGAGAGAGAGAGAGAGACCAGAGAGAGAGAGAGACAGAGACAGAGAGAGAGATGCACCACAGAGAGAGAGATCAGAGAGAGAGAGAGAGAGAGAGACCACAGAGAGACAGAGAGAGAGAGAGAGACAGAGAGAGAGAGACACCACAGAGAGAGAGAGAGAGAGACCACAGAGAGAGAGAGACAGAGAGAGAGAGACACCACAGAGAGAGAGAGAGAGAGAGAGAGAGACCACAGAGAGACAGAGAGAGAGAGAGAGAGAGAGACACTACAGACAGAGAAAGACCAGAGAGAGAGAGAGAGACCACAGAGAGAGAGACAGAGAGAGAGAGAGACACCACAGAGAGACAGACAGAGACACAGAGAGAGAGAGAGACACCACAGAGAGACAGAGAGAGAGAGAGAGAGAGACACCACAGAGAGACAGAGAGCGAGACACCACAGAGAGACAGAGAGAGAGAGAGAGATAGAGAGAGATACACCACAGAGAGACAGAGAGAGAGAGACATTACAGAGAGACAGAGAGACACCACACAGAGAGAGGAGAGAGAGAGAGAGAGAGATACACCACAGAGAGAGAGAGAGAGACCAGAGAAAGAGAGAGAGAGAGAGAGAGACACACACCAGAGAAAGAGAGTGAGAGAGAGAGAGAGAGACACCACAGAAAGAGAGAGAGAGATACACCACACAGAGAAAGAGAGAGAGACCAGAGAGAGAGAGAGAGAGAGAGACACACACACACATACACACACCAGAGAGAGAGAAGCTCCTCCCTATTTCGATTTGTCAGGATCCTGGGGGCTGAACAGCTTCAGTTCTTGATGAGAGACTGCGGGTTGGTTTCCCCCTCGAGCAGAGGAGATCGAGAGAGGGGAGACGACTGAGATGGATAAAGTGCTGAGGGGGCATGGACAGGAAGGAACAACTCCCCTCGGTGCACCTGGGCAGGAGGGGTGCATCAATTCAAGGGAAGGGGCAGGAGGCTTGGAGGGAGGGATCGCGAGGAGGTGGGGAATTTGGAACTCTGTGCCTGGACGGGTGGGGAGAGGCAGACACCCTCACCTGGCTTTAGCCGCGATGCCAAGGGCAGGGAGACGGGGATCAGAATCGTGCGGTGGTTGGCACTGCTGGGCATTTTCCTGTGCTGTGGGCATCCAAGGATTCTGTCGGGTGTGTCCAGCCTGCTGGGAATGTTTGGGGTGGTGGGGGCGGGGAGACAGGATGTGACTAAATGCAGAGTGCTCTCTGTTACAGTGTGAGAGAAACTCATTCTTTTGAATTTCTGGCTGTGCTCACCAGGCTTGCTGTAGTAATAAAGGGCCTTGCTGAGGCCACACCTTGTGTATTGTGTGCTGTTTCCGTCTCCTAGTCTGAGGACGGACACTTTGCTAACTGAGGGAGCCCAGCCAAGGTTCACCAGGGATGAGAGGGGGCGCTGGAAAAAGCACAGCAGGTCAGGCAGCATCCCAGGAGCAGGGAAACCAACATCTCAGCGCGAAAGCCCTTCACCCAGAGTGACGGCCGAAACGTCGGTTTTCCTGCCCCTGGGATGTTGCCTGACCTGCTAGAGGAATGAGGAGGGGAGAGTTGCGTAAAGTGTGCTGATGGGTGGACAGGCTAATGCGGGAGGGATGTTCCCCCGACGCTGGGGGGGGAGGTCTGGGCTCAGAGAGTAAGCGAGGACCGCAGATGCTGGAGGTCAGAGCTGAAAAGGTGTTGCTGGAAAAGCGCAGCAGGTCAGGCAGCATCCAAGGAGCAGGAGGCTGACGAAGGGCTCATGCCCGAAACGTCGATTCTCCTGCTCCTTGGATGCTGCCTGACCCGCTGCGCTTTTCCAGCACCGCATTTTCAGCTCAGAGGAAAGGGGTAAGCCACTCGGGGACTGAGAGGAGAAAGAAATTCTCCACTGAGAGAATTGCCAAACCTGTGGAATTCTCTCCCGCCGTTGGGAGCCAGTTTGTTAGATAAAACCAAGAGAGCGTTGGACAATTTGGGGGGGGGGGGGAGAAGGAGAGAAAGCAGGAGGTTACTAAAACTGCCTGAGCAGTTTGAATGATGGAGCCATTAATTTGTGTTCGCAAAACGCGCTTAACAGCAAAACGACCTGGACTGAGGGATTCTATGGTTCTGAGAATCCGCACCAGACTACACTCCAACGGCATTTCCCGAGGATTCCCTCTCTCGCTGGGCAATTCTTCTCTGCTGGTAACCCTCCAAAAGCCTTCACTGATGAAATCCAGTTAAATTGCCAGGGTTGGAGGGTTTGAGCTACAGGGAGAGACTGAACAGGCCGGGGCTGTTTTCCCTGGAGTGTCGGAGGCTGAGGGGGTGACCTTGTAGAGGTTTATAAAATCAGGAAGGGGAGGGGCCTGGATGGGGAGAATAGACAAGGTCTTTTCCCCTGTGGTGGGGGAGTCCAGATCTAGAGGGGCATAGATTAGATTCCCTACAGTGTGGAAACAGGCCATTCGGCCCAACACATCCATACTGACCCTCCCAGAGCAACCCACCCAGACCCATTCCCCTACATTTACCCCTGACTAATGCACCTAACGCTACGGGCAATTTAGCATGGCCAATTCACCCTGACCTGCACATCTTTAGACAGGGGGAAGAAACCGGAGCACCCGGAGGAAACCCACGCAGACACGGGGAGAATGTGCAAACTCCACACAGACAGTCCCCGAGGCTGGGATCGAACCTGGGATCCCGGTGCTGTGAGGCGCTAACCACTGAGCCCACCGTGCATAGGTTTAGGGTGAGAGGGGAAAGATATAAAAGGGACCTAAGGGGCAACTTTTTCACGCAGAGGGTGGTTACGTGTATGGAATGAGCTGCCAGAGGAAGTGGTGGAGGCTGGTACAATTGCAACATTTAAGAGGCATTTGGATGGGTATATGAATAGGAAGGGTTTGGAGGGATATGGGCCGGGTGCTGGGAGTAGGTTGGGTTGGGATATCTGGGTCAGCATGGATGGGTTGGACCGAAGGGTCTGTTTCGGTGCTGTACATCTATCTATGACTCCCTAATTGCAACATTTAAAAGGCATCTGGATGGGTGTATAAATAGGAAGGGTTTGGAGGGATATGGGCTGGGTGCTGGCAAGCGAGACGAGATTGGGTTAGGATATCTGGGTCGGGCATGGACCGAAGGGTCTGTTTCCGTGCTGCACATCTCTATGACTCCCAAGTCTACGTCAATCCCTGTCCTTTCCCCCCCCACAAACACTCTGGGACGCATGCTGTTGCAGGAGGCTGGAATCTCAAGACGGCAATGGGCAGGAGTAGTGCAATTTGCCCATCCTCTGCCAATTTTCCTGCCCATCTCCCCGCACGCCCTTCCAATGACGCCCTAACTACCCGCTGGGTTAAGAAAGGATATTTTCTCCTGCACTGCAGGTCGCACAAACTCCTGAAGAGACACTTGTGTCGATGCTTTTGGAATTGCAGTCAAAACCCCCGTTCTCCAGGTTCACTGCAATAGACATGCCTGCAGTTCTGAACTGTAATCTACCGCAAAGTAATTAATAGCCTTAGCAACTCTTGAGTTTTTTTCTCCCCTTCCCCTTGGCAACAATGAATGTTGCCTTTCCTCTTCACCTGTTTTTTTTTAAAACAAAAACATCCGGGATTATTCCATTCCGGAAGAACTTGTGGCATGTGTGTGTCGTTTGTGCGAGAGAAACCACAGAGAGAATTTTCCTGTCCCACTGTGAACCTCTCGCCCACATTCAGTTGCTCAAGAACAGCACATTTCGAGTCTTACAGCACAGGAACAGATCTTCGGCCCAAAGCTCACTGGGGGGGTGGGCACAGTGGGGGGGGGGGGGGGGGGTGGCCCTCACAGGGCCAGCAGACCTGGGTTCAATTCCCGCCTCAGGCAACTGTCCACATTCTCCCCTCGTGTCTGCATGGGTTTCCTCCGGGTGCTCCAGTTTCCTCCCACAGTCACAAAGATGTGCAGGTTAGGGTGGGATGACCATGCTAAATTACCCATAGTGCTCAGGGATGTGCAGGTTAGGGTGGATTGGCCATGCTAAATTACCCATAGTGCTCAGGGATGTGCAGGTTAGGGTGGATTGACTGTGCTAAATTACCCATAGTGCTCAGGGATGTGCAGGTTAGGGTGGATTGGCCGTGCTAAATTACCCATAGTGCTCAGGGATGTGCAGGTTAGGGTGGATTGACTGTGCTAAATTACCCATAGTGCTCAGGGATGTGCAGGTTAGGGTGGATTGGCCATGCTAAATTACCCATAGTGCTCAGGGATGTGCAGGTTAGGGTGGATTGTCTGTGCTAAATTACCCATAGTGCTCAGGGATGTGCAGGTTAGGGTGGATTGGCCGTGCTAAATTACCCATAGTGCTCAGGGATGTGCAGGTTAGGGTGGGTTGGCCATGCTAAATTACCCATAGTGTTCGGTGCATTAGTCAGAGGGAAATGGGTCTGGGGTGAGTTACTCTTCGGAGGGTCAGTCTGGACTGGTTTGGCCGAAGGGCCAGTTTCCATACTGCCGGGAATCTAACCTCGATCACTCCTGACTTGTGTCTTGTCGGTGGTGGGGGGAGTCAGGAGGGGAGCTGGGTTTCTGTGCCAAGTCCATTTGGGTTGCTGTTACACCCGGGGCGATACTGTGAAATTTTTGGCGGCTACTTGAGACGATGACAACGTAGCCACACCAATTCAGATCATGCTGGTTCCCTCTCGGCCGTGGGAAGACATTAATAGCCATCTCAGCCTCTAATGAGTGCGTTCCCTTGTCAGGGACATCTCTGGAGCACACTTGACAAGTATTGAGCAGTGAACCAGGCCAAGCTTGTCATTATAATTGCCGTCTGCTATTCAAACACAGTGTCAGTCGGTTCATGTCCCACTGCGGTTGGTCTGGAGTGACTCGCACTTTTTTGGCGTGCGCGCTGTCACGTCCCAGCCCGAAGCCAGCAATGGATTCTGGGTTTTCCCCAACAGCCCCGCCTCCCCCCTGGCCCGAGGTTGTGAGGCAGGACTTCAAAGGTTTCATCACTGACCTTGGAAAGGAGGATGTGCTGATTTCGACATGGCGGCGACCGCGGGCCTGCGCAATCGTCAATCCTCGCTTTCCCCACGCTGCCTTCGGGCGGCTTGGCAAGCTGGACACTGCCCCTCCCGAACCACCCCACCCCGTACTGCCCTCCCCCAGGGGTGTCTGTCATCCAGAAGGCCCCCCCCCCCCCCAGTGCTGCCCTTCCTTGCTCTGTTCCTGTCAGTTTCTGAGGGGAGCGGGGCTCATGGAGGGTGGGGTTGTAGGGGGGGTGTACGTGGTCATTTTTGTTTGATTCTGAGTGATGAGGGAATGAGATACAGGGATGGGGAGAGAGAGAGAGAGGGTGACAGGACAGAGAGAGAGAGAGAGACACAGACAGAGATGGGAGGACATAGAGAGAGAAAGAGAGAGAGAGACACACACACAGAACAGAGAGAGAGAGACCGACAGATGGGGTCATACAGACAGAGAGAAAGGGGGGAGGGAGGAAGAGAGAGAGAGAGAGAGACAGACAGACAGACAAGAGATCAGGGGACATACAGAGAGAGAGAGAGAGAGAGGCAGAAAGAGAGAGTAACAAAGATGGGGGGACAGAGACAGAGATAGAGAGAGAGGGACAGAAAGAGAAGAGGGGACAGAGAGGGAGAAGGGAGGCAGACAGACAAAGATGGGCAGACAGCGAGACAGAAAAAAAGAGTGGGATGGAGTCAAGGGAATAGAGGGAGACTGAGTGGAAGGGGTGCAGCGTGGGTCCTGACACATACATACATACACACACACACACACACACAGTCTCTCTCTCTCACACACACACACACACACACACACACAGTCTCTCTCTCTCTCACACACACAAATACATACAGACACACCTTCTCTCAAACGCACAGCACACACACACACACACACACACTCACGCACAGACACGCACTCAAACTGAGACACACTGTCTCTCATGCGCACATACACAAACACACACTTTCTCATACACACAGCAGACATACACAGACACACTTTCTCATACAGAGACACACTTTTGTACACTCAGCACACATAGACACACATTCACACACACTCTCACACAAACAGCACACATAGACACACACTCTCAAACACAGATCACACACTGACACATACACACTCTCTCTCACATTTACAGAGACACAGACTAACACACACCTACACTCTCTCGCACACACATGCACGCACACACTCTTTGTCACCACACACACACACACAGATTCACACACGCACAGATTTCAGCTCTGATGAAGAATCATCTAGCTTCAAAACATTAGCTTGCTCTCCCTCCATGCTGTCTGACTTGCTGTGACCTCCAGCATTTGTTTTCAATACACACACACCCCCCCGATGACCTGCTGTGGGCGCAGTGCTGCTGTAAATTGCCCAGCGTCAGCCTGGGGCAGAGGAGCTGGTGTGAGTGTTGCCACATGTGACTGGGCTCTGGGGAGCGATGCCCCCCTGGCAATAACCCGGCACCGCCTGTTAGTGCCATCACCTGGCAACAGCATTGGCTGTTGCTAGGGGATGGCTGTGGGTTGGTCGAACCACACCCTCCCGATTCTCCAATCGGTCGATGGGCTGGGAAATCCTGGGAGAAATCGGTTAACAAGCTGACAGCTCAGAGGAGCTGCAGGGAGGCTTCTATGAAAAGAGAGAGGGCCTTTACCACAGAACTGTCCTCCTATCAGAGGCCAATTTAACCCTGTGCACGTGAGAGAGACAGAGAGAGAGAGAATGTGTGTGAGAGAGTCAGTGTGTGTGGTGAGTGTGCATTTGGATCTGTGTCATTGAGTGTCTCTGCAACTGTGTTTATACCTGGATCTGCACGTGTCTGTCTGTATCTATGTGTGAGTGAGCACACAAGTGTGTGTGTCTCTATCTGAGTATGTGTGTGTCTGTATGTGCCTCTGTGTGACGGTGTCTGTATCTGTGTGTGTACTTTTCTGTGTGTGTGTCTGTATCGTTGTGAGAGTGAGTGAGTATCTGTGTGTGTGTGTGTGTGTGTGTCCGTATCTTGGTGTGAGAGTGAGGATGGAGTGTGTCACTGTCTGTATCTGTGTGTGTGAGGAGAAAGTGAGGTTTGCAGATGCTGGAGATCAGAGCTGAAAATGTGTTGCTGGAAAAGCGCAGCAGGTCAGGCAGCATCGAAGGAACAGGAAATTCGACGTTTCGGGCATAAGCCCTTCATTTGAAGGCCTTATGCCCGAAACGTCGAATTTCCTGTTCCTTGGATGCTGCCTGACCTGCTGCGCTTTTCCAGCAACACATTTTCAGCTCTGTGTGTGTGAGAATGAGCGTGAGAGTCTATATGTGTGTGTTTGCTTGCGTGTGTCTCTGTGAGCGTTGTCTGCGTGAGTGTGTCTGTATCTGTGAGTGTATGTGTCTGTGAGTCTGTATGTATGTGAGGATGAGTGTGTGTCTGTATCTGTGTGGGTGTGAGGTTGTGAGTGTCTGTGTGTGGGTGAGTGTATCTCTGTGTGTGTCTGTATTTTTGTGTGGGAGAGTGAGGAGGTGTGTCTCTGTGTGTTCTGTATCTTGTGAGAGTGAGGTCATGAAAGAGAGAGTGTGTGTGTATGTCTTTATCTTTGTGAGAATGTATCTGTGTGAGAGTGTGTGTGTCTCTGTCTGAGAGTGTGTGTCTGTGTGAGAATGTCTGTCTGTATCTGTGTGTATGTGCATCTCTGTGGCTGTGTGTGTCTGTATCTGTGTGAGCATGTGGCAGAGAGAGAGTGAGTGAGTGAGCTGATAGAGAGCTACTTTCCTTCTGTGAATTCTTTCACAGAGCGCAGGTGGCCAGGCTTGGCAAATGAGGCTGGGTGACCCAGAGTGACCTGAGCTGTTGTGTGAGTGCCAGCTCAGGAGCAGGAACCGGGACTAACCCAGGGACTGTGTATGTGTGTGTGTGTGTCTTTGTGCAAGTATATGTGCAGGTCTGTGTGACAGTCTGAGTGTGTGTGTCTGTGTGCGCCTGCACGTGTCTAGATTAGATTAGATTAGATTCCCTACAGTGTGGAAACGGCCCTTCGGCCCAACCAGTCCACACCGACCCTCCGAAGGGTAACCCACCCAGACCCATTTCCCTCTGACTAATGCATCTAACACTATGGGTAATTTAGCATGGTCAAGTCACCCTGACCTGCACATCCCCCTGAGCACTATGGGTAATTTAACATGGCCAATCCACCCTAACCTGCACATCCCTCAGCACGATGGGTAATTTAGCATGGCCAATTCACCCTCACCTGCACATCTTTGTGACTGTGGGAGGAAACCGGAAGCACCCGGAGGAAACCCACGCAGACACGGGGAGAATGTGCAAACTCCACACAGACAGTCGCCCGAGATTGGAATCGAACCTGGGACTCTGGTGCTGTGAGGCAGCAGTGCTAACCACTGAGCCACAATGCCGTCCTTGTCTGCGTGTGTGTGTCTGCGGGAGTGTGTATCTGTCTGTTAATGTGTTGCTGGTGTGTGTCTATATGTATCTGCATGTGTGTGATCTATGAGTGTGTGTGCATTTGTGCGTAACTATGGTGTGTGAGAGAGTATGTGCGTATTTGTGAGAATGTGTGCATATGTATGTATAAGTGAGCATGTCTGTATTTGTGTGTGTGCAAGAGTGCATGTGCGCTAACCAGAGTAGATGTGAGCGAGTGTGCATGAGAGTCTATGTGAATGTGTGCATGTGTCTCTGTGAGTGTGTCCAAGTGTATGTTTGCATGTATGTGTGCTTGTCTGTAAGTATTTCAATGTCTATCTCTGTGAGTGTCTGTACGTGTGTACCTGTGTGTGTGTGTTGGTCTCTGTGAGTACGTCTGTGAGCATGTGTCTGCATATGTGTGTGTCAGTGAGTGTGTCTGTTTGTGTATGCCTCTGAGTGAGTGCATCTATGTCGGTGTCTGTGAATATGTCTGTATGCCTGTATGTATGTGAGTGTGTCTGTGTGTGCGTCTCTGTGACTGACTGTGTCCGTATGTGTGTCCCTCTGTGTGTGTCGGTGTATGTGTGCCTGGGAGTCTGTATGTATGTGTGTGTCTCTGTGAATGAATGTGTCTGTCTGTCTGTAAGTGTGTGTATCCCTGAGAGTGTGTGTCTGACTGTGTCTGCGTGTATATATGTATGTGTATGTGTGTGTCTGTGAATGAATGTCTGTTTGTGTGTACGTATGTGTGTCTGAGTGTATCTGTCTGTCTGTATGTGTCTGAGTGTGTGTACATATGTATTTGTCTGTGAGTGTGTCTGCATGTTTGTGTGTCTCTGTGTGTGTCCATGCATGAGTGTGTATGTATGTGTGTGTGTCTCTGTGTGTAAGTGTGTCTGTGTGTTTGTGTGTGTGTCTGTGTGTTTGTGTCTGTGTGTGTGTCTGTGTGAGGGTGTATGAGGGTGTATGTGTGTGTGTGTCTGTGTGAGTGTGTATGAGGGTGTCTGTGAGTGAGTGTGTCTGTATGTGTATGTGTGTGTGTCTCTCTCTGTGTGAGTGTGTATGAAAGTGTGTGTGTGTGTGTGTGTGTGTGGGTGTCTATGTGTGTATGATGGTGTCTGTGTGGGTGTGTATGATGTCTGTGTGGGTGTGTATGACAGTGTCTGTGTGTGTATGAGGGTGTCTGTGTGGGTGTGTATGAGGATGTCTGTGTGAGTGTGTATGACAGTGTTTGTGTGGGCGTGTATGAGGGTGTCTGTGTGAGTGTGTATGAGGGTGTCTGTGTGAGTGTGTATGAGGGTGTCTGTGTGGGCGTGTATGAGGGTGTCTGTGTGGTGTGTATGAGGGTGTCTGTGTGGGCGTGTATGAGGGTGTCTGTGTGGTGTGTATGAAAGTGTTTGGGTGTGTATGACTGTGAGAGTGTGAGGGTGTCTGTGTGGGTGTGCATGAGGGTGTCTGTATGGGTGTGTGTGTGAGTGTCCCTACCCTGTGACATTCCCACATCCACAACTCCCAAAGTACCTTTTAACCTTCCAGTCCCTTCTCTCCCTGAGAGCTGATTTCTCGGGTCTTCCAGAAGAACATTATTCCATGGCAAGGGTGGGGCAGGGGCTCTGACGTCATGCCGTTAGCAGGGCGGGGGCGGCGTGACGTCACGCTTTGGGCTAGTGGATGACCTCAGAGTGGGAGCTAACGGCGTGATGTCACATAGCGAAGGGGGGCGTGGTCTGGGTCCATGCATGTTGGAACACCATTGTCCGGGGGGCGGTGCGAGTGGGCGGGACTGTGTTTGGGTGGAGGGTATTTGCGAGTGGCGTCACACCATTCTCTGGGCGGGTGACGCCAGAGCGAGGGGTGGGGTTAAGCGCGTGGTGCCTGTGCGAGGGGGCGGGGTTATTCGGTAGTAAGCGCGTGATGTCACACCATTGTCTGAGCGAGGGGGTACTTTTATTGGGGGAGGTCTGCGCGTGGCATCACACCCTTCTCTGGACGGGTGGCACCTCAGTGAGGGGGCGGGGTTATTGAGGTCTGCGCGTGGCGTCACACCATTGCCTGGGCGGGTGGCACCTCAGCGAGGGGACGGGGTTATTGAGGTCTGCGCGTGGCGTCACGCCATTGCCTGAGCGGGCGGTGCCAGAGCGAGGGGCGGAGTTTGTGGTCTCGCTTACGTCACGCCATTGCCTGAGCGGGCGGTGCCAGAGCGAGGGGCGGAGTTTGTGGTCTCGCTTACGTCACGCCATTGGCTGGGCGGCGGGTTTGGGCCACTGCTGTGACGTCACGCCATCGTCCTGGTGGATGACGTCAGAGCGAGAGGGTGTTGAGGGGAGAGAAGCTTCTGGAAAACATGGAGCCCAGGGATTGAGGGCATTGGCCAGCCCCTATGGGTGATGGAAAAGAAATGTGCGGGCTAGGGTGGCTGTGATAAGTTGCCCCCCTCTCCTCCCCTGCAGAGTACCCTGGGGAGGTGCAGATTAGGTGTGCCAGCAGTGAGAGTGGCTTGGTAGTGAAGGGTTGGGCATGGACCTGTTGGGCCGAATGGCCGTGTGTGGGTGGGATGGGGTGGGGGGTGTTTGTTGATGCCCTTTTGGCCTTGGCCTGCACGTGACTTCAAACGCACCATCAGTGGCTGGCAGGTGGCTGCAATGGGCAAACCAAGCAAGGGGCTCTTAGAAATGGGCAAAGTTGGCCAAGTGCCCCCTCTTGAAGAGTTAAGCGCCCCCCCCTCGAACCTGCTCCCTCCCCCCAGCTCAGCCTCCGTCCTTTCCCTGCCCGCCCCCTCCCCCCTCCTTGGTGTGGGGGAACGGATCTGCCGTCCCTTCGCCAGGATGAAGGTATCCGAGGAATTTGTGTCTGAAGGTGGCTTCCTGCGGCTGACTGCGCTGCCCGCTTTTCCCGGAGAACGCAGGCCGGATTTTCCTCGGGACCGGCTTGCTTATTCTCAGTCTCCCCACCCTCCGTCGCACTGGGAAAGGAATTTGCCGGCGAGAGGGTCAGGAGCGAGCGTTCGATTTTGGGGTTTCACTTTGGCGCTGGGGTGGGATGGTGGTGTTGGCCACAATAGGGTCAGAGCAGCCCTGTATGAAGCAGTGAAGCCTTTTCATTGAGCGTCGCTCGTTGTGAAAGAAGGTTGGCATTTGGGGCAGGAGTTGTCCCTTGGGGGGAGAGAGAGTCGATCTTGCCTCTCCCTGTCTTTCGGGAGAACCAGGCCCAGTCTCCATGACGTTTGCACTCTGTTTCCTGATCCTTTGGTCAGTTGGCTCAACGCTTGGCTTGCCAGGTGGAACAAGGGGCTCTATTTGGTACTCTTGATTCCCGTCCTCAGCCGTCACCTTCACCATCTCTTGCAGTGGGATTCGATTCGAGTGCGTTAATTGCTAGTGAGTGTCACTGGCTGGGCCCAGCATTCATTGCCTTGCCTCCCCCAATCATTCCCTTGAGAAGGTTGGGGTGAGGGGGTAAGTTGCTGCAGTCATTGTGGTGTAGGGACCCCCCCACCCCCCAACACAGTGTGCCTTCAGGGAAGGAATTCCAAGATTTTGACCCAGCGACACTGAAGGAACGGCCAATATATTTCCAAGTCAGGGACGGTGAGGGGCTTGGAGGGCAACTTGCCGGGGGTGGTGTTCCCTTGTATGATTCGATTCCCTACAGTGTGGAAATAGGCCCTTCGGCCCAACAACTCTACACCGATCCTCCAAAGAGTAACCCACCCAGATCCATTTCCCTCTGACTAATGCACCTCACACTATGGGTAATTTAGCACGGCCAATTCACCCGAACTGCACGTTTTGGACTGTGGGAGGAAACCGGAGCGCCCGGAGGAAACCCACGCAGACACGGGGCGAATGTGCAAACTCCACACTGACAGTCACCTGAGGCGGAATCGAACCTGGGACCTTGGTGCTGTGAGGCAGCAGTGCTAACCACTGAGCCTCACACCCTCCTGACTTGGGCCTTGTCGATAGTGGGGACAGACTTTGGGGGGAGTCAGGAGGGGAGTTACTGCATGTTTAGAACTGCTTACAGTTGTGAATATACACACAAAAGGTGCGCAAAGCCTGCATGAAAATTAGCATACTGATACCGAACAGAAGGGGTTTGAAATATGGGTCTGACATCAGGGGAAGGTCATTTGACATTGCATCTCTTCCTCTAGATGACATAAACAATCTCATCGAACAGTGAAATGTCAGTGTAGAATATTTTGCTGTTGTTCCTCCAGGGATAAGTATGTCTTTAAGTAAGGAATTATGTAATATCTTTCAAAACCTTACGGGTATCCCAAGCAGTTTATAGCCAATGAACAGTGATTACTGTTCTAACTTAATAAATACAGTGGCTAACTTGTGCCCAGCAAGATTCCACAAATAACAATAATGTATCCAACACCTAATTAATCAGTGCCAACAGTCTTACCAATAGTGCCACAGCTAAGACATTATAACGTATATTATGTGCATTCTGTAACCCTTTTTGTTAAAGATTGCAGATCTTATCATTTCTCCCTGGTTGACCTTTTACACACACTGAAATTGATGCACTTACTGAACTTCAAAACGTATGAGTGAATTAATTAAAACAAAATATCACTTGACACTGGAAATAGGAACTAAAATAGAGTCTGGAAATACTGGATCACCAGCATCTGTGGAGAAGGAGCAGAGGATTTAAAAAAAAAATCTTGTAGGACACGGGCATTGACGACTGGCCCAGAATTTATTGCCCATCCCTAGTTACACTTGACAGCGAGAAGAATATATAATGCTAAGGTGCACAGATATACCTCGGGGTGGGGTTTGAACTAATTTGGCAGGGGGATGGGATCCGGACTTGTAGTCCAGCAAGTAGGTTATCTGTTTTTCAGGATGTCCACATTTGGAGTACTGTGTACAGTTCTGGTCGCCTCACTTTAGGAAAGATGTGGAAGCTTTGGAGAGGATACAAAGGAGATTTACCAGGATGTTGCCTGGAATGGAGAATAGGTCGTACAAGGATAGGTTGAGAGTGCTAGGCCTTTTCTCATTGGAACGGCGAAGGATGAGGGGTGACTTGATAGAGGTTTATAAGATGATTAGGGGAATAGATAGAGTAGAACAGTCAGAGACTTTTTCCCCGGGTACAACAGAGTGTTACAAGGGGACATAAATTTAAGGTGAAGGGTGGAACATATAGGGGGGATGTCAGGGGTAGGTTCTTTACCCAGAGAGTGGTGGGGGCATGAAATGTGCTGTCTGGGCATGTGGCAGAGTCAGAGTCATTGGTGACCTTTAAGCGGCAATTGGATAGATACATAGATAGGTGCTTAAGCTAGGACAAATGTTCGGCACAACATCGTGGGCCAAAGGGCCTGTTCTGTGCTGTATAGTTCTATGTTCTATGTTCTATGAAACTATAGCTCTGCAGGAGTCCCTCAGGGTAGGGTCCAAGGCCCAACCACCTTCAGCTGCTTCCTCAATGACCTGCCCTCCATCATAAGGTCAGAAGTGGGGATGTGCACTGGTGAACGCACAAAGTTCAGCACATTCGCAACTACTCAGACCCTGAAGCAGTACAGGTTCAACTGCAACGAGATCTGGACAATGCCCAGACATTGGCTGACAAGTGGCAAGAAACATTTGCGCCACATAAATGCTGTGTTATGTCTCTCTCACTCTCATTCTTTCTCATGCTCTCTCTCACTGTCTCACTTTCTCATCCTCTCTCATACTCTCTCTTTCAATCTCTCTCACTCTCCCTCTCTCTTTCACACTCTCTCACGCTGTCTCTCTCACGCTCTCTTCCTTTTTCTTTCTCTCCCTGTATCTCTCTCTGTCTCTCTTTCTCTCTCCCATACTGTCCCTCTCACTCTCTCTCTGTTGCTCTCTCACTTGCTCATTCTGTCTCTCTCACTCTCTCACTCATCTCTCACATACATACTCTCTCACATATGCTAAAAATCACACAACACCAGGTTATAGTCCAACAGGTCGACACCACTCTCACACATGCATATTCCCCCTCACCCCCCCCGCCCTGTCACCCCATCCCCGACACCCCTTCTCCCTCACCCCATCCCCGACACCCCTTCCCCGACACCCCTTCCCCATCACCCCTTCTCCCTCACCCCATCCCCATATACCCTTCCCCCTCGCCCCATCCCCATATACCCTTCCCCGTCTCCCCTTCCCCCTCACCCCGTCCCTCTCTCACTCTCTTTCTCTCTCTCACTCTGTCTCTTTCTTTCTCTGTCACTCTGTCTCTCACTCTCACCCCCTCCCACTCTGTCTCACACTCTCACCCTCACCCTCTCTCTCAGCCTCTCTCTCTCTTTCACTCTCACCCTCACTGTCTCATTCTCTCTCTCTCTCACATTCTCTCTCACACTGTCACTCTGTTCCAGTCTCTTTGTCTCACACACACTCCACCTTTCTTTCACTTCCTCTCCAGTTCTATTTCTCTCTCTCTCTCTCTCTCTATTTCAGTAAAGGACATTGTTGCAATAGAAGTGGGTTCACTCTGATGCCTCTAGGCGTTATCATGGGCAGGGGGATGGGAAAGGTTATGTGTCCTTTGGAATTGCTGAGAGTGAATAGAGACTTTATGGATATATATAAGATGCTGATGGCCTCTGGCCGAGTGAATGCTAGGAGGAGGATGATTTACCCCCTTGTGGGGGGACGTGTAGAATGAGGCGACACAGTTTACAAATTCCAGCTGCCAACTTTTGTTTCCCGTGGGAACTGCTCCCTTTCTGCTTCCAGTGCTGACTCGCGACTCTCTCCGTCCTCTGCAGGTGGACAAGTACCTGTACCACATGAGACTCTCGGATGACGTCCTGCGCGACATCTCAGACCGCTTCCTGCTGGGGATGAAGAAAGGACTGAGGAAGGACACCAACCCCACGTCCTCTGTGAAAATGCTGCCGACGTTTGTCAGGTCCACTCCGGACGGGACAGGTGAGGAGCAGAGGGGAAGGAATTTTGTTCCCGGTTCGACCTTCCCCTGATAATATCTGGAGCAGGATTATGAGATGTTGTGGTTCTGATCGTTGAGCTGGGAATTTGTGTTGCGGACGTTTCGTCCCCCATCTAGGTTACATCCTCAGTGCTTGGGAGCCTCCTGTGAAGCGTTTCCTCCGACATGTATAGTGGTTTGAATCTGTCGCTTCCAGTTGTCAATTCCAGCTGTCTGTTGCAGAGGTCAGTATATTGGGTCCAGGTCGATGTGCTAATTGATTGAATCTGTGGATGAGTGCCATGCCTCTAGGAACTTCCTGGCTGTTCTCTGTTTGTGCTATAATAGTAGTGTTGTCCCAGTCGAACTCATGTTGCTTGTCATCTGCATGTGTGGCTACTAAGGATAGCTGGTCGTGTCGTTTCGTGGCTAGTTGGTGTTCATGGATACGACCAGCTATCCTTAGTAGCCACACACGCAGATGACAAGCAACATGAGTTCGACTGGGACAACACTAAACAGAGAACAGCCAGGGAATTCCTAGAGGCATGGCACTCATCCACAGACCTGGACCCAATATACCGGCCACTGCAGCGGACAGCTGGAACTGACAACCGGAAGCGGCAGAGACAAACCACTAAAAATGCCGGAGGAAACATCACAGAAGCACTTCACAGGAGGCTCCCAAGCACTGAGGATGTCACCTAGACAGGGGACGAAATGTCTGCAAAACCAATTCCCAGCTTGGCGAACAGAACCACAACAACGAGCACCCGAGCTACAAATCTCCTCACAAACTTTGAGGATTATGGGATACTTGCCTTCATTAACCGAGGCGGAGAGTTTAAGAGCGGGGAAGAGTTTGGCTGGGAACTGTACACAACGTGGGTGAGGCCACACAGAGAGAGTATTGTGGGCAGTTCTGGCATCCACGTTATAGGAAGGATGGGATGGCATTGCGAGAGGGGAGGGGTCAGAGGAAGATTTACCAGGATGATGCCTCGTGGGAGCTGGAGGATTTCAGTTCTTGAAGAGAGATTGGGACAGACCGGGGTGGGGGGAGGGAGAGGGGGGTTTCCTGACAGCAGAGGAGAGTGAGAGAAGGGAGGCAATTGAGATGGATGAAGTGATGAGGAGTATCGATAAGGTAGACAGGAAGGACCATTTCCCCTTGGTGGAGGAGTCAATGACCTGGAGGAGTTGGGGGAGAGAGGGAGCGTAGCTTTAAGGGCAGGGGGACGTGGGGAAAAGTGTTTTCACCCAGACTGTGGAACTCGCTGCCTTGAAGGGTCCCTCAATCTCCAGCACGGAGAGAGATGGCAGTGGGGGGGGGGGATTGGATACTGACAACCTTGGACGTTGTGATTCCAAGCAAAATATTTCTGTTCAAGCCTCAGATGAGACACAACATCTGCAAGGCTGTTGGCACCGTGTGGCGACTCTCTGAATTCACACGGCGCCTCTCGGGTTAATTGTTTCGTCTCTGGCTGCTATCAGAACTTCTGACCTTGCAACAGGGAGCATGTTTATTTTTTTTCTCTAACCACTCTGGAAAAAGAGAAAGATTTTGATCTCCCATTCTGGGCTTTTCCTTCGTTTGTCGATTTGAAGGAGACTCGGTGAATCTCCCCGATCGGCAAGTAGGGCGCGAGTGTCAGAGCGAAATGCTCCTCACTGACCCTCCATTTGTGTTCTGCCAGGACCACTCAGCTACTGAGCTGCAAGCAGCCTCTGTTCACACACAGCCTCTCCTGTTTCTAAAAAAAATCTATCTCAGCCTTGATGACCCACCCTCAGCGATAAAGAATTCCACCAATTCCGTTCACTTGGAGAGAAGAAATTCTTCCTCATGTCTGTCTTCAGTGGGTAACCCCTTACTTTGAGATTACACCCTCTGGTCCTAGACGCTCTCACACGCCTCTCCACATCTCCTAGGAGAAAGTGAGGACTGCAGATGCTGGAGAGTCGGGGGCTTGGTGCTGGAAAAGCACAGCAGGTCAGGCAGCATCTGATGAGCAGGAGAGTCGACATATTGGGTGTAAGCCCTTCATCGTTGATTCTTCTGCTTCCCGGATGCTGCCCGACCTGCTGTGCTTTTCCAGCGCCACACTCTCGACTCTCCACATCTCCCCCTGTCAAGTTCTTGAAGGAGTCATCTGTTTCACTAAGATCGCCTCTCATTTTTCCAAACAGTAGGCCTTGGAGTGCAGGTTCATAGCTCCTTGAAAGTGGAGTCGTAGGTAGATAGGATAGTGAAGAAGGCGTTTGGTATGCTTTCCTTTATTGGTCAGTGTATTGAGTACAGGAGTTGGGAGGTCATGTTGCAGCTGTACAGGACGTTGGTTAGGCCGCTGTTGGAATACTGTGTGCAATTCTGGTCTCCTTCCTATCGGAAAGATGTTGTGAAACATGAAAGGGTTCAGAAAAGATTGACAAGGATTTTGCCAGGGTTGGAGGATTTGAGCTACAGGGAGAGGCTGAACAGGCTGGGGCTGTTTTCCCTGGAGCGTCGGAGGCTGAGGGGTGACCTTATAGAGGTTTACAAAATTATGAGGGGCATGGGTAGGGTAAATGGGCAAAGTCTTTTCCCTGGGGTGGGGGAATCCAGAACTAGAGGGGCATAGGTTTAGGGTGAGAGGGAAAAGATATAAAAGAGACCTGAGGGGCAACTTTTTCATATAGAGGGTGGTACGTATATGGAATGAGCTGCCAGAGGAAGTGGTGGAGGCTGGTACAATTACAACACTTAAGAGGCATTTGGATGGGTATATGAATAGGAAGGGTTTGGAGGGATATGGGCTGGGGCTGGCAGGTGGGACTAGATTGGGTTGGGATATCTGGGTCGGCATGGAAAGGTTGGACCGAAGGGTCTGTTTCCGTGCTTTTCTTCTCTATGACTCTATGACTGTAATAAGTCCAGGCCTGACCTACTCAGTCTCTGTTCATTAAAACATCCATGGGTTCAGCCGGATGAAAATTGTCTGGACTGCCTCTGATGCCAGCCTACCCTTGCTGAGATATGGGGACCCAAAACCATTCACAAGATTCCAGCTGTGCTCTGACTTGTACCTTGTACAGTTTCAGTAAAACATCGATTGTGAGCGGCACGGTGGCACAGTGGTTAGCACTGCTGCCTCACGGCGCCAGAGACCCGGGTTCAATTCCCGACTCAGGCGACTGTCTGTGTGGAGTTTGCACATTCTCCCCGTGTCTGTGTGGGTTTCCTCCGGTTTCCTCCCACAATCCAAAGATGTGCAGGTTAAGGTGAATTGGCCATGCTAAATTGCCCGTAGTGGGAGGTGAAGGTTCTGGGCGAGTTGCGCTTTGGTGGGTTGGTGTGGACTTAAAATGTTCCATTGGCCTTTCGTATTCCCCGCTGAACTTGGACGCTGGCTTGTTGTGATTCACAGCCAAGGATTCCCAAATCCCTCTCTGCCATAGCTTTCTGCCGTCCTTCTCCTTTTAATTAATATTCGTCTCCTCTATTCTTCCTGCCAAAATGCGTCCCCACGTTGCGATCTGCTCCATCGTAAAAGTTGGATTTCAGAGGTGAGGTGAGAGTGACAGCCCTTGACATCAAGGCCACAGTCGACTGAGTGTGGCATCAAGGAGCCCTGGCAAAACTAGAGTCAATGGGTATCGGGGGGCAAATTCTCCGCTGGTTGGAGTCATACTTGGCACATAAGAAGATGATCGTAGTTGGCGGAGGTCAGTCATCCCAGCTCCAGGACATCACTGCAGGAATTCCTCCGAGTAGTGTCCTTGGCTCAACCATCTTCATTTGCTTCACCAATGACCTTCCCTCTCTCATAAAGTAGGGATGTTTGCCAATGATTGCACCAATGTTCAGCACCGTTTGTGACTCGGGTACTGGAGCAGTCCGTGTTCACATGCGACAAGATCTGGGCAAGATCCAGGCTTGGGCTGGCAAGTGGCAAGTAACATTCGCGCCACGCAAATGCCAGGCCGTGACCATCTCCCACAAAGAGAGAGAGAGAGAGAATCTCATTTCACAAAAGTCCAGTTCACGAACGCAAAGCAAAAAAGCAACGAGGGTGGACAGAACGAGTTTGAGAGGCAATTTTCCCAATATTGGACCGAGTCAGAGAATTGTTCCAGCGCAGGAGGAGACCATTCGTCCCATCATGGCAGTGCAGGTGCTATCCCCCGTGCGCAATCTTCTTTCGTCACACCTTTCCAAAACGTGGCACCCACAACTGCACACTGTACTGGGGTCCAACAAGTGTCTTGTACAAGGTCAACTCACCTCTTGTACTCTATGCCCCTCTTGATAAAGCCAAGGACGCTGTTTGCTTTATTCACTCACTGCCCTCTACACTTCTCCTGCCACCTCAGTGATCCTGGGGCACATACACCCCCAGCTCCCTCTGCCTCCCCCTTTAGAATTGTACCCACTATTTTTATATTGTATGTTCTCCTGACTGAAGGAAAATCCGGAATTGTTGGCCATGTCGGAAAAGCCTAAATGCTATCCTTTGGGATTTGCCATCCTTGCCCGGTCTGGGTACGCATATGAATCCAGCCTCACAACTATGAGTCCGCCTCCTGACTGCCCCCTGGGAAAGTCAGCGATGCTGACAGTCCATGAATAAATTGAAAAGACATGTCCATCTATATACATTCACAATGATTTTTCTCCTGGGAGCTTGCTCTTGGAATTCGGTCCAGTTTTAGCATTGAGCTGGAATGTTAAATATGAGGCAGTTTTCCTCAGCTCTCAAACTCCAGGACGTTTCTATCCATAATCTCCGCAGTGAACTTAATGCACCCAGTGCCAGCTCTGGCTGAAAGCATTGCTGCTGTTTTCCGTTGTCCCTGATTGTCGGTAGCGCCTCTGTGTCAAAATGTGGAAAAGTTTCCGCATGAGAAATGACATTTTCCAGACAGATGAACACCAGCTTTTTAATCTCTGCACACTTTCAAAAGGCTGCCTTCCTCTTATCGGTTGCTGTGCACAGATGACTGCACACTGTTCAGTTGACCAGAGAGCTGTTTCCTGTCCATTTAGATGATAAGGGAATGATACTTAGCGCAAGATTTATCAGCTGTCCCCTTGATGGCTGCTCAGCAACCAAGAGTCAGTCACGAACTGGCACCCAGACTCCTGCGTCCCCTTCTTGACGATGAGGAAGGTTGATGAGATGTTGGGCTCTCTGTGGCGAGAGGATTGGAGGACAGGAACAGGGATGGACGGGGGAGGGTGAGACCACGCCCTGGAGTACTGTGTGAGCGCGGTTTTGGGTCTCCTTATCTGAGGAAGGATGTTCTGGTGATGGAGGGAGGGCAGCGAAGGCTTTCCCAGACTGATTCCTGGGACTGACTCCCTTGTGTTTGGCAGCGAACGGAGAGTCTGATAGAAACCTATGGAATTCTATCAGGGGCTACACAGGTAAGGGATGTTCCCCATGACTGAGGAGGGGGAGTCCAGAACAAGTGGGGAGGTCACGGTCTAAGGAGACAGGGTAGGACTGAGATGTGGAGAAATGACTCCGTACCAGAACTGTGCAACCTGACCGTGGTCTCTCAGTGCCATCTCACCACCCCTGCCTCTGCTTCCAGAAATGCCAACACAGCTACTCCCGCGGGCTATTGACAAGGGGGGAGTGGCACGTGTGGCAATAGCGTGATGACCTGGGCAGGGGAGTGGGGAGTGGGATTAAAGGTTGTGGATCGCTGTACACGAGGGCCTCAATAATCGTCTCTTTGGCCCGTGTTTAACTCTACCCCTCTGACCTCCTGCTCTCACCCTTCATTGGTAGGACTTGCCAGTGGGCACCTGGCCTCATTTGACCCAGCTCAGGTGCTCTTACCAGGCTGGTGAGGGGGTGTCTCGCATGGGGACAAGGGTACCCTCCCTACTGTGTCACGTACCCAGTCAATTCCCCCCCATCTCCCAGGTTGGCACCCGAGCAGATGTGCCGTTGGCAACTGTGCATGTGCCAACTGTCCGCAAGCCCCCAGTCCATGGCATGCTTGGCAAATGGCCAATATCGCTCATTGCCCAGGCCCAGTTGGTTCACTTGGTGCTGCTCTGGTGAAGGAAATCTGCCATCTGACTCTCGACTGTGGCATCTGGGCACTTGAGGATGGGCAGTAAGGACTGGCCCAGCCAGCAATGCCCACATCCCATTTGTGATGAAAGAAAACAGAGTGCCAAGTCAGTTGACAGAAAGCGTGCTGTGTAGATGATCTAATTTAAGTGTTTTTAAATGTTGAGAGAGTCTGGTACGGTCAGTAGAGGGAATTTGCACTTCTTCTTTAGAGAGGGACATTGAGGATGAGGGATTCCATTGTGAAAACTGGCACAATTGGCTTAAATGCTCCGAAATCTGACTCCGTCTCCCTTATGTTTGGCAGAGAGTGGCGATTTCCTGGCTCTTGATCTAGGGGGCACTAACTTCCGGGTGCTGAGGGTCAAGGTTTCGGACAACGGGAAGCAGAAAGTGGAGATCGAGAACCGGATATGCGCCGTTCCGGAAGACCTGATGCACGGGACAGGCACTCAGGTAGGTGCCAGCCTGTGGAAACCCTCGTTTCCGCCCGTCCCCTTTGGGAGGTCAACTGTAACCTTGCTCTCTCTAGCCGACTGTGCCCTCTTGAAACGTCAAGTCTTTGCCACCCAACCGCATTCAATGATTGGCCATCCTACCTGGGCTCCATCGAAGCCCAAAGCCCCATCTTGTTTGAACCCCTTTACTTGGAGGTCTCCTCTCTCCCGGCGGCCAGACTCTCCTCCTCTGCAGCTGCCGAACCTCTCCGGATCCTTCCTATTTAGAAGGTGGATGTGGCCCCTGGTGAGGATCCATGGCAATTCAAAGCTGAAGTTGGCTCTTGCTGTGCCCTTTTCCTTTCTTGTCCTCATCGAGTGTTGCAGACCCCCTCAACAACGATGACACCATAATCGGGTTCGAGAGAGAGAGAGGCTCTTTGGCCCGTCCTCTCTGGGCAGGACATCCCATCCCCTCACCCAGCCTTGGCATCGTGAGTGCCCATCAAAACCCGCCTTCAATGTGCTGAGGGTTTCCGGCCTCTCGCAGCCTTTCGGTCCCAGATTCCCATTCCGAGAAGGAAAACGCATTGCCCTTGAAACCCTTTAACCTTACATCTACGCTCCCTGCTTACTAACCCCTCCACTAAAGAGGGAAGAGCTCCCCGCCACTACTATCTACCAGCACTCTGCCCCTCATAATTGTATGGACCTTAATCAGGTCCCTTCTCTCTACTCAACCCCAGTCTCTCTTCATCGCTAACCTGCTCCATCCCAGGTAACATCCCGGTGAACATCCTCTGCACCTGCACCAGTGAGATGCCACCCTTCCTAAAGTGCGGAACTATACGTGGTCCTCCGTTTGTAACCTAACCTCATGCTATACCTCATAACCTATTGCTTTGACTCAACGAATAAAGGCAAGTGTTCCGTACAGTCCCTGAACTGCCTCCTCTATTTGTCCTCTTCCTTGAATGGAAGTCGCTGGTGGCACCAGGTGCTGTCTCCCTCTCGGGGACTCAGATTTGCACAAGCTACGCCATTGGGGTGGTCTTCCTCCTCTTCCAGGTTTCTCACGGCGCTAATGCACCATGGCGAAGGTGGTTCGTGTGGTACCCCATTCATTACAAGTTGCCATTGAAAAGTTGCCCCCTCTTGTATCAATTCTGGTCATTGGCCAATCCTCCATCTATGCTAATACATTGCCCCCAACACTCTGAAGTAATCTATCCGTCGGCCAGGAGTAGAGGCCGGAGGCTATAAATAATAAAGAGGCAAGGAATCCTGCAGCGAGTAACTCCCCTCCTGACTCCCCCCAAAGCCTGTCCCCACCATCGACAAGGCCCAAGTCAGGAGGGTGTGATGGAATACTCCCCACTTGCCCAGGATGGGGATGGCAGCTCCAACAACACTCGAGATGCTCGACACCATCCAGGGACAAAGCAGCCCCCGCATGATTGTCCCCACACCCACAAGCACCCCACTCCCTCCACCCGCCCCGACGCTCAGTAGCAGCAGTGGGTACCATCTACAAGACACACTGCAGCAACTCCCCAAGGCTCCTCAACCGCACCATCCATCGGGAAGGATAAGGGGAAGCAGATACATGGGAACACCACCCCCTGCAAGTTCCCCTCCGAGCCACTCACCGTCTGCAACTCGGAAATATATCGGCCGTTCCTTCAGTGTCGCTGGGTCAAAAATCCTGGAATTCCTTCCTAAAGGCATTGCGTTGGGTCCCTACACCACACGGACTACAGCGGTTCAAGATGGCAGCTCACACCCCCCCACCTTCTCAAAAGGTCAATTAGGGGATGGGGCAATAAGTACTGGGCCTGACACAAGTGATTGTTTCCCCCTCAATGCCACTGTATGCACTGGACAGTTGTTTACTTTTTCTCTTTCCCCTTCCTCCCTCCCTCTTCAGCTCTTCGATCACATCGCCAACTGCCTGGCGAGCGTCATGGAGGAACTGGACATCAAAAATGAGAAACTCCCTCTCGGTTTTACCTTCTCGTTCCCCTGTCAACAGACCAAGCTGGATGAGGTGAGAGAAAGAGACACTGCAGTGCTTTGACTGTGGAGGTCATAGAAACCCTACAGTGTGGCCCAACAAGTCCACACTGATTCTCCGAAGAGTAACCTGCCCACACCCATTCCCCAAACCTATTGGTCGACATTTCCCCTGACTAATGCACCGAGCCTATACATCGCTGAACACTATGGGTAATTTAGCATGGCCAATTCACCCTAACCTGCACATCCCTGAACACTATGGGTAATTTAGCATGGCCATTCCACCCTAACCTACACATCCCTGAGCACTATGGGTAATTTAGCATGGCCAATGAACCCTACCCTGCACATCCCTGAGCACTGTGGGTAATTTAGCATGGCCAATGAACACTACCCTGCACATCCCTGAGCACTGTGGGTAATTTAGCATGGCCATTCCACCCTAACCTGCACACATTTGGACTGTGGGAGGAAACCGGAGCACCCGAAGGAAACCCACGCAGGCACGGTGCGCGGGGGGAGAATGTGTAAACTCCACACAGACAGTCGCCTGTGGCTGGAATCGAACCCGGGTCCCTGGCGCCGTGACGCAGCGGTGCTCAACACTGAGCCACGGTGCACCTCGCGCTTTGGTTCGAACCTCGCGCTTTGCAGCCCTTTGCTTTCGAGTGTGGTGTCTAACTTGGGTCGTGTTTTTTTCTCCCTGCTTCCTGCTGCAGAGTATCTTGGTTCACTGGACGAAGGGATTTAAGGCAAGCGGAGTGGAGGGGCGCGATGTGGTCACTCTCCTCCGACAGGCGATTACGAGGCGCGGGGTAAGACCTTTGCTCTTTGAGGAAGGCTCTTTTTTCCTTTAAATTTTAGTTGCATTTTTAAGGAGGAGAGGTTTCTGTGGGAGGAGATGCGAGTGGCCGTGAACTCCAGGATTAATTGCGTCTCGCTGTGAAACATTGACTGAATTTGTCTTCCCCTCTCCTCCCCTTCTCCTGAAACAGGACTTTGACATTGATGTTGTTTCCGTCGTCAATGACACAGTGGGGACCATGATGACTTGCGGTTACGATGATCACAACTGTGAGATTGGGCTGATTGTTGGTAGGTCCCATGTTGTTAATCTTCTTGTATTTCTGATGATATCTTGGTGTAGTGGGGATACGGGAGGAATTGGTGCTCAGGTCACAGAGTCATTCAGCACGGAAGCAGACCCTTTGGCCCAACACGTCCATGCCGGCCGGGTCGCACAAACTGAACTGGGCGCATTTGGCTCAACTCTTTCTGAACCCTTCCTGTCCATTTCTCTGTCCAGATGCCTTTTAAATGTTGTAACTATTCCCACCTCCATCACTTTCTCTGGCATCTCGTTCCCTATACGCACCACCCTCTGTGTGAAAATGTTGCCCCTCAGGTCCCTTTTAGATCTTGCCCCTCTCACCTTAAACCTATGCACTTCAGTTCTGGACTCCCCTATCCTGGGGAAAAGACCTTGGCTATTCACCCTATCCAAGCCCTTCGTGATTTTATATATCTAGATGACTTTATCCCTCAGCCTATCCAGCCTCTTAGAGTCATAGAGATATACAGCGTGTAACAGACCCGTCCATGCCGACCAGATATCCCAACCCAATCTAGTCCCACCTGCCAGCACCCGGCCCATATCCCTCCAAACCCTTCCTATTCATATACCCGTGCTGAAAATGTGTTGCTGGAAAAGCGCAGCAGGTCAGGCAGCATCCAAGGAACAGGAAATTCGATGTTTCGGGTATAAGCCCTTCATCAGGAATCCTATTCATATACCCATCCAATGCCTTTTAAATGTTGTCATTGTACCAGCCTCCACCACTTCCTCTGGCAGCTCATTCCATACACGTACCACCCTCTGCATGAAACGTTGCCCCTTAAGTTTCTTTTATATCTTTCCCCTCTCACCCTAAACCTATGCCCCTCTAGTTCTGGACTCCCCCACCCCAGGAGAAAAGACTTTGTCTATTTATCCCATAGCTCAAACCTTGTAGTCCCAGTAACATCCTGGCAAGTCTTTTCTGCACTTTTTCCAGTTTAATAACATCCTTCCTATAGCTGGGCGACCAGAATTGTACGCAGTACTCCAAATGTGGCCTTGCAACTGCAGCATGACCCCCCAACTCTAAACTCAACGCTCTCACCAATGAAGGCAAGCACGCTAAATACCTCCATGACCCTACTGACCTGCGACGGCACTTTCAAGGAACTATATACCTGCACCCACGAGGTCTCTCTATTTGACAACATTGCCCAGAGCCCTACCATGAACTGTGTAAGTCATGCCCTGGTTTGCATTCCCACAATGCAACACCCTGAATTTTTCTGTCATTCCTTAGCCCATTGGCCCATCTGATCATGATCTCTTTGTTATCTGAGATAACCTTCACCTCCTTAGCCTCCAACAACGACATCAGTTGCCGGGCTGTGAGGGTGTCTGAACCATTTGGCCCCTTTGACTTGGTGCTAGCTCTGTATTCCAACTCAGCCCACTCCTCCACCTGAGCTCAGCCCCTGGCCTCCTCCCCTTTCTCTCCTGCAGTTTGTCAGACAGCGCATTCCCTGCTTATTGTAACCCCCTCTGCCTTGCCAATTTAAAAACAAATTCTACTCCTCTCTCCCCTTTGGCCATCCCCCACTATCAGTATTCTTAGGGACGGGGAAAAGAGTGGGCTAATGAGGGATGGTCAGCGTGGTTTTGTACAGGAGATTGCTTTTTTTTTTGAGGAAGTGATTGATGGGGATAAGGCAGTGGATGTTGTCTACACAGACTTTACTAAATGAAACATTTGACAAGCTCCTCATGGGAGGCTAGTCCAGAAGGTTAAATCACATGGCATTCACTGTGAGTTGGTAGGTTGAATATCAATGGCTTGGTGATAAAAGACAGAGGGTAGTTGTGGAGGTGTATTTTTTTAACCAGAGATCCCTGACCAGCGTGTTCCCACAGGGATCAGATTAGATTAGATTAGATTCCCCACAGTGTGGAAACAGGTCCTTTGGCCCAACAAGTCCACACCGACCCTCTGAGCAACCCACCGAGATCCATTTCCCTCTGACTAATGCACCTCCCTGAACACTATGGGTAATTTAGCATGGCCAATTCACCCTAACCTGCACATCCCTGAGCACTATGGGTAATTTAGCATGGCCAATTCACCCTAACCTGCACATCCCTGAGCACTATGGGTAATTTAGCATGGCCAATTCACCCGAACCTGCACATCCCTGAGCACTATGGGTAATTTAGCATGGCCAGTCCACCTGAACCTGCACATCCCTGAGCACTATGGGTAATTTAGCATGGCCAATCCACCCTAACCTGCACATCCCTGAGCACTATGGGTAATTTAGCATGGCCAATTCACCCTAACCTACACATCCCTGAGCACTATGGGTAATTTAGCACGGCCAATCCACCCTAACCTACACATCCCTGAGCACTATGGGTAATTTAGCACGGCCAATCCACCCTAACCTGCACATCCCGGAACACTATGGGTAATTTAGCATGGCCAGTCCACCTGAACCTGCACATCCCTGAGCACTATGGGTAATTTAGCACGGCCAATCCACCCTAACCTGCACATCCCGGAACACTATGGGTAATTTAGCACGGCCAATCCACCCTAACCTGCACATCCCGGAACACTATGGGTAATTTAGCATGGCCAGTCCACCTGAACCTGCACATCCCTGAGCACTATGGGTAATTTAGCACGGCCAATCCACCCTAACCTGCACATCCCGGAACACTATGGGTAATTTAGCACGGCCAATCCACCCTAACCTGCACATCCCGGAACACTATGGGTAATTTAGCATGGCCAGTCCACCTTAACCTGCACATCCCTGAACACTATGGGTAATTTAGCACGGCAATCCGCCCTAACCTGCACATTCCTGAACATTCTGGGTAATTTAGCATGGCCAATTCACCCTAACCCGCACATCCCTGAGCACTATGGGTAATTTGGCATGGCCAATTCACCCTAACCCGCACATCTTTGTGACTGTGGGAGGAAACCGGAGCATCCGGAGGAAACCCACGCAGACACGGGGAGAACGTGCAAACTCCACACAGACAGTCATCCGAGGCTGGAATCGAACCTAGGACCCTGGCGCCTTGAGGCAGCAGTGCTGACGGCTGAGCCACCATGCCAGGGTTTAGAGGGATATGGGCCGGGTGCTGGCAAATGGGACTAGGTTGGGTTGGGATATCTGGGCGGCATGGATGAGTTGGACCGAAGGGTCTGTTTCTGTGCTGTATGTTTGTATGACTATGTGTGAGGAAAGTATTTCACGCAGAAGTGATAGGTACCTTCAGCACCAGTGGAGGTGGTAAAATATGAAATGAAGTGACCTGGTGTTGTTCTTTAGCTCGGTAACCCAGTAGCTTTTTGATTTTATAGGTACAGGCACCAATGCCTGCTACATGGAGGAGATGCAGTACATTGACATGGTGGAGGGGGACGAGGGCAGGATGTGTATCAACATGGAGTGGGGCGCCTTCGGAGACTTTGGAGAGCTGGACGATATCCGGACGGAGTTTGACCGAGAGATTGACAGAGGCTCCATCAACCCCGGGAAGCAGCTGTGAGTGTGCGCGGAGTAGTAGGGCGGTGGGGGAAGGTGGCGATGACTGGGCACTGGGGTGTTGGCACTGAGTGCCGATCTCGGCAGAGGCGACCCCCGCAACAGTCATCGATCGGTGTTCAAATCGCCAGTCAGTAACGTCCCCTCATGGAAGGAAAGCTGCCTTGTCTTCACCCAGTCTGGGCCTACCCGTGACTCCAGACCCACGGCAAATGTGATTGCCTTGTGAAATCCGTTCAAGGGCAGCTCAGGATGGGCGACAATGCTGTGCTTTCTCGCATTGTGAAAGAGTGATTGTCAGGGAGTATTCCAACATGTAAATTACCCCAAAGGGCCATGCAGTCAAACAGAGTTTGAGCTGAATGTAAACTTGGCCAGACCAAAGAGTAACATCTTGTTGTTTCTCTTCCCCCTCTTCTCCCAGAATCACTGAGGGCAGAATGAGAACATTCAGCCCATTGCTTGGGAGTACAGACCCAGCAACTCCCATCTATCTTCATAACTAAAGGGCTTTGTTCCTGGACCTGTCCTCTTTAATCTTCAACGCACGCTCTCTGATGTCCTTACCCATCCTTCCTGAAGTACTGGACATGATAGCCCAAGCTCAAGCCAGGCTAGTGTTATATACAGAGCTGAAAATGTGTTGCTGGAAAAGCGCAGCAGGTCAGGCAGCATCCAAGGAGCAGGAGAATCGACGTTTCAGGCATGAGCCCTTCTTCAGGAATGCTGCCTGACCTGCTGCGCTTTTCCAGCAACACATTTTCAGCTCTGATCTCCAGCATCTGCAGTCCTCACTTTCTCCTCGTGTTATAAACAGGTTCAACAGAACCTTCTCACTTTGACTGTCTGTTCCTCAATGCCCAGAGGATGGTGCTGAGTCATAGAGGAAATAGGAGCAGAAGCAAGCCATTTGGCCCTTTCGGAAGATTAGGGCATTTCATCCAATCCAGTTCCCCCTTTCCATTCTCTCGCTCTGTCACTCTCTCTCTCCCTCTCTCTCTCTCTCTCTCTCTCTCTCTCTCTCTCTCTCACCCACAACCCCCCCTCCCCTCCCCCTGTATCCTTTGGTGCCAAGATCTAACTCCATCTTATAAACATTCTTGACCGCTTTAGACTGTTCTGGAGTCACGTGGATTGAGGGGAGGGGCCGATTTTCAGGGCATTAGTGACCCCGGTGGGTTTTTCCAACACTTGTGATGTATGTAGCTTCTCATTTCAGATTTTTAATCGTTCTTTTCTGGTCTCTGACCGGGCTGGGCCTGCATTTCGCCTGCGTGGCATTAGCGCCAGCTCTGGTATAGTGGGCTTGGAAACGCTGTATCGAGAGCACTCTGCGGCCCGCGATGATTCGTTTTTGTTTCTTTCAAAGGTTTGAGAAGCTCATTAGTGGAATGTACATGGGGGAGCTGGTCCGAATTATCCTCGTCCAAATGGCCAAAGATGGCCTGTTATTCGAAGGAAAGCTTTCACCAGAGCTGCTCATCAAAGGTCACTTCGAGACCAGATACGTGTCAGCGATTGAGAAGTGAGTACCGCGTTGATCTGAAATGCTTCTTGCTGAGGGGGGTTGATGGAGCGGGTGCCAGGAGATTGAGATCGACAGAGGAATTCCCAGAGAAACCCTGGGTTTGGAGTGGGAGCAGTCTGAATGACTCCGGTCTGCCCTATTTATTTTCGCATCTACTCAATAGCGAGTAAAGACTGTCTGTCAGGGAGGGAGCTTTGAACTATTCTGGGCACGCGAAAAAAATCGCGTTGCCGTCATTTACAAACGTATCTCTTCGAGAAGGGGAATTGATTTCTGATTGTCAAACAGAGTCATGCAGCTCTGAAACAGACCCTGGGGTCCAACCGGGTCCATGTCAACCATAATCCCAAACTAACCTGCATGCTCCTGACCCATATCCCTCCCAACCTTTCTCATTCACGTTGTTATCCAAAAGCCTTTTCGAAATTGTAACTGCACCCACATCCACCACTTCCTTTGCAAGTTCATTCCACACTCCCGGTGTAAAACTTGATACCTTTTTAAAATCTCTCTCTCCTCTCCCCTTAAAAATGTGGCCTCTATTTTTGAAATCCCCCACCCCAGGGAAAAGGGAACGACCATCAAATCTAGCTATACCCCTCTTGGTTTTATAAACTTCTCAACCTCCTAAATTACAGTGTATATAACTCAAACTCTCCCTTCCTGGCAACAACCTCTTCTGAACCTTCTCCAACTAAACAGTGTCCTTCCTATAACAGAACTGGACACAGTATTCCCAAAGAGGCCTCACCAATGTCCTGCACAACCTCAACCTGACTTCCCAACTCAAGATACAGTAACAAGGAGTGTTTTGTGTGCCAACCGGGCGCTTCATACCTTACGAAATGGGTGTATGTTTCTATATTTCGATCTCCCGGGGGAAAGTGAAGGATGTGAGGGAAGGGAGAGTGGGAGTTGAAGGTGGGATAGAATGGCGTGTGGCCACCGAAGGGTCTTCTCCCTGGGTCCAGGATGGAGTTGCACCCGGTTTTGGGAGAGAGGAGTGGTGGGTAAAGCGGGGTGCGGGCAGCGAAGGTCATGATGCCAGTCGATGGAGTGCCCTTTACATTCTTCTCCCCCCACTCCCGCCTACTCAGGGATAGCGATGGTCTGCAGAAGGCTCAGGAGATTCTCGCCAAGCTGGGCATCGAAGCCAGCGCCGATGACTGCGCGGCCACCCAGCGGGTCTGCACTGTTGTGTCAAGCCGCTCGTCGGATCTCTGCGCTGCCACCCTGGCAGCGGTCCTGAGGCGCCTCAAGGAGAACAAAGGACTCGAGAGGCTGCGGACCACCATCGGAGTGGACGGCACTGTCTACAAGAAGCACCCGCAGTAAGCTTGGCATCTTCGCTGGTCGGTCCCAGCACTCGGACTGGCGCCGGTTGGGTCGGTCTCGCCTCCACTCGCTCCAACTCCTGGTGAAACCTGTCTTGATTTGAAGACCTGTCGCTAAGCCTCGAGCAGATTTCACGACCCCGCCATCTGTGGTAGAGAATCCTCTCAGAGTGAAGAAATTCCTCTTCCTCTCTGTGATCAATGGCTGACCCCTTACTCTGGTCCTAGACTCTCCCACACGAGCAGCAACCTCTCCACATTTCCCCCTGTCAAGTCCCTCTAAGAATCTTGTACATTTCAATAAGATTGCCTCATTTATTCTTCTAAATGAGTGTAGGCCCCGACCTACTCAACGGCTCCTTGTAAGACAGTCCCTCCATCCCCAGGATCAGCTGAGTGAACCTCTGGACTGCCTCCAGTGGGCAGTCTATCTTTCCTCCGATGCTCCTCGGATGCTGCCTGAACTGCTGTGCTTTTCCAGCATCACGAATCCAGATATCTTTTCTCAGATACAGGGCCCCAAAACCGTTCACAGAATTCCACCTGTGGGCTCACTAGTGCCATGTACAGTTTTGGCAAAACCTGACCACTTTTATATTCTATTCCCCTTGTGATAAAGGCCCACATTTCATTGGCCTTCCTATTAGAATCAGATAACAGAACCCCTACAGTGTGGAAACAGGCCCTTCGGCCCAACAAGTCCACACCGACCCTCCGAAGAGTAACCCACCCAGACCCATTCCCCTACCCTATAATAGCCCTGACTAATGCATTTAATCTACAAAACCCTGAACGCTATGGGCACTTTAGCACAGCCAATTCACCCTAACCTACACATCTTTGGATTGTGGGAGGAAACCCACGCAGACACAGGGCGAGAATGTGCAAACTCCACACAGACAGTCGCCCGAGGCTGGAATCAAACCTGGGTCCCTGGCGCCGTGAGGCGGCAGTGCTAACCACTAACCCGCTGTGCTGCCCAAAGTCACCATATTGCCAAGTTTTTTCCCAGTGTGCCCTAATGTCTCTTGCTCTCTCTCTTGCGCGCTCTCTCTCACTCTCTTTCTCACTCTCTCTGTCTCTCTCCCTCTCTCTCTCTGTCTCTGTGTGTGTGTGTGTCTCTCTCTCTGTGTCTCTCTCCCTCTATCTCTGTGTTTCCCTCTCTGTGTGTCTCTCTGTGTCTGATTCTGTGTCTGTCTCTCTCTCTCTCTCTGTGTCTCTCTCTGTCTCTCTTTGTATCTCTCTCCCTCACTCTCTTTCCCTCCCTGTATGTCTCTCTGTGTCTGTATCTGTCTCTCTCTATCTCTCTCCCTCTGTCTCTTTCCCTCTCTGTGTGTTGCTCTCTGTCTGATTCTGTCTCTCTCTCTCTCTGTGTCTCTCTCTCTCTATGAGTGTGTGTGTCTCTCTCTGTCTCTCTCTCTCTCTCTCTTTCTATCTCTCTCCCTCCCTCTCTTTCCCTCTCTGTATGTCTCTCTGTTTCTGTCTCTCTCTCTCCCTCTGTCTTTCCCTCTCTGTGTCTATCTCTCTCTCACTCTCTCCCTCTCTTTCTTTCTCTCTCTTTCTTTCTCTCTCTGTCTCTGTCTGTCTCTCTCTCTCTCGGCCATACCTGAGGCCTAATTGACGTTTGTTCCTTCCCCTTCTCTCACCTGCCCTGTTTCTCGCTCAGGTTTGCCCGTCGCCTGCAGAAGTCTGTGCGCCGGCTGGCGCCGTGGTGCGACGTCCGCTTCCTGCCCTCGGAAGACGGCAGCGGCAAGGGCGCCGCCATGGTGACGGCGGTGGCCTCCCGGCTGGCCCAGCAGCAGGAGCTGCGGGAGGCCACGCTGCGGGCCTTGACGCTGGACGAGGAGCAGCTCCTCCAGGTGAAGCAGCGCATGCGGGCGGAGATGGAGCGAGGCCTGACCAAGGACGGGCACGCCACTGCGCCCGTCAAAATGCTGCCCACCTACGTCCGCTCCACGCCTGACGGGACAGGTAGGGCTGGGCCAAATCACCGTTATGCTGGTGGGGGGAGGGTGCATCTTTACTTTTGCATCTTTACTTTGTTTATTCCAGGCATCGCTCCAGCTGGGTTTACCGTCCCAATTTTTGTTGGGAGGGGGCGATTGGGGCCCTGGAGACGGCCGAGTGGCCGACGCCCGTGCAATTCTGGTGTCCGCTAACTCAAACCTCCCCCCTCCGCACTCCCTAGCCTTTCGATGGACGTCCCTTGGTTGCTCCTGTCTCTTGGGACACGAGCCCATTTCACCCACCACTTCCCCAGAACTAGCAATTATGGGGATTCGGTAAATTGAGAGGGGAGAGAATTCCGCCTCCTGGAATTGGTGGGATGGTGGGTAGAGAGGTGGTGTGGGGGCGGTCGGCGTATAATCCATGCACTTGGAGGGCGCAATGCCACAGGTGCTGCTCCCTCGTCTCCCTCCAATCTGCACTGGCCCACGATTCCTGACGGCCGTTCCTCCCTTTCTCGCCCCCCCCCGCAGAAAAGGGCGATTTCCTTGCCCTCGATCTCGGCGGGACCAACTTCCGGGTGTTGCTTGTGAAGCTTCGGAGCGGGAAACGCCGAGTGGCGGAAATGCACAACAAGATCTACGCCATCCCCGTCGACGCCATGGAGGGCACCGGAGAGGAGGTGAGTGCCAGGTGGTGGGGAGATGGCACCCGACTCTCCCAAGATCCAGTGAGAACGTTGACGTCCGAACTCTCAGTGCTGCTGGGAGGTGCCGGCGCAACGATCACGTCTTTGGGAGAGTCGCGCAGCGGGTACCACTTTGGTCACATGGATCTGAAGCTCGTTTTCCCTAAGTTCTGGAATAGAAAGGCATTGGCAACCATGGAGGCATTGGTGATTGGCGTAAAGCGAAATACCCACTGGGTTCACTGATGCCCTCTTTGCGATGGAAAGCTGCCATCCTTGACATGGGTTGGGCACGCGTTTGGCTCCGGGTTCCACAGCCCTCGTGGTGGACTCTTAACCGCCCTCTGAAATGCCTGACACTGTTCAAGGGGCAATTTCTCATCTCATTTGCTCCCCACCCCTGTCCCAGGAAATAACACCAGCTCGGAGAAGCACCCTCTTTCTTTCTTTTCTTCAATGTCCATGAGGTGCTGTGGTCCATCAGCAGCAGCAGAATCGTACTCCCGCATAACCTTTAACCTCATGGCCCGACATATTTCATGTTGCAGTTGTATAAGACTCTGGTGCGGCCGCATCTGGAGTATTGTGTGCAGTTTTGGTCGCCATACAATAGGAAGGATGTGGAGGCACTGGAACGGGTGCAGAGGAGGTTTACCAGGATGTTGCCTGGTATGGTAGGAAGATTGTATGAGGAAATGCTGAGGTGCTTGGGGCTGTTTTCATTGGAGAAAAGAAGGTTTAGGGGTGACTTGATAGAGGTGTACAAGATAATTAGGGGTTTAGATAGGGTTGACCATGAGAACCTTTTTCCACCTATGGAGTTAGCTATTATGAGGGGGCATAACTTTAAATTAAGGGGGGGGTTAGGTATAGGACAGATGTTAGGGGTAGATTCTTTACTCAGCGAGTCGTGAGTTCAGTAGCAGTGGTGGACTCTCCCTCTTTATGGGCATTTAAACAGGCATTGGATAGACATATGGAGGATAGTGAGCTAGTGTAGGTTAGGTGGGCTTGGATCGGCGCAACATCGAGGGCCAAAGGGCCTGTACTGCGCTGTATTTTTCTCTGTTCTATGTTCTATGTTCTATATCCCCCATTACCATCAAGCCAGGGGATCAACCCTGGTTCAATGGAGAGTGCAGCAGGGCATGCCAGGTGCAGACCTATCTGGAGGTGAGGTGTCAACTTGTGAAGCCACCAAACTGCTGTGCCAAACAGCATAAGCAGCAAGTGATGGACAGATCTAAGTGATAGCCCACGACCAACGGATCAGATCTAAGCTCTGCAGTCCTGCCGCATCCAGTTGTGAATGGTGTATGTCCAGTTACCGTCCCATTCAGTCAACTCTCCATCATCAGTAAGATGTTGGAAGGTGTCATCAACAACGCTATCGCTCAGTAGTAACTTACTCCGTGATGCCCAGCTTGGGTTCTGCCAGGGCCACTCAGCTCCTGACCTCATTACAGCCTTGGTTCAGACTTGATCAGGAGAGCTGAATTCCAGCGGGGAGGGGAGAGAGTGACAGCCCTTGACCCAGGATCATCGAGTCAAATAGTATAGACAAGATTCTTAGGCCCATTTACTGCCAAAAAGACACTAAATCTGCACTGGTCTCACTTTCGTGCACTGGGCCCCCTGCCTTTAGTGTTACAACACATCAAGTGCTTGTCCAAATCCATTTTTAAAGGTTATAAGGCTTGTGGCCTCAACTACCCTCCCAGGCAGTGTATTCCACATCTCCGCCACCGTCGGGGTGAAATTATGTTCCTCCAATTTCCCTCAACCTCTCGCCTTTCATTCCCCTCACAATTGACTCCTTGGCTAAGAGGAACAGCTGCTTTCTACCTTCCCTATCCATGCCCCTCATAATCTCACGCACCTCTCTCAAATTCCCCCCTCAACCTTCCCAGCTCTAGAGAAAACAACCCGAGCTTATCCATTGCCCCATTCCAGGCAACATCCTGGTTAACCTCCTTCGTAACCCTTGCAGTACAATCCCATGCTTCCTGTAGTGCGGTGACCAGAACCGTACATCTCTCATTCCGCAACAAGGTCAGGTGGCCACAATGGTCGCGGGAGCGAGTCAGGAACTGGGAGTGGAGATCTGTGGGAACACTGCCCCCTGTTGGCTCCCCTTTGAGCCCCTCGCCATCCAGGCTTGGAAATATGCCAGCCGTTCCTTCGCAATCTCTGGGTCAGAATCTCTAACAGCATGCTCACCACCATCTTAAGGGAGCAGTTAGAGGGAAGTGGGCCCATAAATGCTGGGCCCAGCCAGTGACCCCAAATTCCACGAACGACATACAAGATTCCCAGATCCCGATGACTGTTAGTCCCTCGGCAGCCTTTGCGAAACCAAATGGCGTTGGGGTTAGTTCAGAACTGAGATTGGCTGTGGTTCTTCAGGCAAAATCTTCACGATCACTCAATTCAATGGAGTCTACCTTCTGGTGGTCATCGGGCAATTTGATTTGCAATGCGTGCCTAGATTTTGTCTTTATGTTTCCTCCCTTTCTTTTGGCAGCTGTTTGATCACATCGTCCACTGCATCTCGGAATTTATGGAGTACATGGGGATAAAGCAATGCGTTCTGCCACTGGGCTTCACCTTTTCCTTTCCCTGCGAGCAGCGAGGTCTTGATCAGGTCAGTTCTCCATCCTGCCTGAGCTTTGTACTCTAGGCCAGAGGCCAAAGATGGCGGCACGGCCTACTCAGCTCGATGACTCACCCTGGTTTGTGGGCCACTCCATCCAATCTTCGAAGGAAAGGTTCGATTTTGGGCGCGAGCTGAGTGGATTGGAAATTTCCTCTCCCTTTGTTGGGCGCTGACATGGGATTAATGGGCAGAAAGGCCTCTGTCGGTTCCTCTCCGCTCCCTTACTCTCTGCCTCATTGGAGCTCAGAGTTCTGGCAGGCCTCTGAAGGGCTGAGGGAGAGGGGACCACTTGGAGACAAGGGCTGTTTCTGGTCTGTGTTTGAGGTTGGCCCCGCAGCCTCACCCTTGCCCTGAATGCCCAGTGGGTTGAGTCAGCCATTGGCACCATTGGCGAGGGTCTCATTCCCAAGACACTGCCCTCCCTCTGCCTGATACGTCGGGGGGAACGCAGATCTTTCCTCCTCAGTCGTAACCTTTCTCCTCCATTAATGAGATGTTCCGGGTGGCAAGGGCGGGGGTCGCAGGCCCCTTCCCATCACAACATCCCCGGATTTCCGGCTGTCCGACCAATGACCTCATCCCTCCTTTCCCCAGGCCATCCTCTTGAAGTGGATGAAAGGATTCAAAACGACAGGTTGCGAGGGTGAAGACATTGTCGATCTCCTCCGAGAAGCCATCAAGAGGAGGGAGGTACGTGCTCCGTGGCGCCCCACCCCCCCTCTGTGTCGCGTGTCGGACACAGGAGGAAGTCATTCAGGAGCCCACCCCCACCCAGCCTCTCACACCGTTCAGTTCCATCATCGCTGGGCGGTGCCAAGATACCATTCAGCAGCCCCTCTGGCCCCTTTGCCCCTTAAAGCCCTTCCTGTTTTCATCTCTGAACTCAATTATTCCTTTTGTTTTATCTGTCTCCTTCTTTCTTTCACTTTCTCTTTCTTTTTCTCTTTTGTTTTCTCTCTCTCTCTTTGTCTTTCTCTCATTCTCTCTCTCTCCCTGTCTGCTCTTTCCTCCTCCTTCCACTTCTAGTTCTCTTACTTTCTCCCATATCTCTGTGGCCCCAACTCTTGCTCCCTCTGTCTCTCATTCTCTCTCTCCCTCTCACTTCCTATCTCTCCGTCCATCCCCCCTTCTCTCTCTCTTTCTCTTTCTCACCCCCCCAACTCCCTCTCTCCAGACCCTTTTCTGTCTCTCCCTTGCTTGTCCCTCTGTCCGTCTATCTCTTTCCCCCGTTTCTTTCCCTGCCTCCTCTTACACATTCTTGTCTATCTTCTCTCTCTCTCTGTCTCTTTGTTTCTCTCTGTCTCTCTCTCTCTCCCCCTCTCTTCACCTGGCCACTTCCTCTCTCCAGACCCTTTTCTGTCTCCCTTGCCTGTCACTTTCTCTATCTATATCTCTCTCTCTCCCCTATTTCTTTCCCTGTCCCACTCTTACACATTTTTGTCTCTCTCTCTCTCTCTCTCTCTCTCTCTTCCCGCCCCCCCCCCCATCTCCCATCTCACTCACTTCTCAGTATTGTCTCTTTCTACATCCCTTTCTCTCTGACTCCTTTCGCTTCCTCCTTTTCTCTGACCTTCACGCTCTGTAACACGGAACATAGAACATTCCAGCGCAGTACAAGCCCTTCGGCCCTCGATGTTGCACCGACCTGTAGAACCAATCGGAAGCCCATTTATTCCACTCTCGTCCATATGCTTATCCAATGACCATTTAAATGCCATTTCTGTGCTTTTGCAGGAATTTGACCTGGACGTGGTGGCGATCGTCAACGACACTGTCGGAACGATGATGTCTTGTGGATACGACGACCCCTTCTGTGAGGTCGGCCTCATTGTCGGTGAGCACTTGTGGGGCGAGCGAACTCTCTCTGAACCCTGCCACAAGGAAGCAGGGACTCTGAGCGAGTTAACACTTTTGTTTTGACACCTCCTCTGCTCAGTCTTCGGAGCGCAGGCAGTGGGACGTCATGCTGAGCATGTCCAGGACATTGGTGTCCAGTTCTGTTTGCCCCACTATAGGAAGGATATTATGAAGCCGGAGAGGGTTGAGAAGAGAGTTACCAGGATGTTGCCGGGTATGGAAGGCTTGAGTTATAAGGACAGGCTGGATAGGCCGGGACGTTTTTTCACTGGATGATAGGAGGTTGAGAGGTGAACTTTGTAGAGGTTTACAAAATCGTAAGAGGTATAGATAGAGTAAATGGTATTTGTCTTTTCCCTCTGATGGCGGATTTTAAGCGCAGGCGCACATTTTTAAGGTGAGAGGGCAGAGATTTAAAAAGTTCAGGAGGGTGGTTTGTGTGTGGAATAAGCTTCCTGAGGGAATGGTCTGTGTAGGTATAATTACAACATTTAAAGGACATCACTACAAAATATTTGGAGGGCTACGGGCCAGTAGCAGGCAGTGGGACTAGTTTAGTTTGTGACTATTAGATTAAGTTAGATTCCCTACAGTGTGGAAACAGGCCCTTCGGCCCAGCAAGTCCACACCGACCCTCTGAAGAGTAACCCACCCAGACCCATTTCCCTCTGACTGCTGCAGCTAACACTACGAGTAATTTAGCATGGCCAATCCACCCTGACCAGCACATCTGTGGGCGGCACGGTGGCACAGTGGTTAGCACTGCTGCCTCACAGCGCCTGAGACCCGGGTTCAATTCCCGACTCAGGCGACTGACTGTGTGGAGTTTGCACGTTCTCCCCGTGTCTGCGTGGGTTTCCTCCGGGTGCTCCGGTTTCCTCCCACAGTCCAAAGATGTGCGGGTCAGGTGAATTGGCCATGCTAAATTGCCCGTAGTGTTAGGTAAGGGGTAAATGTAGGGGTATGGGTGGGTTGCGCTTCGGCGGGTTGGTGTGGACTTGTTGGGCCGAAGGGCCTGTTTCCACACTGTAAGTAATCTAATCTTCGGAGCACACCCATGCAGACACGGGGGGATTGTGCAAACTCCACATAGACTGATGCCCAAGGCTGGAATTGAACCTGGGACCCTGGCGACATGAGGCAGCAGTGCTAACCACTGAGCCACCGTGCATGGACTGGTTGAACCGAAGGGTCTGTTTCTGTGCTGCAAGACTCTGTGCGTCGATGATAAAAGTGAAGGGAGCTTCCTGATGTATTACATCTGCATCCACATAATGGTTTAATGACCAGTTGTTTGTTCGAGATTGGTTGTGTGAATGGGTTGATGTGTTTGAAGCAGTGAAACACATTACACTGGCTCTCAGTTCCCATCTTTCACCCCAGTTCCCCACTTCCCTCCCTCCCTGTTGAAGTTGACCAACTTGAATGTGGATACACGCTAACAATGGGCTCACGTCCTCAGACCCACGTTTTCATGGGATCTGTTCTTAAACCTACCTCCGACCTGTTGCTCACTTGTTTCCGCATTTCACAGGCACTTCATCGATGGTGAGTTGCTGCAGTGCGTATTGTAGATGGTAACCCCCCCCCCCCATTAGCGTCGGTGGTGGAGGGAGTGAAGGTTTGTGGGTGTGGGGCCAGTCACGCAGGGACTGCTTTGCCCCTGGTTGGTGTCGGGCTTCTCCAGTGTCGTTGGAGCTGCCCCTCCTCCCCCATCCAGGGCAAGTGGGGAGTATTCCATCACACGCTCCTGACTTTGGCCTCGTCAATGGTGGGGACAGGCTTTTTTCGGGGGGAGAGGAGTTACATGCCACAGGATTCCCAGCCACCGACGTCCTGCTGTATTTACGCAGCCATTGCTGGTCGCTTTCTGGTCAACAGCAGCTTGTGTTCTGAAGCAGGTTGTTTTATCTGGCGATGTGTTTGGTGTTTTATTCCCCTCCTGCTCTGCAGGGACCGGTTGCAATGCCTGCTACATGGAAGAGATGAAGAATGTGGAGACGGTGGAAGGCGATGAAGGGCGGATGTGCATCAACACAGAATGGGGCGCGTTTGGCGACAATGGCTGCCTGGATGACATCTGCACTGAGTTCGATCGGGAAGTGGACCGGCTGTCGATGAATCCGGGCAAACAGACGTAAGGGAGTGCGTTTCTCAAATCCGGAGATACTTTGGGAAATGAGGGAAACCCGTTGGGCAGTGTAGGATTCCTTGGCATCCAATGCCACTGTGTCACCATGTGGCCATCAGTCAATACATAACCCACACTTGAATTGACTTCTGCAGATGTGGGGGTAGTCAAATCCGGGGGTGCTCTTAGTCCTCATGAACTTGCATAGTGTGATCTGCCTTCAATTCTCATAGGACAACACTGCAGCTCAGGACATGGGACAGTAATCAAGTCAAATCCAGAATGAAATATTAGTCAAACCTGCAGACGACACCAAGACTGGTAGACTGAAAATTAGAATGGGAGAATTAGAATTAGGTTTATTGTCATGTGTACTCAGGTTCCAAAGGGACAGGAGTCCAGTGAAAAGTGCAGGGTTGGCTAATCGTGGAGACAATGGTTGCAGGAAGATATCGATGGGTTGGCCAGATGATATTTAACCCTTAGAAATGCGAGGTGATGCACTTTGGAAGCAACAACAATATGTGGGAGTATTTACTAAATGGGTAGCTAAGGAGAACAGAAGGATCTTGGGGTAATTATTCAGGGATCCCTGAAGTTGTAAGTTGAATAGTTAAGAAGAAATGTGGGACACTTGCTTTCATCTGCTCTTTCACAGAGTATAAGAGGTTGTGCAGGGTGTTGGTTAGGCCACTGTTGGAGCACGGTGTGCAGTTCTGGGCACCTCACTACAAGAAAGATATGGTAACACTGGAATGGGTGCAGAGGAAGTTAGCCAGAACGTTGCCTGGGAAGGAGAAGTTGAGCTGTAAGGCGAGATTAATAGCCTTGGAATTTTTCTCTAGAGCTGAGAAGACACTGGGGGAGAGGTGATTGAGGTATATAAGATTATGAAGGGTGTGGACAGACAGTGGCTGTTAAGGGTAAATCACGAGAGGGCATACTGTCCGGGTAAGGGGCAGGAGATCTGAGAAAGTACTTTTTCACCCAGCAGGTGGTGACAATCTGAAATGCACTGCCTGATGACGGGAACGGAGGCTGGAAACGTTACAACCTACACAAAAAAATTACTTAATCATTTGAAATAGCATAACATTCAAGGGTATGAGCTAAGTGCAGGGAATGGGGATTAGCGCCCCTCAGTGGTGCTTTGTGTTGATGCAGTCTCAAAGGGCCAATGGGCCTTTGCTGCAACTGTGTGAATCTACAAATCTGTGAGGTGACATTCTTTTCCCAGACGGTGGTGAATCTTTGGACAGTGGGGAATCAGACATTCACTACGTTCAAGAAAATTTCAGTCGATTCCTCGATTTTAGGGATACAGGGGCATTGGAAATGTAAACAATCCTTAGATAAGCACATGGGTGATTTTGGGATAGAGTAGAGGTAGGAGCTGGGAATAGTTCACAGGTCGGCGCAACATCGAGGGCCGAAGGGCCTGTTCTGTGCTGTACTGTTCTCTGTTCTATAATACGGGAAAATGGGATTGAGCTCAAAGGTTAGCCGTGATCTAGTTGAACAACGGTGTGGAACAGTCTCCTCCTACCCCCATCCCAAGGCTTCTACGTCAGGGAACGGCTGTGTTTGGGAAAGATCAGCAGATTTTGAAGAGGATTCAGTTACTTTGCCAGAGGAAGTTGGCGGGAGAGAGCAGTTGTCTGTGGATTCTGGACCAGCATTATCACCCTTCTGTCCTGCTCCCTGAGAGCTGGGGGATGTCTCAGAGCACGATGGGATTTTGAGCAGCTCGTCCACTGGACAGATGGAGTTTAATGCAGATAAGTGCGGGGTGTTGCATTGTGGGAAGCGCAGGACTGAGATCGTTTATGGTTGGGCTCTGGGGAGTGCTGTGGGACAGAGAGACCTAGAGGTGCAGGTACATAGTCCCTTGAAAGGGGAAGTGCAGGTAGAGAGGGTGGTGAAGGAGATTGATTGACAGCCTGCCTTTGCTGGTCAGGGCATTGAGTCCAAAACTTGGGACGTCATGTGGCGGCTTTATAGGACATGAGTGAGGCTTCGTTTGGAATCCTGCTTTCAGTTCTGGTCGCCCTGCTGTAGGAAGGATGTTATTAACTTGGAAAGGGTGCAGAACAGATTGACCAGGCTGTCACAGTTATCCTGGAACTGAGTTCCTACAAAAGAGCTTTTTGTTTTGTCTTATTTTCCAAATTAAACAAACCCAAAACTGAAACTGCACCCTTTGAGACCTGGGTGTCCCTCCTCCCCCCACTAGCTGAAAGCCAGCCTTGCAGGAGCAGTGGGCGGTGAGGAAGGCCAATGAGACGTTGTGCCCTCTGCGGCGGGAGGATTGGAGGACAGGGGCAAGGATGGGCATGGCGCCACCAGACCCTGGAGTGTTTTTGTGTGTGCGCGCACGCGCGAAGGATGTTCTGGTGACGGAGGGGGCAGCGATGGCTTTCCCAGACTGATTCCGGGGACTGATGGCCAGAGAGAAATTGGATTGGATTAGGACTATATTCACTGGGAGTTTCCAAGATGATTCGGTGGGTGGTCGGGGGAACAGGTTCTCATAGAAACCTATTGAATTCTAACAGGGACTGATTAGATTAGATTAGATTAGATTGCTTACAGTGTGGAAACAGGCCCTTCGGCCCAACAAGTCCACATCGACCCGCCAAAGCGCAACCCACCCATACCCCTACATTTACCCATTACCTAACACTACGGGCAATTTAGCATGGCCAATTCACCTGACCCGCACATCTTTGGACTGTGGGAGGAAACCGGAGCACCCGGAGGAAACCCACGCAGACACGGGGAGAACGTGCAAACTCCACACAGTCAGTCGCCTGAGTCGGGAATTGAACCCGGGTCTCTGGCGCTGTGAGGCAGCAGTGCTAACCGCCTATGGACAGAATAAAGGGATTTCCCGAAGACTTTGAGGAGTCCCGAACCAGGCGGTCATAATCTAAGGAGATGGGGTGGGACTGAGATGAGGAGCAGTGTCTTCAACCAGAAAGTAGGGGAGGCTGTGGAATTCTCTGATGCAGAAAACATTGATTTCAAGAAGGATTTAGATGTAGTTCTTAGGGACAAAGGAATCAATGGAAGCGAGCAGGAACTTGGGACCGAGTTGGATGATCAGCTCACATTGTGATTGGACGGCACAGCAGGGCCGAATGGCCTGCTCTTGCTGTTCGCTCTGCTCCCATGTTCACCCGGCTGACCTCCCTCCGGCAGGTACGAGAAGTTGATCAGCGGCATGTACCTGGGCGAGATCGTCCGCAACATCCTCATTGACTTCACAAAGCGGGGGCTGCTGTTCCGGGGCCGGATCTCCGAGAGGCTCAAGACCAGGGGCATCTTCCAGACCAGGTTCCTGTCTCAGATTGAGAGGTGAGTTACTGAGGGGGTGGGGGGGGGTGTGTGTGTGTGTGTGTGCGCGCACGGGAGCAGGTGGGGGAGGGGGAAGTGGAATCGACCAGATTGCTGGGTGGAGCGCCACAGAAGAGCAATGGGCTGAGTGGCCTCCTGCTGTGCCTTGGTTACAAACCAGCTCGAACCGTTGTCCTCTACCCTCCCCCCTCCCTCCACCCGCACCCTGCCCCTCGGCTAACAGCCCACCCACTAGCCCACAGCAATCATGGGTCTCTGGCAACTATTGTAAAGCTGCTCCTCCCCCTCCTCATCCAGGCACCCACTTTCCCTCAATAAAATCGGGAACTTGTTAAAGATTAGGGATTGCAGTGAGGATTGATCGATCTATCCATCCGCCCATCTGACTCTGCCTCTTTCTGTCTCTGTCTTTCTGTGTCTCTCTGTTGCTTTCTCTCTCTCTCTTTCTGTCTCTAACTCTCTCACTTTCTCTCTATCTCCGTGTCACCCTTGTGTTCTCTCTGCCTCTCTCTCTCTCTCTTTCTGTCTGTCTCTGTCTTACCATGTCTCTCTGTCACTTTCGCTGCCTGTCTCTCACACGCACACATCATGTGGGACATGTCAAAGAGCTGCAGCCCGTCCCTCGCAGGGAAAGTTCTGTTCTCCCTCCAGGTCCTGTGTCGAGACAAGCCTCAGATTTTCAGTTTGTCGTTGTCACGGGGGTCAAAGAAAAGGGTTACTTCCAGGCACCCGACGAGCCAGCGGAGATTTCTACCTTGCACCTATCTAGTCACAAGAGTACCAAATTTCAAGGGGGGGTGGGGGTGGAGGGAAGTGGGGTGGCACAATAATATATACGGCACCAGTACCAAACTGCTGGCAAGTGGGTTCTGATTATCATGGCACAGTGGGATGGCTGGCCACATTACTTCATTGCAATAAAAATCAGACCCAGGGAGCAGTTGTTGCTTAGGGCAATGTCTTACCCTCATTGATGTCAGGCCTGGGGGCAATCAGCGCTCCTTTTTCCAGTTTGCTTACCAGCATTGACACACAGGGCCGCATGCCGCCAAGCGCAGAATGGATCTTTGCTTCCCTTTGGCCAACCCTCTCCTCTATTATGTCCGACCACGCGAACAGGGTCCTTCAGCGCCATCACCCAGAATCGGTCGCACCTTCATTAGAGCACCCAATACAGAGGATGTTGTCAAAATGACCACTCTCCTGGTTTCTGTCATCAAATGCATTGTGTATAACCCTGATTGAGGTAACCCCCAGGATATTGACGAATGTTGATATTGATGAATGTTGATGTTAAAGAATGTAGGTATTGACGCAAGTTAATGTTGGTGAATGTTGGTATTGACGAATGTTGGTATTGACGAGTGTGGACATTGACGAGTGTGGACATTGACGAATGCTGGTAGTGATGATTGTGGATATTGAAGAATGTGGATACTGACAAATGTCGGTATTGGTGAATGTCGGTATTGGTGAATGTCGGTATTGGTGAATGTCGGTATTGGCGAATGTCGGTATTGGCGAATGTCGGTGTGGGCGAATGTCGGTGTTGAGGAATGTCGGTGTTGAGGAATGTCGGTGTTGAGGAATGTCGGTGTTGAGGAATGTCAGATTTGGTGAATGTCGGTGTGTGCGAACGTCGGTGTGTGCGAACGTCGGTGTGTGCGAACGTCGGTGTTGAGGAATGTCGGTGTGTGCGAATGTCGGTGTGTGCGAACGTCGGTGTGGGCGAATGTCGGTATTGAAAAATGTGGACATTGACCGATGTGGACTTTGACGACTGTTGGTATTGACGAATGTTGATATTGACGCCTGTTGGTATTGACGAATGTTGGTATTGACGAAAGTTGGTATTGACAAAAGTTGACATTGATGAAAGTTGTTACTGATTTGAATTGTGGCTGATGGTCATCTGCTTGAGTGTGCTAATCCCCTCTCTGCTCTGTTGCAGCGATCGCTTGGCGCTACTGCAGGTCCGAGCAATCCTGCAAAAACTGGGCCTGCAGAGTACGTGTGACGACAGCATCATTGTCAAGGAGGTGTGTGGCGTGGTATCGCGCCGGGCCGCTCAGCTCTGTGGGGCAGGATTGGCCGCTGTGGTGGACAAGATCCGAGAGAACAGGAATCTGGAACGTCTCCGGGTCACCGTGGGGATGGATGGCACCCTTTACAAACTGCACCCACAGTGAGTCCACACTGAACAGCTCGCTCCCTCTTTTCTGGGTTAGGTAGCAGACAGCTGAGTGTGAGTGGCATTGGTGGGTGGGGGGTGGGAGCTCATTCCACTGGTAATCCAGGGTCACAGCTTGAAGGGACGCGCTTTGAATCCCTTGCCCCCAACAGCCTGGAGAATTTCAGTTCGGTTTCAGGGAATTCTGAAATGAAACCAGAAATTGCTGGAGAAACTCAGCATTTGTTGGGGGGGAGAGAGAGAGAGAGCAGAGTCAACATTTTGGCTCCGAGTCACCCATAGTTACATTATTGCAGCTGTGCCCCTGTTAATAAAGCCCAGAGGAGTGTACGCTTTATTTACTGTCCTCTCACAGAATCACCCAGGACGGCCACAAACCCTTCGGCCCAAATTGTTAAAGCTCACCAGCCTTGCCAAACTAAACGAATCCCATTTGCCTGCCAAAATTTGGAGGTGCCGGTGTTGGACTGGGGTGTACCAAGTTAAAAATCACGCAACACCAGGTTATAGTCCAACAGGTTTAATTGGAAGCACACTAGCTTTCGGAGCGACGCTCCTTCATCAGGTGGTTGTGGAGGGCACAGCTGTAAGACACAGAATTTATAGCAAAAGTTTACAGTGGGATATAACGGAAATTATACATTGAAAAATCGATTGGCTGTTTGTTAAGTCTCTCATCTGTTAGAGTGACCATGTTAGTTTCACTTCTTCTTTCAGATATAAACCACCAAATGTTTTTTCAGAAGTTGCATTCTCAGGTTAACTTTAACAATCGGTGTCAGTCCAGATAACATCTTCAACACATTATCTGGGCTAACACCAATTGTTAAAGTTAACCCGAGGATGTGACTCCTTAAAAAAAAAAGTTTTGTGATTTAAATATGAAAGACGTGAAACGAAAATGGTCACTCGAACAGATGAGAGACTTAACAAACAGCCAAGGTGTTTTCCAATGTATAATTTCAGTTGCATCACACTGTAAACTTTTGCTATAAAGTCTGTGTCTTACAATTGTGTCCTCCACAACTACCTGATGAAGGAGTGGCACTCCGAAAGCTCGTGCTTCCAATGAAACCTGTTGGATTATAAACTGGTGTAGTGTGATTTTTAACATTTTTAACATTTGCCTGCATTTGACTCATACCCCTCGAAACCCTTCACATCCAGATGCCTTTTCAATGCAGTCATTGTACCAGCCTCTACCACTTCCTCTGGCAGCTCACTCCATACACATATCACCCTCTATGTGAAAAAGTTGCCCCTTTATAAGTCTTTCCCCCCTCACCTTCAACTTATGCCCCTCTTGTTTTAGTCTTCAATATCCTGGACAAAAAAGATCTTAGGCTATTCACTGTATTCATGTCTGTGATGATTTTATAAATCTCTATAAGGTTGCTTCTCGCCCTCCAGGGAAAAACAGTCCCAGCCTATTTGTCTAACTCAAACCCTCCAGAATCAGTAACATCTTTGTAAATATTTTTGCACCCTTCCTGTAGCCGGGTGACCAGCACTGTACTTCGTATTCCAAAACTGGCCTTCCCAGAGATTCTAACATGATGTCTCAACTCCGATTCTCAATGCACTGACCAATGAAGGCAAGTGTGCCAAATGCCTTCTTCACCACCCTGTCTTTTTTCAGGGAATTATGGACCTGAATCCCTGTTTAGCAACGCTTCCCAGGGCCCTCCTGTTACCTGTGTCAGCTCACGTTTATCTGCATTAAACTCCCACCTGCCACTCCTTGGCCCACTGTACAAACACTCCCTCTGTTCCTGAACTCTTGTGCCGGTGATTCCAAAGGTGATCAGACCCAGGAGGTCAATTTGATCGATATTTTTTTTCAAATCGATTGAGAGAGGAAACAGTGAGAAACCCTCCCTGCAGGATCTGTGAATCCCATACATCCGAAACGGTCAAAAACAGACAGCAGGGACAAAACGGAAAGGAGCGGGGTGTGACTGTTTACCAAGGGAGGTTTGTGGACAAGACTATAAAACCAGTTCAAGATCGAAGGTTAGAATTGAGGAGTGGGTGGGAACTTTACAGCCTGAGTGGTTTTATAAACTTGACAATTTAATGGATGTGCTCCGACGTTGCTAATGAAGGTGTTTGCATTGTCTGTTTAAACTCCTGGGAGATAAGAGACAAGATTTTGGTGTGTCTCTGTCTGCTACGGAAAGCAAACCGTGATGGAACATCCTGACAATGCGTATCTCTCACAGGTGACGTGTTAAGCCCGTTCTGGTGGTGTCTGTATTCAATGCTACCTATTGGTACACGGTTGCCAGTAGGGCTGTGGGAAATGACCCTTCCACCCCAGGCAAAAGCAGAGCAGTGTCCATTCAAACACGGAGAGGGCATACATGATGGAAAGCAGGACCTTTGAGGGGCAGAGGAAGCTTGGCGTGCATGTACATTGATCCCTTCAGGTGGGGGATGGGCGATAAAGTCTTTCAGAAGGATTATGGGATACTTCTCTTTCTTAACTGAGGCGTAGAGTTTAAGAGCAGGGAGGTTTGGCTGTGAAATGTATACAACGTGGGTGAGGTCACACAGCGAGAGTATTGTGGACAGTCCTGGTATCCACATTATAGGAGGGATGTGATAGCACTGGGAGAGGGAGCAGGGGGAGATTTACCAGGATGGGACGTTGTTTGGCGGGCGGGGTGGGGGTGGGGTAACTGGAGAGTTTCAGTTCTTGAGAGATTGGGACAGACCGGAGGGCTTGTTTTCCTTACAGCAGAGAAGATCGAGGAGGGACACATCAGGAGGATAAAATGGTGAGGGTATCGGTGGGGAGACAGAGGGAGGAGCCTTTTTCCCCTCGGTGGAGGGTACAGTGACAGGGTGCGGGAGTGGGGAGGGGGAAGCTTAGATTTAAGGGCAGCAGCTGGAGGTTCAGAGGGGGTCTTAAGGAATAATGTCTTCCCCCAGAGGCTGGTGGGGAATCCGGACCTCACTGGCTGTAAGGAGTCGGGGGGAGGGAGAGACAGAAACCCTCATTGAAGGAGAATTCCAATGGGCACTCACCATGCCAAGGCTATGTGCCACGTGCTGGGGAAACGGGGATTAAAAAAGTGAGGTGGTTGGCACAGACTAGATGGGCCGAAGGGTCTTTTCCTGTGGTGTAGACCTCTAGGACACTGTTTTCCTCCTTGGGTTCCCTCCAGTCGGTCCCCTTCCGAACGAACTGCTGAATGGGGGATGGAATTCCAGAGACACCCATCGCTGGGATTAAGCGAGCATCCACATCCTCTTCCCAGAGAGTTAGGTCTGGAGTCACGTGCAGGCCAGACCAGGTAATGATGGCAGATTTCCCTTCCGAAAGAGATGTGAGGGAAACTGATTGGGTTTCTGCGCCAACTGGCGATCAGTCCAACAGAATTCGACACTGAGACTCGGGTTATATCCCACGTTTCTGTTTCGGTTTTTGCGGAATCCTTCTCTGATTTGGCCCCTGTGGGTTTTCCTCTTCTGGCATATGGGTCGGGGCTGGGATCTGGGTTCTGTCACAAGCCTGACCTCCTCTCCTCCGTTCCCAGCTTCTCCTCGATCATGCACGAGACGGTGGCGCGCTTGGCTCCCCGGTGCGAGGTGTCGTACGTCCAGTCCGAAGATGGCAGCGGCAAGGGCGCTGCACTGGTCACGGCGGTCGCTTGCCGGATACGGGAGGCCGGGCAGCACTAGGAGTCCACTCAACCCTGCGTCTCCCCCCACCCCCCCCAACAAAACCACCTCCCCCTCTTGGCCGCGAAGACTTGCTCCTCTGCCCTTTTGCCTACGTCGCCCTTCTGTCTACGGTGAGCCAACAGCTGAGAGGAACTCGGGCATCCGCGTTCGGAGCCACCCCATGCCCCGGCACACGGGGAAGGGGCCAGTCTGCACTTTCGAGGGAGCCTGGAAGTGATTCGATGGGAAAATGAGAACGGTGTATCCTGGGAATGTGAAACGGTGGAGTGAACTCAGCAGGTCTGTGGAGAGAGGAGAGAGAGACAGAGTTGGTGGGGGGAGGTGGGGGGAGGAGAGGGAGGAGGTAAATGATTTCAGATCTAGTCACCCTTCCTCAGAAGGATAACCGTTTCTGTTTTTGATTCAGAAAGCGGTTGAGTTGGATGTGTGTGTGTGTGTGTGTGTGTGTGACAGAGATGATCCTCAGCCTTCAATACGCAGAGATGGCCCGGCAGTCCCAATCAGTTGCCAGTCGCTGCTGCTCAAAATGACTTTGCCCAGGGGTGCCTACCACTGGAAAGGGGGGGCGTGGGGGGATGGTGTCATGTGCCAGACCTCATTTTCAGGGGGGTGTGGTGGTGGAATTCTGACCTACCTCGGCTGGCAATTGGGCAGCGTGTTGGCATTTCCATGCCGGGGGGGGGGGGGGGTGAGGGGGGGCTGGCACACGACCTAGACCAGAGGAAACGGGTGCTGGGGCACATATTTATAACCATAAATATGGGGCAGGTTTGTGAAACGTGGCTGGGGAGGGTGGCATTTTCCGCACCCCTGTATGTTTCTGTGGAGGGTGTCATGGACATTAGAGGTGTCCTGTTGGCAGTTGTCACTGTCACGACTGTATCTGGTTGGGGACTGTTCCCCTGGGTGGTAATCTCTCGATTGTTACATTGGAGGGAAATCAGTTGGAGGGGGATTATTTTCTCCGTCGACCTGTTCAAGGCCTCCTGCTTCAAACATTCCCACCGCCCTCCCAGTTGTAATTGACTTGGATCGGGCATGCTCGTTTCTTGAAATTCACCGCCACTCCTTCGCTAAGTCAAAGCAGGCGAAGAACAGCTGGAGATCTGAAGAGAAGGCAGCTAGTGTTGGAGAAACTCAGCAGGTCTGGCAGCATCTGCGGAGAGAGGGAGGGAGGCCGAGTGACTGGCTCTGGTCTTGTGAGCCATTTGGGTTTGCACATCTTGTCTTCGGGCGATCTCGCTTTCTCAAGCACGTGATCTACTGCAATCCATACCGGTTCGATGGTGTGGGTCCCCTTGCTGTCGGTTATCATGACTATTTTCCGCCAGTTTTCTGTTTGATTTGATAGACGACCTCATCAGGCCCAATTCATAAAGGCTCACGAGGTTGGCAAAGCAGTCAGCGAGGCAGCTGCCTGCAACGGAAATGATGCTGTCGACAGATTCGGTCCAGTCCCTGGTGACACGTTAATAATGTCGACCCTGCAGAACATCATGCCAACAGGGGAATGCCCGGCCGTTCCTCAATAGCACGGGGCTACTGGCGGTTTTGTCGTGATCAGGACTCACGCACGCCACCAGATTTCCAAGGACTCAGGAGTACAAGCAGGTTAACATGTTCGGACGGAGAATTTAAAGTGATGTGTGCACATATTAGAGACGGAGGGCACCCATCGCCAGCTGTAACTTGCTGTTAACCCTCCATAATGCAAGCAGTTTCAAAGGAACACAAGCGTGCAATAATTTCTATTTGTGTCAGAATCAACCATTTCATCTCTCAGACAGACACACAAACACACACACACACACACACACATAAAGTCTACCGTTATAAAGAGTAGAATTGACATGCCAAGTGCAGTGGGAGTGGACGGCGACAGTTTTGGGCATTCTGGACTCCAACCGCAGCTGGTTTTCCAGGATTGAAATGGCTCCAAACTAGAGCCACGAAGCGAGGAACTGTCCCTGTCCAGCCCCACTCCAGCTCCTCGGGGAAGGAGTTACTTCCCGGAGGAGCTCTGCGCTGTCAGCTTGCTAATCTGTGCTAGGTTGTGCAATAGACTCCTGCCCTCAGTTGGAGAGGAGTCATTTTATTTATTGATATTTCATTTTGTCCGGGCTACACGCGATAAAGCAAGGACTATTGATCGTGGATAAGTGTCGGGGCTGTTTTGTCTGACCCTTCCACTTGGCCTGTCATCCAATGATTTCAAGTAAAGAAGCGGTTTCACTGTTTAGTGTGCCATCTGGTCCTTTCTTTGTTCCTGGGGAGAGTTGGAATGGGCAGCAAGGAGGAAGGTCAGAGTGAGTCACGTTCTAATGCACCAGGGCCAAAACAACAGATCCACTTGATACAGTGACCACCTGATGCCGCGGGCTCCCTCTGCAATGGGACACACTTTGAGTCAATAAATGAAGAAGTGATGATTCAGGATCTCGAGTCTATCACTGTACATTCCTCTTGTGTTTTTGTTTTTGTAAGTATGTTCATTAGCAATTTTGTTTTAACTTTCCAAGCAGAAAATTATTGAAAAATACAATCAATAACAAATATCAGTATAATATGTAAAAAAACCCCTCAAATTACAATGCAGCTACTGTCTACTAACGACTAACCTACTCTATAATACAAAACAAACCCTAACACTGTGCAAAGCACCACCAACAAATAACTAAGTAACAAATGGATAAAAAAAAAGCAAAACAAAACCCAAAAGAAAACAATACAGAACTCCCAAACAGAGGAACGGAAGTGTTGGATATATATCCGTATTAACACAGGAGACCCCCTTCAGGGCACAGGGCTCGACAAACCTAACCATCCTGGTTAAACAAACGCCCTAGTTAAGATAACTGACAAATCTATATCCAAATAACTCAAGCAAGGGCTGCCATGTTTCATAAACATTGTCTGCTGTGTGGTGCACCATGTTTGTGAAAGAGTCCAAGGGAATGTGCTCCGTAATTAATTTCTGCCATCCCAGCAAACCCGGCGAGTTCTCAGACACCCAATTCATCAGAATATTCTTCCGTGCACAATAGGCAAGAATATTAAATCGTTTCTTCCCCTGCCCGTCTAAAGATGGTAAATTTGGTCGACCTAAGAGGAGAGATATTGGGAGGTTTACTTTCACTTTCCTGAAGAAGGGCTCATGCCCGAAACGTCGACTCTCCTGCTCCTTGAATGCTGCCTGACCTGCTGCGCTTTTCCAGCAACACATTTTTCAACTTCAGTCTTCAATACCCACCCCTGCCTCTCCCACCACAGCGCTCCAATAAACATGGAGCCTGTGGCATGTCCAGGAGCAATGGGTAAGAGCACCTACATTTATTTTACATTCGGGGCACACTGAAGATGCCCCTTTTTTTAAACTTCACCAGATGGTCTGGTGCCAGATGAACCCTGTGCAGAACTTTTAACTGCGTAGCACGACCTAGTACAGATTGAGATCTTTCTAGCATTCTCCCATATGTTCTCCCATGATGCAGAAGAGATCTCCCGTCCTAGCTCTTGCTCCCAGACCTCACATAACTGGTTAATATTCTGCCAGGCCCTGCCACCCAGCCGGCGTTAGAAGGCACTATCCGAAAGGGTGCTTGTGGAATGTAACAACAGCCTCTCGGTATCGGGCTTATAGGGCTTAGTGAGAAATGTAGTCTTCTTCTGGATGAAATCCCTAACCTGAAAAACACGGAAAAGATCTCTGCTGGGCAACCCATATTTGTGGCTCAGTTGCTCAAAAGACATCACAACCTCCCCATCAAATAAGTCTCCCAAACTAGAAACTCCTCTCACTGCCCATAGTTTGAACCTTGAGTCCATCATCCCTGGTTGGAACATGCCAGCTATAGGTGTAAGTGGCGAAGTCTTGGATAAGCAACCCTCACTCTGACACGTCGCCCTCCATGCCTTGACTGTACTAATGACAATGGGGTTCCGGCGATGGATCATATCTGTCCTCATCTTATCCATGAACAATGGGTTAATAAGAGGGCACTTTGCCTGGGAGGCCTCGATATCCAGCCATATTGAGTTTGGATCATATTGAGTTTGGACAGGGACCCAATCACAGACAAAGGGAGGGAACCCAATTGATACCTCTTAATGTCTAGGAAATCAACTCCTCCCCCACCTTGAAGGAACTGCAATTTAGTAAATTTGATGAGGGGCCACTCATGATGCTAGACAAAGGAACCAAAGCACCCCATGAGCTTCCACAGCGTTGACCTGGGAAACAAGCATATTCATGGGATAAAGCAAATGAGGAAGGACATTCATCTTAATGAGAGATACTCGGCCCAGCCATGAAATTGGAAGATCCTCCTGTCTCTGGAGATCTCGCCTAATGTTGTCGAGCAAGTGAGCAAAGTTAGTCCGAAAAAACAATCAAACTTGTGGGTTGTAAAAATGCCTAGGTATCAGAACCCTGCCCATGACCACTTAAAAGGGAACGTAGGGCCACCTTCAACTTCTGACACATCCTTAAGGTTCCCCAAAGGCATAGCCTCCGATTTTGCAACGTTGATCCTGAAATAGCCCCAAATGAATTAATACTTTGTATCAAATAGGGTACGGAGGTCATCGGGTTCGATAATAACAGAAGGACAACATCCGCATACAGTGTAATCTTGTGTGCCCTCGATCCCACTTCCGGAGCGGTTATGTAGACGTTCTGACGAATGGCCTCTGCCAGCGGCTCTATCCCCAACGTAAACAACAATGGTGAGAGGGGGCAGCCTTGCTGACTACCCCAAACCAATCCTAAAATTCCCAGACTTCACCCTGTTGGTGATGACCGCGGCCAGAGGGTGGCGATATAAAACCTCAACCCATCTAGCAATGACCCCACCCAACCCAAACTGTTCTAAGACAGAAAAAGATACGGCCATTCCACCCGGTCAAATGCTTTCTCTGCATCTAAGGAAATCACCAAATCCCTGAATCGATCGTTGATGACAAACTTGGACCACATTCAGCAACCTTCTAATATTATTAGAGGATTTACGGCCTCTTATAAAGCCCGTCTAGTCCTCTTTAACAATATGGGGCAACACCTTTTCCAATCTCAGCGCCAGGATCTTGGACAGAATCTTGAAATCTGAATTTAATAGAGGGATGGGCCTGTATGAGGCACAATCCTCAGGAACCTTCCCCTTCTTAAGGATTAGGGAAATATTAGTTTCTCTCAAAGATGGTGGTAGGCGTTCATGCATATAGGAGTGATTGTACATCTCTAACATTGGCCCTGACAGAATTCCTATAAACATCCTATAAAACTCACCCAGAAGACCATCAGGGCTTTCCCACTCTGAAGTTACCTAGCGGCCTCCTGTATTTCCTGAACTGTCAAGGGGGCATTAAGGAGAGAGGCCTGTTCCAAGGTTTACCCCGGGAGGTCCTGGTTTTTAAAGATTGCCTCCATTATAGTCTTCCTGTCCTTGCAGCCTTCAGTCCGATACAATTCAGAGTAAAAGATTAGATTACTTACAGTGTGGAAACAGGCCCTTCGGCCCAACAAGTCCACACCGACCCCCCGAAGCGCAACCCACCCATACCCCTACATTTGTCCCTTACCTAACACTACGGGCAATTTAGCATGGCCAATTCACCTGACCCGCACGTCTTTGGACTGTGAGAGGAAACCGGAGCACCCGGAGGAAACCCACACAGACACGGGGAGAACGTGCAAACTCCACACAGTCTGTCGCCTGAGTTGGGAATTGAACCCGGGTCTCAGGCGCTGTGAGGCAGCAGTGCTCACCACTGTGCCGCCCACGAGGCCTCAAAAGGCCTCATTAATCTTTTTAGCATCGTACGTAATTGTCTCTGATTGCAGTAATGGATTGGGGAGCATGCTTTTTCCTCGTCAGGTAGGCTAAATACTTGCCTGGCCTATCCCCATATTCAAACAGCGTTTGTCTAGCAAAAAGCAAGCTCTTTCTTTGCGTTTTGTGTCAGTATTGAACTCAAGGCAGCTCGGGGGGGGGGCTGTGATCCGCTGTAGCTTAGTCACCGAAGGCCGTGCAAAATGTGCTGCCTCCGCGGCTTTCAACTGCGTCTCAAGTAGACGCTGCTGTTCCTCCTCCTGTCTTTTCCGGCTAGCCGAATAGGAAATAGCTAATCCCCTAGCAAAGGCATTAGCAGTCTCCCATAGCCTAGACGGACTACTAGCTGTGCCTGAGGTGATAGTCAAGAATTCCTGAAACTCCTTTAAAAAGTATTCCACAAATTCGGAATCCTTAAGGAGAAAAGGGTCCAAACGCCAATGCCGCAAACCTAGCCCCTCACTCTTGGCCTTAACCTCTATGTATACCGCCGCGTGATCAGAGATAGCTATATTCCCAATTTTACATCCCGTAATCGAATCCCGAAGGGCCGAGGCAGCCAGAAAGAGGTCAATCCTCGTGTGACATTTACGTGGGTTTGGAAAAAGGTGAAGTCCCTGCCGATAGGATCCCCAAATATCCACCAGCCCCAACCCCTCGCATAAGTCAACCCCCTACTTGGCCTGTGAAGAGATAGTGAGGGCCCATGAGGCGTCCTGACCAGTGCCGGATCCAAGAGACAGTTAAAATCCCCCCCTATAATAATGTGCCGTGTTCCAAAGGCACTCAGCTAAGAGAAAGCACTAATCAAAAATTTGAGGGGATGCGCCGGAGGACAGTAGACATGCTATATTCCTCCCCATGTATCAGGCCAAGTATCACAAACCATCCCTGCTCATCTTTTACCTGCTCTAATAATGTGAACGGAAGATATTTCTGGATAAGTACTGCCACTCCCCTACTTTTAGTAATAAAGGATGAAAAGAATACCCTGTCATAACCCCTCTGTTGTAACTTCAGGTGTACCCCATCATTGAGATGGGTTTCCAGCAACAGAGCAATATCAATCTTTTCTACGGAAGGCGAGAAAATACTTTTTTTCCCTTTTAACAGGTAAACAACTTCTCTTGATGTTCCAGGTGCACCATTTACTAGGTCACTTAGTCATATCCCCTTTCAGAGACCCTTGAACCCCTGGGAGGGGGATCCCTGGTTACAAAATGCTGAGCACAAGTAAAGACTATTAGAGCTGACAAATTATGTATACGAAAACTACTCTTTCATAACTACAAACAACTATTACTACCAAATAACGACAAAGAAAACCAACTATAAAACCTTGAATGGAAGACTCTTCCCCCCTGCCCAAAGGGGGCACTCACCCTACCCAACCCCTCCTTCACAACTCCTTCAAACCCAGACTATGCCCCAGGCTTAGCTCAGGAAAAAAAAGATGATCCTTAAATCAACAGAAACAAGACCAAATCAGGATGAGCACTCCACCCAACCTTGGCTTCATGTCATCCCTACTTGTGACTCAAAGAGAAACAGAAAAAAGAGAAACAGAAAGACAACAAAGAACATTCACGAGATTTCCGATCAGAAAATCCTGTAATTAATAAAAAAGGAACAGCTTATTCAAAGTTTTTTAACCCGCTTTCCAAAAAGGAAATTATTAGGGAGAAAGAAAGCAATAAAAAAACATGGGGAAAGAAGGAAAACAGAATGAACATTAACCGTATTCTTCAGGCCAGTCCGTCTACTTTAAAGTGTCCACAAAGTTTTTAGCCTTATCTGCCAAGTCAAATGTATAAACTGAGTCCTCGAGGCTGAAACGGAGCACTGCGGGGTATCTCACGGACTACTGGATGCCCAGGTTCCTCAGCCTCTTTTTAATTTCATCGAAGGACTTCCTCTTTCGAATTACAGCTGCAGAGGAATCCTAGAAAAACAGGATTTTTGATCCCGAGTATAGCAGCGCCTGCGGATTTTTCCCCAGGGATCTGGAAGCTTCTATGACTTTTCGTTTGTCCTTCTATGAGTGGAAGTGCACTAGGACCATGAGGGGAGGCTGCACCGGCCCTGACCTGTGCACTGTAACCCGATACGCCCTTTCAACCTGCAGCCTGCTGGACTCGACATGAAGGCCCGAAAACTTCGCTAGCAAAGAAGCTGACTGTCTGCTCACCTTCCTCAACTTCAGGGACCCGACAATTCGGAGATTTGTCCTCTGTCCTCGATTTCCGAGGTCGTCTGGCTAGGCCCGCACCTCTCGCTCCAGCACCTGGATCCGACTGGGGGAGGACTCCTTCGCAGCTTCCGAGGCCTGGGTTCGACCCTCCAGCCTCTCCCCCGAGGCCCTGGATCTCCTGCTCGTGCTTCTGCAGCCTGGATGCGATAGGTTTGGACCTGGGCACGAATCTCCCCACGGATCTCCTCAATCGCAGCCCCAACCTTCAAGGTAAGTCTCTCCATCACTGTAGCCGATTCCTGTGAGTCTGTCAGGTCCCCCGGAAAGTTCAGGAGAGGCTGCTGCTGCTGCTGCTGTCTGTGGTGTGGTAGGTGCTACAGGGGAGTGTCCTCCCTGCTGCTGTTTGCTGGCTCCTTTTCCCTTTGGCATTCCTTCCCACTCCCAAATATTAACAAATATGTGTTTTGTAAGGTTTTAAACTAATAATTCCACCACACACAAAAAAAAACCTCCCAGTATGCCTTGGCTGTTAGGCAGAGCTGTCCACAGAGTTCTACAGAATCGCCACCATCTTGCCCAGTCCCCCCCTTGTGTTTAATGTGATGTGGACGGGCCTGTGTTGGACTGGGGTGGACAACGTTATAAACCACAACAACAGGTTATTGTTCATCAGGTTTAAGTGGAAGCACTAGCTTTCGGAGCGCTGCTCCTTCAACAGGTAGTTGAGGAGCAGGACCATGAGACACAGAATTTACCGCAAAAGATTACAGTGTCAGGCATCTGAAATGATATACTGAACAAACCTAGACTACTGCTAAATCCAACATGTTTTAGAATGAGTTGCAGTCTTTGGTTCATTTATATGAAAATGCTAGAACTTCTTTTAAGTCACATTCTCGAGGTAATTTTAGGTTTCATTTTAAAAAAAAACTGAAGTTACCTTAGTCCATTGTTTAGATTAGATTACTTACAGTGTGGAAACAGGCCCTTCGGCCCAACAAGTCCACACCAACCCGCAACCCAGCCATACCCCTACATTTACCCCTTATCTAACACTACGGGTAATTTAGCACGGCCAGTCCACCCTAACCTGCACATCCCTGAGCACTATGGGTAATTTAGCATGGCCAATTCACCCTAACCTGCACATCCCTGAGCACTGTGGGTAATTTAGCACGGCCAGTCCACCCTAACCTGCACATCCCTGAGCACTATGGGTAATTTGGCATGGCCAATTCACCCTAACCTGCACATCCCTGAGCACTATGGGTAATTTAGCACGGCCAGTCCACCCTAACCTGCACATCCCTGAGCACTATGGGTAATTTGGCATGGCCAATTCACCCTAATCTGCACATCCCTGAGCACTATGGGTAATTTAGCATGGCCAATCCACCCTAACCTGCACATCCCTGAGCACTATGGGTAATTTAGCACGGCCAGTCCACCCTAACCTGCACATCCCTGAGCACTATGGGTAATTTGGCATGGCCAATTCACCCTAACCTGCACATCCCTGAGCACTATGGGTAATTTAGCACGGCCAGTCCACCCTAACCTGCACATCCCTGAGCACTATGGGTAATTTGGCATGGCCAATTCACCCTAATCTGCACATCCCTGAGCACTATGGGTAATTTAGCATGGCCAGTCCACCCTAACCTGCACATCCCTGAGCACTATGGGTAATTTAGCACGGCCAGTCCACCCTAACCTGCACATCCCTGAGCACTATGGGTAATTTGGCATGGCCAATTCACCCTAACCTGCACATCCCTGAGCACTATGGGTAATTTAGCACGGCCAGTCCACCCTAACCTGCACATTCCTGAGCACTATGGGTAATTTAGCATGGCCAATTCATTTGACCCGCAAATCTTTGGACTGTGGGAGGAAACCGGAGCACCCGGAGGAAACCCACGCAGACACGGGGAGAACGTGCAAACTCCACACAGTCAGTCCGGGTCTCTGGCGCTGTGAGGCAGCAGTGCTAACCACTGGGCCACCGTGCCGCCCTTTGTCTGAGCTGAGATGTCACCTTTTTTTTAACAAGCCTTAAGTTATCTCAAGAAGGTGACTTAAAAGAAATTCTGGGATTTACATATAAATGAACTGAAACCTGCAAACCCATTCAAAAGATGAAAGACTTTCACAGCAATCTAGATTTGTACAATATATCATTTCAGTTGCATGGCACTGTAATTCTGTGTCTTATGGTTCTGTTCCACAACTACCTGATGAAGGAGCAGCGCTCGAAAACTTAATGTTTCCAAATAAACCTGTTGGACGATAACCCTGGAGCAGTGTGATTTTTAACTCTGTTTCATGAGATACAATGCCCCCCTCTGCTGGCCTACCCATGCCACTGCAAAAGCAGCCGATGGATGTTTTGGCAGCGAGCACCATTCACAGCAATCTCTCATCGATCAACCAGTCCTCCAGGGGGAGTGGATCAATCTCCCATCATATTGATCACCCAGTCCTCCAGGTGTTTCTGCATTGATGTCCGATCACATCGATGGGCCAGTCCTCGGGTGCTGCCTGAACTGCTGTGCTCTTCCAGCACCACCAATCCAAAATCTGGTTTCCAGCATCTGCAGTCATTGTTTTTTCCGGGATGGGTTAATACCCCATCACAAGTGGATGAAGGTGTGCCTTTAAGGGGTCATAGTGAGACTCCATGTAAAGGGGTAATAGGACATATAAAATCACAGTGGGTCACATAGCTCAACACTTCCCACCCAACACTTTAATCTTTTTAACCCTGAGAGTGACATCTAGCTCCTTCTTAAAATCATTGAATGTTTACACCGGACCACTTGCAGTGGTACTGAATTCCACATTCGACCCCATAATCTTCAACCCTGACCCCCTGCTTTTGGACCCTTCCCCACGCCTGGTCATCCGCAACATCCTTCCTGCATTCACCCTTCACAACAAGACCCATCTGCAGCCTGAGACCTTGCCATCAAAGCATTTGCCTGTTGGAAATGTGACAACAGCGAGAAGAGTCTGAAAGGATGGGTTAACAAATGTATTTGGTTAATAGCTAAATCTGAGTAAATGGAAATGCAAGCACTCCTTTAAGCTGCTGTCTGAATTTAGTCTGGGTCACGGTATAAATTGCCGTGTTCATGCAGCAACTGAGGAGCTGCAGCATAAAACCCAATTCCTGCAGATCAGTGGACAAGTGCAGGGTTATGTCATCATACATGCTGGCCACCCGCCAGTCTCCAGAGAGAACCATATGCAATGGCCATAAGAGGATGAAATTGGCTGAGAGGAGGAACAGCAAGATCATAGACTTTCTTTGACTCTCCATCTCTTGATCTCTGGGAGCCTTCTCACTGCTCTGAACCTGGAGTCTCCTACTGGTCACTACAATGTGTCTGACCGTGAAACATTAAGGAGCAATATCAGGACAAATGGAACACATGGATTTAAAGCGATATAGAGGAGCTCAATTGTCCCATAGAGATGACTCCACAGACCAGCTGATGTTAGCAGACAAAACCGAGGGAAGTTACCTATTCGATAATAACCCCAAACACAAAATTCCAGAATATATCTTTTACACAATTTGATTGCAGACACTGTTGCCAGCACCACAGCTGCCGTTTTCTCATTGCAATATCGACTTTTCAGCTCCTGGCAACAAATGGCCACAAATCGATCAAAGGTGAAAGCGATGGTGAACCAGACTGCGTATACTAGGACAGAATGGATATTACATGCGTAGAGAGACATCAGGAAATACATTTTATAAGTAATCACCATATGCCTCAATAATGATATGCCTAATATGCCTAATATGCCTAATATGCCTCAATATGCCTAATAATCAACAATAATGACAGACAGATCCGCAATGGCCATAGCTAGCAGGCAATGCGGGACACATCTTGACAGCCCACAATTTCTGCAAAGCAGGATGAAAATTGTCATTGAGTTAGCTAAAAGGAAGGAAAAAGCAAAACATTAGATATCGGTCGATGGGAGAAGACATCAGTTTGATTGAAAAACTATTGAGGTTTTCAAATTTACACACTACAGAAATGATTACATCTGAATTACAAACATAAACAGTCTGAAGTATTTTGAAACATGAATGCAAATGTCTGGGAACACTCGCTCCTCAAACTGGAAGTTACATGATACCAAGTTGTAGTCTAAACTGTTTATTTTCAATCATAAGCTTTTGGAGTGCTGCCATTTTGTCCACTTAACCTGTTTAAGAAGCACTCCAAAAGCTTGTGGCTTCAGATGAATCGTTGGACTGTAACCTGATTCTGTATGACTTCTGACATTGTCCATTCCAGTCCCAGGACCACACATCCACATCATCACTCCTCATACCAACAGATAAATATGTATGAAGTTGCCATTGTGAGACTGAAACATCACTTATCAGTTGCTAAAACACAAACGTTGTTGGAAAAGTATGGCTTTTTTAAAATTTCAAATTAGATTCATTCACTTTTTTTTAGATTAGATTACTCAGTGTGGAAACAGGCCCTTCGGCCCACCAAGTCCACACTGACCTGAACAGTGGAGCTGAGAGGTATTGGACTTGGGAGCAATTGGAATCCAAGATTCACAATGGAACAGGGAGGGACAGAGAGGATGAGGTCATGAGGACCAGAGATTGATGGGGGTGCCAGGAGTAATGGGGGAATGTAGAGCTCCAACAGAACTGCAAGTGGCTGGGGAGTGTGGCATTAGAACAAAGCTGCAATTGCCAGGAGATTATGAGGTTACAACTTAGGAGGCAGTGATTGCGAAGCAGAGAGTAAAAGGGGAATTTGCAGGGACATTTGCATAGGAATACTCAGTGATGGTACTGAGCATCAGGGAGGATGTAAGGGATGCAGTAAGGAGTTAAAAGGAAGTGTGGAGCAGCAGAGGATTACTTTGTGAGGGAGGAGTGTGCAGACTCAGAAAAAGCTACCTCCCTTGAATTCTCATGCCTACATTCAAATCAATAAGTTCTCTCAAACAGAGGCAATGCGACTCACAGATTTTGTTGGTGGGAGCTAAAGAAGGAAGAATGAAAAGAAAACGAGGGAAGTGGAAAGAACAAAATGTTGAGTCAAGACTTCAAACTCAGAGACGTACAATTAAGACCCCTGAAAGTTCAAGATCTGAAAAGATTTTTCATGTTTTTTTTCATGCTACGACAACATTCTCTAAGCTTCGTATCATGGGTTTAATGGAGTCAGGGGATGGGGTGGGGGAGAGTTGAAAAATCACTGAGACTCAATACCAGCAGGGAGAGTGACAGAACAAAATGATCAGGGAAACACTGCGGTTAATCAACAGCTCTGTGGCAGACTGACCAGTGACTCCAACAAAAGCCATGAAGGGACAGGAAAAATACTTGATAAGGAAAGTCAAATGTGTGTGTACCAACCGCCTGACCCAGGCCACGAAATAAGGTAGCAAAGGGACCAGGATAATCCCCTATCCATTATTGGATCCATTATTGGAGCATTCCAATCTGTTGTTCTCAGATTCGGATCTCTGATTTCCCACTCTCTGGTGCTGCAAATCCCTGGTGGTGTTGAAGGTGACCCTCTTGCCGGCACGATGGGATAAGATGCTGAAAACCGTCTTTTGTTCATGGAAGAGGGGATGTTGCAGCTCAGAGCTAAATGTTGATCAAAATGCATCACAGCTGCTTCTCCCGAAATGCATGAACAATCACAGCTTGCAAAAAAGACCGTTTGGCTCATCTGCCAGTCAACAATGTCCCCCTGTTTGGCAGAAAGTGAATATCGATACATTCCGAGAAGAACCTTTCCTCTCTCTGTCTCTGCGTGTCTCTGTCTCTCCCTCATTTCTCTGCACAAATGCTTACGCTGTGTCTGAAAATGTGCTGCCGTAACTTGACAGCAACTCAGTGTAAGCTAAACCACCTCAAAGTAATTGGAATAATGTCTGTCTCTCAGTGAAAACAGCAGCACATGTATCGATTGCTTCAATGTCAGGCTTGAGCTTGGTTGAGCTGTACTCTCTTGGAGAACCATTTACCACATATATGCTCAGAAGCGCCCGGTCAATATAATGCAAGATTGACACAAGCAGCGATGAGGGGTGTAGGGAGTAGGAAGAGAGAGAGAGGGACAGGAGTTCTGTCCTGATTGTTTTGAAGATCGATAAACTGAAACACTACTGTGACAGACGCCTACTCCAACCATTAAATGAGTTGCTTCATCCTCTGAAAGAAACTTGCCCATTTGTTATGGGAATTCAGCGGGACTGAATATGCTGCAAACTTGATAGTTCATAATTTTTAGATTTGCTATTTGGTTTGTGTCCTGATGAGCCACTGATCATATTCATAGGAGGTTGACTGTGCACTCATAGCAATGAATATGTTTTAATACTGCTTCTATATTATCACTCCCTTTATAATTTTACATGTTGTGATAAGACCTATCCCATTCCTTTAAATCCCAATGCGTACTGTCTCAGCTATTCGGTCTGTCCTCATAAGCCAAACCTCTTCACTCCAGTCAACTTTGTGAACCTTTTCCACTCCTGTCCAGTGCCGTCACATCTTTTCTCAAGTAAGGATACCAAAACAACACACAAGGCTCCGGTTATGGGATCATCAGCACCCTGTCCAGCTGCAATGTGAATTCTGAGTGTTGAAACTTCCTCTGTCTCACAACAAAGAAAACACACAGCCCAGGAACCGGCCCTTCGGTTCTCCAAGCCTGTGCTGATCCAAATCCTTTGCCTCGACCTATCGCCCAATTCTGAAGGATCTGTATCCCTCTCTTCCCCACCTTCTCATGCCTCTCTCCGGATGCACCTTAAATCAATCTACACGGCCTGCCTCTAATACCTCTGCTGGCACCTCTGTGTAAAGTACTTGCCACGTGTATCCCCCTTGAACATTTCTCCTCTCAACTTGAGCACGTGACCTCTTGTTATTGAATCCCTCACACCGGGAAAAAGAAGCTTATCTCCATCCAGCCTGTCTCAACCCTTAGACCACAATCCGGTCCAACCTCAATCTCCTTTTTTCTAATGAAACCAATCCTCACCTACTCAACCTCTCTTCATAGCTAGCACCTTCCATACCGAGCAACATCATCATAAACTTTCTCTGCACCCTCTCCAAAGTGTCCACATCCTTTTACTAATTCGCGACCAGAACTGCACACAGCAAACTAAATGTGGCTGAAGGAAAAAGTGAGGATGCTGGAGATCAGAGCTGAAAATGTGTTGCTGGAAAAACGCAGCAGGTCAGGCAGCATCCAAGGTACAGGAGTTTCGATGTTTCGGGCATAAGCCCTTCTTCAGGAATCAAGGAAGAAAGCTTCTTGAAGGAAGGCATCCTTGCAAGAGGATTCGCAGTAGGTTAAGATCTTCGAGGAAAAAGTGAGGACTGCAGATGCTGGAGATCAGAGCTGAAAATGTTTTGCTGGAAAAGCGCAGCAGGTCAGGCAGCATCCAAGGAACAAGAGATTAGACGTTTCGGGCATAAGCACTTCTTCAGGATTCAAGGATGCCTTCCTTGAAGAAGCTCTCTTCCTCGATTCCTGAGGAAGGGCTTATGCCCGAAACGTCGAATCTCTTGTTCCTTGGATGCTGCCTGACCTGCTGCGCTTTTCCAGCAACACATTTTCAGCTCTAAATGTGGCTGAATCTTAGACAATTTTTACATGACCTACCAGCTCTGATATTCAGCACACTGTCCGATGTAGGCAAACACACATATGTCTTGTTGATCACTCTATCAACCTGTGCAGGGTACAATGAACCTGAGCTCCCAGATCTCTCTGCTCGTCAACTTGTCTCGAGGCTCTTCCACTCTAGAATAGTTCACTCCAGAATTAGACCTCCCAAACTGCATCATCTCGCATTTGCCCAGATTCAACTCGCCAGTCTATTAAGATTCTCTTGCATTCTTTGACAGTCACCTTTGCTTTCTGCTACTCTACCAATCTTCATGTCAACTGCAAACTTACTGAATTGAATCAAATTTATTGTCCCGTGTACCGAAGCACAATGAAAAGCTTTGTTTTGCGAGCAATACAGGTAGATCACAGAGTCAAGTAGCACCCATAAGTAAATAATAGGTAAACAGCGGCAAAAACAAAAACACAGCTGCAGACGAGTGTTAAGACTTTGGGAGTCCATTCAGTGTTCTAACAACAGGAGGGTAGAAACTGTTCCTACACCGGCTGGTGTATGAGTTCAGCCTTCTGTACCTTCTCCCCCAATGGTAGAGGCTGTAGAAAAACATTGCCAGGGTGGGATGGAGCTTTGAGAAGGCTGCCGGCCTTTCCCTGACAGCGGGGCCTGGGAGATGGATTCTATAGATGGGAGGTTGGGCCTTTGTGATTGTCTGGGCTGAGTTCACCCCTCTCTGTAACCGTCTCCCATCTTAATGGGTACAGTTTCCGTACCAGGCCGTGATACATCCAGACAGAATGCTCTCGCTGGCGCACCTATAAAGGTTGGCGAGAGTATTCACCATCATGCCAAATTTCCTCAGCTGGCTGAGGAAGAAGAGACGTTGTTGGGCCTTTGTAACCAGTGTTTTTACACGCAGAATCCAAGAAAACTTGTCGTGGATGACCACTTCCAGGAAGTTGGTATCCCCCACTGGTTCCATCTCTGTGCTGTCAATGTGCAGGGGGAGCATGAGTAACATGCCACCAAAAGTCCAATGAGTTCCTTGGTTTTACCGGCATTGAGAGTTAAATTGCACCATTTTTCCAGGTCTTCTGTCTGTAGTCTGCTTCTTCGCCATCTGAGATTCGACTGACTGGTAATGGTGTCATTAGCCAACTTGTGAATGGCATTAGTTTGGTCTTGGGCCATTCAGTCATAGATATACATGGGCCTGCACGCCTGGGGGCGCCAGTATTGAGTGTGAGTGGGGATGAAATATTGTCCCCAGTCTTCACTGATTGTGACCTGTGGGTCAGGAAACTGAGGATCCAGTTGCACAGAGTGGGGCTTTGTCCGAGATCACTAAGTTTAGTAATCAGACTTGAAATGATATTAGTGTTGACAGCTGAACTGGAGTCAATTAATAGGATTTTTTTGTAGCTTTTCTTGATGTCAAGATGCTCTTGGGATAAGTGAAGGGCAAGTGATATGGAATCTGACATCAATCTGTTGATCCGAGAGGCAAATTGGAGTGGGTCAAGAGTCATGGGGAGGCTGGAATTGATTAATGCCATGACCAGGCCTTCAAAGCACTTCATGACCACCGAAGTTAGGGCCATTGGGCGGTAGGCATTGAGACATGCTGCACGAGCCTTCAGGGATGATGTTGGCCCTCTTGATACAGGCAGGGACAGTGGCCTGCCACAGGGAGAGGTTGAAGATGTCTGAGAAGATCTCTGCCAGTTGATCTGCGCACGCTCTGAGTGCACGGCCTGGTACTCCGTCTGGTCCCATTGCTTTCCTTGGGTTCACATGAAGGAAAACTGATCTGGCCGTTGATGCAGTGACTGTTTGGATAGGTTCATCAGGACTTGTCAGAATAGGTGTTGCCTCTTCGCCAACATTCTGCTCAAAGCGAAAATAGAAGGCGTTGAGAAGATCTGGGAGGGATATGTCATCATCTGCTACCTTGCACTGTCTCTTTTTCGAACCTGTGATGTCATTTAGTCCTTGCCATAGTCGCCATGGGACTGTCTAGTTCAGATCGGTTATTGGTCCTTGGCTGTCTTAATGGCTCTGATCCTTTACGTTTGAGTGGGTCTCCTGATCTGAGGGCCTCACGCCTGGTTTTTAGTAGGTTCTGTAGGCCCTAATTCATCCAGGGTTTCCTGTTGGGGAACACCGGGATTGATTTCCTCATTATTCAGTCAATGCACTCACTGATAAAGTCTGTGACAGTGCGGACTGTTACAAAATGGTCCAATCAGCCAATTCCAGACAGCGCCGGAGTTGATCCCCTGTCTCCTCCAACCAGCTCTGGACCTGTATCCGTGAGGGGGAGTCTCCTGATCAGACCACCAATGCCCACTTCCAGATCATTTATGTACATCACAAGCAACAGTGGCCCCGGCACTGTGGAACACGGCTGATAACCTTGCTCCATTTCGAGAAACTCCCTTCAGCTACTGGTCTCTGTATCTTGTTGCTCAAACAGCTCTTTATCCACCGAGCTCGGACACCCTGAACACCATATGACTTTACTTTCTCCATTAGTTTACCATGGGGAACCTTATCAAATGCCTTACTAAAGTCCATGTATATGATACCTACATCCTTTCCTTCATCTGTCAACTTGGTCACTTCTTCAAAGAACTCTATTAAGTTGGTAAGGCATGATCGCCCCCCCCCCCACCCCACAAAACCATCAGTGATAAGCCTATTATTTTCCAATTATAAATACATTCTATCCCTCAGTATTCTCTCCAACAACTTTCCCACCACTGACGTCAGGCTCACTGGTCTGTAGTTACCTGGAATGTCCCTACTGCCCTTCTTGTACAGGAGCACAACATTAGCAGCTCTTCAGTACTCTGGCACCTCACCTGTATTTAAGGATGCTACAAAGATATCTGTCAGGGCCCCATCTATTTCCTCTCTCGTCTCCCTCAGCACCCTGGGATAGATCCCATCCGAACCTGGGGATTTGTCCACCTAATATCCTGTAGCCTACCCAACATGTCTTCCCTCCTCATGTCAACGTGATCCAAAGTAAATCAACTTTTACCTCTCATCTCAACAGTCACCATATCCCTCTCCTCAATGAACACTGATGCAAAGTAATCATTGAGAATCTCAGCCATTTTCTCAGGTTCGACCCACAACCTTCCTTATCCTTTGGTGGACCAAAACACTCTCTTATGACCCTCTTGCTTCTTGTATATGAATAAAATACCTTGGGCTACTCTTTAATTCTGCTCGCTAGAGTTCTTCCATGGCTCCATTCAGCTTGATTCCTCATTTCAGATTGGTCCCATTCTCCTGACATTCCTCCAAGGCCCATTCTGTTCTTAGCTGCCCGGACCATGTATGCTCCCCTGTTCCTTTTAGCTCATCACATGATTTCTCCTGTCATCCACGGATCACGAATCTTGCCTTTCCTATCCCTTGTTTTCAAAGGGACATACGTTTGCTGTACCATCGCCGAGCTATGTTTGAAACACTCCCACATATCAAGTGAAGGATAATATTTAAATTGTTTTCTTAATTACCTGCTGCATCTGCACATCAACCTTCTGTGAGTCACGCACCCCAGGTCCCTCTGAACCGTGGCATGTAAAAATTAGTTTCTTTTGCTGTTAATCCTTCCAAGATGGATGACTTTACATTCACCAACTTTGTACTCCATCTGACGCACTCTTGTCCAGTTGCATAGGTTCTCTATATCCCTCTGCAGACTTTGCATTTGCACTCAACGCAGTGTCATCTGTGAACATTGACACACTACACGTGGCCCAGATTTGAAATCATCAGTGTAGATTGGAAACAGTTGCGACCCCAACATTGATCCTTGAGGCAAACCAGTAGCTACTCATGGTCAACCCCAAAATCAACACCTCTCCGCATTTCCTGCTTTCTTTTCGTTAGTCCATCCTCTATCCAGGTTAATGCATTAACAAGAACACTTTACGTGTTGCAGCAGCCTTTTGGGTGATCTCTGTCATCTGAAACTTCAGATGCACCACATCCACTCTCCACCGCGCTCGAAATGCCCTCTCAGAATTCCTGCTCACATAACGTGTCATGTGAATATGCTCAGATGGAATTTCAGTCAGAAACAAGAGCAAAATGATCATGTGGCACTTGATGCAAGTCGGACCATCGGGCCCAATGCAGATGATACTGAATTTACATTACTCAGATTGAGCTGAAAATGTGTTGCTGGAAAAACGCAGCAGGTCAGGCAGCATCCAAGGAACAGGAGATTCGACGTTTGGGGCATAAGCCCTTCTTTCCTCATTCCTGAAGAAGGACTTATGCCCGAAACGTGGGATCTCCTGTTCCTTGGATGCTGCCTGATCTGCTGCGCTTTTCCAGCAACACATTTTCAGCTCTAATCTCCAGCATCTGCAGACCTCACTTTCTCCTCGAAGATTACTCGGATTGAACTGTGCAACGAGGAGCGTTTTGGTTTTGGAAGTTGGGTTGCATTATTGAATTACCTTCTGGAGAAAAAAAAAACGCAAAATGAGCTGAAAGAGTTTTAAGGTATATGTAGGAATAATCAGGGAACTGATTATGTATCATGTTGACCGAGGAGATGCGGCGCAGCCCTCTGAAATGCACACAGATTCAAAATCAGATTGAAAGCGTGTTCAGTGAAGTTCAGACTACTACCACTGTCCTGGAAAAGCAGCGTGCTGTTCGCTCCATCTGACCATCGAGTTGTGCTTCCTTGTATGTCACCTTTTGGGTTTGCTCGCAGGAATTGGAATTCTGTGGGTGAATAGAGGATGCAGTAACAGTGGGATGCATCAATGAAAACGGGAACTTTCCTTCTGCGTTGCATTGAGAGAAACCACACCCAGTGTGAAATAAAGTCTGCACTAATTCAATGTCATTCATTGTGTCTAATGTGGAATATGTACGAACCGCAGTCTGACACCAAACCTTGTTCTACAGTCTGATGGGTATTCATTAGGAAAGGGTTCAAGAGATGTCAGCTAAATGGAATTGGTTCTATTTGGGATACCATATTGCCATGGATGAGATGGGCCGAATGCCTGTCTGCCTCTAGGTCCCTGTGACCAAGGATGAATTCATTGAAGTAGGCATTTCAGCAATACAAGCCATGCTGAGTGGAATCAGCGCCCAGGATTGAGGGAAACCTGAGCAGCATCAAACTTCTGTGGCTGTGCAACAGTTTCTACCTTCGGTAGGGGGATACCCGTCACCATGTCAAGGGACTGGATGTTTCCAAGGGGCCGTTAACAGGTAGGAGTCCAGTCAGTGGCGCTCAGAAACAGAGGAGGAGTGCTGCACGTGAGTTTGCCTTGCCAACCTCCCCCCACACCCAATGACTGCCGCCCCTCCCTGGTCAAATGGGCAAAACACAGGTAATAGGTGCAAGGAAAGGTGACACTGGAAAGAACCTCACACACAGCAGGTGAAGAGATGTGATGTTTTCTGGGCATTGCTATTGAAACCGACGCTGAACGTTGTGGAAACCAACCTGTACTCAGTGCCCCATTGGCATATCACAGTAACCATGCCCTCTGATAGTAATAGTCCCACCTTGCCGACATCTGCAGGAGCCTTTGTCTTCCCCCATATCACCAGTGCCAACCTTCTCCCAGAAAACCTTCAGTCGAGCTGCCCACCTTTGTCTTTTTTGCAGAAATCGTAGGTCAATGGAAGCCCATTGGTTAGATTAGATTACCTACAGTGTGGAAACAGGCCCTTCGGCCCAACACGTCCATAATGACCTGCTGAAGCGCAACCCACCCATACCCCTACATTTACCCCTTCACCTGACACTATGGGCAATTTAGCACAGCCAATTCACCCTAACTTGCACATCTTTGTGCCTGTGGGAGGAAACTGAGCACCCGGAGGAAATCCACGCCGACATGGGGGGAGAATGTGCAAACTCCACACAGTCAGTTGCCTGAGGCGGGAATTGAACCTGGGTCTCTGGCACTGTGAGGCAGCAGTGCTAATCACTGTGCCACCGTGCTGCCCACAGCCACTGTGCCACCGTGCCGCCCACTACCACTGTGCCACCGTGCTGCCCACATCACTGTGATACCATGCCGCCCACTAAGGGACATTCATTATTCGTTACTATCGAAACTATCTCATATTTGATCTAACCACTGAACACAGAGTTTATAACCTTTGAGACAGGTTCCTGTCTCTTCACCCTCCTGACTTTGGCCCCACCATCACCATCAATTTTCACATATCTGATGCCACCATGCACGTTTTCTCTATGACCTCTAAACCTGCCTCAAACCCTGCAGCATCCGGGACACTTCCACCATTTTCCTTTCCATTCTATGTCTTTAAGTCTCACCCTGTGGCGATCCCAACAGCAAAGCCGTCCTTGAATTGTTGAGTCCGTCTCCTCAGTATGTCTTGGTACCCATCTCATGAGACCTCCCCTGGCTCTGGGCTGTGCCTTCCGAATTGGTCCATCAACCCACTCACCAACTGTGTGACTGTGCCCGCCGTCCCCCAACCTTGCTAAAGAACAAAGGATGACACGATTGGAAGAACCAAAGATACAAACACACATCGCCAACTTCATCAACAAAGAGAACGTTGGCAAACAGGTAAGCCTATTCCTCATCAGACAATTCACTTTCAATAACCCTCAAGCAAATCAATGTCACATCGATGGGAGCACTGATATCATGGTTCATAGCAGAAGCTATGGGGAGACAGGTCACCTACTTGCGGAACGTTTCAGAGAAAGCCCACACCTCCTCCCTTACTTCCCTCCAAGGCCCCAAGGGATCCTTCCATATCCGCCACAAATTCACCTGCACCTCCACACACATCATCTATTGCATCCGCTGCACCCGATGTGGCCTCCTCTACATTGGGGAGACAGGCCGCCTACTTGCGGAACGTTTCAGAGAACACCTCTGGGACACCCGGACCAACCAACCCAACCACCCCGTGGCTCAACACTTTAACTCCCCCTCCTACTCCACCAAGGACATACAGGTCCTTGGACTCCTCCATTGCCAGACCATAGCAACACGACGGTTGGAGGAAGAGCGCCTCATCTTCCGCCTAGGGACCCTCCAACCGCAAGGGATGAACTCAGATTTCTCCAGTTTCCTCATTCCCCTCCCCCCACCTCGTCTCAGTCAAATCCCTCGAACTCAGCCCCGCCCTCCTAACCTGCAATCTTCTTCCTGACCTCTCCGCCCCACCCCCACTCCGGCCTATCACCCTCACCTTGACCTCCTTCAGCCTATCGCTTCTCCATCGCCCCTCCCCCAAGTCCCTCCTCCTTACCTTTTATCTTAGCCTGCTGGACACACTTTCCTCATTCCTGAAGAAGGGCTGATGCCCGAAACATCGAATCTCCTGCTCCTTGGATGCTGCCTGACCTGTTGCGCTTTTCCAGCAACACATTTTTCAGCTCTGATCTCCAGCATCTGCAGCCCTCCCTTTCTCCTCACAGTAGAAGCAGTAATGCAGAGACTCGAAAACACAGCTCTTCAAACTATCCAACTCAAAAATTGGGTCTGCCACGTAGATGGCACCTTTGTCTCACGAAATGAAGCAAATTAGAGGAAACCTTCAAGAAGATCATGAAAAGGGAAGAAAACGCCAAGAAACTCCCTTTATTAGATGTCACAGTACAGCAATCAGTCATTGGGGAACTTCAAACCAGGGTCTATCAGAAAACAACACATACAGACCAAATACTGAACTACAGAAGCAAACATCCAAAGCTGCATGAGGACATAGGTTCAACGAGCCACCGTACACTGCAGCACTGAATAATTACGAAGAACAGAAGAAAACCACTGTCAAAACGATTCACCAGTAAACAATAATCACAGTCCACTAATTTCTGATGAAGGAGCGTCAATCCGAAAGCTAGTGTGCTTCCAATTAAACCTGTTGGACTATAACCTGGTGTTGTGTGATTTTTAACTTTGTACACCCCAGTCCAACACCGGCATCTCCAAATCATCACTAATTTCTAATCAGAAAACAGAAACAAGCAGACAAAACGAGAGCAGAAGGCCGAGACACTTTACCCTCCACCAAAGACATCTCTGAAATGATTGCCGGACTACTCTGACCTCTTGACATCATGGTAGACCACAAACCCACCAATACACTTAAACATCAGCTGTTGAATTTAAAAGATCCGAGACAGACAACAAACAAAATGAACGTCAATTATGAAATATCTTGCAAGGCTTGGAAGAAACGCTACATTGGACCACCAGGCAGGAAACTAGCCACCAGGATACATAGACATCAATTAGCCATAAAATAAAACCATGACCCACTATCAGTAATTTCCATACATACAGGTGAGAAAAGTCACCATTTTTACTGTGACAGCACATCTATCCTCCGTCAAGCCAAGTAGAGAGACGTAACATTCCAAATCTAACTCTATCAAAAAAACACATCAATTTGGACGCCATTTGGCATCCTCTGAGAAAAAAAAAGAACTGGAAATGGCATCACCAAACTCAAAGAAAGCTAAACACACAAATCAAACGCGGGACAGAACACCAGAGCTTCACTGGAAACTGACAGATGTTTTTGCCTAGAGTGGTGACAAAACGTCTGAAACTGAACCTTCCAACCCAGCAAGCAATCTCACATACATTCAAAACGTCTGTTTCTGATGTTGTTACCATGGTAAAATCTTGTTTTGTGCTTACCCTTTCAGGCACACAATGTTCTGCCCAGCTTCAGTATCGACTACACATTTGATTGATTTGTATAAATTTGTTGTCAGAAGCTGAAAGCAATTTGTTGCGCCCAGTAAGTATCAGACCATGTTGAACAGAGGGCTGCGTTGCTGGTGGTGGTGAGGTGTTGGGGGCAGTGGTGGGAGGAGAAGCGATGTAGCGGAAAGGCACATCCAATAATTCAAACTGATCTTTCATTGTAATTTATTTATCTTCCGAGGACAGGAAGATGAGCAGTGTAGAATCAGAATCACTACAATATAGAATGAGGCCCTTCTGCCCAACAGGTCTACACTGATCCTCAGCCGAGTGCCCCACCCAGAGCCATTACCCTACCCTTTTGTTTTTCGTTTCCCCTGATGAATGTGCCGAACCGACAAATCCCTGAGCAGAATGGGCAACTTCAGCTTTGAACAATTGGACTGTGAACCCTGATAGTGGACGGCAACCGTTCTAACCACTGAGCCACCATACCATCCCTGTAACTGCAATGCATAAAGTTATCAAGGTGGCAAATGCATTAAGCAGGAAGACATTGTTTCCTTGTATTGAGGGATCAATGATGGTTCGCATAGATTAATGTTCAGAGGTAGAAGTGCTAAGATGAGGGTCAGTGGACATTGCTTTCACCCAGAGCGTCGTGGAAGTTTGGATCACACGGTTTCACAATAAACCTCCTTACAATCAGGACAATTTACGTTTTTATTTGCTGTCATCCCGCCAATGAGCCGAAACAGAAACGATGACATGAGAGTATTCAGTACACTGTGAAACAGCAGAGGGGCTGAATGTTTTCCTCACATTTTTGCGGAAGTCTATGAATTGATGAATACGACCTGTCATGCCTCTGTAGTGTACATCCAGGCCTGACCCTGTGCAGTTGCCTGAGTCCACACTCCCTGTTCTCAATGACTGCAATGAACGTCAGTTTCCATGGATCGTATTTATGTTACTAGAGGCTTTCTGTCTTCTCGTCACAAGGGACTGTTTTCAGCGTGTTATTCCATAGTGGCAGCGAGAGCCTCATCCCTAACAGCAACAGGGATCATCAGAGAAGGGAATGGAGAGTTCCGAATATAAGAACAGGACATCAGAAAGTTCCATTAGTGGATCAAATCTGGGAAACAAGAGACCAACATGTTGCAACAATGGAAAGAGATTGATCCTGGTCTCTTCGCTCTTTCTTCAGTGGCTTGGTCTGCAAATTCGATGTCAAATTTGGTCTATATTGTCCAATTATTTCATTATCCCTTCTTGGTTATTGTTGGAGTTCCTGGTATGTCTTCCCATTGAGTTACTGGCGGAAGTTATCTTGTTTAACTTTGGTATTAAAAAGTCATTAATTCTGCCACAATCTCCGCTGGTGGTGTTCCCACTGAGCTCCATTGAAGTCCTCAATGACTCCCTCTCATCTTCTGGATCTACACTGAAACCATTATACAATCCACAGAATGCAGTTCGAAAATATACGAACAATGGCAAGTCAGTTAAGTTAATTAAAGTTTTATCTCAGCTACATTTCTACGTTGATGACAGTATTGGTTTAATTGCACTTTTGGATAAATCGCAATTTAATTTCACTTTGAGTTTTCTAATGGCCCGTGGGGAGATGGGACATGTCGTGTTGTGGTCGAGTGTCAAGAGGTCTTAGTTTATCAATATAATATTTGTCAGGTCAAGTAATCCAGGCAACAGCCATTCGCTGTCTTTCTCATAATTTTATAGCATTATCATTTGTTTGCTATGAGATTCCTGCTCTGCGCCTCCCTCCCAGACCAGAATTTATACCTCACAATCACTCCTGCCTCCTACATTTTTCCCATCCTTGCTGTTTGTTCTTGCTGTTCTTCCATCACTAATTTCTTTGGGTCTCCGGAAATGTTGCTCTTTAACGATTGCAACATCAGCGCCAGGGATGTCCCAGTGATGACTTTGATATTATTCTGTCTCCAGAATCACACTGGAGCCCTATTTGGTTCAGTTTCCTCTATCTTTCAGCTATGCATTACTGCTATTAGCTCTGAGACCCTCACACTCCCATCAGTGCAACAACTCTGTCACTTTTGGCTTTGTTGTCACTCCAAACTCCCATGTAACGGCCAATATCCCTGTCACTTTTCACTCCTCTGCCATTTATGACCGTGTTGTTACCTCATACACAGCTGGCTCTCCCAGTACGGCTCGCACTCCACGCTCCCTGTAACTCAGCAGGTTCCTCTTACATGACATCGTGCTTTCATTCTCTTCTCACGTATCAACCCTTTCTCTTCTCACTCTGTGTCATTCCACATTCTCCTGGTATTCCATGTTCTGCATGAATCCATTGTCCACCCTCATGCCATACTCTGTTTTACCTCTCTTGATAACACACACACACACACACACACACACACACCTGATGAATCCCTTAATCCATTTCCATACACCATTCATATTCTAGTGGCTGGGGCAGGATTTGCAAGATTTTAATCGTCGACATTCAGAACTGTCAAGGAGTGATTCGTGTCTACTTTCTGGTGATCCAGTCGATGACATTTTCACACATTGTTCTCATGCATGTGTATGCATTCATTTGAGGAGTGAGTGTTCCCGCAGTTCTGTGCATCATGTTTTAAAACCTTTCAAACAATTTCTTTAGTCAGTTTAGATAAAAGTAGCTGATTTGAAAATCTCAACACTCTGAAAGTCAAACTGGCATCTTTTCCTGTTGGTTGATGAATAATGTGGGGTTTTTTTTTGCCTTCCTCACAGTTAACTTAATGGTAATTTTTATACTACTTTGTAGGAAATGAATGCATCACTCGTTGCCTGCTGGCTCAGGCCATCGTGAATCTCTGAGTCATTATTGTTGACGTGATATTGAGACATATTCCGAACATATATTAAATTTATTCCCTAATGCCTCTCCTTGAGTATAATATCCATGCTGTCCTGATTTGGGAAGTGACTGATTATAGAGTCATAGAGATGTACAGCATGGAAACAGACCCTTCGGTCCAACGTGTCCATGCCGACCAGATATCCCAACCCAATCTAATCCCACCTGCCAGCACCCGGGCAATATCCCTTCATACCTTTCCAATTCATATACCCATCCAAATGCCTCTTAAATGTTGCAATTTCACCAGCTTCCACCACTTTCTCTGGCAGCTCATTCCATACACGTACCACCCTGTGTGTGAAATAGTTGCCCCGTAGGTCTCTTTTATATTTTTCCCCTTCCCCTATGCCCTCCACGTCTGGACTCCCCGACCCCAGAGAAAAGACTTTGTCTATTTACCTTATCCGTGCCCCTCATAATTTTGTAAACCTCTGTAAGTTCACCCCTCAGCCTCCGACGCTCCATGGAAATCAGCCCCAGCCTGTTCAGCCTCTCCCTGTAGCTCAAATCCTCCAATCCTGGCAACATCCTTGTAAATCTTTTCTGAACCCTTTCAAGTTTCACAACATCCTCTCTATCTGTGACTCCACTTTCAAGGAGCTATGAACCCGAACTTCAAGGTCTCTTTGTTCAGCAACACTCCCTAGGACCGTACCATTAACTGTATAAATCCTGGTAAGATTTGCTTTCCCAAAATCAGCACCTCGCATTTATCTGAATTAAACTCCATCTACCGCTTCTCAGCCCATTGGCCCATCTGCCAAGTTTCTATTGTAACCTGAGGCAACCCTGTTTGCTGTCCACTACACCTCCAATTTTGGTGTTATCTGTAAACTTACTAACTGAAACTCTTATGCTCGTATCAAAATCATTTATGTAAATGACAAAAAGTAGAGGACCCAGCACCAATCGTTGTGGCCCTCCACTGGTCACAGGCCTCCAGTTTGAAAAACAACCCTCCACCACCACCCTCTGTCTTCTACCTTTGAGCCAGTTCTGTATCCAAATGGCTAGTTCTCCCTGTATTCCATGAGATCTAACCTTGCTAATCAGTCTCCTATGGGTACGCCTGTCGAACGCCTTACTGAAGTCCATATGGATCACATCTACTGCTCTGCCCTCATCAATCATCTTTGTTACTTCTTCAAAAAACTCAATCAAGTTTGTGAGACATGATTTCCCACGCACAAAGCCATGTTGACTATCCCTAATCAGTCCACACATTTCCAAATATATTTACATCCCATCCCTCAGGATTCTTTCCAACATGTCCACCACCGAGGTCAGGTTCACTGGTCTATAGTTACCACGATTCTTAAAGAGTGGCACCACGTTTGCCAACCTCCAGTCTTCTGGCACCACACATGTGAGTATTGTTCTGTCTGGTTCACCATCACTTTCACTTTTGATCGAATTGTGGCTATTTTTTTTGCCAGAGGTTGAAATGTCGATTTTGCAGTGTGAAATCGGCGGCTGTGATTTCTGTGATTGACTATAACCAGTTGCTTCAAGAATATATACTGGAGTTTTATACCTGCACATTGGCATCGGTGGTGTAACTTGTTTGGTAACTGTGTTTTGTTTGGTAACTTTGGATGGTTAGTGATCGCCAGTCTTTCGTGCAATCGAGTTTATCAATAACATTCAAAATGCACGTTTTACATTTGTCCTGATATTAAAGATTAATTGTTTGACGGCCAGCAACATTTCAGTGACAGTCAAAGCCCACAGAATGCTCCAGACTCACAGCAGCGCCTAGTCTCTGACTGGTGCACAGATGGAGAGTCGAAGGAAACCCATGATGCTGCTATTTCTTCTCTCAGCCAATTTCATCATCTTATGGTCATTGTTCATATTTTATGCTCTATGGTGGCCGTTTTACTGTTTGGGATGTACAGTCTCTGCATGTGTGCACGAATTAGGCTTCATGCTGCAGCTCCTCAGTTGCTGCACTAAAACTGCAATATACGCCACGACACAAAACGAAATTCAGACAGCAGTTGGGAAATGTCCTGGCATATCCATTTGTGCAGATTTATCTAATAATTAAACTATTCATTAGTCTACCTTATCAGGATTCTCTTGCTTTTTCACATTTACAGGAGTTGATGGTTTGATGTTATGGTAGTAAACGGCTATTTGGAATCTATTTATAAGGGGACAGTATAGGTTAGATTACTCACAGTGTAGAACCAAGCCCTTCGGCCCTACAAGTCCACACCGACCCGCCGAAGCACAACCCTGACCTAGCACTATGGGCAATTTAGCATGCCCAATTCACCTGACCCGCACATCTTTTGACTATGGGAGGAAACTGGAGCACCCGGAGGAAACCCACGCAGACACGAGTCAGTCGCCTGAGGCAGGAATTGAACCCAGGTCTCTGGTGCTGTGAGGCAGCAGTGCTAACAACTGTGCCACCGTGCCGCCCACAGGTTGTCTGTCTCGTTAGTAACAAAATTTGTTTAATCATTATTTGTAGTTGCCTTTGCCAGAATTACCTGATGAAGGAGCAACGCTCGGAAAGCTAGTGCTTCTTAATAAACCAATTGGACTATAACCTGGTGTCGTGTGATTTTTAACTGTTTAATCATTAACCTTCAAAATTAAAGCAAATCTTTGCAGTCGCTGAAGATCTGAAATAGGAACAGAAGGCCATTGGAAAGTACAACAAACCAGATAGCATTTCCGACAATGGAATCAGTTAACATTCTGCATTACAGTAAGAATATTCTTTGGAACTGAATTGATCGAATTTATGACGATTTGAAAATAGGAAGGGTGGGCAAGTGAAACAGATTTTGAGTGTTCCCACGGTAAAAGACAGAGGGACTAAAAATGGCAGCACAGCAGATGCATCTTTGAGAGTATTTTTTGTTTCGTTGTCGGATGAAGGAAGTGCTGGCGATGAAGAAACCGCAACAATCATTTGGTGAACTGCTTCTTGGGAAAGCAGGACTGATGGATTAATAAAGATTGCATTGGCTGAGCGAGGATTCACTGGCGTTTCGGAAAAAAAAATAATGATGTGGGATCAATGGAAACCACAACCTTCCAACCAGCCAAGGTAAAAGCAAGAGGGATATTCTGGACAGAGGCACACAGTCTAAGAATATGGTGTAATATAAACTATTTCGGACTGGGTTGAGAATAAATGTCTTCACTCAGAGAATGAAGAGCCTGCAGAATGCAGAGGCGTGGAAAGAAGTTGACATTAAAACACATACTGTTTTCGAGATGGAGATAACTGTTGTTCTTTGGTTCTAGGGCCCAATGAATATGAGGAATGAAGGAACCATGGCCTGAGTTGGATCATCACGTGTGATCTAATTGAATGATTAGAACAGGATCAATCGGTCGACTGCCCGTCTCCTTTTCCAATATTCTCAGTCTCTGCAAACTGCATGGAGATGGAAATATAGGTTTGAATTGTCGGTGCGCGTCACACAAAGAGGCATCGCTTTCCAGGGAGAGAAATAAATCATTCAGAGGGAAGGATGTGGAATTAAATTGAGATGAGAGTTCTTGGGGAAGACCATGGGCATTGTGCTCGATTATGCAAAGTGTTCTATTCTTATCGAAATTTATTCTCAACTAAACCTTTTGATCACTGCCTTTCCATTGGCTGGTCACAATTATTGATCATCACTCTGCACTCGCACCAAATTGTCGAGTCAACATGACCGGGTTAGTGCATTTGCAGACAAAGCAAAGATCGGTGGAGTTGTGGATACTTTTGAAAATTGCCAGAGGATGCAGAGGGATATAGATCAGTTATGGATATGGGCAGAGAAATGGCAGATGGAATTTAACCTAGGTAAGGGCCAAGGAAAAGTAAATATATAATGTCAGGACCTTGAACAGCATTGATGTATAGAGTGGACTTGTGATTCGAGTCCATAGCTTCCTCAACATAACCACTCATGTAGATAAGGTAGCAAAGAAGGCATATGGCACATTTACCTTTATTTCTCAGGGAACTGAGTACAAGAGTCAGGATGATTTGTTATTGATTTATCAGAGCTTGATTAGGCCATCTGCAGAGTACTGCATTCACTTCTGGTCGTCACATTACAGGAAGGACGTGGTGGCTATGGAGTGAGCACAGAATAAATTTGTTCGGTTCCGACCTGGTTTAGAAAGCATAAGGGGTGAGGCGAGGTGAGATAAAAAAAAAACTTTGTTTTTTCTGAAGCTATGGAGTGTGAGGAGACACTTGATAGAATTTTTTAAAACAATGATAGTCATGGGTAGCATTGATGGTCGGAATTATTTCTGAGAGTTGAAATGCCTGGTGTGCACGCATTTTAGGATAGAGTGAGAAGTTTCAAAAGAAACTTGAGGTGTATTTGTTTGAACAGAGAGTGGTAAACATCTGAGTGGTGGATGCGATAGGGGCAGTCCAGGGACTTTTAGATAAGCATTTGAAAGTTTGAGGAATGGAGGGATATGGATCGGGAAAAAAGGAACGTGATTAGATTAATTTGGCATCATGTTCCACACAATCTGGTGGGCTGAAGGGATCTTTCTTGTTTTGTACAGATTTATGCTCCACGTTCTCTCAATGCACCATCGGTCTGTCACACGCGGGCAAGTCTCCATGATCACCATCACACCCTCCTCCTGCTCCACCATCGCTCATGCAGCATAGGCCTTGCGCCATGTCCATCAAACCTCTCAACACCTAATCCACCAACCCTCACATAACATGGACAAGTCTACATGGCAAAGTCACCAGTCTCCCTATCACTCCACAATCTTTCCAATACTTTGGGTCAGTCTCCATTTCCATTATCACTCTTCCCTCTCACTGCACCATTTGTCAGACATTATTCAGTCACCAAGTCCATCGTGACTTTCTACTCCTGCTCCACCAACTCTTATGTAGTATGGACTAATCACATTACTGACCAACTCTTGCCCCTCCCTCTCAAACGTTACTCCGATAACCTGAGCCACTCACCATGTGCTTCAACAGTGTTCCTCCCAATATCCCCATAACTACCATTCTATTGGTTCATCCCTGTGTCCCTTATCATTCTGCCCAACACCACCCCATCCCTCGCATTAGATCATCCAGACTGCATGAGCAACATTACACTGCCCAACCCCGGACATTCACTCATATCTTTTTGGCCAGCCATCAGTTCTCTGGTTCCCCACAACATTCTATCACATTGAGTAGCCTCTAAGTTCTTAAAACTCTGTCCTCCCTCTCAGCCAAAACTAACGTTATACGTATCCCTTTCGTCAGTGTAAATGGTAATCATCATTGTCACCAACATCTGCACACTCACTGCCATCCACTTGGCTGTCTCCCTTCCATCATATCTCATCACTCGTTTAATCGTAATTAATCAGTTTCTCAATCATCCCTTCACTTGGCATTCAGATCTTGACACCTGCAAAATCTGGTTATTGAGCCTGTCTACAGTCCACTCACATTATTTGTACTCATTTTTTGACACGCTTATTAGTTTAGAACTATCCTGCCATTTTCTCTCTGCTGACGTATTCTGAGGTAGTGCACTTCGTTTTTTAGATTGCTTACAGCGTGGAAACAGACCCTTCGGCCCAACAAGTCCACACCGACCCGCCGAAGCATAACCTACCCATTCCCCTTTACCCAACACTACGGGCAATTTCACATGGCCAGTTCACCTTAACCTGCACATTTTTGGATTGTGGGAGGAAACCGGAGGAAACCCACACAGACACGGGGGAGAATGTGCAAACTCCACACAGAGAGTCGCCTCAGGTGGGAATTGAACCCGGGTCTCTGGTGCTGTGAGGCAGCAGTGCTAACCACTGTGCCACCGTGCCGCCCACTTCCCTGAACTTCACATGATGAAAGAACAGTTTTCTGAAACTTCTGTATTTAAATAAACCTGTTGGGCTATAAATTAGTTTCCTGTGACTTACAACTTTTTCCATCATTCTCCCCATCTTGACCGCTATTAATTCTGTCTCACTATTTAACTCAATTTCCATAATCAGTCTGTCCCACCAGGACTCCTAACCCATTGGTAATATCGATGTGATTAATCAGCTTATCCTCTTCACTGATATATCAATCCATCTGTCAGTCGCTCCGTCTTACCTCCACACGAATACTCCCAGCCTATTGATCAGTTTTTCTGCCCAAATTACAGTACCTTGAAAGAAGGTTCAACCACCACAAGTCCTTCCACTCCAATGCATCGTTACTGTCAAAACTTAGTGGTCCTTTACATCGCACGTTCACCATCATCAATGCTCTCATACTACTGGACAGATCCGAAGTCAATCAGAAATGTCACATCCCACAATAACATCTCTCCCACTTCAATAGCCAGGTACCACAACTATTAGCACTCTTGCTCATACACCACGTGACTTATTTTGAACAGATCAGTCTCCACATCTATCATGATCAAATCCAAATTACAAAATACACATCTTCCCCTTCAAATGTACAGTCACCATCTTCATCATCACATCAACGCCCACCTATGTCACTCATTGGCTTGTATTTGTGACCATCATACAACCTGCACATCAAACCAATCCAATTTAGCAGTCACTATTTCTATCGTTACCGTTAACCACATCAATCAGAACAGTACGTTGGCCATTTCCACTCCTTTGGACAGTGTAATGCTAACAGCGACTCTACATGACTCACCACAATGACTCCAATGCAAAATTAGCCTGTCAGGATGACCACCACCAGTCTCTTCACTAACACACCGTAACTCCCACCTCATTCTTCCATGCCCATGACCAACTTTACTCTCCACCTTCTGCATCATCAGCACCATATTCACTATCAATCTCCAATCCACCTCACAATTACTCACTCCATCCCAAGTTTGCAGCTTTTGTATCCACATTTACTAGATTCCAGGTCTCACATCACTCTTTCCACACCCAGCCACATGTGCAGTCTCGCCCATTGGCCTGTGTCCACGTCCATTATTATTCTCTCCTCCCCTACACCACTAAAATTATTAAATTGGCCATTCTCCAAACCCAACATAACTCTCTCTAGTGTTCTGCAAGTGTCAAAGAGGTCCCACTTTATCTCTCCACACTCAGTTGAGTTCTATTCGTTACTCTGTCCTCCCACTCCTATCTCATCGACACTGTTGTCACATTGGACAGTCACCACGTCTGTCTTCATTCGGAACATCCACATCCCATTGGCCAGATTCCCTGTCCATCATAGTTCTGCCCACCTGTGCCACGTCAGTCCCAGCTCACTCAACAATCTTCGTGTACATCATCTCTCTCACACTCCTCTCCAAAATTCCCATTGAACAGCCAACGATCAAATCCATCAATATTTTGCTCTTCCTCCACATTGTCACTCCCAACCCAATGGCCAGTCACTGCGCCTGACATGACTCTGACAGTCCATCAGCACTGCAATCCCATTGATTATCTCCAGACACAGCATCATTTTTATTTTACACTCCATCATCACCCCCATCCCATTTAGAACAGAGAATGAAGAGTATACGACTGTATTGCACATGAAGGGGCCCTTCATGACGCCAACATAAACTAATATCTTCTACCTGCCCTTGATCCATATCCTGCCATTCCATCAACATTCATGTGCTTCTAAGTATCCCTTAAATACCTCTATTGAATCTGCTACCATCTCTAACTCAGCACGTTCCATTTTTTTCCACTCATGTGTAAAATACTTGCGTCTGATGTCTCCTTTGAACTTTCTTCCTCTCACGTGAAATGCATACCTCATAGTATCAGGCATGTCAACTCTGGTGGAAAAGAATTTCTGACCATCAACATCTTTCTATGCATATCAAATCTCCCCTTAGCCTCTAATACGTCAGAGAAAACAATCTAAGATTCGGTAGCTTCTCCCTTTAGCGCATACCTCTGCTTCACCCCTCCAAAACTCGGACATCCTTCCTGTAATGTGGCGACTAGAAATGAATGCAATCCGCTAGGTGTGGCCTAACCAAAACCTTATAAACTTGCAACAGGTCAGAAAGGGAGTGGAAAGATGAATTAGAGTGGGTGGCGACTGGGAGATCAGGTCAGCCCCTGTGGGCCCAACTGAGATGCTTGCCTAAACATACCCTCAGTTTATGTTTTTGTCTCACTGCGTAGCCTGGGCACTCTCCAGCCGGACCGACTCATAATTGAATTGTCCAATTTCAAACAACCTCCCTTCCCATCCCCGACTCTCCTTACAGCCTCGCCCTCTTTCCATTCCTCTGAACGATCCTTCCTTCCTGATACCGACTGGATTCATTCCTCCCATCGACATAACATCTTGGACTGTCTACCTGTGTTCAACTATCAATATCTCATTCTACCGCCCCTTTCCCCACCACAATTGTCCCCACCCTTCTGCCGCCATCGTTACTCTCCAGCTCCCCAAACACCAGAACCCAGTTCTGACAACTGGTCACACACATTGATATTTGCAGCATCTGATATTTCATAGCTTGCTGCATTCTTCCAGCATTCGGTTTGTCTACGTTATATTCCAGCATTTGCAGTGTTTTTCTCTCTAACCTTTCACAACAACCATCACAGTTGGCTGACAGTGCAGTGGGAAATTATATTGACAGACCATGGTACACTGACATCTTTAATTTTCACACAGATCACAAAGTGGGTGGCACAGTGGTTAGCACTGCTGCCTCACAGTGCCAGTGACCTGGGTTCAATTCCCACCTCAGGTGACTGACTGTGTGGAGTTTGCACGTTCTCCCCGTGTCTGCGTGGGTTTCCTGCGGGAGCTCCGGTTTCCTCCCACAATCCAAAGGTGTGCGGGTCAGGTGAATTGGCCATGCTAAATTGCCCGTAGTGTTAGGTAAGGGGTAAATGTAGGGGTATGGGTGGGTTGCGCTTTGGTAGGTCGGTGTGGACTTGTTGGGCCGAAGGGCCTGTTTTCCATACTGTAAGTAATCTAATCTTATTTACGAGTGGATTTGTGCATTCCTGCCTAAATTTGTTACAGGAATCTGACGTGGAGAAAGCTTCTATAGGCAATTAAAGTTTCTGAATCTGATCAGAATATCTGTGTCATTGTTTATTAAGTGAAGCTGATGGTCAGTTTTGTTTTCAGAAACAAACTGATCATAATATATCGTCAGCCATGTTAATAACTGATTAAAAAAAGTTTTCATATTTTGTGCCTAGTGGAATAGAGATAATGCATGGAAACAATTTTCTCTTCCTAAAATTCAAAGGGTTCAGAAAAGATTGACAACGACGCTGCCAGCGTTGGAATGTTTGAACAATCGGGAGAGGCTGAATAGACTGGGATTTTTCCTCAGGATCTTCGGAGATGAAGAGTGACATTACAGATCTTTAGATACTCACGAGGGGGAAGAACAGGGCAATGGAAGAAGGCCTGTTCGCTGGGATATTGGCATCCAGATTAGGGTGGACAGGTTTAGGGTGAGAGGGGTAAGATTGGAAAGGGATCTAAGGGGCAACTCTGTCACGCAGAGGGTGGTACATTGCAGAATGACCTGCCAGAGGAAGTGTTGAAGGCTGGGACAATTACAACTTTGAGAAGGCATCTGGTTAGCAATATGGGCCAAATGCTGGAATGTGGGATGGGATTAATTTATCAGTAGGAAGATTCGGTTGGGATTTTTTCTGATTCCATTTGTTTACATTGTGATACAATTTACTGGGAGATTCAGGGGTGAAAGTGCTGTCTGTGACTCTGAGGAATCCAGACAGTTAGATACAGAGACTGCAGTAAGTACCTGACTGTAACTGTTTTTATAATAACTGAATGTTTGCCACTGCGTATTGCTCCTGATATCAAGCACAGTGCTATTGCTATTCGCTGAGGTTTGTTCTGTTTTCTGAGTTTATTATGAGTTCCTCTTTCAACTGTATATTTGGTCCTCAGCCTTTGTTAAAATGGTATCACTGATTCTTGTGTTGAGGAACCCACCTCGGCTCCCCATGCAAATGGGTCGCTGATGTATCTGGATCTGTGAAATAATAAACTAGGAAATGCAAGGATTAAGCTTTGCTTTACGGATCTGAAAAATGAGAATTGTAAAGTGCAAGACGCTCTGAGCATATCTATAATAACTGTTGTTCAACATGACTGGACATTAGTCATGTTTGTAAGTGTTTTAAATAACCATTAGCATCACTAATAGGTTTGTTATTCCAACTTCACTTAATCTTTAGCAATGTTACTATTAAACACAACACATTATTAATAGTATCTCCAAATGTATTATGTACAAATACCAGGGTTGACTTTGAATCCTGTTCGGCTTGCTTTAATTCCCCAAGCTGGTAATTGTTCGTCTCTCAAGGTCGTGTGCTGAGGACCTCACCTCCGTTTTAGTACAAACCAATCACTGCTGCATCTAAACTTGAGTAATAATGTACTGGAGGATTCAGGAGTGAAACTACTGTCTGCAGTTCTGCGGCTTGGAAAGTACAGAGAAAGAAGTCAGTACAAAACCCTTTGGATGTTGCTTTTTATGAAATGCCATCTATCTTTATTATTATATGCCGGATTGCTACCAGTAAACACTTTTAAAAAAAAAACTCTGATTCTATATTTCTCTAAAATCCAGTCTCTCGGGCCTCGTTCTGTCAGATTCTGCTGTGGATGATTTGCCTATGATCTCCGTCGAAACTGATCACTTACCGTTCTGAACCTCAGATCATAACCCTCACAGATATATCCATCCCCACAATCTGTCTGCTGATAATGGTTTGCAGGAGATTACAACGATTCTGCTATGTTCTAACGGATAGTACTGACCGTAATAATTAAAATATAAACTCAATGATCAAAAAAGTTGCGGTCATTGTTTGTAGCTGCTTTGGAAATGCTGACAACACTGAGCCAATTTCCCTGTTTTCCTCCGTCTTTGACTTAGTTTATTTTCTGTTTCAGGTTGTGGCAGATACAGTTCAGTACATCTGAAAAGAGAAACTTTATATTCCTGCTGGAAGTCAGAACTAGAATGTGTGTGGTCGTGTGAAAATTGTTACCTTAATCTCTGCCCTGCTGTTGCACTCCAGATTGAAGTCCTAGATTAGATTACTTACAGTGTGGAAACAGGCCCTTCGGCCCAACAAGTCCACACTGACCAGCCGAAGCGCAACCCACCCATACCCCTACATTTACCCCTTTACCTAACACTACGGGCAATTTAGCATGGCCAATCCACCCTAACCTACACATCCCTGAGCACTATGGGTAATTTAGCATGGCCAATTCACCTGACTCGCACATCTTTGTGACTGTGGGAGGAAACCGGAGCACCCAGAGGAAACCCACGCAGAATGTGCAAACTCCATACAGTCAGTCGCCTGATTCGGGAATTGAACCCGGGTCTCTGGCGCTGTGAGGCAGCAGTGCTAACCACTGTGCCACCCTATTTGTGGTTTCCGGGAAGGAGCCAGTGGAAAGCTGTGGCTGGCATGAGTGGCAGACTGGCAGTTTTAAATGGTAGTTCTGGGGTGGTTCTCAGTATCTGCACTAGCTGTACCTTCCAGGAATTGAACCAGTTCAGCCTTCAGGTTGGAGACAGAATCTGTTAATCTGGGTGGATCCCACTGTCGGAAAGTGCACAGCGAACACCTGAAGTGACTCAGAGAGAGGGAGAGAGACAGAGTAACTTGATGAGCAAATGTCTGAGACTTGCCTGGCCAGGATGGATCAGCAGAATGAAAGGAGAAATGGGGTGTGTGGCATCCTGTTAGTTTGAGTTAATAAGCACTGGCTGTGTTTAAGGACTGCTCTACCAGTGTTTCTTACATTAGCGAGGGAGCTGGATTGGCATCACTGTGAAAATTGAACACCGTGTGCTAAGTGAAGCCTGATTTCTTCAAACAGTTCGACCTGTCAATCCAAACCACGATTGATTGTGGAGAGCCGTGATTACTCTGTGAAATCTCCTGAAAACCCATGGGACAGTGAATGGTCGTACTGGTGTGGTGCTGTATAGTGACATTCACCTAGAATTTTCTTTCTAAACTAGATGTAATTGTTGATCTAATGAATGCTTTCTGACAGTTTCAGCCGTCATCCTTTCTCACTCATGTCACTTTCCTGTTTTAGTTAATTGTTATAGACAGGGTGATCCATCAACTTCAAACTAAATTATTGATGTAGTCAACGTTTAATTTATTTTCATTATGTTCATGAATTAAACATTGCTGGTTAATGACATGTTGTCTTACATTCTGTTTAAAACATTTGATGTGTGTGTTTTAATACATCCACACAGAAGCTTGCGCGGATTCGAATTGAGGATTAGTGAAGATAATTGTTAACATTCAGGTATGATTGTGACAGGGGGGGTAGAACAGAACAGTCTGAGAGATCATTATCTTTTAGTTGAAGAGAGCTAACGCAGACAGCTCCAATTGTGATGATATATGGTGACAGGATAAAGAACAAATCTTCTACCTTGCCATATATTTGTTGGAACCCTGATCCCTAGCATGCTAACAAGGTTTGAGAACACACAAACCTCTGATTAAAAAACAACTATTTCACTACTGAGCCACAAGTAACACTGATGTAAAACGTCAATCCATCAGCGTGACTCAACTGTGCTACAGATTTCAACAAATGAACACCGATGATATCTGCATCAGGGCGGCGTGGTGGCGCAGTGGTTAGCACTGCTGCCTCACAGCACTAAGGACCCGGGTTCAGTTCCCACCTCAAGCTGTGTGGAGTTTGCACATTTTCCCCGTGTCTGCGTGGGTTTTCTCCCACAGTCCAAAGATGCGCGGATCAGGTGAATTGGCCATGCTAAATTGTTTAGGTAAAGGGTATGGGTGGGTTGCGGGTCGGTGTGGACTTGTTGGGCCGAAGGGCCTGTTTCCACACTGTAAGTAATCAAATCTAATAACGTTCAAAAGTGTCTGCAGGATGTTAACTGCGGCAAGACTGCAGTTTCAGCCCTGGGGGCTGTTTCAGCCCTGGGGGCTGTTTCAGCAGTTGATGACGTTTTCGGGCTGATAGATTGAACTGCAGGTGCACGTATAATCCTCGCAGACACTCTCTCCAGTGATGGGAAGAATGTGCAGAACATCTTACAGCACAGAAGGACACAGTTGAGGACGATGTGTCAGTATGCGTTGGAAAAAAGGCCCCCAGCCCCACACTATCTGGCCTTTCGTTTGTAGGTTATGGTCCCTCAGGTGAATATCCAAGGTTATTAACTCATTTACTATTGAGTAGAAACAATCATCTTCGCTTGCCCTGCACTTCCATTTTTCCTGCTTTGCTAACTCTCTGTTAACAGTACGTCTTCTCACTGAGTACAGCGAGACCTGAATAATATTTTGCACTTCAATTAAATGTTGTCTCAGTGTTTTCGATTCCAAAGATGCAGTCGTACGTCATAGGAAATGGATTGCAAGGCGACCAAGCATGGCGACGCTGAAAGAGGAGGAGACGCACAAGTGCATCTCACTGTGCAACTTGTGACAGTACTGCAAGATTTCTGTGCTGTTTCTCTTGCAGCGAGGTATTGCCAGAATGGTGCCACAATGTCTACTTCAGAAGACGCGAGTAAACTGTTTTGAGCAACTGGAATTTTGTTTTGAAATCAGACACAAGAATCATGAGTGGTGGAGTCATGCTCAGACAGAACTGGGTTTTTGTTTTGCAATCAGTTGGGATTTGAGTTGGTCGTTGCTGCTGATAGCTAAAGCTCTCTCTCTTTCTATCCCTCTCTCTCCCGCTCTCACACACACAGACACACGCATGCGCACACAGACACACGCATGCGCTCACACAGACACAGACACACACACAGACACAGGCATGCGCACACACACAGACATACGCACACGCAAACACACACACCCACTTGCTCTCTCCAGCAGCAAAAAGCCTGGTTACTTTCTTTGCTTCTGCATTGTTTCTTTCAGCATTCCTTTCTTTTGGACTGCAAGGAACGTAGCTCGCCAGAAATACCAGTTTGCCTGAATTTGACTTTGCTAAAGTTATAATTATGGGATGCTGTTATGCTGGAATAGTATACAATATGTTACATTGTTAAGCCTTTTGATATAGTTACACCTTTTTAAAATTTGCATTCAACTGCCTTAGAAGAATAAAGTGTGTTGGTGGGCGGCACGGTGGCACAGTGGTTAGCACTGCTGCCTCACAATTCTCGACTCAGGCGACAGACTGTGTGGAGTTTGCACGTGTCTGCGTGGGTTTGGGTGCTCCGGTTTCCTCCCACAGTCCAAAGATGTGCGGGTCAGGTGAATTGGCCATGCCAAATTGCCAGTAGTGTTAGGTAAGGGGTAAATGTAGGGGTAGGGGTATGGGTGGGTTGCGCTTCGGCGGGTCGGTGTGGACTTGTTGGGCCGAAGGGTCTGTTTCCACACTGTAAGTAATCTAATGTAATCTAATCTTTTGCTTAAACTGTATTGTTGGAACGCTTGAATGAATTGAGCGCCTGATACTTGCTTCGTGTCGTAATTCGGGTCCAGGCTATCTCCTGGACGAACCTTGACTGATTGGTATTCAGCTCTGAGTACTGGGGAGGGTGATGGTGTAACAGGGGAGTGCAGTCAGAAATTATGCCGCAGTGGTATGATCACTACAATATCAGGAGAAAGTGAGGTCTGCAGATGCTGGAGATCAGAGCTGAAAAATGTGTTGCTGGAAAAGCGCATCAGGCCAGGCAGCATCCAAGGAGCAGGAGAATCGACGTTTCGGGCATGAGCCCTTCTTCAGGAATTGTAGAGGGAGGAAGAAAGTTTCTTCAAGGAAGGCATCCTTGCAAGAGGATTTGCAGTAGGTTAAAATCTTCTAGGAGAAAGTGAGGACTGCAGATGCTGGAGATCAGAGCTGAAAAATGTGTTGCTGGAAAAGCGCAGCAGGTCAGGCAGCATCCAAAGAGCCGGAGAAGAAAGGCTCATGCCCGAAACGTTGAATCTCCTTCACTACACTATCAGGCCAGCTCAGGGTGGCCTGCAGGGTAACACTGATAGGTATATTCAGTATTCCTGGCTTTGGAAGACAGGGTTCTCCCTCAACGTTAATTCATAACGACTATATCTTGAATTGGACAGGACAGAGACAAGACTTATTCAAATGTGATATGTCTCAACATCCAATAAAGACCAGAACAGGGCATCTAAAGTGTCTCGGCGAATTGCACCAAGCTGTGGTCAGCAAACCATAATTGAAAATACACAAAATTCCGTTGCCCATATATTGGAGGTTAGCTCATGTTACCACTCTGTCTTTTTTAAAGGATGGTGCCTGAAAGCCAGGAATGATAGACCTGCTCGCCTGACATCAGTTCGTGAGTGAAAAGAATAGAGTCCATGATAGACGCTTTCAGAGCAGAGCACGTATAAAAACATGTGCAGAATCGGACAGGGGCAGCACGCATTTCTGAAAGGATAATCACACTTGGCACATCCGCTGGAGATTTACTTTAAGCATATAAAGACTAGAGATGCTAACGGGAAATCGTTCCTTTGAGAAGCTTTTCAATAAGGTCGCACAAAAGTAGCTAGGACACAGAAAGGAAATGCAATTACTTTTCAACTCATTCGCAGGTTACTAGTAAAACCGGGATTGATCGCCTATCCCTAATTGCCGAGAAAGCGGTTCAAGAGACAACCACATTGCTGTGGATCTGGATTCAAATGTTGGCCAGACCATGAGGGAGGGCGGTTTCCGTCCCTGAAGGACATTAGTGAAGCACATTTGTTTTTCAAACAATCGACAACGGATTCGTGGTCTTTGCAAGATTCTTAGTTCCAGATGTTTTATTGAATTCAAAATCCTCGAGCTGCCGTGGCCAGAATTGAACCCAGGTCCCCATAACATTATCTGTGTCTCTGGATTAACTGCCCAGCGATAATACTACTAAGTCGCTGCCTGCCCGGGAGGGCGAAGCAGGTTATTTCTTGTGTATCATTCAGTGTCTAGTAATGTAACACTAGGCTCTAGCAATGTAACATCGGGATTGATTCCTGATGAAGGACTTCTGTCGAAAACGTGGATTCCCCTGCTTCTCAGATGCTGCTTGTACTGTTGTGCTTTTCCAGCATCACACTGTCGACGAGGATCAGTGCGAGGACTCTAAGGGTCAGTGGTAGGACATAAGCCTTTCATAACAATGATTCAGGGTTAGAGGAAATATCTGAAAAGCATCTATTCAGTTTGCAGACAACGCAAATCCATTGGGAGGATGTGGGGATGCTTCAATGTGGTTCGTACACGTCAATTGAGGGGTGAATGGCTTTGCAGCAGATAAAGTTGAAAGTGGATCAATGTGAGGATTTTGAAGTAAAAAGAGAAAGGTGGATTATTAACCAGGGGAATAGATTGGGAAAGGAGGGAAATGTCTGTGTATGTCTCCTGTATACCTGGGCTAAAAGTCAGCACTGCAGGAGCAGCAGGCAGTGATGAAGGCAAACAGTACTTTGACCTATGCAACGACAGGATTGGAATACAGAGCAGGGAGGTCTTGCTAAAAGTGTAAAATATTGCACATTCTGGTGTCCTTACCTCGGGTTGGATGAAGAGCAACATTGGTGTATCAGTGTAACCCCTGCAATGGCCGGAGTGATGAATGAGGAGACTGCATTCATTTAGGACTGTATTCATTGTACCTTATATGAGTGATGGGATGATTCCATAAACATCTACAAACGTCTGACAGTGTAAATGCAGGGAGAATGTTCCTGATGACCAGGTAGTCGAGACAAGGGCTGACAGGCTGAGGATGCACAAACTATTAGAAGGAGGTATGTCGTCATTGAGAAAGGGGAATTATAATCTGATAATATATAAAGATCTGCATGCAGACCCACTGGATTAACTCATTTGTTCACAGAATTATGTTCCTGTTGAGGAAATGTAAGCATTAGGGCAAAGCATAACTCTGCTTGACCCTTACATTTGATGAAGTCGAGGCAACAACTGACAGGGTTCAATATAAAATGCAATATCAGAAAGATGATTGGATTAACTCAAGCTAAGATTGGTTTTTCTCAAATAACAATTGGGATAGATAGCTACCGAGGAGCAGGAGAATCGACTTTTCGAGCATAAGCCCTTCATCAGGAAAGACAGATGAAGGGCTTCTGTCCAAAATGTCGATTCACCTGCTCCTTGGACGCTGCCTGATCTGCTGTGCTTTTGTAGCACCGCACTCTCGACTCTGACCAGCAGACTTCACTTTCCCTTCACAATTAAGATACCCAATTGCGAGAGAAATGAATTGCAAATAGGAACAGGACGAGACCATTCAGCCTTTCGAGCCTGCTCTGCAATTGAAAATGAGCCGAGGAAAATGTTCAACACAGTCCCACATTGTCCCCCATACACGTCAATCTCCCTGTTCCTCAATAACTCTGTTTCACCTATTTTCCAAGATGTGCTAAGTTTTGTGCACAACGTGTATGATTGCAACGTAATCTACACACCCCTCAATTTCCTGCCATTCTTGTGCTTGTCCACAAGTCACTTAAATGTCCTTAAGTATCTGACTCCACTAACACTGGTGGCAGCACATTCCACGCACCCATCATTCTCTGCACAAAGAACCTACCTTTGACATCTCCCAAGTACCTTCCTCCAATCACCTTAAAATTGCGATGCTTCATGACAGAAATTTCAGTCCTGAGGAAAGTCTCTGGCTATCTACTCTATCTATGCCTCTCATTAGTTTGTACGATTCGATCAAGTCACCTCTCTTCCTTCTTCTCTCCAATGTGAAAATCCCAAGCTCACTCAAACTCTCTTCATTAGACAAGCAATGCAATTCAGGCAGCATATCGGTATATCTCCTCTGCACCCTTTCTAATGCATGTACATCCTTCCAATAATAACATAACCACAAGTGGACACAATATTCCAAGTACTGTCTCACCACTTTGTTATCGAGCTTCAGCAACACGTCGCTGCTCTCAAACTCAATCCCCAGTTAAGAAAAGCCAAAACACCGTACTCCTTATTTAAAAGTAAATCAACGGATGTAACATCTTCAAGGGATCTATGTACGTGCATCACAACTTCCCGCTCTCCCTCTATATCGCCAAAAATTCTATCTTTAAACATGTATTCAGCATTAAAATTCGACTTCGCAAAAGGAATCACTTCTCAGCCAGGCTCTGTATCCTGTCAATGTTTTGTTACAGCGTTTTAAAAAAAAAGCCCTTGACACTATTTACAACATGACTGACCCTTTTTGTCATTGGCATACTTACCATCCCACCCTTCCCCTTATTATCCTAGCCATTAAAAAGTTACAAAGATGAGGGGCCCAAGAACACGTCCCTGGGGGACACCACTAGTCCATCCACTACCACTCACTTCCTCCTTTCGACCAGACGGCTAAGTTTCCCTGTATCCCACAACTGCTAACTTTCTGAATGAGGCTATCGTGGGGAACCTTATCAAATGCATTACTGAAATCCAAATACACCACACCCACTGCTCGACCTTCGCAACCTGACTCTTCACATCATCAAAGAACTCAATAGAGATTGAGAGTCATGATTCCACCCCCCCCCACAACTATTTTAAATCAAACTCTGCTTGTCCAAATAGACATTAACCCTGTTCATTCAGACTGTGGTTTGGTGTTGTCTGATTTGTAACTTTGTTTACCCAAGTCCAACACTCCCCTCTCATCATCAAGCAAGAGCAGGGCGTTTCTCTTGGTTCTGTGTGTGCCTTGGGGAGTGTCTGGTGCAAGTAGCGTCAGGGATTCTTGGGCTTTTATGTTTACATCTCTGGTTTCAAAAGAGAGGTGGGTTGTTTTTCAAATGGGAGGCTGGTGGCGAACATATGTAGTAGTACTGTGTCCATGGCCATTTATCATGTATAGAATAAGAATTTCTACGGGAAAATAGGACCAATGGTTGCGTGTGTGAGATGAGCTGCCAGAGGAAGTGTTGTGGGTTGATAAAATCATAACATTTAAAAGACACCTGAATGGGTATATTAATAGGAAGGGTTTGGAGCGATATGATCAAAATGCTCGGAAATGGGAAGAGATTAATTTAGAATATCTGACTGGCATAAACATGCTGGACGGAAAGGTTCTGTTTCCATGCTGCACATCTCGGTGACTCTATGACTCAGAATCCTTTCCAGTACCTTGCTCACCACAGACTAACTGCTCTCCAGGGAATTCCCTATTCCCTTTCTTGAACAGAGAAACAACATTCGCCTGTCTCAAATGATTCAGTACTACTCCAGTGGAGAGTGGGGATGCAAAGATCATCGCCGAGGCGCTGCAATCTCATTACTCTCTTCATAGAGTTACCTTGGAAACATCTCGTCAGACCCTGGGAACACATCTACCCTAAAGCTACCCAGAGCTTTCAGCACATCCACTTTCTTAATATCAAACTGTTGAAGCCGATTAACCAGTTCCACAGTTTTCTCACGATTAACAATATCCATCTGTCTCTAGTGAAACCAGAAGCAGAGAAAAGACTAATTTAGCGCCGGTCCTACCTCGTCAGACTCCAGACACAAGTTTTCTCCAAAACCTAATATTGCCCCTCCCCTCTCTATGCACATTAATTGTTTTCCTTATGTTAGTGTAGAATGCCTTTGAGTTTTCCCCAATCCTTCCCGCCAAGGTTTTTTCATTTCCCCTCCTAGATCAACTCAGTCCATTTTTGACTTATTTCCTAAGTGCTCTAAAGCCTTGATTCCTCAAGCCTAAGTAATCTTCTTTCTTCCTCTTGACAAGACACCCTCTTTTCTTATCACCCACAGCTCCTGGTGTTACCACTCCTTGCCTATCTCAGCAGGATAATACCATCCAACTTTCGAAGCAAGTGCTCCTTAAAAAGCCTCCACATAACTGTTGTGCGTTGCCCATGGAACAATTGAGCTCCTGTCTAATAGCTGTATAATTGCTTCTCCCTAATTAAATATCTTGCCATACAATATTTTGCTATCCCTCACCAGGGCTATTGTGAAGGTAAGACAGTTGTGATCACTACCACCAAAATGTTCTTCCACAAAGAGATCTGACACCTGGCCTGGCTCGTTGCCTTGCAACAAATCCAATTAGCCCTCCCACCACAGCTCCTGACCCCTCCATCCCCTCCTTTCGGCCAATCTACATATTGTGTCAGTAGTCATTCTTGGACACGTCTGCCAAAATCGGCTCCACTAAGATTATCTGCACTAAGGAGTTTCGAATCAATATTGGGGAAGGTGAAATCACCAAAAACAACAACTCTGTTGGTTTCGCCCCTTTCCAAGATCTGCTTTCCATGCTGTTCTATCATGCTGTTATGGGGCGGCATGGTGTCACAGTGGTTAGCACTGCTGCCTCACAGTGCCAGAGACCAGGGTTCAATTCCTGCCTCAGGCAACTAGCGGTGTGGGGTTTGCACATTCTCCCCGTGTCTGCGTGGGTTTCCTCTGGGTGCTCCTGTTTCCTCCCACAGTCCAAAAATGTGCAGGTTAGGGTGGATAGGCCACGGTGCAAAATTATTTAAGTCACTGTTGGGGATCTTCAACAGGTTTGCATTACAGAACAAGGTGCATACTGAATCATAAAAGTGGTGCTGACCCAACAGTACGTTTCCAAATGAGCATTGTTGCTGCGAACATCCATCATACAACATAGAACGTTACTGCTCAGTACAGGCCCTTTGGACCTTCATGTTGGGCCGAACGGAACTTCAATAGGGCAGAAATGAGGAAGAACCACAAAGAGAATTGAGTGAGTTAGTGTTGGAGAGATGAGGAGTTGTGCACATTACTCATCAGGTCTGCCACAAGCCTGAAGAAGACTGTGCAAATGTCCAAAATCTGTTCGGTTCATTTTGATTGTGTGAAACGCTCATCTAGCTGTTTCCAACTGATGATAGTGTGACACAAAAGTACTCAACCAAACAGGCCTGTGTTGACCCTCTGAAACTCAGTCATTGACTACAATTGGATGAAGGCCAACATTGCGTGGTCTTGAGCCACAACTGGGAATTTTGTCAGACCATTTGCAGGGGACGTTTCACAGATTCCAACTCTGCTTAGTTACTTCATATGATCAGTGCAGTGTATTCATCAGGGAGTCTGGCATTTTCCACTTCATTCCCCACACTAAACATCTTTCAGCGCCAGAGGATAACATCATCTCTCGGTATTTGCTCTAATTTTTCAAGGAGAAGAAAAAAACACTTTCGAATATTGGGCAACACGAATGTCCCCATGGAGGTGCCGATGAGTATACAATTAAGGTCCTACTAATCGGCCATCACAGAAGCAAACTGAGGGGGATTACCTACAGAAGCAAGAGACACATTACTGCGCACTGAAAATGCGCGATCTGATTCGAACTGTGAGGAAAATATTTTACGTGGTCATAGCCACCATTGGGTTACCTGGTGAGTAAAGACAATCTCCGAGGCAATTCAAATCTGTGCCTGACAAAGTTCCGCGATTGTCCAGAAAGCAAAAATGTTACCTGCAACAGCACACTGGGTCGAATATCCCGGATCTCATCCCATAGTTTCACTTTGATTCCATTATTTCAATCTCTCCCCACTATGTTATTGCGCTCAGTGCTGGACCATTCCATGAGGATCAATATCATGTGAAATACTTTAATCAATTGCACAGGGACTGAATAGAACGAAATTGGGATTTTATACCTCATTCATAAAGAGACAGAAACCAATTTTAAAGAAAAAGCTTTAAAAAAAAGCATTTCAAAGAAAACTCGTGGATTAAAACAAAAAAAAACAACCGGACATATTCTGGTGGAATCATTGGCTGTCTGAAGACAAGATAATGAATGAAGCTGGTACATTTAGACAGAGCCAGATGAAGAGGCAGAAAAGGTCCTTACCAGCAGAAATGCTGCTTAAAGCTAGACTGCACAGTTAGCTGGGGCTGGCTGGTGTTGACAGCGAGGTCTTTCAGTTGTTTCGACGAAATACAGGAAAAGAATTTTGGATGTGTTCGAGACACGAGATGAAGGGTGGCACGGTGGCACAGTGGTTAGCACTGCTGCCTCACAGCACCAGGGACCTGGGTTCAATTCCCACCTCAGGCGACTGACTGTGTGGAGTTTGCATGTTCTCCCCGTGTCTGCGTGGGTTTCCTCCGGGTGCTCCGGTTTCCTCCCACAGTCCAAAGATGTGCGGGTCAGGTAAGTAATCTAATCTAATCTTTCAGGCACAGTATACACAGGATGGAAGCTTGGCATTTGAGCCAACTGTCTGTAACAATCTTAAAGCTCCACACAGCTCTCTGTCTTCCACGTCGTCCTTATGAACATTTGAACACATCTTTTCATTTCGGGCGGCCTCATGCAGAATGCTCATCCTCTCTTCCCAGTGTTTTGTAATGCTTATTACACAAAACATCAAAGGTTCGACAGCCTCAGAGAAAATGGCATCTGCTTTTGTGTTGTTTCTGGTATGTAATTGCTCTGTCTGCTATTGCTGGGAGTAGAATTGCTAGCTGTGTCGAAGGGGCTGGGGCTTAAAGAGTCATCTCGTTTTAACAAGAATGTAGCAATTTCAGGCTTTGGTGTTGCTTGAACTGAAATTGCCCTGAATGAATCAGACCGTTTCTGATCTGCCTGTGCATTTCCTCCCCAATCAAAATCTTGCTGGGCTGCTGTCCTCCTGTATACAGTGTGATTCATGCTTCTGTTACACATATATTAAAACTGGAGCTGTGAGATTCATTGTTCTGTTGATTCACATTATTGATTAGATCTCTAATTACTTTAACACATTTGTGTTGATGAGATCGAACCCATATGACTTAGCCACAGTAATGAAGCATATTGGCCTGCATTGATCATTTCCCCCCTTCTCCCTCTCTTGCAGTCAATTTCGTGACGGTTGGGATCCTACTTCGGGATAACTGTGGTCTCTCGTCCTGCAGCAGGCGCTACCTGCTCGCCACGGCAGCGGTGGACCTATTGGTGGTTATCATTGAGATTATACTCAGTCGAATCAATCATGATATTTTTCCACCATCATTCCTGGACATCACCCCTGTATGTAGTGTTCGTTATGCTCTGCGCCGTCTACTCACAGACAGTTCTGTCTGGTTCACAATTGCTTTCACCTTTGATCGATATGTCACCATTTGTTGTGAGAAACTGAAAACCAAATACTGCACTCAAAGAATTGCAACCGTGGTTCTTGCAATAACCAGCAGACGGTTGTTTCTAAAAAATATCCCTATATACTTCAGATTTGTAACTTATGAGATTATTAACAATGTCCCATGGTCCTGTATGAATTCAGGTGCATATTGTTATGACCCTGTGTGGAGAGGATTTAACAACTTTGAAAAGATTCTCACACCAATATTCCCTTTTGGTTTAATTCTGTTCCTCAACGCTTTGACAGTCAAACACATTTTAGTAGCCAGTCGAGTCCGGAAAGGTCTGAAGGGTCAGATTAAGGGACAAGATTCCAGCGACCCAGAGATGGACGGTAGAAGGAAGAGTATAATTTTACTCTTCGTCATATCTGGCTGCTTCATTTTTCTGTGGATTTGGTATATTTTATATTATTTCGATGTTGATGATCCCTTAGATAGCCATGGTAAATACATATTTCAACAAGTTGCCTACATGCTGCGGAATTTGAATTGCTGCACGAATACCATTGTCTATGTGGCATCTCTATCCAAGTTCAGAGCGAAGCTCAGAAACCCACTGGAAGCTATTTTTGAATAAGTAATTCAACCAGGTAAAAAGTAAAGCAACTGAGAGCCACACTGAGAGTGGTTGATCACATAAGAAAATTAGCCTTCTGGATTAAATAAACGTCAAAGAGCTGTTATCAACTGACAAGACGAGACAGGCAGTTGGAAAACGAGAATAATATTGGTTTGACTTATCGAATATCGAACAGTACAGGTTCAAAAAAAAAAGAGAAGACTGTCGGATTACCTGAGACAAATGGATAGGAGGAAATATTCAGGTTAAGGAGCAGCAGAACAAGAGCAATGAGGGTCACACAGAGACCCAGATGATAAAAAATACACAAGAAATAGAAATAGCAGGAGTTAATTCAGCCCTTTGAAGGAGACGCAACATTCACAGAGATCTTGGTAGATCACCTCTCACAAGACTGCTTTCTTGCCCCATCTCCAATTTAGTTGTTGTTAAACTGTGGAAATTTAACAATCCTAGTGCTGAACTTAAAATACGAGTTATGGAAATAAGCAGGGGATTGAGACATGCCAGAGAAAATTCAGCAAAGTGCAAGATCTGGATTTCAGTTGAACACTGATAAAGCCAATAGATAAAAAGTTGAGGTGCTTCGTGAAGGACAGAGCAAGATCGACAGCTTCTCATGCACGTTGTCAGATCTTACGTCTGCCAAGGGAAAGAACGATATTTTCAACAAATTAAATGCTGTGCACTGTGCAAACCGTCTTTGTGTCGCTTCGCTAATAATTCTGATGACATGCACTTTGAGAAATAACTTTTGAACCTGAATTCATTCCAAACCTGCTGGTATGTCAAGGCTATCACTCCCTGTGCGTTCGAGTCAGACTCAGGGTTTTTGCTCGATAGTATGGTTCTGGAAAAGCACAGCATGTCAGGCAGCATCCAAAGAACAGGACAATGAACATTTCGGGCATGAGCCCTTCATCAGGGTTTATGCGGCAATCTATACAAAACCAACTGCTGAGCTGGGGTTGAGCTAGGTATATATCAAATAAAGGCGTCGATGATATAATTATAGTTTCACGATAAACGCTAAGAGTCACTGATATCTAAACTTGGCACTTCCCTCCACTACACGTTGATCCTTGTTAATGGGTGTAGAACATATCACGTGCTGACCGTTCGTATTTGAGCAGAAGTAGAATTGATAATGATGATTCACACTTGTCGTTTTCATCTTCATGACTTTCATGCGTACATCCCCATGTCAGTCACATCAGTGAAACCTTCATCCATTAGGCTAATCCCCCAGCCTCGAATATTGCACGGTCTGGCCTCACATATCCCACACTGTATAAACTGGGCATGAGCAAATGCACAGCTGTCTGAAATCACACCACTTCCCAATTATCAAACCGTCCTGTCTGCTCGCTGTCCATTCTCAGACGCCTTTTTGACTGTTACGTTGAAATACACAGGCATACCCTTGTTCACCAATTCTTCCTTAACTTGCTTCCACCCAACAAAACTTCTAGAACTCCAAATGTGACAATCCCTTCCACCACTCAGTTTGCTTATCCTTCTCTGTGTATCATGCTGTGGTCTGGCAAATACACAGATTCTGTACACATGGTTAAATTCGCATCGTTGGAAATTCATACAAGTTTTCAGCTCCTCCATCCGTTGTAACGCTGCACAGCGCTGCAAGAATCCATATTTTTAAAGGCCTCCTAAACTGCGCCTGTTCCTAAATTTACATCGTGTTGACACCTATTAAAATCTCATAACGTCTCGAGCTGCTCCTCTTGTCTGTATCTCCATAAACACTACGAGTTCGCGAAGCCCTCACGTTGCAAGTGACGTCCCATAGAACTGAGAATGTTTCCAATCTGTAAAACATCCGCCATCCATAACCTTCCCTGCTTCCTCTGTGAACTGGCCCATCTTCACAAGTTCTCCCGATTCCTGTAATCGCTTCCAGCCACAACAGTATTCCTTGTTTATGTAATCTTGTTCAGGAAAGTAGCATTCACGAAGATCACAAGTTTATCTGCAGATACAATCTTCCCAATACCGTTTATAAATTCAGGCTGTCGCGATCTATGCACGCTTCACTCTCTGCCAAACAACTGACAATCTTTGTAACGTCCTCTAGCCATTATTGTCAACTCTATCGTTGTACATATCCTGGCACAAAATAATCGTTCCTTTCTCTGTAAAACTCTGAATTAATGCCAGCCGTTCTGCCATCTGTGACAAATTCTACGCTGTTCAAATGCACCTATACCTGTATTCATCCATTCCAGTTTCCACGACATATGCAAGGCCTTCAGTCCCTACAACGTACTTTTAACAGTGCAGCTTCCACCAGTTGTGATAGCATGACTTACTTCTGACCATTTATTCAACAATAGGGGCGACACAGTGGCTTAATGGTTAACTCGGCTGCCTCACAGCGCCATGGACTCAGTCTTGATTCCCACCTCAGATGACTGTCTGTGTGGAGTTTGTACATTCTCCCCGTGTATATGTGGGTTTCTTCTGGGTGCTCCAGTTTCCTCCCACCGTCCAAAGATTTGCAAGTTAGAGTGGATTGGCCATGGTAAATTGCCCGTAGTATTTGGGGCATTAGTTAGGGGAATGAGTCAGGGTGGTTACTTTCTGGAGTGTCGGTGTGTACTTGTTGCACTATGTCGGAATTCTAATCTAATCTATGAACAAACTAATTACCAAAATGCTGGGACCACCAAGAGCTCTACACATTTCTGATCATTCGTATAATCATTGTTACTGAAGTGTAAGCATAATCAACATTTAGCATCGCAATATGTGTGGTTGCTGCTGTTTTGCAGATCGTTTCGGTGTAATACTCACTGCAGCCCACTCTTCACAGACAGTTTCACTGCATTCACCACTGCAGATTTCTCTTGCCACATTGCAACACTATGATGTTGATTCAAGCCTCTCCTTGTGGACTATTTTACCGTAATGCTAATTGCAGACAACCCCACACAGTCATTTCCATTTCTACTTGACTGCAGAGCCATCAAAATCCCTAATCTGTAAATGACAAGGAATCGGTTAAAATGTGTCTGCTTTAATGCAAGGAGTGTCAGAAATAAGAGTGATGAACCTACGGCGTGGATCAGTACTTGGGGCTATGATGTTGTGACCATAACGGAGACGTGGGTTTTAGAGGCAGGACTGGTTGTTTGATGCCCCAGGGTTTAGAAAACTTAAAAAGAATAGGGAGGGTGGAAAAAGAGGAGGGATCACAGTTTGTGCGAAGATTTGTAGCTCGGGTGCTCGTTGTTGTGGTTCTGTTCGCCGAGCTGGGAATTTGTGTTGCAGACGTTTCGTCCCCTGTCTTGGTGACATCGTCAGTGCTTGGGAGCCTCCTCTGAAGCGCTTCTGTGATGTTTCCTCCGGCATTTATAGAGACCAGTGCAAATGCCGGAGAAAAGATCACAGAAGTGCTTCACAGCGTTAACCAGTGAGCACCTCACAGCTCCAGAAAGGAAGGTTGTTGAGGAAGATTTGTTTACCGAGTCAGTACGGGTGGAAGTTAGAAACAGCAAGGAAACAGCCACCACATTCAGCGTTTTCTACAGACGCACTAATAGCAATAGGGAGATAGAAGAACTCATGTGTGGGCGGATTTTGGAAATGTACTGATGTAGCAGGATTGTTGTTATGGGTGATTTCAACTTTCCCAATATTAACTGACACATCCTTAGTGCACATGGTTTGGATGAAACGGTTTTTGTCAGGTGTGTTCAGGAGTGTTTCCTTACTTAGTATGTAGACAGACCAACGAGTGAAGAGGCCATTTTGGATTTGGTGCTCTACAATGAGCGAGGACAGGTGCCAGATCTCGCAGTGGGAGAACACTTTGGTGACAGTGACCACAACTCTCTCACATTTACCATTAGCCATGGAGAGGGAAAGGAGCAGTTACCGAAGAAAAATATTTAATTCGGGAAATGGAAATTATGATGTGATCAGGAGTTCGGAAACACAGACTGGGAGCAATTGTTCCACAAAAAGGCCATAGCTGACATGTGGAGACTGTTTAACGAGCAGTTGTTGCGAGTGATGCACAAATTTGTTCCTCTGAGACAGGCAAGAAGGGGTAAGAATAAGGAACATGCATTGACGATAACGGAAGAGCTTTTCGTCAAAAGGGAGATGGCAGCTTATGTAAGATGGAGGAAGCAAGGATCTAGGACAGCTTTAGACGATTACAGGCTTGCTAGAAAGGAGCTCAGACAATCACTGAGGAGATGCAGGAGGGGGCACGAAAAGGCTTGGCAAGAAGGGTTAAGCAGAACCCAAAGGTATTTTACTCAGACTTGCGGAATAAGAGAATAATCAGGTAGAAAGAGCCGATCAGGGATAGCTTAGGGCACTTGTGCGTGGAGTCTGAGCAGATCAGGATGGAAGGGACCTTGTTGTGAAAGAGAATTTTGAGGAGCTGGGATACCTACTTGACCAGATCAAGATTGATGAAGGTGATGTGCTGAAATGTTTGGCAATCATATAGATTGATCAGGCCCCAGAGCTAGAACAGAGTTATCCTCGGCTGTGCCGTGAAGTGAGAAAGGAGTTTGCTAAGCTGCAGGCGAAGATCTTTGCCTCCTCACTCACCACGGGATCATACCAGAGAATTGGAAGGAGGCGAATGTTGTTCCACTTTTGAGCAGGAGTAATGGGGTAATTCCTGGCAATTACAGACCAGTCAGTCTTACGTCTGTGGTCAGCAAAGTTTTGAGTATAATTATGAGGGATAGCATTTATGACTACTTGGAAAAGCATAGCTTGATGAAAGGCAGTCAGCATGGCTTTGTGAGGGGCAGGTGTTGCCTCACAATTTTTTTTGAGTTCTTTGAGGAGGTGACAAGACAGGTCGACGAAAGTCGAGCAGTTGGTGTGGCGGATGTGGACTTCAGCAAGGCATTTGATAAGTTTCCCGTGGTCGGCGCCATCATAAAGTCAGGAGGTATGTAATACAGGGAGAGTTGACTCCCTTGATTCAGGATTGTTTGGCTGGCAGAAGGCAGAGTGTGGTTGTAGATGAAAAGTATTCTGCCTGGAGGTCAGTGTTGAGTGGGGTCCCACAAGGCTCTGTTCTTGGGTCTCTGCTCTTTGTACGTTTTATAAATGATTTGGATGAGGAGGTTGCGGGGTGGGTTAGTAAATTTGCAGATGAGACAAAGGTTGGAGGTGCCATTGGTAGTATTGAGGGCTACTTTATGCTGCAGTGCGGCATAGACAGGATGTAGAGCTGGGCTGAGCATTGGCAAATGGGAATTCAACCTGGATAAATGCGAAGTGATGCATTTTGGAAGGTCGAAATCGAATGCTGGATATAGGAGTAAAGACAGGATTCTTGGCAGAGTGTGGAGACAGAGGGATCTTGGTGATCAAGTACATAGCTTCCTCAAAGTTGCCATCCAAATGAATAAGGTTGTTAAGAAACCATATAGTATTTTGGCTTTCTTTAATAGGGGATCGAGTTTAAGAGCTGCGAGATTTTGCTACAGCTCTACAAGTCCCCAGTGAGCCCACACTTGGAATATTGCATACCTTCTGGTCGCCTTTCTATACAAAAGATACAGAGGCTTTTGAGATGGTGCAAAGAAGGTTTGCCAGGATGCTGGCTGGACTGAAGGGCTTTCCTTATGAAGAGAGGTTGACTGAGCTCGGAATTTTCTCTCGGGGGAAAAGGAGGAAGAGAGGTGAACTGATCAAGGCACACAAGATAATGAGAGTAATGCATCGAGTCAATAGCCAGAGTCTATTCCCCAGGGAAGGATTGACTGGCACGAGGAGTCATGGTTTTGAGATATTTGGGGAGAGGTATAGAGTGGACATCAGAGGAAGATTCTTTATGCAGTGAGTTGTGAATGCATGGAATGCATTCCTACGGGTACTGGTGGAAGCAGACTCATTGGGGACATTTAAGTGACTGCTGGACATGCACATGGATCGCAGTGACTTGACGGGTGCCTAGGCTAGGTTATTTTATTTTCCATTAGGATTAATCCTCGGCAAAACATCGTGGGCCAAAAGTTCTGATCTGTGCTGTATGCTATTATGTTCTACGTTCCCTTGTTAGAGTGAGAGTCCAGCGAAAGTTCCTCTATGATGTGGACAGCAGATTACATTTCAGAGACTGCTTACCTGGATTCTGACTGCAATCCGCTTCCTACACCTAGTTTCACTGCGATGCTAACTTCAGGCCAATGTTCTTAGACAGCTTCACTGACATGATCACTTCACACCACTCTTCCTGGATTATTTCGCACTGGTGCCGACTTCAGGTAACTACAGACCTTTTTTTGTGAACATTATCACTGCGGCACTGACTGAAGGCCAGTATTTCTAGTATATATCCCTGTGTTTTTCATTCACTTCCAAAACTGCTGCTTTGCGTCGTTGGCTTCAGCCCATGCCCCCTTATACTGTACTGCAGATTGCAGGCTACTCATTCCATACTGTTTCCCTGTCATGATGGACTTATGCCTGAAGCATTGACTCTCCTGCTCCTCGCATGCTGCAGGATATGCAATGCTTTTCTATTACCAGACTATTACCTCCAACAACTGCAGTCCTCCCTTTCTCCCTGCTTCCAGGTGATGCTGACTTCAGGTCACAGTTACCAGTGTGGTTTCCTGAGACGGTCACAGCATTTCACCCTTCCCAGATTCCTTTGCTGCGATGCTGGCTCGAGGTCATTCTTGTTATTGTGAAATTGCAGTGAAAATATACAACGCTGTTTCCTGGAATCGCAGGACCGACATCTGAGGAAACATTGGATCGTTTGAGATGAAAACATGTGAGGACTGGAGAAGATAGATGCGGGAAAAATGTTCCCAAGTTTGGACAAATCCAGAACTAGGACTCACTGCCGAGGGGAATACGAGGAAACCATTGAGGACAAAGATGAGGAAGATAGTTTTCATTCTGAGTTCTGAGCCTGTGGGATTTTCTCCAGCACGAAGCTACAATAGCCAGTTCATTCGATAAATTCAAAGACTGCTCAATGAGGTCCTTGTAGCTCAAGAGATCAAGTGGCATAGAGAGAAAGTGGGATTAGCATGTTGAAAGTGCATGATCAGCCACGATCATAATGAGTGGTGGTGCAGGCTTGAAGTGCGAATGTCATTTTACAGCTCCTGTTTTCTGCGCTTCGACGTTTCTGTCCCTGGCAGATAAGAAGATGGTGATAGTTGTTCGAGGTCAGTGATCTCTCTTCCAGGGCATCTATGCAGGGCGTCCTCAAGGTAGCACCCTCGGCGCAACAGTCTTAAGTTGCTCATTTAATTACCTTCCTTACATCATATTTTCAGAAGTGCGAACGCTCAAAGATGACTTCAAAGTGTTCAACAACTTTAGTGATTCTTGAGGCACTGAAGCAGACCATTTTCAAATACAGCACGATCTGAATGACGTCTACACTTGGGCTGACAACTGGCATGTAACAGTTGTGACACACAAATACCAAGCTATTATCATCACCGATAATACTGATCTAACTGCCACCCTTTGAAAGTAAATGGTTTGAACTTCATTGAATCTCGCACGATTTAACACCTGAGAGTTACCATTGACCACAAAGGCAACGGGTCAAACCATATGAACAGAATGTCTGCATGTGCCGGTCTGGTGATAGGAATTATGTGGCGACTAAGTCGACTCTTGAATTCCCAAAGCCTGCCCTGCATCTGCATGGCCCAAGTCAGGACTGACATGGAACACACCTCACTTGCTGAATGGGTGCAGCGAAATGCCAAAGAAGTTTGACGCCATTCAGGAGACCATAGCTTGCTTGACTGACAGGATATCCAAGTGCATTCACTCCCTCCACAACTAACGCTCAGTAGCAGCAGTGTATTCAATCCTCTAGATACAATGCAAAATATCACCAAAGATCCTCAGAGTGCAGCTTCTAAATCCACAACCATTCCCATTTATAAGGAGAAGACAGCAGATACGTGGGAACACGAACACCTGTAAGTTCCTCTCCAAAATTCCCAGCATCCGGTCTCAGATGTGTACCTCACTTACTTCGTATTTGTTGGTCAGAATCCTAAAATTCCTTCCTGAATGACACTATGAGTTGTCTCACATCCGGGGGACGGCAGCAGTTCAAGGAGGCAGTAAGCACAAATCCATCAGCGCAATCAAGTGCAGGCAATATATACTGACCAGTAAGCAACGGACAGATATCAAAAATAAAAAAAGAACAATCGCTCTGCATTTATTCCTACCCGTTCTTCCTCATTTCTCTGTTCATTTTATCCAGCCCACAACTCAAGCCTCCAACATTTGCAGACCTCACTGTGTCCAAGACAAAAACCAACATCACCTGTCCTCTCAGCCTTCTTATCTCGAAGGAGAAACGCCCCAACGTCTTGAATCTACTCTCTTATATGCCATTTCTTATTTGTATATCCATTTCTGTAGCCTGTTTGCAGTCTCTGCAATCTACTCACAATTTTGGTAAAATGTACACAACATGCCAAATGAGCTTTCAGGGGTGTAATGAGCAAGTACATCATCATCTCCTAGCTCTTGTCTTTCACGTCCTACCAATTAAGTCACGAACACCGCATGTTCGCTTGTTATTGTGAGATAACTGATCTCTTGACCTGTTCTGCCACCATCACTAATCCATGTGCATATGCAAACATGTCCGTCCCTCCTGTTTCCGCTTTTGATTTGGACTCCAGAATTTATATTGCCGTTCAAAGCTCTGACGACCAAAATACATCACGTTACGCCTGTGAGTACTTAAATTCTTCTAGCAACTCTCTGCCCACACCAATATCATCTCAAAGTAATTGTCGTGTTCCAAATTGACCTCCTCACAGTTTATCGTGTTTCCAAAATTTGTGTCATCTGTAAACTTGGAAGCTATCGAATGCATATAGAAATCCAGGTCAATAATGATACCACGAAGATCAATGGCTGCAATATCGATCACCGGAAATATCTACTCGAAACATTTCTCCAAACCTAGTAAAAACCATTGAACATTGACATATAGAAAGTGAAAGATATAAGCTGCAGTACGTCATTGGAAAATTGTCCGTCATTCAATATGATAATGGCAGGTTATCTAAATCAGTCCCTGATCCCACTTTCGCCCGCATAACATTTCAACCGTCTAGCTGTAAGAACTATATCAAAATCCTTTTTGGAAAAGATTCCAAGTTTTGGATTCAGCCGTTTTCGTCAGCAGAGGATTCCACAAACTCACCAGTCACTAGCTGCAGACATTTCCCTTCATCTCAGTCGGAAATGTCCTGTCGCAGAACATTGGAATGTGCCTCCTGGTTCTATATGATTATTCTCAGTACACGATCAATGTGCAGCCATGAAGCTACTGTCTTTTCTATTTCATGACGAATAATGTTGCAGAAGCAAAGGAAACTGTGACTCTCATCTCTGCCTCTCGTGTGAGAGACGTGATACTACGCAGAGGTCTAGGAATGTTCTGCACATGTTGTACACTCGTGTAGCCTGGTTGATAACGTCAGAGAAGAGTTTTTTCGCCGGTGAGTTATTTTTCAGGATGTGTTGCATCAAGTGTGTAGGTAGCTGTGCATCATCTGCTCCAAAGACTACGTTGACTTAAATGGGCATTATTCATTGAATAATAATCAGAAATGAAAAGAATGGGTTGACAATAATGTGAGTTGGCATTCCTTCCAGGTATTGCTCATTCAGTGCCTACCTTTGACGAATTCTCACAAGATTGGGAATTGCAGTGGGAGGATGTCGATGGGAGTATGCCATAGCATCGTAGAAATTGAAAAGTAAAAGGCTCCTTTGAGCCATTCTGGGTGAGTTCAGCTACATCGTGGTCTCAGCTTGCACACTCTCTCTTACGAGGAGAAATTGAGGACGGCAGATGCTGGAGATCAAAATCGAGAATGTGGTGATGGAAATGCACAGCAGGCCAGGCAGAATCCGAGAAGCAGTCGCAAATCATTTCGATTCCTGAAGAAGGGATTATGCTCAACTCGCTGACTCACCTGCTCTTCGGATGCGGTCTGCCCTGCTACGTTTTTCCAGCGCCATAATCCGCACCTTCCCTTACTCACGAATTAACTTTCAACTGGTTTACCTACTTCTACACTACTCTGCTCTCAGAGGCTTCCTTCGCTGTCTTTACCTTGCCTCGTCATCTTTGAAAGTTAGAGATTCCACATTCCCGATTCTCCAAATCTCCAGTGAACATTTTCCTAACCTAAATGCATCAAAGAAGATCTGAACTGATTACAGAAATTACTGCAGGAATACAACAGTTCTGGCAATGTCTGTGCACAGAAAGCAGAGATAATGTTCCGAGTCAAATCGTCATTTTTCTGAAGAAGGGGTCGTTTGACTAAATATATGAACTCTTCTTGTTCTCCACGGCTCTTCCAGACCGACAGAGTTTCTCCAGCAATTCCACTTTTTGTCATTATCCGATCTGGAGAAATCTGTCCTTTTATGTCAGAACTGCAATTCCAAGAATTTATGTGGTAAACCTTTACCGCAGAACCCGCAGAACAGGAACGTCATTCTGACGATATGGAAACCAAATCATCACACAGTACCCCTGGATTGGTGCCACCAATTGTAGGAATCCATCCATTCTGGAGTTTAGAGTCTTTTCAGAAAGAAAGCCATCGTTTGAAATTCAATCTGGAAATCTGTCGGTTTTGCACAAATGGACTGGGAAAAGAAGGCACGGAATGGATGATGAACAGTGATGAATATGTGCTGAACAGCAGTCATTTGTGATCTAAATATTCCCTGGAAGCCTATAAGGTATACAGACGTTTACTTAAGTAGGAAAACAGGAGAGCAATAATCTGGCATTAGACAGGATTGATTGAGAAGATTGTGGAGAATCCAAATACGTGCCTTAATTATATTAAAGCGAAAAGCACACTGACCTTCATCAGTGGCACTTTAGTACAGAAATGGGAGGTTACTTTTCCTTTATTATGTATACTGGTGAGGCGACACCTATAATATAGTGTTCAGTTTTGGTCACCTTGCCATTAGAAGGATGTTATTTAAATTGAAATAGAGCAGAAGAAATCCAGAAGGATTCTGCCTGTACACATAGTCTGAGCTATCGGGAGAGTTCTTGAAGCAAGGACATTTTCTTCGAGCTGAGGGCACTGTTGGGGAAGCTTACAGAGGCTCATAAGTTCATGAGAGGCCTGGATAGGGTTAATGCTCTCACTCTTTTTACCCACCTTTCTGGAATCGATGCACCAAGAGCATCAGATTAAGATTAAAGAAGAAAGCTTGAAAGAGAACCGGAGGGGAAACTACTTTTCACAGAGGGTAGCACGCATATAGAAAGAGCTGCGAGTGGAAGGGGTTGAGACACAGACATGAAAACATTTAAGAGGCATTTGGACAATGACATGGATATAAAAGAAATAGAAGGATATCGGAAAAGTGCAGAGAAATGGAGTTAGCCTTTCTAGCCACTTTGGTCGGTATGTACCAGTTTGGGCAAAGGGCTTGTTACCGTGATGTAGGTCTCTAAAATAATGAGTCTGTTAACGAAGGCATAGATTTTAAGTGCTGAGAGGCAATGATTTAACTTTCTGAAATGTTCGTTAGGGCACAGTTATTCTGGAATTCTTGTTACAGGAGAGAATTGATAGCACTGGAAAGGGTGAGGGCAGATGTTGGCTTTTCTGGACAGTTTTCAACATTCAGAGATTTTGGACCGGTGAGGTTGCTTTCCTTGATGCAGAGGAAATGGCCCCGAGCCATGATTAAGGCGTTTAAGTGATGAGGCGTGCAAGTAGTGTTTACAGGATAAATATTACCCGTTGAATGAGGGATTAATGACAGGGGGTCCAACAACGGAGAGTAAGAAGTAGGACGTTAACAGCTGATAGGAGGAAAAGGTATTCACCCAAAATGTGGTAGAAATCTGGAACATATTCCCAATTAGGGTGGTGGAACCACCAAAAGCCCAAAAAAGTTGTGTTGTGCTTGAATGTGCAGTCGTGATGAAATGGGGTTATGGACCAAGGATTGAAAATTGGTTTATTATAGTCAGATGCTTAGTTTTGATTAATCAGCCTGGATGAAATGACATCTCTCAGCCGAAATGTAATTCCATACGATTGCGAGAGTTTAAAAAAAAAATTTCAGCATATATTGGGAGCTATCAGATGTTTTACATTTCTAAATAGAGGAATACCAAGATGGAGTTCTTGGAATAATCTTGCTTAGGTAGGTAGACATTGATGTCTGACGTGCTCATATCCCCAATTACGATCACAATTGCAGTACATGAAGATTGAAGAGAAATGACGGACTGAAGGTTCACATTCAAATGAATTTCATTTTCCAGCATTATGTTGTAGGGCAGGTCATGCCCCAATAAGGTAGCATGAACCGTAACTTAACACTTTTTGATACCCGTACAGTGGATATTGCAGAAGTGACGCAGCTAGTCAATTCAATCGACTTAAAAAAACAGAATATATTTAAACACTGCAGTTGAACCTGACAAACGAAAACAGAATTCCGAACAACCATCTCTTTGAAAAATCAACTGATATAATACCATGACTTAACGAAGCCGTTACAATTCTCACAACATCCCACAAACTCATCTCTTGCCAAATGGTAAATTAAAACGCAGGTCTTCCAGGCAGATGAGTTTTCAGAGAGAACAATACGGCCTGAAACATCTGTTGATGCATGAAATCTATTTTTCTTGTCGTACCTTCTCTGCTACCAGCCGTTTTACTGACTGCCTGCTCAAACTCAAACGCCTTGAAAAGCCTGAGCTGGGAAAACAGGCCGCCTGTCATAGTTGAAAATAGCCTCCTCCAGATGTCAGCACCTCTTCCTTTATGAACCCACTTCAAGAAAACTGAAGGTTGACATAACCTTGGTAAAGGTGCAGTATGGTCATGATGACCATCGAACAATCGTACTAAATTATCTCAACGTCACACCTAATGAAATAATAGAGGGAAGTTCTGGCTGATGTTGTCACCATTACTTATTCATAACCTAAGATCATACGAAGTGGAAAGAAATCATTCCGATTAAGCTGTTTTGGGACAAAGCTGGATCCATATTTGAGACACTGGTTTCTCTGTTACGAAAACGATTGAAATGCAAATCATACTTCAACAGAAGTGTGCATAAATTCTATGCAGATTTTTATTTAATGTCCATATATCGGAAACGATTAGGGTTTTTGAAGAAATCTACATCGAGTTACGTTGAGTTGAATTGAAATGACATGAGTTTATTGTCACATGTACCAAGGCACAATGGAGAGATTTGTCTGGCGAGCAATACAGGCAGATTATACAGTTAAGTAGCATAGGTAGTGAATACTAGGTGACTAACAGCACAAAAATATTTGGTGAAGAAATGCAAAAATAAAAAGACAGGTACTGGCGAATGTTACTAGTTTGTGAGTCAATTCAGTATTCTAACAATAGTGGAATAGAAACTGTTACAAAACCGGCTGGTGCGTGTGTTCAGGCTTCTGTACCTTCTCTCTGATGGTAAAGCTTGTAGAAAAATATTGCCAGGATGGAATGGATCTTTGAGAATGTTGGCAACCTTTATTTGACAGCGGGCCTGGCAGATAGATTCTATAGGTGGGATATTGGCCTTTGTGATTGTTCTATGATAGTTCCTAAAAATTAACAGCACCTTAAGTGAAGAAATGTATCATCCCTTCAACCCATATTTTCTGTTAGCAATGATGTGGAGGTACTGGCATTAGAATGGGTTGGAGAACGTCAGAGGTCACACAACCTCAGGTTACAACCTAGCAGGTTCAGTTGAAATCACAACCATTCGGAGCACTGTCCCTTCCTCACGGGAAGTCTCCTTCAGTTGACGAAGGAGAGCGTTCTCAAAGTTTCTTGGACTGTCTGCTGGTGTCATGACAAATCAGATACTCTTGCAAGATAACACATGGCTTGGAAAGGGTGGACGCTAGGAAATTGCTTCCGTTAGTCGAGGAGACTAGTACCCGTGGACACAGCCACAAAATTAGAGGGGGTGAATTCAGAACAGAAATGTGGAGACATTACTTCAGCCAGAGAGTGGCGGCCCTGCGGAATTCATTCCCGCAGAGTGCAGTGGAGGCCGGGACGCTAAATGTCTTCAAGGCAGAGATTGATAAATTCTTGAGGTCACAAGGAATTAAGGGCTACGGGGAGAATATGGGTAAGTGGAGTTGAAATGCCCATCAGACATGACTGAATGGCGGAGTGGACTCGATGGGCCGAATGGCCTTACTTCCACTCCTCTGTCTTATGGTCTTATGGTCTTATTGACCATATTGTCTGAACCCTCGAAGTCGGGCTCCGAGTCCTATTTCAAGATTCTCCGATCTATGTAAAGCAAAACTGTCTGCGAATCAAATTTGGAATTTTTTCCAAGAATATTAACAGTTTGAAATACAATTTTTTTTTCATATAGTCCACAGTTTACTGACTGATACTTCTGAATCATTCTTCATTCTCGCCTATCTGCTTGAAATATCGTAGCGATATTGTCCCCATAAGAGGCACTCTGACTTGTTTCCCTTGCGGAGGAGCCCTGTCACATTGGTGCCGTAATGTCTCCTCAGACAGGCAGCGGTGTCAATAGCTGTGACTTCTCCCTGGTTGATTTTTTTTTCAGTAAGATGAAAAAATAATGAATGAACACAACAAGACTCACACAGACTCAACAGATTTCCTTTCACATCGCTATTAATTTGGTTGTTCCTGGAGGTGCCGTTTTGCATTGTGTTGCCAAGGTGTTTCTGGCTATCCATTCTACCTATGCCTCTTATCATCTTGTACATCTCTATCAGGTCACCTCTCATCCTTCTTCGCTTCAATGAGAAAAGGTGCAGCCTCCTCAACCTCTGTTATTAATACATATCCTAAAACCCATGCAGCAGCATCCCGGTAACTCTCCTCTGCACCCTTCTTAAAACTTCCAAAACTGATGACAACATACTAACTGTGGTCGAACCAGTGTTATTTCGAGCTGCAGAATAGCCTCGCTGCTCTTCAACAGGATAAATAATACTTTAACTTGTTAAGGATGGCAACAGAGTAAAATCCTTTTTGAGTTTTATTTCAGTGGTGCTGTCAGAATAAGGTATGTTTTGCTGAAAATGTCGTGGTAGTGAAATCAAATTATATCTGGAACACAGTGCCTTACTCTTGTCATTTGAAAAACATACATATTCGGATCTGTGCTATTCCCATAATACACCTTGGCTTGAGGGTTGGATGGGAATGGGGAGGGGTGGGGGGGAACATTTGACGTCTGGTCTGCTCTCGTCCATAACAATAAAAATGACCAATGAACTTCTGCATTGAGACGAAGTCCTTCAGGAATACTGGCGCGACACGAGCATGATTAGGGAAATGTTAAGTTTTCAAAAAGGTCTCTGCCATTGCAAGTTTATGAAAGGAAGTACAAAATAAAGAGAAACATTGCTTGAACAACAGCTGGTCAATCATTCAAGTCACATCTCGAACTAATTTGAACACTAACCTAAAAAACCCCTTCTGAATCACCTTCAATCTTTCCAGCTGGATGAATGTGCTCTTTGTAATATGAATTCGAAATGCTATTTATTGCTGTTATGCCATAATATAAGAAAAATAAAGTGTTCGCACCACAGAAAAATGAATCTGCAGGATATCCTAAAGAAAAAAAATGTCAAAGACCCTTTGCATTTCTGTGTCATTATAATCAAGTTTGGTGTTCGGACTTTTCAGTCTCTTACGGATTTGAAAACTCACTGCAAGTGTCTAAGGAAACAAAATGAAAACGGAAGGGTGCAATGAAGTTCAAACCGAATGCAAATAATCTACATTCACGCATCCAGGATTATTTGTTATACAAAGTCGTCAGGTTTTGTTGAAGAAAAGAGGGAAAAACAGTGATTGTTGATGGAACTAACGCCGTGGTTCGGTCAGTGCAATTATTTGGTTTTGACTTTGACCGCAAATTGCTGCAAATTTACCAAAGGGGAGATTAAGCGTGGACGAGACTGAATACTCTGTGGCTGAACAACGCAGAGCATGAACAACACTGCACACAGGGGAAACCAGAAAGAAAGATGATGTAAACATAAAAGGTACAGTTAGTAAGTTTGCATTTGAAGGTGTAGTGGACAGCGAAGAGAGTTACCTCAGATTACCACAGGATCTTGACCAGATGGGCCAATGGGCTCAAAAGTGGCAGATTGAGTTTAAATCAGATAAATGCAAGGTGCTGCAGTTTGGGAAAACAAATCTTAGCAGGACTTATACACTTAATGGTAAGGTCCTCGGGAGTGTTACTGAACAAAGAGACCTTGGAGTCCAGGTTTATATCTCCCTTAAAGTGGATTTGCAGTTAGATAGAACAATGAAAAATGCGTTTGGTATGCTTTCCTTTATATGTTAGAGTATTGAGTACAGGTGTTGGGAGGTCATGTTACAGCTGTACAGGACGTTGTTTCGACCACTGCTGGAATATTGTGCGAAGTTCTGGCATCCTTCCTATCGAAAGGATGTTGAAAACTTGTAAGGATGCAGAAAAAAAGATAAACAAGGATGCTGCCAGGCTTGGGGGATTTGAGCTGTAGGTAGAGGTTGAATATGGCTCCTGGAGCGTCGGAGCATGATGGCTGCCCTTATGAAAGTTTATAAAATCATGAGCGTTACCGATAGGATAAATAGAAAAAGGTTTCGCCCTGGTGCCCGGGAGTCGAGAACAAGAGGACGTAGGTTTGGGATGAGTGGGGAAAGATATAAAAGAAAGCTAAAGGACAATGTTTTCACACAGATGTTGGTGCGTGTATGGAATAAGCTGCCAGATGAAGTGGTGGAGTCTAGTGAAATTGCAACATTCAAAAGACATCCGGTTGGGTGCATGAATCGGTTCATTGAAAGCACGTATTACAGCTTTTCAAACATAACACGTTGTCCATGTAAATTCTGAGCGCAAATCCCTGTCTGTTATCAATGTGCTTGGACACTCTCCAGCCCAAATAATCATGCAAAGCTATTTCGGAATTCTTGAATACCTACAATGCTCTGAAGAATTGCGTTTCAGGAGATATATACTGTTCAGAGAGGTTTCACGAGATTGCAAGCATTTATGGAAGTACTATCCTCGGAGAAGAGGATGAACAGTTGGAATCGTTGGGATTCAGCAGAATGGTCGGTAAGAGGGCGAAGCACTCAAGGATGTAGAATGGAGGTAAATGTAGACAGAATGTAATCTTTGCCCTCGTGAATCTATTTCGGACCTGACGGAATGATCTCAGAATAAGGGGGCCCGCACTTTGGACAGAGTAATGAGCAATTGCTTCACTCAGAGGGTATCACAGGGTCCAAGTTAATAACATTTGCAATGGCCCCTAACCTGAGATTAACTCACAGCGTAACAGTATGTCCCAGGGAAACAAGAAAAATCACAGGAGACACAATCTGAATCATGCACTGAATGTCTCCGTGCACCTTCCCCTGATATGAATACTCCACATTACTCCTGTTGAAGGGCTTGTGCCCGAAACGTTGATTCTCCTGCTCTTCGGATGCTGTCTGACCTGCTGTACTTTACCACCGCCTACGTTTCGATTCTGATCACCAGCATCTGCAGTCCATACTTTCTTGTCAGTCCAGCCCAATCCTAATGTAATAACCTGATCATCATGCATCACGAAGTGTAAACATGTCCTAACCAGCTCAATATCCTATTCGCCAAAATCACACTCCACAGATAAATCCCCAGACTTTCATTCATCACCAAAATCGCCAACTCAGTCCACTATTTCTGATTGCTGAAGTGTCGTCATGCTAAAGGAAATTGCCTGCAGTTATATCCCGGGTATTGGTGTATAAGCAACAACATGGTGGGGCTATTATATTCACTCGTGTGTTGTGTGTTTGCTGGTGTGGCAGTTGCCCTGAGAAGGTGATGGGAACAGATTCAGTGTGGTGCAGGGAACCCGCAGTACTCGCACCAAGCAAGTTCCAGGATTTTAACCCAGTGACACTGAAGGAGCAGTGATATAATTCTGTGCAAGAATGGTGAGTGAACAGGAGGGGAACTTGTCGTGGTTGATGTTCTCAAGCCAATGTTATCTTGTCATTATAGAAGGTCGTGGTTATGATTTTGTATGGTCATGTCAAAACAGTTTTTTAAACTGTCTGCAATGCATCATGAGCATGGAATTCAGTGCTGAAACAAACCTGGATGATGACAAGTTTCTTGCGCACTGGTGGAAATGCAGCCGGGACAAGTGGAGAGGTTTCAGTCCAACTTGTGACTTGTCAATGTGGAATAATATTGAGGAATCAGAGGTTGCACAATGTTCTAAGAGTCTGAACTGCTCTTCGGGCTCGTGTACGTGTCTGAGTAAACCACGTCAGCTTCCGCTCAGTGTCAACCCCCACAATGTTCTTTCTGGAGATAGAGAATTCATGGATAACCATGTAAGCATCATGAAAGGCTTGGAACATAGAAGCAAGAATTATATTGAACAATGTCTTATGTTTGTAAAGGTATAATCATACGTGCATTGGATGAACAGGCACATCACAACACTCAAATCAGAACCAGACAGTCATTCAGAGAGATTACAAATCATCACTTTAGTCCAAGGGGGACAACTCTCTCGAAACATTTATGAGACATTTACACTTACACTTATTGACAATACGTGAACACCCAGAGAACAGAGTACTACCATTCTCACAGACCTTGGTGCAAATCTGAAGTATAGGCACTGAGAGCTTGGTGAACGTAACTTCAATAGGGTAGAAATGAGCAAGAAACACAAAAAAAGTGACTGAGTTAGTGCTGGAGAGGTGAGGAGATATGTGACTTACTCGTCAGGTCTGTCATAAATCTTAAGAAGACCTTGCAAATGTCCAAAATCTGTTTTGCCCACTTTGTGTGAAACACTCAATTGGCTGTTTACAACTAATGCTAGTGGGATACACCGGTACTCAATCAAACAGGCCTGTGTTTGTCCTCTGAAATTCATTCATTTGCATTCGATGTTGTCACGGTTTCCAACTCTGTTTAGTTACTTCACATGATCAGTGTAATGCATTGATAAGGGAGTCTTAGTTTTTCCACTTTATTCCCCAAGCTAAACATCTTTCAGAGTCAGAGGAATACTTCAGCTCTCGTCATTTGTTTTTACCAAATTTTCAAGAAGGGAAAAAAAAACACTTTAGAATATCGTGCAAAAGGAATGTCCCCGTGGAGCTACTGATGAGCATAAAATTAAGATCCTGGTAATCGGTCATCACAGAATCAAACTGAAAAGGTTTGCCTACAGAAGCAAGAGACACCATACAGCGCACTGAACATGCACGCTGTGATTCGAACAGTGAGAAAAATATTCTACGTGATCGTAGCTGTCATTGGCTTGCCTGGTGAGTGAAGATAGTCACTGAGGCTGTTCAAATCTGTGCCTGACATAGCTTTTGTGATTGTCCAGTGGGCAACAATGTTACCTGCAAGAACACGTTGGGTCAAATATCCTGGAGATAACGCTGTGGTTTCGTTTTGCTGCTTCCACTATTTCAATCTCTCCCCACTATATTATTGCAAACAGTGTTGGACGGTTCCTGGAGGACCAAAATCGCCGATGAATGTTATCTGAAGGACTATAGTCGATTGTACAGAGATTGAATGGAACGAAACTTGGATTTTATGTTTCTATCGTTAAGAGGCAGAAACGCATTTTAAAAAAAAGTCAAAAAGGAGCATTTCGAAGAAAACTCATGGATTAAAAAAGAAAACAACTGAACATATTCTGGCTGACGCACTGGCTGTCTGAAGAGAAGTGAATGAAAGAAGCAAGTACATTTAGACACAGCGAGGTCAAGAGGCAGAAGAAGTCCGAAACAGCAGAACCCCAGTTTACAGGTGGACTGCACAGTTCGCTTGTTTGGGCGTGTGTCTGCGGGCCGGTCTTGCAGTTGCTTCGAAGAAATACAGGAACTGAATTTTGGATGTGTTTGAGACATGCGATGGATCTCTTTCAGGCACTTGATAAAGGACGCATCACAAATGATCTGCAGGTTTCTTCAAAACTTCAGAGAAAGATGCTGTGGAAAGCAGACACTGCTGCTTGCAGAAATTTGCCAACGTAGAAACCTATTGCAGTCAGATGAAATGAGTAAGAAGCTTGAGCATGGATAGAGTAGTTATCCTTCATTGAGGTTGGAATATTCTGAAGATTATCGTTCAGATTATGTATTGATTCTTTTGTCTGATGTTAGGATTACATTCATTTCGCAATGTTCTTCGGAAACATGGTACAGTTCATGTACTCTCTCTCTCTCTCTCTGTCTCTCTCTCCACTCCCCACACCGTCTCTCTCTCTTTCTCTCGTGGAATGATCTTTTCTGTTATGTTTTTAAAACTATATTGCCAGTACATTTTGAGCAGATCGAGTTACTGAACGCTATGGCAAACAGCTCAAAAGTAAAGGTACTGGGCAACAAAGATAGGTGTCGCACTCTGAACAGACCTTTGGTTATAAATCCGGAAGACTTCTACAAATCAAAATGAAGCCTTGGGTATCGCTGTAAATTTTCAGGCACGAGATATACAAATCTTAGAATTTCGCGTCATGTGCAGACAGGGTGGTTAAAGAGGTGCGGAACAGGCTTGCTTGTTTGACGAAAAGAGCTGAGATCTTATGTTTAAATTACACAACACATTGCTGTGGCATCTTCTGGAGTACTGTGTCCAGTTATGATTGGCTCATGATTGGAAGGACATTGTTAAGGTGGTGAGGGTTTAGAAAAGATTTGCCAGGATGTTGTCGAGAATGAAGTGCTTGGGTTAGAAAGGGAGGCTGGAGAGGTGTAGCCGGTTCAGGCGTAACCTTTCTGTGGGTCATAAAAATTCATTGCCCCTCTCACCTTAATGAAGGTTATAATTAGGGTCAATGGCGGGTGTCTTAACCTGACAGGGAGAGATTTCACGACATTCCGCCGATAATTTTAAGATGTGAGTGGAAACGTTTCAAAAGGACTTGAAATACATTTTTTGTGTACAGAGAACAATTCGTATGTGAAATGAACACCAGGAGGAATACTGGAATACTTCCAAAGTACATTTTGTTAAGTACATGACTTCGAAATGTTTTGAGTAAAAGTGGTCAATTTTGGGCAGATGGCGTTAGTTTATTTTGGTATTATCGTCAGAATGAACTAGTTGGAATGAAGATCCTGTTTCCATGCTGCATGACTTGGTGAATTCATACATACTGCCAGCGGATGATATCACAGAAGCATATCATAGAATGTGGAATGGTGCATCTTACCCCATTGACGATATATTACGGTTAGTAGCTGTGAGTCAGGAACTGCTCTGAGGCTGGGTCCCTGCATAGATTTGAAAATAAAAATCTGTTCCATTCGACTGTATATTCAGTGGCGTATACATCATTATCGATTTATATCAATGAGCTGCACCAAATGCTCTGTCTTGCAGTAAAGTTATATTCAGCACTTCCTGGAGCTGAGATATATATTTCCCAGAATCCAGGCTTGAAAGCTTGAACTTAAATTGGTCTGAATGAATCAGGCAGGTTCAAAACTGCCTGTGCATTTATTCCTCATTCAAACTCTGATTGAACACTTTCCTCTTGTAAACAGCATTCTTCATGCTTATGTCACACATGTATTAATACTGGAGTTGTGACTTTCAGTACTGTGTTGATTTAATATTGATCACATAAATAATTATTTTAACAAGTCTGTGTTGATGAAAACGAACTTTTAGCACTTCGCCTCAGTAATGGAGAATGTTCTTCTGCATTGATCATTTTTACCCCTTCTCCCTCTCTTACAGTCAATTTACTGACGGTCGGGATCCTATTTCGGGGTAACTGTGGTCTCTCGTCCTGCAGCAGGTGCTACCTGCTGGCCATGGCAGTGGTAGACCTATTGGTCGTTATCATTGAGATCATACTCGGTCGAATCAATCATGATTTCTTTCCACCATTTTTCCTGGACATCACCCCTGTGTGTACTGTTCATTATGCTCTGCGCCATTTGCTCGTAGAGTGTTCCGTCTGGTTCACAACTGCTTTCACCTTTGATCGATATGTCACCATTTGTTGTGAGAAACTGAAAATCAAATACTGCACTCAAAAAACTGCAACTGTCGTTCTCGCAACAACCAGCAGTCTGTTGTTTCTAAAAAATATCCCTATATACTTCAGATTTGTACCTTATGAGATTATTAACAATGTCCCATGGTACTGTATGAATTCAGATGCATATAATTATGACCCTGTGTGGAGAGGATTTAACAACTTTGAAAAGATTCTCACACCAATATTCCCTTTTGGTTTAATTCTGTTTCTCAACGCTTTGACAGTCAAACACATTTTAGTAGCCAGTCGAGTCCGGAAAGGTCTGAAGGGTCAGATTAAGGGACAAGATTCCAGCGACCCAGAGATGGACAGTAGAAGGAAGAGTATAATTTTACTCTTCGTCATATCTGGCTGCTTCATTTTTCTGTGGATTTGGTATATTTTATATTATTTCGATGTTGATGATCCCTTAGATAGCCATGGTAAATACATATTTCAACAAGTTGCCTACATGCTGCGGAATTTGAATTGCTGCACGAATACCATTGTCTATGTGGCATCTCTATCCAAGTTCAGAGCGAAGCTCAGAAACCCACTGGAAGCTATTTTTGCATGAGTAATTCAACCAGATAAAAAGTAAATCAACTGAGAGCCACACTGAGAGTGGTCGATCACATAAGAAAATTAGCCTTCTGGATTAAATAAACGTCAAAGAGCTGTTATCAACTGACAAGACGAGACAGGCAGTTGGAAAACGAGAATAATATTGGTTTGACTTATCGAATATCGAACAGTACAGGTTCAAAAAAAAGAGAAGACTGTCGGATTACCTGAGACAAATGGATAGGAGGAAATATTCAAGTTATTCATGATAAAAAATACACAAGAAATAGAAATAGCAGGAGTTAATTCAGCCCTTTGAAGAAGATGGAACATTCACAGAAACCTTGGTAGATCACCTGTCACAAGACTGCTTTATTGCGCCATCTCCAATTCAGTTGTTGTTAAACTGTGGAAATTTAACAATCCTAGTGCTGAACTTAAAATACGAGTTATGGAAATAAGCGGGGGAGTCATACATGCCAGAGAAAATTCAGCAAAGTGCAAGATCTGGATTTCAGTTGAACACTGATAAAGCCAATAGATAAAAAAGTCGAGGTGCTTCGTGAAGGACAGGGCAAGATCGATAGCTTCTCATGCATTTGCACTCGTTGTCAGATCTTACGTCTGCCAAGGGAAAGAACGATATTTTCACCAAATTAAATGCTGTGCACTGTGCAAACCATCTTTGTGTCGTTTCGCTTATAATTCTGATGACATTCACTTTGAGAAATAACTTTTGAACTTGAATTCGTTCCAAACCTGCTGGTATGTCAAGGCTATCACTCCCTGTGCGTTCGAGTCAGACTCAGGGTTTTTGCTGGAGAGTATGTATATGGAAAAGCACAGCAGGTCAGGCAGCATCCGAAGAACAGGACAATGGACATTCCGGGCATGAGCCCTTCATCAGGGTTTATGTGGCAGTCTATACAAAACCAACTGCTGAGCTGGGCTTGAGCTAGGTATATATCAAATAGAGACATCGATGATATAATTATAGTTCATTTCCCACCACTTCACGTTGATTCCTGTTAATGAGTGCAGAATATATCACGTGCAGACCATTCGTTATTTGAGCAGAAGTAGAATTGATAGTGATCATTCACACTTGTCGTTTTCATCTTCATGACTTTCATGCGTACATCCCCATGTCAATCACATCAGGGAGCCCTTCATCCATTACGCTATTCCCTCAGCCTCGAATATTGCACGGTCTGGCCTCACACATCCCACACTGCATAAACTGGGCATTAGCAAATGCACAGCTGTCTGATCCCGAAATCAAACACTGCCCAATTATCAAACCGTCCTGTCTGCTCGCTGTCCATTCTCAGACGCCTTTTTGACTGTTACGTTGAAATACACAGGCTTACCCGTGTTCACCAATTCTTTCTTAACATGCTTCCACCCAACAAAACTTCTAGAACTCCAAATGTGACAATCGCCTCCTCCACCCAGTTTGCTTATCTTTCTCTGTGTAACATACTTTAATCTGGCAAATACACAGAATCTGTACACATGGTCAAATTCGCATAATTGGAAATTCATACAAGTTTTCAGCTCTTCCATCCGTTGTAACGCTGCACAGCGCTGCAAGAATCCATATTTTTAAAGGCATTCTAAACTGCACCTGTTCCTAAGTTTACACTGTGTTGACACCTATTAAAATCTCGACACATCTCGAGCTGCTGCTCTCATCTGTGTCTCCATAAACACTGCGAGTTTGCGAAGCCCTCACGTTGCAAGTGACGTCCCATAGAACTGAGAATGTTTCCAATCTGTACAACATCCGCCATCCATAACAACACACAATGCAACCTCCCCTGCTTCATTAAGCGCCTCTTCCTCTGTGAACTCGTCCATCTACGCAAGTTCTCCGGATTCCTGTAATCGCTTCCAGCCACAACAGTATTCTTTTTTTATGTAATCTTGTTCAGGAAAGTAGCACTCACGAAGATCACAAGTTTATCTGCAGATACGATCTTCCCAATAACGTTTATAAATACAGGCTGTCGCGATCTATGCACCCTTCACTCTGTGCCAAGCAACTGACATACTTTGGAAAGTCCTCGAGCCATTATTGTCTACTCTAGCATTGTACATATCCTGGCACAAAATAATCGTTCCTTTCTTTGTAAAACTCTGAATTAACTCCAGCCGTTCTGCCATCTGTGACAAATTCTACGTTGTTCAAACGCACCTATACCTGTATTCATCCATTCCAGTTTCCACGACATATGCAAGTCCTTCAGTCCCGACAACGTACTCTTAACAGTGCAGCTTCCACCAGTTGCGATGGCATGACTTACTTCTGACCAAATAATTTATTCAACAATAGGGGCGGAACGATGGCTTAATGATGAACTCGGCTGCCGAACAGAGCCATGGACCCAGGCTTGATTCCCACCTCGGATGACTGTCTGTGTGGAGTTTGGACATTCTCCCCGTGTATATGTGGGTTTGTTCTGGGTGCTCCAATTTCCTCCCACCGTCCAAAGATTTGCAAGTTATAGTGGATTGGCCATGGTAAACTGCCCGTAGTGTTTGGTGCATTAGTTAGGGGAATGAGTCAGGGTATTTACTTTCCGGAGTGTCGGTGTATACTTGTTGCACCAAAGGTCCTGTTCCACAGTGTCGGAATTCTAATCTAATCTAAAAACAATCTAATTACCAAAATGGTGGCAATCGCAGGGACCACCAAGAGCTCTACACATTTCTGATCATTGCTATAATCATTGTTACTGACGTGTAAGCAAAATCAACGTTTAGCATCGCAATAGGCGTGGTTGCTGCTGTTTTGCAGGTCGTTTCGGTGTAATAATCACTGCAGCCCACTCTTCACAGGCAGTTTCACTGCATTCACCACTGCAGGTTTCTCTTGCCACATTGAAACACTATGATGTTGATTCCAGCCTCTCCTTGTGGACTATTTTATCGTAATGCTAATTGCAGACAACCCCACGCAGCCATTTCCATTTCTATTTGACTGCAGAGCCATCAAAATCCCTCATCGGTAAATGACAAGGCAGTCTTCCCAGACATTTTCACTGCGTTTACACTCCAGGCCACTCACCTTAGCCTAGTGACTTTAATTGTGATGCTGATTGCTTGCCCTTCTTCCCAAACTGCTTCATTGAAATGCTGGCTTCAGGCGACTCATTCTCGGTTAATTTAGATTCGATTCATTACAGTTTGGAAACAGGCCCCTCGGCCCAACAAGTCCCTCCGAAGAGCAACCCACCCAAACCCATTCCCCTACATTCATCTCTGACTAATGCACCAAACACGACGAGCAACTAAGCAAGGCCAATTCACCTAACCTAATTTAATATGAGGAATACTTCAAATCACTCTTCCAACCCCTTTTCACTTCTTTGCCCACTGCTGCACACTCTCCTCACTCTGCTACACTGTGTTGCTGAAGTCAGTTGTCACTTTGTGAACTAAACCTGTGCATTTCTCATCGCACGGCATTCTTCCCACATTTTTGTGTGAAAGTTAAATGGGCCTTGCTACGGCCACACCTTGAATATTATGCGTAGTTTGGTCTCCCGTCTAAGGAAAGACATTCTTCCAAGAGGGAGGAACGGATGATTGCTGGGAAGGTGAGTGTAACTGTTTAAAATATTTGCCTCTAGCGTCGGGGCCTCCATTTGTCGAGAGGTGAGAGAGAGGAGTGAAGGACTATTGGAGAGGTGAGTTAAAAACATTGTTTTAACAGAGCGGTGAGGAGAGAGGGTGGAGAGAAGAGAGGGCTGCCAGAAAGTTCTTTTTAAGTGTGTGAAATCTAAACCCGGACCACACACCGTATGTACTCCCTCCCACCCACCACCTATATTCTTACGAAGAGGCTGTAGACTCGGTAAGTTTACAGGTTTGCTAATTTTTTTCTTCTCTTCCTTTGTTTTGTCCTGTGCAGACTTTCAGAGTAGTGGGATATGGATGTTAGGGCAGTTGTGCACTCCTCCTACAGATTATAGCGGGTGAGAGACACTCCGCATGTCTCTGCCGATTACATTTGCGTGAAGTGCACCCAACTCCAGCTCCTCGAAACACGACTTCGTGTAGTGGAGCTGGAGCTGGATAAACTGTGGATCATCCAGGTGGCTGAGCGAGAAATTGAGAGAATGTACAGGGAGGTAGTCACTCCTCAGACAGGGGATAACGATAGTTGAGTTACAGTCAGGAGGAGGAAAGGGAGCTGACAGTCAGAACAGGGATCCCTTGTGGTCGTTCCCCTCAACAATAAGTATAACGTTTTGCATACTGCCAGTGGGGTTGGCCTATCTGGGAAAGTCATAGTTACCAGGTCGCTGGCACTGTGACTCAGAAGGGAAGAGGGGGAGAACAGAAAAGCGCTGGTGGTAGGGAACTCAATAGTTAGACGGTTTGACAGGAGATATTGTGGTCAGGAATGGGACTGCTGGAAGGTATGCTCCCTTCCGTATCAGGGTCCGGGTTGTCATCAATCGCGTTTACAGGATTCTGAAGGAAGTGCTTGAGCAGTCAGAAACCGTGGTGCATATTGACACCAAAGATATAGCTAGGAAAGGGATTGTGGATCGGAAAAGTGACTACAGAGAGCTACATTAGATACTGAAGAGCAGAAAGAGCAGAACAGTGATCTCGGGTTTGGAACAGGTACCACTAAATAGTGAGGTAAAGAACAGTCAGCGAATACAGCTTAACAAGTGGCTGCGAGGCTGGTGCAGGAGGGAGAACGTCACATACCTGGTACATTGGGACACCTTCTGGCAAGGTGGGACCTGTACATGAAGGATGGGTTGCACCTGAACTGGAGGGACAAAAATGACTTGGGTGGGATGTTTAGTCATGTGATTCAAATGTGTTTAACTGAGTTTGACAGAAGGGTGGGAGTCAGAGCCACATATCTGAGAGGGGGCAGTTGCCGATGGAGCAGTGACAGGAGATAGTAAAACTATCGGGAAGGATTCTCACGCGATTTAGCAAAGGAATCGGTTAAAATGTGTCTGCTTTAATGCAAGGAGTGTCAGAAATAAGAGTGATGAACCTACGGCATGGATCAGTACTTGGGGCTATGATGTTGTGACCATAACGGAGACATGGGTTTCACAGAGGCAGGACGGGTTGTTTGATGCTCCAGGGTTTAGAAAACTTAAAAAGAACAGGGAGGGTGGAAAAAGAGGAGGGGTCAAAGTTTGTGCGATGATTTGTAGCTCGGATGCTCGTTGTGGTTTTGTTCGCCGAGTTGGGAATTTGTTTTGCAGACGTTTTGTCCCGTGTCTTGGTGACATCCTCAGTGGTTGGGAGCCTCCTGTGAAGCGCTTCTGTGATCTTTTCTCCGGAATTTGTAGGGACCACTATAAATGCCGGAGAAAAGATCACAGAAGCGCTTCATAGGAGGCTCTCAAGCACTGGGGATGTCACCTAGATATGGGACGAAACGACTGCAACACAAATTCCCAGCTCGGCGAACAGAACCAAAACAACGGAAGATGGGGTGTAGCATTGTTTATCAGAGAGAGCCTCATAGCTAGAGAAAGGAAGGTTGTTGAGGAAGGTTTGTGTACCAAGTCAGTGTGGTGAAAGTTAGGAACAGCAAGGAAACAGCCACCACATTCAGCGTTTTCTACAGACCCACGAATAACAGTACAGAGATAGAAGAACCCATGTGCGGGCGGATTTTGGAAATGTACTGATGTAGCAGGATTGTTGTTATGGGTGATTTCAACTTTCCCAGTATCAACTGACACATCCTTAGTGCACATGGTTTGGATGAAACGGTTTTTGTCAGGAGTGTTTCCTTACTTAGTATGCAGACAGACCAACGAGTGAAGAGGCCATTTTGGTGCTCTACAATGAGCGAGGACTGGTGTCAGATTTCGCAGTGGGAGAACACTTTGGTGACAGTGACTACAACTGTCCCACATTTACCATTAGCCATGGAGAGGGAAAGGAACAGTTACCGAGGGAAAATATTTAATTGGGGAAAAGGAAATTATGACGCTATCAGGAGTTCAGAAACACAGCCTGGGAGCAATTGTTCCACAAAAAGGCCATAGCTGACATGTGGAGACTGTTTAAGGATCAGTTGTTGTGAGTGATGCACAAATTTGTTCCTCTGAGACGGGCAAGAAGGGGTATGAATAAGGAACATTCAATGACGATAACGGAAGAGCTTTTCGTCAAAAGGGAGATGGCAGCTTATGTAAGATGGAGGAAGCAAGGATCTAGGACAGCTTTAGACGATTACAGGCTTGCTGGAAAGGAGCTCAGACAATCACTGAGGAGATGCAGGAGAGGGCACGAAAAGGCTTGGCAAGAAGGGTTAAGCAGAACCCAAAGGCATTTTACTCAGACTTGCGGGATAAGAGAATGATCAGGGAGAAAGAGCCGATCAGGGATAGCGTATGACACTTGTGCGTGGAGTCTGAGCAGATCAGGATGGAAGGGACTTTGTTGTGAAAGAGAATTTTGAGGAGCTGGGATACCTACTTGACCAGATCAAGATTGATGAAGGTGATGTGCTGGAATGTTTGGTAAACATATAGATTGATCAGGCCCCAGAGCTAGAACAGAGTTATCCGAGGCTGTGATGCAAAGTGAGAAAGGAGTTTGCTAAGCCACAGGCGAAGATCTTTGCCTCCTCGCTCACCACGGCAGTCGTACCAGATGATTGGATGTAGGCGAATATTGTTCCACTTTTGACCAAGAGTAATCGGGTAATCCAAGGCAATTACAGACCAGTCAGTCTTATATCTGTGGTCAGCAAAGTTTTGAATATAATTATGAGGGATGGGATTTATGACTACTTGGAAAAGCATAGCGTGATTAACGTCAGTCAGCATGGCTTTGTGAGGGGCTGGTCGTGCAGCACACATCTTATTGAGTTCTTTGAGGAGGTGACAAGACACGTCGATGAAAGTCGAGCAGTAGGCGTGGCTTATGTGGACTTCAGCAAGACATTTGATAAGTTTCCCATGGTCGGCTCCCTCATAAAGTCAGGAGGTATGGGATACAGGGAGAGTTGGCTTCCTTTATTCAGGATTGCTTGGCTGGCAGAAGGCAGAGTGTGGTTGTAGATGAAAAGTATTCTGCCAGGAGGTCAGTGTTGAGTGGCTCTGTTCTTGGGCCTCCGCCCTTTGTAGTTTTCATAAATGATTTGGATGAGGAGGTTGCGGGGTGGGTTAGTAAATTTGCAGATGAGACAATGGTTTGAGATACCATTGACAGTACTGAGGGCTACTTCAGGCTGCAGTGCGGCACAGACAGGATGTAGAGCTGGGCTGAGCATTGGAAAATGGGAATTCAACCTGGATAAATGCGAAGTGATGCATTTTGGAAGGTCGAACTCGAATGCTGGATATAGGAGTAAAGACAGGATTCTTGGCAGAGTGTGGAAACAGAGGGATCTTGGTGATCAAGTACATAGCTCCCTCAAAGTTGCCATCCAAATGAATAAGGTTGTTAAGAAACCATATGGTATTTTGGCTTTCTTTCATAGGGGATCGAGTTTAAGAGCCGTGAGGATTTGCTACAGCTCTATAAGTCCCGAGTGAGACAACACTTGGAATATTGCATCCCCTTGTGGTCACCTTTCTATAGAAAAGATACAGAGGCTTTTGAGAGGGTGCAAAGAAGGTTTATCCGGATCCTGGCTGGACTGAAGGGCTTTCCTTATGAAGAGAGGTTGAATGAGCTCGGAATTTTCTCTCGGGAGAAAAGGAGGAAGAGAGGTGACCTGATCAAGGCATACCAGATAATGAGAGTAATGCATCGAGTCAATAGCCAGACTCTATTCCCCAGGGAAGGATTGACTGGCACGAGGAGTCATGGTTTTGAGATATTAGGGGAAAGGTATAGAGTGGACATCAGAGGAAGATTCTTTATGCAGTGAGTTGTGAATGCATGGAATGCATTCCTACGGGTAGTGGTGGAAGCAGAGTCATTGGGGACATTTAAGTGACTGCTGGACACGCACATGGATCACAGTGAATTGACGGGTGCATAGGTTAGGTTATTTTATTTTCCAATAGGATTTATCCACGGCAAAACATCGTGGGCCAAAAGATCTGTTCTGTGCTGTATGCTTTTATGTTCTACGTTCGCTTGTTATTGTGAGAGTCCAGCAAAATTTCCTCTATGATGCGGACTGCAGATTACATTTCAGAGACTGCTTACGTCGATTCTGACTGCAATCCGCTTCCTACACCTGGTTTCACTGCGATGCTAACTTCAGGCCAATGTTGTCAAACAGCTTTACTGACATGATCACATCACACCACTCTTCCTGGATTATTTCGCACTGGTGCCGACTTCAGGTAACTATAGACCTTTTTTTGTGAGCATTATCACTGCGGCACTGACTGAAGGCCAGTATTTCTAGTATGCTTCCCTGTGTTTTCCATTCACTTCCAAAACTGTTGCTTTGCGTCGTTCGCTTCAGCCCATGCCCCCTTATACTGAACTGCAGATTGCAGGCTACTCATTCCATACTGTTTCCCTGTCATGATGGACTTATGCCCGAAGCATTGATTCTCCTGCTCCTCGCATGGTACAGGATGTGCAATGCTTTTCTATTACCAGACTATTACCTCCAACAACTGCAGTCCTCCCTTTCTCCCTGCTTCCAAGTGATGCTGACTTCAGGTCACAGTTACCAGTGTGGTTTCCTGAGACGGTCACAGCATTTCACCCTTCCCAGATTCCTTTGCTGCGATGCTGGCTCGAGGCCATTCTTGTTATTGTGAAATTGCAGTGAAAATATACAACGCTGTTTCCTGGAATCGCAGGACCGACATCTGAGGAAACATTGGATCGTTTGAGATGAAAACATGTGAGGACTGGAGAAGATAGATGCGGGAAAAATGTTCCCAAGTTTGGACAAGTCCAGAACTAGGACTCACTGCCGAGGGGAATACGAGGAAACCATTGAGGACAAAGATGAGGAAGATAGTTTTCATTCTGAGTTCTGAGCCTGTGGGATTTTCTCCAGCACGAAGCTACAACAGCCAGTTCATTCGATAAATTCAAAGACTGCTCAATGAGGTCCTTGTAGCTCAAGAGATCAAGTGGCATAGAGAGAAAGTGGGATTAGCATGTTGAAAGTGCATTATCAGCCACGATCATAATGAGTGGTGGTGCAGGCTTGAAGTGCGAATGTCATTTTACAGCTCCTATTTTCTGCGCTTTGACGTTTCTGTCCCTGGCAGATAAGAAAATGGTGATAGTTGTTCGAGGTCAGTGATCTCTCTTCCAGGGCATCTATGCAGGGCGTCCTCAAGGTAGCACCCTCGGCGCAACAGTCTTAAGTTGCTCATTTAATTACCTTCTTTACATCATATTTTCAGAAGTGCGAACGCTCAAAGATGACTTCAAAGTGTTCAACAACTTTAGTGATTCTTGAGGCACTGAAGCAGACCATTTTCAAATACAGCATGATCTGAATGACGTTGCGCTTGGGCTGACAAATGGCATGTAACAGTTGTGACACACAAATACCAAGCTATGATCATCACCGATAATACTGATCTAACTGCCACCCTTTGAAATTCAATGGTTTGAACTTCATTGAATCTCGCACGATTTAACACCTGAGAGTTACCATTGACCACAAAGGCAACGGGTCAAACCATATGAACAGAATGTCTGCATGTGCCAGTGTGGTGATATGAATTATGTGGCGACTAAGTCGACTCTTGAATTCCCAAAGCCTGCCCAGCATCTGCACGGCCCAAGTCAGGACTGACATGGAACACACCTCACTTGCTGAATGGGTGCAGCGAAATGCCAAAGAAGTTTGACGCCATTCAGGAGAACATAGCTTGCTTGACTGACAGGATATCCAAGTGCATTCACTCCCTCCACAACTAACGCTCAGTAGCAGCAGTGTATTCAATCCTCTAGATACAAAGCAAAATATCACCAAAGATCCTCAGAGCGCAGCTTCTAAATCCACGAACATTCCCATCGATGACGAGACGACAGCAGATACATGGGAACACGAACACCTGTAAGTTCCTCTCCAAAATTCCCAGCATCCAGACTCAGATGTGCACCTCACTTACTTCACATTTGTTTGTCAAAATCCTGAATTTCCTTCCCTAATGACACTATGACTTGTCTCACATCCTGTGGACGACTGCAGTTCAAGGAGGCAGGAACCACAAATTCCTCAGCTCAATCAAGTGCAGGCAATCTATGCTGACCAGTAAGTGATGGACAGATAACAAAAATAAAAAAAAGAACAATCACTCTGCATTTATTCCTACTCGTTCTTCCTCATTTCTCTATTCATTCTATCCAGCCCACAACTGAAACCTCCCACATCTGCAGACCTCACTGTCTCCATGGCAGAAACCAACATCATCTGTCCTCTCAGCCTTCTTATCTCGAAGGAGAAACGCCCCAACGTCTTGAATCTACTCTCTTATATGCCATTTCTTATTTGTATATCCATTTCTGTAGCCTGTTTGCAGTCTCTGCAATCTACTCACAATTTTGGTAAAATGTACACAACATGCCAAATGAGCTTTCAGGGGTGTAATGAGCAAGTACATCATCATCTCCGAGCTCTTGTCTTTCACGTCCTACCAATTAAGTCACGAACACCGCATGTTCGCTTGTTATTGTGAGATAACTGATCTCTTGACCTGTTCTGCCACCATCACTAATCCATGTGCATATGCAAACATGTCCGTCCCTCCTGTTTCCGCTTTTGATTTGGACTCCAGAATTTATATTGCCGTTCAAAGCTCTGACGACCAAAATACATCACGTTACGCCTGTGAGTACTTAAATTCTTCTAGCAACTCTCTGCCCACACCAATATCATCTCAAAGTAATTGTCGTGTTCCAAATTGACCTCCTCACAGTTTATCGTGTTTCCAAAATTTGTGTCATCTGTAAACTTGGAAGCTATCGAATGCATATAAAACTCCAGGTCAATAATGATACCACGAAGATCAATGGCTACAATATCGATCACCGGAAATATCTACTCGAAACATTTCTCCAAACCGAGTAAAAAACATTGAACATTGACATATAGAAAGTTAAAGATATAAGCTGCAGTACATCATTGGAAAATTATCCATCATTCAATATGATAATGGTGAGTTATTTACATCAGTCCCTGGTCCCACTTTCGCCCCCATAACATTTCAACGGTCCAGCTGGAAGAACTGTATCTAAGTCTTTTTTGGAAAATCTTCCAAGTTTCGTCACCAGAGGATTCCACAAACTCACCAGTCTCTGGCCGCAGACATTTCCCTTCATCTCAGTCCGAAATGTCCTGTCGCATAGCATTGGAATGTGCCTCCTGGTTCTATATGATTATTCTCAGTACACGATCAATGTGCAGCCATGAAGCTACTGTCTTTTCTATTTCATGACGAATAATGTTGCAGAAGCAAAGGAAACTGTGACTCTCATCTCTGCCTCTCGTGTGAGAGACGTGATACTACGCAGAGGTCTAGGAATGTTCTGCACATGTTGTACACTCGTGTAGCCTGGTTGATAACGTCAGAGAAGAGTTTTTTCGCCGGTGAGTTATTTTTCAGGATGTGTTGCATCAAGTGTGTAGGTAGCTGTGCATCATCTGCTCCAAAGACTACGTTGACTTAAATGGGCATTATTCATTGAATAATAATCAGAAATGAAAAGAATGGGTTGACAATAATGTGAGTTGGCATTCCTTCCAGGTATTGCTCATTCAGTGCCTACCTTTGACGAATTCTCACAAGATTGGGAATTGCAGTGGGAGGATGTCGATGGGAGTATGCCATAGCATCGTAGAAATTGAAAAGTAAAAGGCTCCTTTGAGCCATTCTGGGTGAGTTCAGCTACATCGTGGTCTCAGCTTGCACACTCTCTCTTACGAGGAGAAATTGAGGACGGCAGATGCTGGAGATCAAAATCGAGAATGTGGTGATGGAAATGCACAGCAGGCCAGGCAGAATCCGAGAAGCAGTCGCAAATCATTTCGATTCCTGAAGAAGGGATTATGCTCAACTCGCTGACTCACCTGCTCTTCGGATGCGGTCTGCCCTGCTACGTTTTTCCAGCGCCATAATCCGCACCTTCCCTTACTCACGAATTAACTTTCAACTGGTTTACCTACTTCTACACTACTCTGCTCTCAGAGGCTTCCTTCGCTGTCTTTACCTTGCCTCGTCATCTTTGAAAGTTAGAGATTCCACATTCCCGATTCTCCAAATCTCCAGTGAACATTTTCCTAACCTAAATGCATCAAAGAAGATCTGAACTGATTACAGAAATTACTGCAGGAATACAACAGTTCTGGCAATGTCTGTGCACAGAAAGCAGAGATAATGTTCCGAGTCAAATCATCATTTTTCTGAAGAAGGGGTCGTTTGACTAAATATATGAACTCTTCTTGTTCTCCACGGCTCTTCCAGACCGACAGAGTTTCTCCAGCAATTCCACTTTTTGTCATTATCCGATCTGGAGAAATCTGTCCTTTTATGTCAGAACTGCAATTCCAAGAATTTATGTGGTAAACCTTTACCGCAGAACCCGCAGAACAGGAACGTCATTCTGACGATATGGAAACCAAATCATCACACAGTACCCCTGGATTGGTGCCACCAATTGTAGGAATCCATCCATTCTGGAGTTTAGAGTCTTTTCAGAAAGAAAGCCATCGTTTGAAATTCAATCTGGAAATCTGTCGGTTTTGCACAAATGGACTGGGAAAAGAAGGCACGGAATGGATGATGAACAGTGATGAATATGTGCTGAACAGCAGTCATTTGTGATCTAAATATTCCCTGGAAGCCTATAAGGTATACAGACGTTTACTTAAGTAGGAAAACAGGAGAGCAATAATCTGGCATTAGACAGGATTGATTGAGAAGATTGTGGAGAATCCAAATACGTGCCTTAATTATATTAAAGCGAAAAGCACACTGACCTTCATCAGTGGCACTTTAGTACAGAAATGGGAGGTTACTTTTCCTTTATTATGTATACTGGTGAGGCGACACCTATAATATAGTGTTCAGTTTTGGTCACCTTGCCATTAGAAGGATGTTATTTAAATTGAAATAGAGCAGAAGAAATCCAGAAGGATTCTGCCTGTACACATAGTCTGAGCTATCGGGAGAGTTCTTGAAGCAAGGACATTTTCTTCGAGCTGAGGGCACTGTTGGGGAAGCTTACAGAGGCTCATAAGTTCATGAGAGGCCTGGATAGGGTTAATGCTCTCACTCTTTTTACCCACCTTTCTGGAATCGATGCACCAAGAGCATCAGATTAAGATTAAAGAAGAAAGCTTGAAAGAGAACCTGAGGGGAAACTACTTTTCACAGAGGGTAGCACGCATATAGAAAGAGCTGCGAGTGGAAGGGGTTGAGACACAGACATGAAAACATTTAAGAGGCATTTGGACAATGACATGGATATAAAAGAAATAGAAGGATATCGGAAAAGTGCAGAGAAATGGAGTTAGCCTTTCTAGCCACTTTGGTCGGTATGTACCAGTTTGGGCAAAGGGCTTGTTACTGTGATGTAGGTCTCTAAAATAATGAGTCTGTTAACGAAGGCATAGATTTTAAGTGCTGAGAGGCAATGATTTAACTTTCTGAAATGTTCGTTAGGGCACAGTTATTCTGGAATTCTTGTTACAGGAGAGAATTGATAGCACTGGAAAGGGTGAGGGCAGATGTTGGCTTTTCTGGACAGTTTTCAACATTCAGAGATTTTGGACCGGTGAGGTTGCTTTCCTTGATGCAGAGGAAATGGCCCCGAGCCATGATTAAGGCGTTTAAGTGATGAGGCGTGCAAGTAGTGTTTACAGGATAAATATTACCCGTTGAATGAGGGATTAATGACAGGGGGTCCAACAACGGAGAGTAAGAAGTAGGACGTTAACAGCTGATAGGAGGAAAAGGTATTCACCCAAAATGTGGTAGAAATCTGGAACATATTCCCAATTAGGGTGGTGGAACCACCAAAAGCCCAAAAAAGTTGTGTTGTGCTTGAATGTGCAGTCGTGATGAAATGGGGTTATGGACCAAGGATTGAAAATTGGTTTATTATAGTCAGATGCTTAGTTTTGATTAATCAGCCTGGATGAAATGACATCTCTCAGCCGAAATGTAATTCCATACGATTGCGAGAGTTTAAAAAAAAAATTTCAGCATATATTGGGAGCTATCAGATGTTTTACATTTCTAAATAGAGGAATACCAAGATGGAGTTCTTGGAATAATCTTGCTTAGGTAGGTAGACATTGATGTCTGACGTGCTCATATCCCCAATTACGATCACAATTGCAGTACATGAAGATTGAAGAGAAATGACGGACTGAAGGTTCACATTCAAATGAATTTCATTTTCCAGCATTATGTTGTAGGGCAGGTCATGCCCCAATAAGGTAGCATGAACCGTAACTTAACACTTTTTGATACCCGTACAGTGGATATTGCAGAAGTGACGCAGCTAGTCAATTCAATCGACTTAAAAAAACAGAATATATTTAAACACTGCAGTTGAACCTGACAAACGAAAACAGAATTCCGAACAACCATCTCTTTGAAAAATCAACTGATATAATACCATGACTTAACGAAGCCGTTACAATTCTCACAACATCCCACAAACTCATCTCTTGCCAAATGGTAAATTAAAACGCAGGTCTTCCAGGCAGATGAGTTTTCAGAGAGAACAATACGGCCTGAAACATCTGTTGATGCATGAAATCTATTTTTCTTGTCGTACCTTCTCTGCTACCAGCCGTTTTACTGACTGCCTGCTCAAACTCAAACGCCTTGAAAAGCCTGAGCTGGGAAAACAGGCCGCCTGTCATAGTTGAAAATAGCCTCCTCCAGATGTCAGCACCTCTTCCTTTATGAACCCACTTCAAGAAAACTGAAGGTTGACATAACCTTGGTAAAGGTGCAGTATGGTCATGATGACCATCGAACAATCGTACTAAATTATCTCAACGTCACACCTAATGAAATAATAGAGGGAAGTTCTGGCTGATGTTGTCACCATTACTTATTCATAACCTAAGATCATACGAAGTGGAAAGAAATCATTCCGATTAAGCTGTTTTGGGACAAAGCTGGATCCATATTTGAGACACTGGTTTCTCTGTTACGAAAACGATTGAAATGCAAATCATACTTCAACAGAAGTGTGCATAAATTCTATGCAGATTTTTATTTAATGTCCATATATCGGAAACGATTAGGGTTTTTGAAGAAATCTACATCGAGTTACGTTGAGTTGAATTGAAATGACATGAGTTTATTGTCACATGTACCAAGGCACAATGGAGAGATTTGTCTGGCGAGCAATACAGGCAGATTATACAGTTAAGTAGCATAGGTAGTGAATACTAGGTGACTAACAGCACAAAAATATTTGGTGAAGAAATGCAAAAATAAAAAGACAGGTACTGGCGAATGTTACTAGTTTGTGAGTCAATTCAGTATTCTAACAATAGTGGAATAGAAACTGTTACAAACCGGCTGGTGCGTGTGTTCAGGCTTCTGTACCTTCTCTCTGATGGTAAAGCTTGTAGAAAAATATTGCCAGGATGGAATGGATCTTTGAGAATGTTGGCAACCTTTATTTGACAGCGGGCCTGGCAGATAGATTCTATAGGTGGGATATTGGCCTTTGTGATTGTTCTATGATAGTTCCTAAAAATTAACAGCACCTTAAGTGAAGAAATGTATCATCCCTTCAACCCATATTTTCTGTTAGCAATGATGTGGAGGTACTGGCATTAGAATGGGTTGGAGAACGTCAGAGGTCACACAACCTCAGGTTACAACCTAGCAGGTTCAGTTGAAATCACAACCATTCGGAGCACTGTCCCTTCCTCACGGGAAGTCTCCTTCAGTTGACGAAGGAGAGCGTTCTCAAAGTTTCTTGGACTGTCTGCTGGTGTCATGACAAATCAGATACTCTTGCAAGATAACACATGGCTTGGAAAGGGTGGACGCTAGGAAATTGCTTCCGTTAGTCGAGGAGACTAGTACCCGTGGACACAGCCACAAAATTAGAGGGGGTGAATTCAGAACAGAAATGTGGAGACATTACTTCAGCCAGAGAGTGGCGGCCCTGCGGAATTCATTCCCGCAGAGTGCAGTGGAGGCCGGGACGCTAAATGTCTTCAAGGCAGAGATTGATAAATTCTTGAGGTCACAAGGAATTAAGGGCTACGGGGAGAATATGGGTAAGTGGAGTTGAAATGCCCATCAGACATGACTGAATGGCGGAGTGGACTCGATGGGCCGAATGGCCTTACTTCCACTCCTCTGTCTTATGGTCTTATGGTCTTATTGACCATATTGTCTGAACCCTCGAAGTCGGGCTCCGAGTCCTATTTCAAGATTCTCCGATCTATGTAAAGCAAAACTGTCTGCGAATCAAATTTGGAATTTTTTCCAAGAATATTAACAGTTTGAAATACAATTTTTTTTTCATATAGTCCACAGTTTACTGACTGATACTTCTGAATCATTCTTCATTCTCGCCTATCTGCTTGAAATATCGTAGCGATATTGTCCCCATAAGAGGCACTCTGACTTGTTTCCCTTGCGGAGGAGCCCTGTCACATTGGTGCCGTAATGTCTCCTCAGACAGGCAGCGGTGTCAATAGCTGTGACTTCTCCCTGGTTGATTTTTTTTTCAGTAAGATGAAAAAATAATGAATGAACACAACAAGACTCACACAGACTCAACAGATTTCCTTTCACATCGCTATTAATTTGGTTGTTCCTGGAGGTGCCGTTTTGCATTGTGTTGCCAAGGTGTTTCTGGCTATCCATTCTACCTATGCCTCTTATCATCTTGTACATCTCTATCAGGTCACCTCTCATCCTTCTTCGCTTCAATGAGAAAAGGTGCAGCCTCCTCAACCTCTGTTATTAATACATATCCTAAAACCCATGCAGCAGCATCCCGGTAACTCTCCTCTGCACCCTTCTTAAAACTTCCAAAACTGATGACAACATACTAACTGTGGTCGAACCAGTGTTATTTCGAGCTGCAGAATAGCCTCGCTGCTCTTCAACAGGATAAATAATACTTTAACTTGTTAAGGATGGCAACAGAGTAAAATCCTTTTTGAGTTTTATTTCAGTGGTGCTGTCAGAATAAGGTATGTTTTGCTGAAAATGTCGTGGTAGTGAAATCAAATTATATCTGGAACACAGTGCCTTACTCTTGTCATTTGAAAAACATACATATTCGGATCTGTGCTATTCCCATAATACACCTTGGCTTGAGGGTTGGATGGGAATGGGGAGGGGTGGGGGGGAACATTTGACGTCTGGTCTGCTCTCGTCCATAACAATAAAAATGACCAATGAACTTCTGCATTGAGACGAAGTCCTTCAGGAATACTGGCGCGACACGAGCATGATTAGGGAAATGTTAAGTTTTCAAAAAGGTCTCTGCCATTGCAAGTTTATGAAAGGAAGTACAAAATAAAGAGAAACATTGCTTGAACAACAGCTGGTCAATCATTCAAGTCACATCTCGAACTAATTTGAACACTAACCTAAAAAACCCCTTCTGAATCACCTTCAATCTTTCCAGCTGGATGAATGTGCTCTTTGTAATATGAATTCGAAATGCTATTTATTGCTGTTATGCCATAATATAAGAAAAATAAAGTGTTCGCACCACAGAAAAATGAATCTGCAGGATATCCTAAAGAAAAAAAATGTCAAAGACCCTTTGCATTTCTGTGTCATTATAATCAAGTTTGGTGTTCGGACTTTTCAGTCTCTTACGGATTTGAAAACTCACTGCAAGTGTCTAAGGAAACAAAATGAAAACGGAAGGGTGCAATGAAGTTCAAACCGAATGCAAATAATCTACATTCACGCATCCAGGATTATTTGTTATACAAAGTCGTCAGGTTTTGTTGAAGAAAAGAGGGAAAAACAGTGATTGTTGATGGAACTAACGCCGTGGTTCGGTCAGTGCAATTATTTGGTTTTGACTTTGACCGCAAATTGCTGCAAATTTACCAAAGGGGAGATTAAGCGTGGACGAGACTGAATACTCTGTGGCTGAACAACGCAGAGCATGAACAACACTGCACACAGGGGAAACCAGAAAGAAAGATGATGTAAACATAAAAGGTACAGTTAGTAAGTTTGCATTTGAAGGTGTAGTGGACAGCGAAGAGAGTTACCTCAGATTACCACAGGATCTTGACCAGATGGGCCAATGGGCTCAAAAGTGGCAGATTGAGTTTAAATCAGATAAATGCAAGGTGCTGCAGTTTGGGAAAACAAATCTTAGCAGGACTTATACACTTAATGGTAAGGTCCTCGGGAGTGTTACTGAACAAAGAGACCTTGGAGTCCAGGTTTATATCTCCCTTAAAGTGGATTTGCAGTTAGATAGAACAATGAAAAATGCGTTTGGTATGCTTTCCTTTATATGTTAGAGTATTGAGTACAGGTGTTGGGAGGTCATGTTACAGCTGTACAGGACGTTGTTTCGACCACTGCTGGAATATTGTGCGAAGTTCTGGCATCCTTCCTATCGAAAGGATGTTGAAAACTTGTAAGGATGCAGAAAAAAAGATAAACAAGGATGCTGCCAGGCTTGGGGGATTTGAGCTGTAGGTAGAGGTTGAATATGGCTCCTGGAGCGTCGGAGCATGATGGCTGCCCTTATGAAAGTTTATAAAATCATGAGCGTTACCGATAGGATAAATAGAAAAAGGTTTCGCCCTGGTGCCCGGGAGTCGAGAACAAGAGGACGTAGGTTTGGGATGAGTGGGGAAAGATATAAAAGAAAGCTAAAGGACAATGTTTTCACACAGATGTTGGTGCGTGTATGGAATAAGCTGCCAGATGAAGTGGTGGAGTCTAGTGAAATTGCAACATTCAAAAGACATCCGGTTGGGTGCATGAATCGGTTCATTGAAAGCACGTATTACAGCTTTTCAAACATAACACGTTGTCCATGTAAATTCTGAGCGCAAATCCCTGTCTGTTATCAATGTGCTTGGACACTCTCCAGCCCAAATAATCATGCAAAGCTATTTCGGAATTCTTGAATACCTACAATGCTCTGAAGAATTGCGTTTCAGGAGATATATACTGTTCAGAGAGGTTTCACGAGATTGCAAGCATTTATGGAAGTACTATCCTCGGAGAAGAGGATGAACAGTTGGAATCGTTGGGATTCAGCAGAATGGTCGGTAAGAGGGCGAAGCACTCAAGGATGTAGAATGGAGGTAAATGTAGACAGAATGTAATCTTTGCCCTCGTGAATCTATTTCGGACCTGACGGAATGATCTCAGAATAAGGGGGCCCGCACTTTGGACAGAGTAATGAGCAATTGCTTCACTCAGAGGGTATCACAGGGTCCAAGTTAATAACATTTGCAATGGCCCCTAACCTGAGATTAACTCACAGCGTAACAGTATGTCCCAGGGAAACAAGAAAAATCACAGGAGACACAATCTGAATCATGCACTGAATGTCTCCGTGCACCTTCCCCTGATATGAATACTCCACATTACTCCTGTTGAAGGGCTTGTGCCCGAAACGTTGATTCTCCTGCTCTTCGGATGCTGTCTGACCTGCTGTACTTTACCACCGCCTACGTTTCGATTCTGATCACCAGCATCTGCAGTCCATACTTTCTTGTCAGTCCAGCCCAATCCTAATGTAATAACCTGATCATCATGCATCACGAAGTGTAAACATGTCCTAACCAGCTCAATATCCTATTCGCCAAAATCACACTCCACAGATAAATCCCCAGACTTTCATTCATCACCAAAATCGCCAACTCAGTCCACTATTTCTGATTGCTGAAGTGTCGTCATGCTAAAGGAAATTGCCTGCAGTTATATCCCGGGTATTGGTGTATAAGCAACAACATGGTGGGGCTATTATATTCACTCGTGTGTTGTGTGTTTGCTGGTGTGGCAGTTGCCCTGAGAAGGTGATGGGAACAGATTCAGTGTGGTGCAGGGAACCCGCAGTACTCGCACCAAGCAAGTTCCAGGATTTTAACCCAGTGACACTGAAGGAGCAGTGATATAATTCTGTGCAAGAATGGTGAGTGAACAGGAGGGGAACTTGTCGTGGTTGATGTTCTCAAGCCAATGTTATCTTGTCATTATAGAAGGTCGTGGTTATGATTTTGTATGGTCATGTCAAAACAGTTTTTTAAACTGTCTGCAATGCATCATGAGCATGGAATTCAGTGCTGAAACAAACCTGGATGATGACAAGTTTCTTGCGCACTGGTGGAAATGCAGCCGGGACAAGTGGAGAGGTTTCAGTCCAACTTGTGACTTGTCAATGTGGAATAATATTGAGGAATCAGAGGTTGCACAATGTTCTAAGAGTCTGAACTGCTCTTCGGGCTCGTGTACGTGTCTGAGTAAACCACGTCAGCTTCCGCTCAGTGTCAACCCCCACAATGTTCTTTCTGGAGATAGAGAATTCATGGATAACCATGTAAGCATCATGAAAGGCTTGGAACATAGAAGCAAGAATTATATTGAACAATGTCTTATGTTTGTAAAGGTATAATCATACGTGCATTGGATGAACAGGCACATCACAACACTCAAATCAGAACCAGACAGTCATTCAGAGAGATTACAAATCATCACTTTAGTCCAAGGGGGACAACTCTCTCGAAACATTTATGAGACATTTACACTTACACTTATTGACAATACGTGAACACCCAGAGAACAGAGTACTACCATTCTCACAGACCTTGGTGCAAATCTGAAGTATAGGCACTGAGAGCTTGGTGAACGTAACTTCAATAGGGTAGAAATGAGCAAGAAACACAAAAAAAGTGACTGAGTTAGTGCTGGAGAGGTGAGGAGATATGTGACTTACTCGTCAGGTCTGTCATAAATCTTAAGAAGACCTTGCAAATGTCCAAAATCTGTTTTGCCCACTTTGTGTGAAACACTCAATTGGCTGTTTACAACTAATGCTAGTGGGATACACCGGTACTCAATCAAACAGGCCTGTGTTTGTCCTCTGAAATTCATTCATTTGCATTCGATGTTGTCACGGTTTCCAACTCTGTTTAGTTACTTCACATGATCAGTGTAATGCATTGATAAGGGAGTCTTAGTTTTTCCACTTTATTCCCCAAGCTAAACATCTTTCAGAGTCAGAGGAATACTTCAGCTCTCGTCATTTGTTTTTACCAAATTTTCAAGAAGGGAAAAAAAAACACTTTAGAATATCGTGCAAAAGGAATGTCCCCGTGGAGCTACTGATGAGCATAAAATTAAGATCCTGGTAATCGGTCATCACAGAATCAAACTGAAAAGGTTTGCCTACAGAAGCAAGAGACACCATACAGCGCACTGAACATGCACGCTGTGATTCGAACAGTGAGAAAAATATTCTACGTGATCGTAGCTGTCATTGGCTTGCCTGGTGAGTGAAGATAGTCACTGAGGCTGTTCAAATCTGTGCCTGACATAGCTTTTGTGATTGTCCAGTGGGCAACAATGTTACCTGCAAGAACACGTTGGGTCAAATATCCTGGAGATAACGCTGTGGTTTCGTTTTGCTGCTTCCACTATTTCAATCTCTCCCCACTATATTATTGCAAACAGTGTTGGACGGTTCCTGGAGGACCAAAATCGCCGATGAATGTTATCTGAAGGACTATAGTCGATTGTACAGAGATTGAATGGAACGAAACTTGGATTTTATGTTTCTATCGTTAAGAGGCAGAAACGCATTTTAAAAAAAAGTCAAAAAGGAGCATTTCGAAGAAAACTCATGGATTAAAAAAGAAAACAACTGAACATATTCTGGCTGACGCACTGGCTGTCTGAAGAGAAGTGAATGAAAGCAGCAAGTACATTTAGACACAGCGAGGTCAAGAGGCAGAAGAAGTCCGAAACAGCAGAACCCCAGTTTACAGGTGGACTGCACAGTTCGCTTGTTTGGGCGTGTGTCTGCGGGCCGGTCTTGCAGTTGCTTCGAAGAAATACAGGAACTGAATTTTGGATGTGTTTGAGACATGCGATGGATCTCTTTCAGGCACTTGATAAAGGACGCATCACAAATGATCTGCAGGTTTCTTCAAAACTTCAGAGAAAGATGCTGTGGAAAGCAGACACTGCTGCTTGCAGAAATTTGCCAACGTAGAAACCTATTGCAGTCAGATGAAATGAGTAAGAAGCTTGAGCATGGATAGAGTAGTTATCCTTCATTGAGGTTGGAATATTCTGAAGATTATCGTTCAGATTATGTATTGATTCTTTTGTCTGATGTTAGGATTACATTCATTTCGCAATGTTCTTCGGAAACATGGTACAGTTCATGTACTCTCTCTCTCTCTCTCTGTCTCTCTCTCCACTCCCCACACCGTCTCTCTCTCTTTCTCTCGTGGAATGATCTTTTCTGTTATGTTTTTAAAACTATATTGCCAGTACATTTTGAGCAGATCGAGTTACTGAACGCTATGGCAAACAGCTCAAAAGTAAAGGTACTGGGCAACAAAGATAGGTGTCGCACTCTGAACAGACCTTTGGTTATAAATCCGGAAGACTTCTACAAATCAAAATGAAGCCTTGGGTATCGCTGTAAATTTTCAGGCACGAGATATACAAATCTTAGAATTTCGCGTCATGTGCAGACAGGGTGGTTAAAGAGGTGCGGAACAGGCTTGCTTGTTTGACGAAAAGAGCTGAGATCTTATGTTTAAATTACACAACACATTGCTGTGGCATCTTCTGGAGTACTGTGTCCAGTTATGATTGGCTCATGATTGGAAGGACATTGTTAAGGTGGTGAGGGTTTAGAAAAGATTTGCCAGGATGTTGTCGAGAATGAAGTGCTTGGGTTAGAAAGGGAGGCTGGAGAGGTGTAGCCGGTTCAGGCGTAACCTTTCTGTGGGTCATAAAAATTCATTGCCCCTCTCACCTTAATGAAGGTTATAATTAGGGTCAATGGCGGGTGTCTTAACCTGACAGGGAGAGATTTCACGACATTCCGCCGATAATTTTAAGATGTGAGTGGAAACGTTTCAAAAGGACTTGAAATACATTTTTTGTGTACAGAGAACAATTCGTATGTGAAATGAACACCAGGAGGAATACTGGAATACTTCCAAAGTACATTTTGTTAAGTACATGACTTCGAAATGTTTTGAGTAAAAGTGGTCAATTTTGGGCAGATGGCGTTAGTTTATTTTGGTATTATCGTCAGAATGAACTAGTTGGAATGAAGATCCTGTTTCCATGCTGCATGACTTGGTGAATTCATACATACTGCCAGCGGATGATATCACAGAAGCATATCATAGAATGTGGAATGGTGCATCTTACCCCATTGACGATATATTACGGTTAGTAGCTGTGAGTCAGGAACTGCTCTGAGGCTGGGTCCCTGCATAGATTTGAAAATAAAAATCTGTTCCATTCGACTGTATATTCAGTGGCGTATACATCATTATCGATTTATATCAATGAGCTGCACCAAATGCTCTGTCTTGCAGTAAAGTTATATTCAGCACTTCCTGGAGCTGAGATATATATTTCCCAGAATCCAGGCTTGAAAGCTTGAACTTAAATTGGTCTGAATGAATCAGGCAGGTTCAAAACTGCCTGTGCATTTATTCCTCATTCAAACTCTGATTGAACACTTTCCTCTTGTAAACAGCATTCTTCATGCTTATGTCACACATGTATTAATACTGGAGTTGTGACTTTCAGTACTGTGTTGATTTAATATTGATCACATAAATAATTATTTTAACAAGTCTGTGTTGATGAAAACGAACTTTTAGCACTTCGCCTCAGTAATGGAGAATGTTCTTCTGCATTGATCATTTTTACCCCTTCTCCCTCTCTTACAGTCAATTTACTGACGGTCGGGATCCTATTTCGGGGTAACTGTGGTCTCTCGTCCTGCAGCAGGTGCTACCTGCTGGCCATGGCAATGGTAGACCTATTGGTCGTTATCATTGAGATCATACTCGGTCGAATCAATCATGATTTCTTTCCACCATTTTTCCTGGACATCACCCCTGTGTGTACTGTTCATTATGCTCTGCGCCATTTGCTCGTAGAGTGTTCCGTCTGGTTCACAACTGCTTTCACCTTTGATCGATATGTCACCATTTGTTGTGAGAAACTGAAAATCAAATACTGCACTCAAAAAACTGCAACTGTCGTTCTCGCAACAACCAGCAGTCTGTTGTTTCTAAAAAATATCCCTATATACTTCAGATTTGTACCTTATGAGATTATTAACAATGTCCCATGGTACTGTATGAATTCAGATGCATATAATTATGACCCTGTGTGGAGAGGATTTAACAACTTTGAAAAGATTCTCACACCAATATTCCCTTTTGGTTTAATTCTGTTTCTCAACGCTTTGACAGTCAAACACATTTTAGTAGCCAGTCGAGTCCGGAAAGGTCTGAAGGGTCAGATTAAGGGACAAGATTCCAGCGACCCAGAGATGGACAGTAGAAGGAAGAGTATAATTTTACTCTTCGTCATATCTGGCTGCTTCATTTTTCTGTGGATTTGGTATATTTTATATTATTTCGATGTTGATGATCCCTTAGATAGCCATGGTAAATACATATTTCAACAAGTTGCCTACATGCTGCGGAATTTGAATTGCTGCACGAATACCATTGTCTATGTGGCATCTCTATCCAAGTTCAGAGCGAAGCTCAGAAACCCACTGGAAGCTATTTTTGCATGAGTAATTCAACCAGATAAAAAGTAAATCAACTGAGAGCCACACTGAGAGTGGTCGATCACATAAGAAAATTAGCCTTCTGGATTAAATAAACGTCAAAGAGCTGTTATCAACTGACAAGACGAGACAGGCAGTTGGAAAACGAGAATAATATTGGTTTGACTTATCGAATATCGAACAGTACAGGTTCAAAAAAAAAAAGAGAAGACTGTCGGATTACCTGAGACAAATGGATAGGAGGAAATATTCAAGTTATTCATGATAAAAAATACACAAGAAATAGAAATAGCAGGAGTTAATTCAGCCCTTTGAAGAAGATGGAACATTCACAGAAACCTTGGTAGATCACCTGTCACAAGACTGCTTTATTGCGCCATCTCCAATTCAGTTGTTGTTAAACTGTGGAAATTTAACAATCCTAGTGCTGAACTTAAAATACGAGTTATGGAAATAAGCGGGGGAGTCATACATGCCAGAGAAAATTCAGCAAAGTGCAAGATCTGGATTTCAGTTGAACACTGATAAAGCCAATAGATAAAAAAGTCGAGGTGCTTCGTGAAGGACAGGGCAAGATCGATAGCTTCTCATGCATTTGCACTCGTTGTCAGATCTTACGTCTGCCAAGGGAAAGAACGATATTTTCACCAAATTAAATGCTGTGCACTGTGCAAACCATCTTTGTGTCGTTTCGCTTATAATTCTGATGACATTCACTTTGAGAAATAACTTTTGAACTTGAATTCGTTCCAAACCTGCTGGTATGTCAAGGCTATCACTCCCTGTGCGTTCGAGTCAGACTCAGGGTTTTTGCTGGAGAGTATGTATATGGAAAAGCACAGCAGGTCAGGCAGCATCCGAAGAACAGGACAATGGACATTCCGGGCATGAGCCCTTCATCAGGGTTTATGTGGCAGTCTATACAAAACCAACTGCTGAGCTGGGCTTGAGCTAGGTATATATCAAATAGAGACATCGATGATATAATTATAGTTCATTTCCCACCACTTCACGTTGATTCCTGTTAATGAGTGCAGAATATATCACGTGCAGACCATTCGTTATTTGAGCAGAAGTAGAATTGATAGTGATCATTCACACTTGTCGTTTTCATCTTCATGACTTTCATGCGTACATCCCCATGTCAATCACATCAGGGAGCCCTTCATCCATTACGCTATTCCCTCAGCCTCGAATATTGCACGGTCTGGCCTCACACATCCCACACTGCATAAACTGGGCATTAGCAAATGCACAGCTGTCTGATCCCGAAATCAAACACTGCCCAATTATCAAACCGTCCTGACTGCTCGCTGTCCATTCTCAGACGCCTTTTTGACTGTTACGTTGAAATACACAGGCTTACCCGTGTTCACCAATTCTTTCTTAACATGCTTCCACCCAACAAAACTTCTAGAACTCCAAATGTGACAATCGCCTCCTCCACCCAGTTTGCTTATCTTTCTCTGTGTAACATACTTTAATCTGGCAAATACACAGAATCTGTACACATGGTCAAATTCGCATAATTGGAAATTCATACAAGTTTTCAGCTCTTCCATCCGTTGTAACGCTGCACAGCGCTGCAAGAATCCATATTTTTAAAGGCATTCTAAACTGCACCTGTTCCTAAGTTTACACTGTGTTGACACCTATTAAAATCTCGACACATCTCGAGCTGCTGCTCTCATCTGTGTCTCCATAAACACTGCGAGTTTGCGAAGCCCTCACGTTGCAAGTGACGTCCCATAGAACTGAGAATGTTTCCAATCTGTACAACATCCGCCATCCATAACAACACACAATGCAACCTCCCCTGCTTCATTAAGCGCCTCTTCCTCTGTGAACTCGTCCATGTACGCAAGTTCTCCGGATTCCTGTAATCGCTTCCAGCCACAACAGTATTCTTTTTTTATGTAATCTTGTTCAGGAAAGTAGCACTCACGAAGATCACAAGTTTATCTGCAGATACGATCTTCCCAATAACGTTTATAAATACAGGCTGTCGCGATCTATGCACCCTTCACTCTGTGCCAAGCAACTGACATACTTTGGAAAGTCCTCGAGCCATTATTGTCTACTCTAGCATTGTACATATCCTGGCACAAAATAATCGTTCCTTTCTTTGTAAAACTCTGAATTAACTCCAGCCGTTCTGCCATCTGTGACAAATTCTACGTTGTTCAAACGCACCTATACCTGTATTCATCCATTCCAGTTTCCACGACATATGCAAGTCCTTCAGTCCCGACAACGTACTCTTAACAGTGCAGCTTCCACCAGTTGCGATGGCATGACTTACTTCTGACCAAATAATTTATTCAACAATAGGGGCGGAACGATGGCTTAATGATGAACTCGGCTGCCGAACAGAGCCATGGACCCAGGCTTGATTCCCACCTCGGATGACTGTCTGTGTGGAGTTTGGACATTCTCCCCGTGTATATGTGGGTTTGTTCTGGGTGCTCCAATTTCCTCCCACCGTCCAAAGATTTGCAAGTTATAGTGGATTGGCCATGGTAAACTGCCCGTAGTGTTTGGTGCATTAGTTAGGGGAATGAGTCAGGGTATTTACTTTCCGGAGTGTCGGTGTATACTTGTTGCACCAAAGGTCCTGTTCCACAGTGTCGGAATTCTAATCTAATCTAAAAACAATCTAATTACCAAAATGGTGGCAATCGCAGGGACCACCAAGAGCTCTACACATTTCTGATCATTGCTATAATCATTGTTACTGACGTGTAAGCAAAATCAACGTTTAGCATCGCAATAGGCGTGGTTGCTGCTGTTTTGCAGGTCGTTTCGGTGTAATAATCACTGCAGCCCACTCTTCACAGACAGTTTCACTGCATTCACCACTGCAGGTTTCTCTTGCCACATTGAAACACTATGATGTTGATTCCAGCCTCTCCTTGTGGACTATTTTATCGTAATGCTAATTGCAGACAACCCCACGCAGCCATTTCCATTTCTATTTGACTGCAGAGCCATCAAAATCCCTCATCGGTAAATGACAAGGCAGTCTTCCCAGACATTTTCACTGCGTTTACACTCCAGGCCACTCACCTTAGCCTAGTGACTTTAATTGTGATGCTGATTGCTTGCCCTTCTTCCCAAACTGCTTCATTGAAATGCTGGCTTCAGGCGACTCATTCTCGGTTAATTTAGATTCGATTCATTACAGTTTGGAAACAGGCCCCTCGGCCCAACAAGTCCCTCCGAAGAGCAACCCACCCAAACCCATTCCCCTACATTCATCTCTGACTAATGCACCAAACACGACGAGCAACTAAGCAAGGCCAATTCACCTAACCTAATTTAATATGAGGAATACTTCAAATCACTCTTCCAACCCCTTTTCACTTCTTTGCCCACTGCTGCACACTCTCCTCATTCTGCTACACTGTGTTGCTGAAGTCAGTTGTCACTTTGTGAACTAAACCTGTGCATTTCTCATCGCACGGCATTCTTCCCACATTTTTGTGTGAAAGTTAAATGGGCCTTGCTACGGCCACACCTTGAATATTATGCGTAGTTTGGTCTCCCGTCTAAGGAAAGACATTCTTCCAAGAGGGAGGAACGGATGATTGCTGGGAAGGTGAGTGTAACTGTTTAAAATATTTGCCTCTAGCGTCGGGGCCTCCATTTGCCGAGAGGTGAGAGAGAGGAGTGAAGGACTATTGGAGAGGTGAGTTAAAAACATTGTTTTAACAGAGCGGTGAGGAGAGAGGGTGGAGAGAAGAGAGGGCTGCCAGAAAGTTCTTTTTAAGTGTGTGAAATCTAAACCCGGACCACACACCGTATGTACTCCCTCCCACCCACCACCTATATTCTTACGAAGAGGCTGTAGACTCGGTAAGTTTACAGGTTTGCTAATTTTTTTCTTCTCTTCCTTTGTTTTGTCCTGTGCAGACTTTCAGAGTAGTGGGATATGGATGTTAGGGCAGTTGTGCACTCCTCCTACAGATTATAGCGGGTGAGAGACACTCCGCATGTCTCTGCCGATTACATTTGCGTGAAGTGCACCCAACTCCAGCTCCTCGAAACACGACTTCGTGTAGTGGAGCTGGAGCTGGATAAACTGTGGATCATCCAGGTGGCTGAGCGAGAAATTGAGAGAATGTACAGGGAGGTAGTCACTCCTCAGACAGGGGATAACGATAGTTGAGTTACAGTCAGGAGGAGGAAAGGGAGCTGACAGTCAGAACAGGGATCCCTTGTGGTCGTTCCCCTCAACAATAAGTATAACGTTTTGCATACTGCCAGTGGGGTTGGCCTATCTGGGAAAGTCATAGTTACCAGGTCGCTGGCACTGTGACTCAGAAGGGAAGAGGGGGAGAACAGAAAAGCGCTGGTGGTAGGGAACTCAATAGTTAGACGGTTTGACAGGAGATATTGTGGTCAGGAATGGCACTGCTGGAAGGTATGCTCCCTTCCGTATCAGGGTCCGGGTTGTCATCAATCGCGTTTACAGGATTCTGAAGGAAGTGCTTGAGCAGTCAGAAACCGTGGTGCATATTGACACCAAAGATATAGCTAGGAAAGGGATTGTGGATCGGAAAAGTGACTACAGAGAGCTACATTAGATACTGAAGAGCAGAAAGAGCAGAACAGTGATCTCGGGTTTGGAACAGGTACCACTAAATAGTGAGGTAAAGAACAGTCAGCGAATACAGCTTAACAAGTGGCTGCGAGGCTGGTGCAGGAGGGAGAACGTCACATACCTGGTACATTGGGACACCTTCTGGCAAGGTGGGACCTGTACATGAAGGATGGGTTGCACCTGAACTGGAGGGACAAAAATGACTTGGGTGGGATGTTTAGTCATGTGGTTCAAATGTGTTTAACTGAGTTTGACAGAAGGGTGGGAGTCAGAGCCACATATCTGAGAGGGGGCAGTTGCCGATGGAGCAGTGACAGGAGATAGTAAAACTATCGGGAAGGATTCTCACGCGATTTAGCAAAGGAATCGGTTAAAATGTGTCTGCTTTAATGCAAGGAGTGTCAGAAGTAAGAGTGATGAACCTACGGCATGGATCAGTACTTGGGGCTATGATGTTGTGACCATAACGGAGACATGGGTTTCACAGAGGCAGGACGGGTTGTTTGATGCTCCAGGGTTTAGAAAACTTAAAAAGAACAGGGAGGGTGGAAAAAGAGGAGGGGTCAAAGTTTGTGCGATGATTTGTAGCTCGGATGCTCGTTGTGGTTTTGTTCGCCGAGTTGGGAATTTGTTTTGCAGACGTTTTGTCCCGTGTCTTGGTGACATCCTCAGTGGTTGGGAGCCTCCTGTGAAGCGCTTCTGTGATCTTTTCTCCGGAATTTGTAGGGACCACTATAAATGCCGGAGAAAAGATCACAGAAGCGCTTCATAGGAGGCTCTCAAGCACTGGGGATGTCACCTAGATATGGGACGAAACGACTGCAACACAAATTCCCAGCTCGGCGAACAGAACCAAAACAACGGAAGATGGGGTGTAGCATTGTTTATCAGAGAGAGCCTCATAGCTAGAGAAAGGAAGGTTGTTGAGGAAGGTTTGTGTACCAAGTCAGTGTGGTGAAAGTTAGGAACAGCAAGGAAACAGCCACCACATTCAGCGTTTTCTACAGACCCACGAATAACAGTACAGAGATAGAAGAACCCATGTGCGGGCGGATTTTGGAAATGTACTGATGTAGCAGGATTGTTGTTATGGGTGATTTCAACTTTCCCAGTATCAACTGACACATCCTTAGTGCACATGGTTTGGATGAAACGGTTTTTGTCAGGAGTGTTTCCTTACTTAGTATGCAGACAGACCAACGAGTGAAGAGGCCATTTTGGTGCTCTACAATGAGCGAGGACTGGTGTCAGATTTCGCAGTGGGAGAACACTTTGGTGACAGTGACTACAACTGTCCCACATTTACCATTAGCCATGGAGAGGGAAAGGAACAGTTACCGAGGGAAAATATTTAATTGGGGAAAAGGAAATTATGACGCTATCAGGAGTTCAGAAACACAGCCTGGGAGCAATTGTTCCACAAAAAGGCCATAGCTGACATGTGGAGACTGTTTAAGGATCAGTTGTTGTGAGTGATGCACAAATTTGTTCCTCTGAGACGGGCAAGAAGGGGTATGAATAAGGAACATTCAATGACGATAACGGAAGAGCTTTTCGTCAAAAGGGAGATGGCAGCTTATGTAAGATGGAGGAAGCAAGGATCTAGGACAGCTTTAGACGATTACAGGCTTGCTGGAAAGGAGCTCAGACAATCACTGAGGAGATGCAGGAGAGGGCACGAAAAGGCTTGGCAAGAAGGGTTAAGCAGAACCCAAAGGCATTTTACTCAGACTTGCGGGATAAGAGAATGATCAGGGAGAAAGAGCCGATCAGGGATAGCGTATGACACTTGTGCGTGGAGTCTGAGCAGATCAGGATGGAAGGGACTTTGTTGTGAAAGAGAATTTTGAGGAGCTGGGATACCTACTTGACCAGATCAAGATTGATGAAGGTGATGTGCTGGAATGTTTGGTAAACATATAGATTGATCAGGCCCCAGAGCTAGAACAGAGTTATCCGAGGCTGTGATGCAAAGTGAGAAAGGAGTTTGCTAAGCCACAGGCGAAGATCTTTGCCTCCTCGCTCACCACGGCAGTCGTACCAGATGATTGGATGTAGGCGAATATTGTTCCACTTTTGACCAAGAGTAATCGGGTAATCCAAGGCAATTACAGACCAGTCAGTCTTATATCTGTGGTCAGCAAAGTTTTGAATATAATTATGAGGGATGGGATTTATGATTACTTGGAAAAGCATAGCGTGATTAACGTCAGTCAGCATGGCTTTGTGAGGGGCTGGTCGTGCAGCACACATCTTATTGAGTTCTTTGAGGAGGTGACAAGACACGTCGATGAAAGTCGAGCAGTAGGCGTGGCTTATGTGGACTTCAGCAAGACATTTGATAAGTTTCCCATGGTCGGCTCCCTCATAAAGTCAGGAGGTATGGGATACAGGGAGAGTTGGCTTCCTTTATTCAGGATTGCTTGGCTGGCAGAAGGCAGAGTGTGGTTGTAGATGAAAAGTATTCTGCCAGGAGGTCAGTGTTGAGTGGCTCTGTTCTTGGGCCTCCGCCCTTTGTAGTTTTCATAAATGATTTGGATGAGGAGGTTGCGGGGTGGGTTAGTAAATTTGCAGATGAGACAATGGTTTGAGATACCATTGACAGTACTGAGGGCTACTTCAGGCTGCAGTGCGGCACAGACAGGATGTAGAGCTGGGCTGAGCATTGGAAAATGGGAATTCAACCTGGATAAATGCGAAGTGATGCATTTTGGAAGGTCGAACTCGAATGCTGGATATAGGAGTAAAGACAGGATTCTTGGCAGAGTGTGGAAACAGAGGGATCTTGGTGATCAAGTACATAGCTCCCTCAAAGTTGCCATCCAAATGAATAAGGTTGTTAAGAAACCATATGGTATTTTGGCTTTCTTTCATAGGGGATCGAGTTGAAGAGCCGTGAGGATTTGCTACAGCTCTATAAGTCCCGAGTGAGACAACACTTGGAATATTGCATCCCCTTGTGGTCACCTTTCTATAGAAAAGATACAGAGGCTTTTGAGAGGGTGCAAAGAAGGTTTATCCGGATCCTGGCTGGACTGAAGGGCTTTCCTTATGAAGAGAGGTTGAATGAGCTCGGAATTTTCTCTCGGGAGAAAAGGAGGAAGAGAGGTGACCTGATCAAGGCATACAAGATAATGAGAGTAATGCATCGAGTCAATAGCCAGACTCTATTCCCCAGGGAAGGATTGACTGGCACGAGGAGTCATGGTTTTGAGATATTAGGGGAAAGGTATAGAGTGGACATCAGAGGAAGATTCTTTATGCAGTGAGTTGTGAATGCATGGAATGCATTCCTACGGGTAGTGGTGGAAGCAGAGTCATTGGGGACATTTAAGTGACTGCTGGACACGCACATGGATCACAGTGAATTGACGGGTGCATAGGTTAGGTTATTTTATTTTCCAATAGGATTTATCCACGGCAAAACATCGTGGGCCAAAAGATCTGTTCTGTGCTGTATGCTTTTATGTTCTACGTTCGCTTGTTATTGTGAGAGTCCAGCAAAATTTCCTCTATGATGCGGACTGCAGATTACATTTCAGAGACTGCTTACCTCGATTCTGACTGCAATCCGCTTCCTACACCTGGTTTCACTGCGATGCTAACTTCAGGCCAATGTTGTCAAACAGCTTTACTGACATGATCACATCACACCACTCTTCCTGGATTATTTCGCACTGGTGCCGACTTCAGGTAACTATAGACCTTTTTTTGTGAGCATTATCACTGCGGCACTGACTGAAGGCCAGTATTTCTAGTATGCTTCCCTGTGTTTTCCATTCACTTCCAAAACTGTTGCTTTGCGTCGTTCGCTTCAGCCCATGCCCCCTTATACTGAACTGCAGATTGCAGGCTACTCATTCCATACTGTTTCCCTGTCATGATGGACTTATGCCCGAAGCATTGATTCTCCTGCTCCTCGCATGCTACAGGATGTGCAATGCTTTTCTATTACCAGACTATTACCTCCAACAACTGCAGTCCTCCCTTTCTCCCTGCTTCCAAGTGATGCTGACTTCAGGTCACAGTTACCAGTGTGGTTTCCTGAGACGGTCACAGCATTTCACCCTTCCCAGATTCCTTTGCTGCGATGCTGGCTCGAGGCCATTCTTGTTATTGTGAAATTGCAGTGAAAATATACAACGCTGTTTCCTGGAATCGCAGGACCGACATCTGAGGAAACATTGGATCGTTTGAGATGAAAACATGTGAGGACTGGAGAAGATAGATGCGGGAAAAATGTTCCCAAGTTTGGACAAATCCAGAACTAGGACTCACTGCCGAGGGGAATACGAGGAAACCATTGAGGACAAAGATGAGGAAGATAGTTTTCATTCTGAGTTCTGAGCCTGTGGGATTTTCTCCAGCACGAAGCTACAACAGCCAGTTCATTCGATAAATTCAAAGACTGCTCAATGAGGTCCTTGTAGCTCAAGAGATCAAGTGGCATAGAGAGAAAGTGGGATTAGCATGTTGAAAGTGCATTATCAGCCACGATCATAATGAGTGGTGGTGCAGGCTTGAAGTGCGAATGTCATTTTACAGCTCCTATTTTCTGCGCTTTGACGTTTCTGTCCCTGGCAGATAAGAAAATGGTGATAGTTGTTCGAGGTCAGTGATCTCTCTTCCAGGGCATCTATGCAGGGCGTCCTCAAGGTAGCACCCTCGGCGCAACAGTCTTAAGTTGCTCATTTAATTACCTTCTTTACATCATATTTTCAGAAGTGCGAACGCTCAAAGATGACTTCAAAGTGTTCAACAACTTTAGTGATTCTTGAGGCACTGAAGCAGACCATTTTCAAATACAGCATGATCTGAATGACGTTGCGCTTGGGCTGACAAATGGCATGTAACAGTTGTGACACACAAATACCAAGCTATGATCATCACCGATAATACTGATCTAACTGCCACCCTTTGAAATTCAATGGTTTGAACTTCATTGAATCTCGCACGATTTAACACCTGAGAGTTACCATTGACCACAAAGGCAACGGGTCAAACCATATGAACAGAATGTCTGCATGTGCCAGTGTGGTGATAGGAATTATGTGGCGACTAAGTCGACTCTTGAATTCCCAAAGCCTGCCCAGCATCTGCACGGCCCAAGTCAGGACTGACATGGAACACACCTCACTTGCTGAATGGGTGCAGCGAAATGCCAAAGAAGTTTGACACCATTCAGGAGAACATAGCTTGCTTGACTGACAGGATATCCAAGTGCATTCACTCCCTCCACAACTAACGCTCAGTAGCAGCAGTGTATTCAATCCTCTAGATACAAAGCAAAATATCACCAAAGATCCTCAGAGCGCAGCTTCTAAATCCACGAACATTCCCATCGATGACGAGACGACAGCAGATACATGGGAACACGAACACCTGTAAGTTCCTCTCCAAAATTCCCAGCATCCAGACTCAGATGTGCACCTCACTTACTTCACATTTGTTTGTCAAAATCCTGAATTTCCTTCCCTAATGACACTATGACTTGTCTCACATCCTGTGGACGACTGCAGTTCAAGGAGGCAGGAACCACAAATTCCTCAGCTCAATCAAGTGCAGGCAATCTATGCTGACCAGTAAGTGATGGACAGATAACAAAAATAAAAAAAAGAACAATCACTCTGCATTTATTCCTACTCGTTCTTCCTCATTTCTCTATTCATTCTATCCAGCCCACAACTGAAACCTCCCACATCTGCAGACCTCACTGTCTCCATGGCAGAAACCAACATCATCTGTCCTCTCAGCCTTCTTATCTCGAAGGAGAAACGCCCCAACGTCTTGAATCTACTCTCTTATATGCCATTTCTTATTTGTATATCCATTTCTGTAGCCTGTTTGCAGTCTCTGCAATCTACTCACAATTTTGGTAAAATGTACACAACATGCCAAATGAGCTTTCAGGGGTGTAATGAGCAAGTACATCATCATCTCCTAGCTCTTGTCTTTCACGTCCTACCAATTAAGTCACGAACACCGCATGTTCGCTTGTTATTGTGAGATAACTGATCTCTTGACCTGTTCTGCCACCATCACTAATCCATGTGCATATGCAAACATGTCCGTCCCTCCTGTTTCCGCTTTTGATTTGGACTCCAGAATTTATATTGCCGTTCAAAGCTCTGACGACCAAAATACATCACGTTACGCCTGTGAGTACTTAAATTCTTCTAGCAACTCTCTGCCCACACCAATATCATCTCAAAGTAATTGTCGTGTTCCAAATTGACCTCCTCACAGTTTATCGTGTTTCCAAAATTTGTGTCATCTGTAAACTTGGAAACTGTCGAATGCATATAAAAATCCAGGTCAATAATGATACCACGAAGATCAATGGCTACAATATCGATCACCGGAAATATCTACTCGAAACATTTCTCCAAACCGAGTAAAAAACATTGAACATTGACATATAGAAAGTTAAAGATATAAGCTGCAGTACATCATTGGAAAATTATCCATCATTCAATATGATAATGGTGGGTTATTTACATCAGTCCCTGGTCCCACTTTCGCCCCCATAACATTTCAACGGTCCAGCTGGAAGAACTGTATCTAAGTCTTTTTTGGAAAATCTTCCAAGTTTCGTCACCAGAGGATTCCACAAACTCACCAGTCTCTGGCCGCAGACATTTCCCTTCATCTCAGTCCGAAATGTCCTGTCGCATAGCATTGGAATGTGCCTCTTAGTTCTACATGATTATTCTCAGTACACGACAAATTTGCATCAATGAAGCTACTGTCTTTTCTATTTCATGACGAATAACGTTGCAGTGGCAAAGGAAACTGTGACTCTCATCTCTGCCTCTTGTGTGAGAGATGTGATACTACGCAGAGGTCTAGGAATGTTCTGCACATGTTGTACACTTGTGTAGCCTGGTTGACAACGTCAGAGAAGAGTTTTTTCGCCGGTGAGTTATTTTTCAGGATGTGTTGCGTCAAGTGTCTAGGTAGCTGTGCATCATCTGCTCCAAAGACTACGTTGACTTAAATGGGCATTATTCATTGAAATAATCAGAAATGAAAGGATTGAGTTGACAATAGTGTGAGTTGGCGTTCCTTCCAGGTACTGCTCATTCTGTGCCGACTTTCACTGAATTCTCACAAGAATGAGAATTGCAGAGGAAGGATGTCGATGGGAGTATGCCATAGCATCGTAGAAATTGAAAAGGGAAAAGGCTCCTTTGATCCATTCTGTGTGAGTTCAGCTACATCGTGGTCTCAGCTTGCACACTCTCTCTTACGAGGTGAGATTGAGGACGGCAGATGCTGCAGATCAGAATCGAGAATGTGGTGATGGAAATGCACAGCAGGCCAGGCAGAATCCGAGAAGCAGGCGCAAATCATTTCAAATCCTGATGAAGGGATTATGCTCGACTCGTCGACTCACCTGCTCTTCGGATGCGGTCTGCCCTGCTACGTTTTTCCAGCGCCATAATCTGCACCTTCTCTTACTCACAAACTAATTTTCAACTGCTTTACCTACTTCTACACTACTCTGCTCTCAGGGGCTTCCTTCGCTCTCTTTACCTTGCCTTGTCATCTCTGAAATTGAGAGATTCCACGTTCCCGATTGTCCAAATCACAGTGAACATTTTCCTAACCTAAATACATCACAGAAGATCTAAACTGATCACAGAAATTACTGCAGGAATACAACAGTTCTGTCAATGTCTGTGCACAGAAAGCAGAGATAATGTTCCGAGTCAAATCATCATTTTTCTGAAGAAGGGTCGTTTGACTAAATATGTGAACTCTTCTCGTTCTGCACGGCTCTTCCAGACCAACAGAGTTTCTCCAGCAATTCCACTTTTTGTTATTATCCGATCTGGAGAAATCTGTCTTCTTATGTCAGAACTGCAATTCCAAGAATTTGTGTGGTAAAACTTTGCCGTAGAACCCGCAGAACAGGAACGTCATTCCGACGATATGGAAACCAAAACTGCACACAGTACACCTGGATTGGACCCACCAATTGTAGCAATCCATCTATTCTGGAGTTTAGAGTCTTTTCAGAAAGAAAACCATCGTTTGAAATTCAATCTGGAAAACTGCCGGATTTGCACAAATGGACTGGGAAAAGAAGGCACGGAATGGATGATGAACAGTGATGAATATGTGATGAACTGCAGTCATTTGTGATCTAAATATTCCCTGGAAACCAATAAGGTATACAGACGTTTACTTAAGTAGGAAAACAGGAGAGCAATAATGCAGCATTAGACAGCATTGATTGAGAAGATTGTGGAGAATCCAAATACGCATCTTAAGTATATTAAAACGAAAAGCACACTGACCTTCATCAGTGGCACTTTAGTACAGAAATGGGAGGTTACTTTTCCTTCATTGAGTATACTGGTGAGGCGGCACTTATAGTATAGTGTTCAGTTTTGGTCACCTTGCCATTTGAAGGATGTTTTTAAAATTGAAATAGAGCAGAAGATATCGACCAGGATTCTGCCTGCACACAATAGCCTGAGTTCTAGGGAGGGTTCAGAGAAGCAAGGACATTTTCTTCGAGCTGAGGAAAGCTGTCGGGGAAGCTTACAGAAGCGCATAAGGTCATGAGAGGCATGGATAGGTTAAATGCTCTCAGTCTTTTTACCCACCTTTGTGGAATCGATGCACCTGGAGCATCAGATTAAGATTAAAGAAGAAAGCATGAAAGAGAACCGGAGGAGCAACTATTTTCACAGAGGGTAGCACGCATATAGAAAGAGCTGCGAGTGGAAGGGGTTGAGACACAGACATGAAAACATTTAAAAGGCATTTGGACAAAGACATGGATATGAACGAAGTTGAAGGATATCGGAAAAGTGCACATAATCGGAGTTAGCCTGGGTATACACTTTGGTCGGTATGTACCAGTTTGGGCAAAGGGCTTGTTACTGTGATGTAGGTCTCTAAAATAATGAACCTGTTAACGAAGGCATAGATTTTAAGTGCTGAGATGCAATGACTTAACTCTATGAAATGTTCATTAGGGCACAGCTATTCTGGAATTCTTGTTACAGGAGAGAATTGATAGCATTGGAAAGGGTGAGGGCAGATGTTGGCTTTACTGGACTGTTTGAATTATTAAGAGAGTTTGGACGAGTGAGGTTGCTTTCCTTGAGGCAGAGATAATGGACCCGAGCCATGATTCAGTCGTATTCAGTGATGAGGCGTGCAAGTAGCATTTACAGGATAAATATTACTTGTTGAATGAGGGATGAATGACAGGGAATCCAACAACGGAGAGTAAAGAGTAGGAGGTCAACAGCTGATTCGAAGAAAATGTGTTGACCCAAAAAGTGGCAGAAATCAGGAACATATTACCAACTAGAGTGGTGGAAACACCAGAAGTCCAAAAAAGAGTGTTGTGCTTCAATGTGCATTGCTGATGCAAACGTAGAACAGGTCATGGGCCAAGTATTAAAAATCGATTTATTATAGTCAGATGCTTAGTTTTGTTTAATCAGCCTGGATGATCTCTTAGTAGAAATATAATTCCATATGATTGTGACAGGTTTTGTTTTATTTCAGCATTTATTGGGAGCTATCAGATACCCTACATTTATAAACAGAGGAATACCAAGATGGAGCTCTTGGAATAATCTTGCTTAGGTTGGTGGACATTGATGTCTGACGTGCTCATGTTCCCAATTGTGATCGCAATTGCAATATACGAAGACTGAAGGGAAACGACGGCCTGAAGGATCCCATTCAAATGAATTTCATTTTCCAGCATTATGTTGTAGAGCAGGTCATGCCCCCAAGAAGGTAGCATAAATCGTAACTTAGCATTTTTTGATACCTGTACAGCGGATATTGCAGAAGTGACGCGGCTAGTCAATTCAATCGCCTTAAAAAAACATAATTTATTCAAGCACTGCAGTTGAACCTTACAAAAGAAAACAGAATTCCAAATAATTAACTGTTTGAAAATTCAACTGATATAATACCATGACTTAACGAAGCTGTTACAATTCTCACAATATCCCACAAACACATCTCTTGGCAAATGGTAAATTAAAACACAGCTCTTCCAGGCAGACGAGTTTTCAGAGAGAACAATAGGCCTGAAACATCTGTTGATGCATGGACTGTATTTTTCTTGTTGTACCTTCTCTGCTACCAACCGTTATTCTGACTGCCTGCTCAAACTCAAACCCTTTGAAAAGCCTGAGCTGGGAAAACAGGCCGTCTGTCATAGTTGAAAATAGCCTCCTCCGGATGTCAGCACCTCTTCCTTTATGAACCCACTTCAAGAAAACCGAAGGATGACATAGCTGAAAATGTGTTGCTTGTTAAAGCACAGCAGGTCAGGCAGCATCCAAGGAACCTGCTGCGCTTTAACCATCAACACATTTTCAGCTCTGATCTCCAGCATCTGCAGAGCTCACTTTTTCCTCGAAGGATGACATAACCTTGGTAAAGGTGCAGCATGGTCACGATTACCATCGAACAATCGTACTAAATTATCTCAAGGTCACATTTAATTAAATAATAGAGGGAAGTTCTGACTGATGTTGTCACCATTACTTATTCATAACCTACGATCATATGAAATGGAAAGAAATATTTCCCATTAAGCTGTTTTGGGACAAAGCTGGATCCATATTTGAAACACTCGTTTCTCTGTTACGAAAACGATTGAAATGCAAATCATACTTCAACAGTAGTGCATAAATTCCATGCAGATTTTTATTTAATGTCCATATTATGGAAACGATAGGGCTGTTTCAAGAAAGCTACAGCAATGTCACCTACGTTGAGTTGAATTGAAATGACATGAATTTATTGTCACATGTACCAAGGCACAGTGGATAACTTTGTCTTCTGAGCAATACCGGCAGATTACACAGTTAAGTAGCATAGGTAGTAAAAAAACAGGTGCAGGCGAATGTTAAGTGTTTGTGAGTCAATTCAGTATTCTAACAATAGTGGAATAGAAACTGTTACAAAACCGGCTGGTGCGTGTGTTCAAGCTTCTCTCCGATGGTGAAGCATGTAGAAAAATATTGCCAGGGTGGAATGGATCTTTGAGGATGCTGGCAGCCTTTCTTTGACAGCGGGCCTGGCAGATAGTTTCTATGGGTGGGATATTGGCCTTTGTGATTGATCTCTGATTGTTCCCAAAAATTAACAGCACCTTAAGTGAAGAAATGTATCATCCCTTCAACTCATATTTTCTGTGAGGAATGATGTAGCGGTACCGGCGTTGGAATGGGTTGGAGAACGTCAGAGGTCACACAACCTCAGGTTAAAATCTATCACGTTCAGTTGAAATCACAACCATTCGGAGCACTGTCCCTTCCTCGCGTGAAGTCTCCTTCAGTTGACGAAGGAAAGCGTTCTCAAAGTTTGTTGCACTGTCTGCTGGTGTCATATCAAATCAGATACTCTTACAAGATAGTGCATGGCTTGGAAAGGGTGGACGCTAGGTCCTAGTCGAGGAGACTAGGACCCGTGGATACAGCCTTAGAATTAGAGGGGGTAAATTCAGAACAGAAATGTGGAGGCATTTCTTCAGCCAGAAAGTGTTGGGCCTGTGAAATTCATTTCCGTGGAGTGCAGTGGAGGCCGGGACGCTAAATGTCTTCAAGGCAGAGATTGATAAATTCTCGATGTCACAAGGAATTAAGGGCAACGGGGAGAATGGGGTAAGTGGAGTTGAAATTCCCATCAGCCGTGATTGAATGGCTGAGTGGACTCGATTGGCCGAATGGCTTACTTCCACTCCTCTGTCTTATGGTCTTATGAACCATATTGTCTGAACCCTCAATGTCGGACTCCGAGACCTATTTCAAGATTCTCCTATCAAGGTAAAACAAAACTGTCTGCGAATCAAATTTGGAACTTTTTCCAAGAATGTTAAGTGTTTGAGAGACAACGTTTTTTTTTGGATAGTGCACAATTTACTGACTTACACTTCTGAATCATTCTTCATTCTCCTCTATCTGCTTGAAATATCCTGGCGATATTGTCGCCATAAGAGGTACTCTGACTTGTTTCCCTTGCAGAGGAGTTCTGTCACATTGGTGCCGAAATGTGTCCTCAGACAGGCAGCGGGGTCAATAGCTGTGACTTCTCCCTGGTTGATGTTTTTTTCAGTCAGATGAAAAAATAATGAATGAACACAGCAAGGATCACACAGACTTAACAGATTTCCTTTCACATCGTTATTAGTTTGGTTGCTCCTGGAGCTGCCGTTTTGCGTTCTGTTGCGAAGGTGTTTCTGGCTGTCCGCTCTACCCATGCCTCTCATTATCTTGTACATCTTTATCACGTCACCTCTCATCCTTCTTCGCTTCAATGAGAAAAGGTGCAGCCTCCTCAACCTCTCTTGTTCATACATACCCTAAAACCAATGCAGCAGCATCCCAGGAACTCTCATCTGCACCCTTCTTAAAACTTCCAGAACTGATGACAACATACTAACTGTGGTCTAACCAGGGTTATTTTGAACTGCAGAATAGCCTTGCTGATCTTCAACTGAATAAATAATACATCAACTTGTTAAGGATAGCAACACAGTAAAATCCTTTTTGAGTTTTATTTCAGTTGTGCTGTCAGAATAAGGCATATTTTGCTGAAAATGTCGTGGTAGTGAAATCAAATTATATCTGGAACACAGTGCCTTACTCTTGTCATTGGAAAAACATACATATTCGGATCTGTGTTATTCCCATAATATACCTTGGCTTGAGGGTTGGATGGGAATGGGGAGGGGGGACATTTGGGGTCTGGTCTGCTCTCGTCCATAACAATAAAAATGACCAATGAACTTCTGGTCTGACATGGAATGCTTCAGGAATACTTATGCGACCAGAGCATAATTAGGGAATGTTAATTTTTCAAAAAAGTTCTCTGCCATTGCAAATTTATGAAAGGAAGGACAAAATAAAAAGAAACATTGCTTGAACAACTGTCGGCCGGTCATTCAAGTCACATCTCGAACTAATTTGACCACTAACCGAAAAAAACCCTTCTGAATCACCTTCAACCTTTCCAGCTGAATGAATGTGCTCTTTGTAATATGAATTCGAAATGCTATTTATTGCTGTTATGGTATAATATAAGAACAATAAAGCGTTCGAACCACAGAAAAATGAATCTGCAGGGTATCCCAAAGAATAAAAATGTCAAAGACCCTTTGCATTTCTGTGTCATTATAATCAAGTTTGCTGTTCGGACTTTTCAGTCTCTTACAGATTTGAAAACTCACTGCAAGTGTCTAAGGAAACAAAATGAAAACGGAAGGGTACAATGAAGTTCAAAGCGAAGGCAAATAATCTACATACACGCCTCCAGAAGTATTTGTTATATAAAGTCGTCAGGTTTCGTTGAAGAAAAGAGAGGAAAACAGTGGTTGTTGATGGAACTAAAGCTGTGGTTCGGTCAGTGCAATAATTTGCTTTTGACTTTGACCACAAATTGCTGCAAATCTACCAAAGGGGAAATTAAGCGTGGACGAGACTGAATACTCTGTGGCTGAACGGCGGAGAGAATGAACAACACTACACACAGGTGAAACCAGAAAGAAAGATGATGCAAGCATAAGAGGTATAGTTAGGAAGTTTGCATTTGATACCAAAATTGAAGGTGTCGAGGACAGCGAAGAGCTTTACCTCAGATTATAACAGGTTCTTGACCAGATGGGCCGATGAGCTAAAGAGTGGCAGATGGAGTTTAAATCAGATAAATGCAAGGTGCTGCATTTTGGGAAAGCAAATCTTAGCAGGACTTATACACTTAATGTTCAGGTCCTCAGGAGTGTTGCTGAACAAAGAGACCTTGGAGTCCAAGTTCATATCTCCCTTAAAGTGGATTCACAGTTAGATAGAACAGTGAAAATGCGTTTAGTTGCTTTCCTTTATATGTTAGAGTATTGAGTACAGGAGTTGGGAGGTCACGTTGCAACTGTACAAGACGTTTTTTCGAACACTGCTGGAATATTGTGCGAAATTCTGCCATCCTTCCTATCGAAAGGATGTTGAAAACTTGTAAGGATGCAGAAAAAAGATTAACAAGGATGCTGCCAGACTTGGAGGATTTGAGGTGTAGTAGAGGTTGAATATGGCTCCTGGAGCATCGGAGCATGACGGCTGACCTTATAAAATTTTATAAAATCATGAGCATCACTGATAGGATAAATAGAGAAAGTCTAGGCTCGGGAGTCGAGAACGAGAGGACGTAGGTTTGGGTTGAGTGAGGAAAGATATAAAAGAAACAAAAGGGGGTAACGTTTTCATGCAGATGTTGGTGCGTGTAGGGAATAAGCTGGCAGATGAAGTGGTGGAGTCTAGTGAAATTGCAACATTTTAAAGACATCTGGATGGGTGTATGAAGCTGTTCATTGAAAGCACGTATTAGATCTTTTCAAACATAACACGTTGTCCATGTAAGTTCTGAGTGGCAAATCCCTGCCTTTTAGCGATGTGCTTGGACACTCTCCAGCCCAAATAATCATGCAAAGTTATTTCAGATTTCTTGAATATCTGCAATGCTCTGAAGAATTGTGTTTCAGGAGGTATATACTGTTCAGAGAATTTTCATGAGATTGCAAGCATTTATGGAAGTACTATCCTCGGACAAGAGGATGAAAAGTTGGAATCGTTGGGATTCCGCAGAATGGGATTTAAGAGGGCGAATGACTCAAGGAGGTAGAATGGAGGTAAATGTAGACAGAAAGTACTCTTTGCTCTCGTGAATCAATCTCGGACCTGACGGAATGATCTCAGAATAAGGGGGCACGCAGTTTGGACAGACTAATGAACAATTGCTTCACTCAGAGGGTACTCAGTCTGCGAAATTCTACACTGAAGAAGGTTTTCGAAATTGGTCAATCAAAGGTATTCGAGGATGCGAAACACAAAGGATTATGGGGAAAAGAGAACTACGGGATGCCGTGATTATCAGATCAGCCGAATTCTAAGTGAATGGCAGAGCAGACTCGGTAATCTGAGTAGACCACCGCTACTCCTGCATGTTCTGATCGAATTAAAAGACTTTGGAATAATTATCCTGAAAGTGTGGTGACAAGGAAGATTTTGAATACCATTTAAGGAAGGGATAGAGAGAATCCCGGAAAAAAGTAAGTTTCTGGTTGTCAGGGGTGAATGAGAATGCAACTTTGAGACTTCAGTCAGTTCAGTCATGTCCATAGTGAATTATGGGGATAGTGAAAATTGATAGCAAGTCAAATTTCTTGAAGGCCACCACTGTACATAGCTCTGAAACCACGCATGATGATCAATATTAACCACACAGTGAACACACATGCCGTTTACCTCAACCCAACAGCTCGAACACCCTCCTTTCCAACTACAACCTCTAAACTTAGCAGGGTCCAAGTTATTAACATTTGCAATGGCCCCTAACCTGAGATAAAATCACGGCGTAACAGGATGTCCCAGGGAAACAAGAAAAATCATAGGAGGCACAATCTGAATCATGCACTGAATGTCTCCGTGCACCTTCCCCTGATATGAGTACTCCACATTACTCCTGTTGAAGTGCTTATGACCGAAACGTCGATTCTCCTGCTCTTCGGATGCTGTCTGACCTGCTGTACTTTTCCACTGCCTATGTTTCGATTCTGATCACCAGCATCTGCAGTCCATACTTTCTTGACAGTGCAACCCACACCTAATGTAAAAACCTGATCATCATGGATCACTAAATGTAAACATATCCTAACCAGATCGATATCCTATTCGCCAAAATCACACTCCACAGATAAATCCCCAGACTTTCATTCATCACCAAAATCGCCAAATCAGTCCACTATTTCTGATGTCTGAACGGTCGTCATGCTGAAGGAAATTGCCTGCAGTTATATCCCGGGTATTGGTGTATAACCAACAACATGGTGGGGCTATTATATTCACTCGTGTGTTGTGTGTTTGCTGGTGTGGCAGTTGCCCTGAGAAGGTGATAGGAACAGATTCAGTGTGGTGCAGGGAATCCACAGTACTCGCACCGAGCACGTTCCAGGATTTTAACCCAGTGACACTGAAGGAGCAGTGATATAATTCTGTGCTAGAATGGTGAGTGAGCAGGAGGGGAACTTGTCGTGGTTGATGTTCTCAAGCAAATGGTATCTTGTCATTATAGAAGGTCGTGGTCATGATTTTGTATGGTCATGTAAAAACAGTTTTTTAAACTGTCTGCAATGCATCATGAGCATGGAATTCAGTGCTGAAACTAACCTGGATGATGACGAGTTTCTTGTGCACTGGTGAAAATGCAGCCGGGGCAATTTGGGAGGATTCAGTCAAACTTGTGACTTGTCAATGTGGAATAATATTGAGGAATCAGAGGTTGCACAATGTTCTAAGAGTCTGAACTGCTCTTCGAGCTAGTGTACGTGTCTGAGTAAACCACGTCAGGTTCCGCTTAATGTCAACCCCCACAATGTTCTTTCTGGAGATAGGGAATTCATGGATAACTGGGTAAGCGTCATGGAAGGCTTGGAACGTAAAGAAAATACGTAGAAGCAAGAATTATATTGTGTAACGTCGTATGTTTGTAGGGGTATAATCATACGTGCGTTGGATGAACAGGCACATCACAGCACTCAAATCAGAACCAGACTGTCATTCAGAGAGATTACAAATCATCGCGACAGTCCAAGGGGGGACAACTCTCTCGAAGCATTTATGAGACATTTACACTTTCACATTTTTTTTTCATGAAGCACAGGCAATTCATTTATTTATATTGTTGAGTCATTCGATGGAACCCAAATGTTCGAAGATATTGGCAATACGTGAACACCCATATAACAGAGTACTACCATTCTCACAGACCTTGGTGCAAATCTGAAGTATAGGTACTGAGAGCTTGGCGAACGTAACTTCAATAGGGTAGGATGTGCAAGAAACACAAAGAAAAGTGACTGAGTTAGTGGTGGAGAGATGAGGAGTTGTGCGACTTACTTGTCAGGTCTGTCACAAATTTTAAGAAGACCTTGCAAATGGCCAAAATCAGTTTTGCCCACTTTGATTGTGTGAAACCCTCAATTGGCTGTTTACAACTAATGCTAGCGGGATACACCTGTACTCAATCAAACAGGCCTGTGTTTGTCCTCTAAAATTCATTCATTTGGATTAGATGTTGTCACAGTTTCCAATTCTGTTTAGTTACTTCACGTGATCAGTGTAATACATTCATAAGGGAGTCTTAGTTTTTCCAATTTATTCCCAAAGCTAAACATCTTTCAGAGTCAGAGGAATACTTCAGCTCTCGTCATTTGTTTTTACCAAATTTTCAAGAAGGGAAAAAAAACACTTTAGAATATTGTGCAAAAGCAATGTCCCCGTGGAGCTGCTGATGAGCATAAAATTAAGATCCTGATAATCGGTCATCACAGAATCAAACTGAAAGGGCTTGCCTACAGAAGCAAGAGACACCATACAGCGCACTGAAAATGCACGCTGTGATTCGAACAGTGAGAAAAATATTCTATGTGATCGTAGCTGTCATTGGCTTGCCTGGTGAGTGAAGATAGTCACTGAGGCTGTTCAAATCTATGCCTGACATAGCTTTTGTGATTTTCCAGTGGGCAACAATGTTACCTGCAACAACACATTGGGTCAAATATCCCGGAGATAACGCTGTCGTTTCGTTTTGCAGCTTCCACTATTTCATTCTCTCCCCACTATGTTGGACCTTTCCAGGAGTACCAAAATCGCCGATGAATATTATCTGAAGGACTTTAGTCAATTGTACAGAGATTGAATAGAACGAAACTTGGATTTTATGTTTCTTTCGTTAAGAGACAGAAAAGGATTTTAAAAAAAAATTCAAAAGGAGCATTTCGAAGAAAACTCATGGATTAAAAAAGAAAACAACCGAGCATATTCTGGCTGACGCACTGGCTGTCTGAAGACAAGTGAATAAAAGAATCAAGTACATTTAGACACAACAAGGTCAAGAGGCAGATGAAGTCCTTAACAGCAGAACCCCAGTTTACGGGTTTACAGCACAGTTCGCTCGTTTGGGTGTGTGTCTGCGGGTCGGTCTTGCAGTTGCTTCGAAGAAATACAGGAACAGAATTTTGAATGTGTTTGAGACATGCGATGAATCTCTATCAGGCACATGATAAAGGACGCATCACAAATGATCAGCAGGTTTCTTCAAAACCTCAGAGAAAGATGCTGTGGAAAGCAGACACTGCTGTTTGCAGAAAATTGCCAACGTAGAAACCTATTGCAGTCAGATGAAATGAGTAAGAAGCTTGAGCATGGATAGAATAATTATTCTTCATTGAGGTTGGAATATTCTGAAGATTATTGTTCAGATTATGTATTGATTCTTTTGTCTGATGTTAGAATTACATTCATTTCGGAAAGTTCTTCTGAAGCATGGTACAGTTCATGTACTTTCGCTCTCTCTCTCTCTCTCTCTGTCCCAGTCTCTCTCTCTCTGTCTCGGTCTCTCTGCTTCTCTCTCCACTCCCCACACCGTCTCTCTCTCTCTCGTGGAATGATGTTTTCTGTTCTGTTTTTAAAACTATATTGCCAGTACATTTTGAGTTACTGAACTCGATGGCAAACAACTCAAAAGTAAAGGTACTGGGCAATAAAGATAGGTGTAAAACGGGAAAATGAAAATGAAGCCTTGGGTATAGCTGTAAATTATCGAGCCCGAGGGCTTCATGGAAACAAATCTTTGAATTTCGGGTCACGTGAAGACTGGGCGGTTAAAGAGGCGTGGAATAGGCTTGCCTTGAGTGATCACACGTTTGACGAAAAGAGCTGGGATCTTATGTTTAGCTTACACAGCACATTGCTTTGTCATCTTTTGGAGTACTGTGTCCAGTTATGATCAGCTCATGATTGGAAGGACATTGTTAAGTTGGTGAGGGTTTAGAAAAGAATTGCAAGGATGTTGTCGAGAATGAAGTGCTTGGGTTAGAAAGGGAGGCTGGAGAGGCGTAGCCGGTTCAGGCGTGACCTTTCAGTGGTTCATAGAAATTCATTGCCCCTCTCACCTTAATGAGGGTTATAATTAAGGTCAATGGCGGGTGTCTTAACCTGACAGGGAGGGATTTCACGACATTCCGCCTATAATTTTAAGATGTGAGCGGAAAGATTTGAAAAAGGACTTGAAATACATTATTGTGTACAGAGAACAATTCGTATGTGAAATGAACACCAGGAGGAATACCGGAATACTTCCAAAATACATCTTGTTAAGTACACGACTTAGAAATGTTTTGAGTAAAAATGGCCAAATTTGGGCAGATGGCGTTAGTTTATTTTGGTATTATAGTCAGAATGAACTAGTTGGACTGAAGATCCTGTTTCCATGCTGTATGACTCGATGAATTCATCAGTACTGCCAACGGATGATATCACAGAAGCGAATCTTAGAAAGTGGAATGGTCCACCTTACCCCAGTGACAATATATTACAGTTAGGAGCCTTGAGTCAGCAACTACTCTGAGGCTGGGTACCTGCATAGATTTGAAAATAAAAAAGCTGTTCCATTTGACTGTATATTCAGTCGTGTATACATCATGATCAATTTATATCAATGAGCTGCACCAAATGCTCTGTCTTGCAGTAAGTTATATTCAGCACTTCCTGGAGCTGAGCTATATATTTCACCGAATCCAGGCTCGAAAGCTTGAAATAAAATTGGTCTGAATGAATCAGGCAGTTTCTGATCTACCTGTGCAATTATTCCTCATTCAAACCCTTACTGAACACTTTCCTCTTGTTAACAGCATTCTTCATGCTTATGTTCCACATGTATTAATACTGGAGGTGTGACTTTCAGTGCTGTGTTGATTTACGTTTTGATCACATAACTAATTATTTTAACATGTTTGTGTTGATGAAAACTAACTCTTATCACTTCGCCTCAGTAATGGAGAATATTCGTCTGCATTGATCATTTTTACCCCTTCTCCCTCTCTTACAGTCAATTTACTGACGGTTGGGATCCTATTTCGAGGTAACTGTGGTCTCTCGTCCTGCAGCAGGTGCTACCTCCTCGCCATGGCTGTGGTTGATCTATTGTTCGTTATCGTTGACATCATACTCGAAAGGATCAAATATGATTTTTTCCCACTGTCATTCTTGGAAATTACCCCTGTATGTAGCGTTCACTATGCTCTGTGCCGTCTACTCACAGACTTGTCTGTCTGGTTCACTATCGTTTTCACCTTTGATAGATATATCACCATTTGTTGCGAGAAACTGAAAATCAAATACTGCACTCAAAAAACTGCAACTGTTGTTCTCGCAATAACCAGCAGTCTGTTGTTTCTAAAAAATATCCCTATCTACTTCAGATTTGTACCTTATGAGATTATTAACAATGTACCATGGTACTGTGTGAATTCAGATGCATATTATGATGACCCTGTGTGGAATGGATTTAAGAACTTTGAAAAGATTCTAACACCAATATTCCCTTTTGGTTTAATTCTGTTCCTCAACGCTTTGACAGTCAAACACATTTTAGTGGCCAGTCGAGTCCGGAAAGGTCTGAAGGGTCAGAGTAAGGGAGAAGATTCCAGCGACTCAGAGATGGAGAGTAGAAGACGGAGTATAATTTTACTCTTCGTCATATCTGGCTGCTTCATTTTTCTGTGGCTGTGGTATATTTTATATTTTTTCGATGTTGATGATCTTTTTGGTAGAGATGGTAAATACATATTTCGGGAATTTGCATATATGCTGCGGAATCTGAATTGCTGCACGAATACCATTGTCTATGTGGCATCTCTATCCAAGTTCAGAGAGAAGTTCAGGAACCCACTGGAAGTTATTTTTGCATAATTAATTCAACCAAAATTAAAGCAACTGAGAGCCATACTGAAAGTGGTCGATCACAAAAAAAAAGTTAGCCTTCTGGAGTAAATAAACACCACAGAGTTGTTCTCAATTGGCAAGAGGAGACATGCAGTTGGAGAATCTGAATAATATTGGCAAGAGTTGTTGGATGTCGAATAGTACAGTCCCAAAGAGTAGAGGTGGCTGTCGGATAACCTGCGATAAATGAAAATGAGGATATATTCACGTTATGGAGCAGCAGAACAAGGGCAAGTAACGACACACCGAGATCCTTTGGAAATAAATACATAAGAAATAAAAGTAGCAGGAGTCAATTCAGCCCTTTGTAGCTGATGCAGAACTCAAAGAGACTTTGGCGGATCATCTGTACCAACACTGCTTTCTTGCTCCATTTCCAATTCAGCTGTTGCTAAACTATGGAAGTTGAACAATCTTAGTGTTGAGCTGAAAATAGTGAGTGATAGAAATAAGCGGCGGTGTCAGACTTGCCAGAGAAAAGTCAGCAAAGCGCAAGATCTGAATTTCAGTTGAGCACTGATAAAACTGGTAGATAGAAAATCGAAGTGCTTCATGCAGGGCAGGGCAGGGTCGACCAGTTCTGATGCATTTGCACTATTTTCTGATCTTTACATCTGCTAAGGGAAAGAACGATATTTTTTGAGCAAATTGAATGCTGTACACAATGCAAGTCGTTGAGCTGGAGTTGAGATAATTCGACATCAAATAGAGGCGTCAATTCTATAATTCTAGTTTCAAGTTAAGAGCTGAGAGTCACTGGGAGCTAAACTCGGCACTTTCTCCCACGTCACGTTGATCCCTGTAAATGTGTTCAGGACGTATCATGTGCAGACCGTTCTTAATTGAGCAGAAGGAGAATCGATGGTGACCCGTCACATTTGTTGTTTGCATCTTCATTACATTCATGAGTATGTCCCCATGTCAGTCTCATCAGTGAAACCTTCATCCATTTTGTTACTTCCTCTGCCGCAAATATTGCACAGCTTGTCGACACACATCCCACACGATACAAACTGGACATGAGCAAAATCACCGCTGTCTGATCCCCAGGTCTCATCACCTCCCTATCATCAGACCTTCCTGACTGCTTCCTGTTCATTCTCAGACACCCTGTTAAGTGTTACGTTGAATTACGTAGGCTTACATTTGTGCGCCATTCTTTCCTTAACATCCTTACACCCAACTAATCTTCTATATCCCAAATTGAAATAACCACCTCCTCGACCCATTTTTAATTGAGCAGAAGGAGAATCGATGGTGACCCGTCACATTTGTTGTTTGCATCTTCATTACATTCATGAGTATGTCCCCATGTCAGTCTCATCAGTGAAACCTTCATCCATTTTGTTACTTCCTCTGCCGCAAATATTGCACAGCTTGTCGACACACATCCCACATCTCTTAACATGCTTTAGTCTGGCAGGTCCACAGATTCTGTACAATGGTCAAATTCTCATCACTGGAAATTCATACAAGACTATAGCATTTCCATCAGCTGTAACACTCCATAATCCTGAAAGATTCCATAACTTTAAAGCCCTCCTAAATCCCTTCTCTTCCCATGTTTCCAGCGTGCCGACACCTATTTATAATCTCGAAACATCTCCAGGTGTTACTATCGTCCGTATCTCGAAAAACACCATGAAATGCCGAAGCACTCACTTTCTCAGTAACATCCCACAGAACTGAGAACGCTTCTAATCTGTAAAACCTCCTCCACCCGCAAAACATAAAATAACCTTCCTTGCTTACTTAGAATTCCCTAACTCTGCGAACTCGTCCATCCACACAAGTTCTCCACATTCCTATAATCACTTTCAGACACAACGGTATTCCTTGCCTGTGCAATCGTGTTCAGGAAAGTAGCACTCACGGACATCAAAGGTTAATCGGCAGATACAATCTTCCCAATATCTTCTATAAACTCAGGATGTCACTGTCTATGCACCCTTCACTCTCCCCTACAAAACTGATCATCTTTGTACCCTACTTGAGCCACAAATGTCCGCTCTATCTTTGTACCTACCCTGGTATACGATAATCATTCTTTCCTCTGTAAAACTCTTAATTTCCTCCAGCCGTTCAGGCATCTGTGACACATTCTAGCCTGTCTAAATGTCCCTATATCTGTATCTATCCATTCCAATGTCCACGACTTCTGCAAGTCCTTCAGTCCCTAAATGTACTCTTAATCGTACAATTTCCACCAGCTGCACGTCACTACTTACCTCTAACCGAACAATCTGCTCAGCCCTCCAGGTGGCACAGTGGCTAAGTGGTTAGCACTGCTGCCTCACAGCGCCAGGCACCCGTGTTTGATTCCTGCCTCGGGTGGCTGTCTATGTGGAGTTTGTACGTTCTCCCCGTGTCTGTGTGGGGTTTCTCTCGATGCTCTGGTTTCCTTCCACAGTCCAAAGATATGCAGGTTAAGGTCGGTTGGTGATGCTGAAATGCCATTCCTGTTTGGCGCATTGTTCAGGGGAATGAGTCTGTGTGCGTTACTTTTCGGACGGTTGCTGTGGACTTGTTGCGCTGAAGGGCCTGTTGCACGCTGTAGGGATTCTAATCCATTCTAAATAAAACATCGTCGAATTGTCCAAATGGTGCCAATCACTGCGACTACCAACAGCTCTACACAGTTTTGATCACTCCTATAACCACGATAACTGCAGTTTGTGCATGCATCAATTTAGAGTCTCAATACTTGTGGTTGCTGCTGTTATGCACGCGGGTTCGGTGGAATACTCACTGCGGCCCACTCTTCGCAGATAATTTCGCTGCATTCCCTACTGCAGATTTCTCTTGCCATATTGCAACACTATGATGTTGATTCAAGCCTCTCCTTGTGAACTATTTTATCGTAATGCTAACTGCAGTCAACTCCATAGTCATTTTCATTTCGATTTTACTGCAGAGCACTCATCCCCATCAGATTCCCTAATCTGTAAATGACAGAGCACTCTTCCCAAACATTTTCACCGCGATTAGACTCCAGGCCACCCAGCCCAGTCCCAGTGCCTTATTTGTGATGTTGATTGCTGCCCTTCTGCCCAGACTCTTACACTGAGATACTGACTTCAGGTGACTCCCCCTCGACCGATTTGATGTCAGGAATAGTTGAACTTAGTCTTTCCACCCCTTTTCCCTTCTGTGCTAACTGCAGACCACTCTCCTCAGTCTGCGACACTGTGAAGCAACGCTTTGTGAACTGAACTCTGCACTGGTCACCGCACAGCATTCTTCCCACTTCTGTTCCTCTTTGATGCTGAATGCATATCACACTTCAGAGACTGCTTACCTGGATTCTGACTGCAAGTTGCTTCTTCCTCCTGTTTCACTGCGATGCTAACTTCAGGCCAATGTTCCCCAACTGCATCGCTGACATGATGGCCACGCGACACTCTGTCTGAATTGCTTCACTCTGGTGCCGACTTGAGGTAACTCTTCGTTCACTGTTTCACTGAGTTGCTCACTGTAGACATTCCTTTTTGAAAATTATCGCTGCAATACTGACTGAAGGCAAATATTTCCAGTATGTTTCCTTGTGTTTCTCAGAGTGCACCTCCCAAAATGCTTCTTTGTGCCGTTCACTTTAGCCCACGCTTCCAAGCTCCTACACTGTGATGCAGACTGCAGGCCACTCTTTCCAGACTGTTTCCCTGTGATGAAGAATGTATGCCAGAAATATAGATTCTCTTGCTCCTCGGATGCTGCCTGACCTGCTGTGCTTTTCCATCAGCACACTCTCGACTCTGATCTCCAACATCTTCATTCCACACTTTCTCCCTGTTTTCCTGCGATGCTGATTTCAGGTCACAGTTACCAGTGTGTCTTACTGAGATGTGCACTGCACTTCACCCTTCCCAGGCTAATTCGTTGCAATGCTGACACTCGGCCTCTCTTCCTAGACTGATCCATTTCGCTATTGACAGCAAAGCATTCTTCCCAGATGGTTTTACTGCCAAGATCACTGCAGGGCACTCTTTGCAGACTGTTTCAATGCGATGTTGATTTCTGTTCCCTTCTTCTGAGTGATTTGACCAAAACTTCTCCTGCACATTCCTCAGAATTATGGATACTACCCTTCAGATATTTCTAATCATGAAACATCGATAAGCAGTTGGAGACAATAGATAGTGCAAAGATTACCGGCCCTGACAACGTTCCAGAAATAGTACCGAAGAGCTTGCTGCTCGCCAGGCCTACGTGTTCCAGCACAGTCACATCTGTGGCAACCAAGTGACATTGCCTAGGTAGGTCCTGTGCAAAATAATACAGGATAAATCCAGAACTGCTAATTACCGCCCCATCATGTACACTCGATCATCAATAAAGTAATGGATGGTGTCATCAATAGTTCTGCTGTACATCAATCAACTGGTAACTGATGCGCAATTTCCTTACAGTCTGTTTTTAAAAATGAAGTAAAAGTGTTGAATTCCAGAGGGGAAATGACGCTTGGCATCAAGGCTACATTCGACCCACTGTGTCCTCAAGGAGCTCGTGCAAGATGTATCATTTGGTATTGGATCAAAACATTCAAGTGATTGGAATATGTAGGAGTAACATTTCTGTGCTGCAGTTAAACAGGGCCTTGGTGCGGCCACACCTTGAGCATTGTGCGCAGTTTTGGTCACTTGTCTGAGGATAGCGTTATGGTGAGAGTCCAGTGAAGCTACACCAGACTATTTCCCAGAATCGCATGACTGACATCTGAGGACAGATTGGATAGACTGAGATTGTACACGCTGGAGTTTAGAATAATGAGGAGTGATTTCATTCGAACATGTTTAACCTGGACAGGCTAGATGCAGGAGGAATATTCCTACTTTTGTGGAAGTCTAGAACTAGGGTCACTGTCTAAGAATAAGAGGAAAGAGATGAGGAAAAAGTTTCTTTCCTCAGTGAGTTCTTAGCCTGCAGGATTCTCTCCTGTGGAAAGCTACAACGGACAATTCATTGGATAAATTCAAGAGAGAGCTCGATGAGTCCGATGCAGCTAAAGAGATCAAAGGAGGATCGAGAGAAAGAAGGATTGACATGTTGAAATTGCATGATCAGCCACGATCACAATGAATCGTGGTGCAGGCTCGACATGCCGAATGTCCTCTAACTGCACCTATTTTCTGTGCTTCTATGTTAATGTGCCTGGCAGACAGGAAGATGGTGACGTTTGTTTGAGGTCAGTCATCTCAACTCCAGGAGGTCCTCATGGTAGTACTCTGGGGGCTACAACCTGAAGCTGCTTCTTTTATTGCCTTCCCTGCAACATATTTTCGGAAGTGGGGATGCTCACAGATGACCTCACAGTGTTCAGCACCATTAGTGATTATTCAGACACTGCAGACCATTTTGAAATGCAGCATAATCTGAATAGCATCTAAGCATGAGCTGACAACTGGCATGCAACATTGGAGACACAAAAATAACCAGCTATGATCATCACCAATAATACCAATCTGACTGCTCCCCTTTGATATTCAACGTTCAATTCATTAACTGTACTGTATCTCCCACGGTTTATGGCCTGGGAGTTACCATTTACCACAAAGGCAATGGGAGACACAATATAAACAGAATGGCCGCAAGAGAATGTCGGATGATCGGAATACTGTGGAGAGTAAGTCGATACTTGACTCCACAAAACCTGCCCAGTATCTGCACGGCCCAAGTCAGGACTGTCATGGAACACTTCCCACTTGTTAAATGGGTGCAGCTCCAACAATGCCAAAAAGGCTTGACACCATTCAGGGTAAAGTAGCCTGCTTGACTGGAAGTATATCCAAGCGCATCTTCTCTCTTCACAACAAACGCTCAGTAGCAGCAATGCGTTCTATGTGCGAGATACACTATAAAATATCACCAAAATCCTCAGAGTGCGCCTTCTAAATCCACGACCATTCCCATCTATAAGGACAAGAACAGCAGATACATGGGAACTGCAACACCTGTAAGTTCCTCTCCAAACCTCACAGCATTCTGACTCAGATATGAACCTCACCTTCTTCACTGTCGCTGGGTCAAAATCCTGAAATTCCTTCCGTCATGGCATTGTCAATTGAGCCATATCAGATGAATGGCAGCACTTCAAGGAGGCAGTTACCATAACATTCTCATGTGAAATTAGGGGAAGGCACTATATGCTGAGTAAGAGACGGACAGATCACAAAAATGAAAAAAAAAATCACTCTGCATCTATTCCTAGTCGTTCTGCCGCCTTTCTCTGTTCACTTCATCCAGCAGCCAATCATGATGGTAAAAGCGAACATCATCTGTCCTCTCAGCCTTCCTTGTTCGTAGAACTGTACTAACTTCTTGAAATTACTCTCATATACGGCATTTCTCATTTGTAAAACCATTCCGGTGACCTCTCTGCACTCTCGGTAATACACTCGCAACTTTGCTATAACGAACGCCATATGCAAAACGAACCTTCCCAAGTGTAATGCACAAATAAATCATCATATCCTTGCTCTTGTCATCCACATCCTTTCAATTAAGTCGAGAACACCAAATATTGCATTAAACGCTCTCTCGGTTCTGCCACTATCACTAATCGATGTGCATATGCATACATGTCGGTCCCTCCTGTATACCCTTTGATTTGGACCTTCGAATCTATATTGCCGTTTAAATTTCGTCCAGCCAAAATACATCACCTTTCCCTTGTCAGCATTTGAACTCATCTACCAACTCTCTGCCTATGCCACTCTTTTCTCAATGTAATTGTCATGTTCCATATTGACCTCCTCACAGTTTATCAAGTTTCCAAAATTTCTGTCATCTGTAAACTTGGAAGTTGTCGAATGCATATCAAAACGTAGTTGTTCAATATCGACCCATGGATAAATCTATTCAAAGCATTTCTCCAAACCCAGTAATACCATTGAACATTGACATATAGAAAGTTCAAAATATGAACAGCAGTACGTCATTGAAAATGTTTCTATTCCCTGATCCGACGTTTTCCGCCATAACATTTCAACCTATCAGCTGTAAGAACAATACCTAAATATTTTTGGAATATATTCAGTGTTTTGGATTCTGCCATTTTTTATGGTAGAGGATTCTACATACTCACCTGTTTCTGGGCGCAGGCATTTCCCTTCATCTCAGTTCGATATGGTCTGTTGCATATCATTGGAATGTGCCTCGTGGTTCTGCGTCATTATTCTCAGTTCCCCTTACACGACCAATTCGCATCCATGACGATACTGCCTTTTCTATTTCATGATAAATAACGTTGCGTGGCAAAAAGAAACTGTGACTCTCATCTGTGTGAGAGATGTGATACTACTCAGAGGTCTTAGGAATGTTCTGCACAAATTGCACACTTGTATACAGAAGAGTTTTTGCTTCAATGAGTTGAGGATGTGTTGTGTTAAGTTTCTGGGGAGCTGTGCATCATTTGCTTCAAACACTAAGTTGATTTTAATCGACATTATCCACTGAATAATAACCAGAAACGAACGGATTGAGTTGAAAATAATGTGAGCTGGTGTTCCTTCCAGGTAATTCTCACTCTGAGCCGACCTTCACCGGATTCTTACAAGAATAGGAATTGCAGAAGGAAAGATGTCGATGGGAGTGAGTCATAGCATCATAGAGATTTTAAAAAAATAAAAAAAAAAGGTCCTTTGATCCATTCTGTGTGAGCTCAGCTCCACCGTAGTCTCAGCTTGCACACCTCTCACGAGGAGAAATTAGGGAGGGCAGATTCTGGAGATCAGAGTCGAGAATGTGAGGCTGGAAATGCACAGCAGGTCAGGCAGCATCCGAGAAGCTGCCACATATCCTTTCGAATCCTGATGTAGGGCTTAAGCTAGAAACGCTGATTCACCTTTTCATCAGATGCGTCCTGGCCTGCTGCGCTTTTCCAGCTCCATACTCCGCCCCTCCCCCTTTTACTCACAAACTAACTTTAAACTGGTTTAACTGCGTCTAGACTACTTGGCAATCAGATATTTCCATTGCTCTGTTTACGTTGCCTTGTCTTCTTTGAAGTCTAGAGATTCCATGCACCTGGTTCTCCCAATCTCCAGTGAACATTTTCCGAAGCTAAATAAATCTAAGAATGTCTGTTGCTGAAGATCTGAACAGATAACAGAAATGGCTGCAGGAGCACAAGAGTTCTGGCAGTGTCTGTGCACAGAAAGCATAGAGAACATTTCGACTCAACTCACCATTGTTCTGAGGAAGGGTCGTTTGGGTAAATACTTGTTGGGAACTGTGCTTGTTCTCTACAGATCGTCCAGACTGACAGAGTTTCTCCAGAATTTCCACTTTTATTATAATCCAATGTGATGAAATCTGCCTTTCGGATGTCAGAGCTGCAATTCCAACAATTGGTATTGTAATCTTTTGTCGCCGAACCTCCAGAACGGGAACGGTCCTTCCGATGATATGGAAACCAAATTTCGCACAGTACACCTGGAGTTGTCTCAACAAAACGCCATAGAATTGTAACAATACATCCATTCTTGGGTTTAGAGTCTTTTCACAATAAAAACCATCATTTGCAATTCAATCAGGATAAGTGCAAGTTTGACACACTTGGGCAGGGCAATGAAGGGACGGAATAGATGATAACCAGTGATGAATAGGTGATGAACAGCAGTCATCTGGGATCTAAATATTCCCTGGAGGTATATTACGGATGTAGACGTTTACTGAAGCCGGAAATCAGGAGAACAAAAAGGGGGCATGAAAGTGCATTGGTTCAGAAGGTAATGGTGAATCCAAAGAGGTATGTTAAGTATATTAAACGGAAAAGAACACTGACCTTCATCACTCAGGGCACTGAGTACAGAAATGGCAAGTTACTTTGCCCTCCTGAATTACTGTGGTGAGGCGACACTTGTAGTATTGAGTCCATTTTTGGTCACCTTGCTATTGGAAGGATGCTACTAAACTGGAAAGAGAGCAGAATAAATTTACAAGTATTCTGCCTGGACACATTATTCTGAGCTTTAGGTAGAATACAGACAAGTAGGGCTTTAGCTTAGAGCTGAGGACACTGGTGGGGGATCTAATTGAGGCGCATTAGCTCATGAGAGGCATGGATAGGGTGAATGGACTCACTCTTTTTTCCCAGCGTTGTGGAATCATGGCCCGAGAGCATCAGATTGAGATTAAAGAAGAATGGACAAAAGAAAACCTGAGGGGTGACTTCTTTTCACTGAGCGTGGCATGTATATAGAAAAAGCTGCCAGTGGAAGTGGTTCAGACAGAGACGTGGACAACATTTAAAAGGTATTTGGACAAATACATGGATAGGAAAAAAGTAGAGGACGATCGGAAAACTGCACAGGAATGGAGTTAGCCTCGTTGGGCACTTTGGTCGGCATGTACTGGAATGGGCCAAATAGCTTGTTACCGTGCTGTTGGTCTATAAACTAATGAGTCTGTTAAGGAACTCATGTATTTTAAAGGCTGGGTGGAAATGATTTAACTTTGTGAAATGTTGGTTAGGACACAGCTATTCTGGAATTCGAGTTATAGGAGAGATATGATAGCACTGCAACGGGTGTGGGGAAATGTTGGCTGCACGGGACAGTTTTAATTATAGAGAGAGATTGGACTGGCTCAGGCTGCTTTCCTTGACGCAGTGGAGATTGGGCCGGGCCTGAATGATGCATATATAATGATGAGGCGCACAGGTAGTGTGTACAGGAGAAATATTTCCCCTTGAATGGGGGATGAATAACAAGGTGCCAAACAACGGAGTAAGGAGGAGGATGTTAAGAGGTTATACGAGGAAAAGTGTATTCACCCAGAAAGTGGTAGATGTCTGGACCGTATTACCAGTTAGGGTGGTGGAGCCAAACGTCCCAAAAAAGAGTTGATTTTTAATGTGCACTCATGATGCAAGGGCAGAAAGGGATATGTGTAAATGTTTGAAAACCCGTTTCCTGCAGTTAGGTGATTCGCTTTGACTGGCACAGCCTGGACGAAATAACATCTCTCAGCAGAAGCTTGCTTCCATATGATTGTGAAGAGTTTTTTTTTAATTTCAGCATTTATGAGGAGCTTAGAGATATCTCACAATTCTAAACAGAGGAATACCAAATAAAACCCACGGATTAATCTCGCTCAGGTATGTGTAAATTGATGTCTGACGTGCTCATATTCCCAATTACAATAGACTCCCCACCCTTGCAATGCACTAAAACTGAAGGGAATTGACGGCTTGCAGGATACCATCCAAATGAAGTTCTTTTGCCAGCAAATTAATTATGGTATGGAGCAGGTCATGTCCCCTCAAAATATTTTACGAAGGTAGCCCAGGCCATAACTTTTCAACGTTTTTATTTTTTTCAATACTTCTGCGTAGGATATTGAAGAGGTGAAGCAGCTTGTCAATCTACTCGCTTTAAAGCAAACCAGAATGTATTTAAACAGTGCAGTTGAACCTTTTAAAAAGTCAATAGAAATCCGAATGACTTAACTATTTGAAAACCCAACTGATGTGATATCACATCTTTACGAAGCTGCTGCAATTCTCATAGCATCCCACAAACACAACTCTTGGTAAACGGTATATAAAACAACAACAACAACAAAACTGGTTTTCTAGACAGGTGAGCTTTCAGAGAGAAAATTAAGGCCTGAAACATCTGTTGAAGCAAGGCGTCTCTTTTCATTGTCGCACCTTTCTGCTACCAGCCAGTTTTATGACTACCTGCTCAAATTCAACCCAACTAGAAAAAGCCTGAGCTGGGAGAACAAGCGGCCTGTCATTGTTGAAAATAGCCTCCTCCAGATATGTCAGCACCTCTCCCTTTACGAACCCACTTGGAGGAAATAAAAGGACGACATAACCTTGTTAAAGGTGCAGCATGGTCACGCCTACCATCACACAATCTCACGAAACTATCTCAATGTCACACTTCATTAAATAAAAGAGGGAAGTTCTGACTGGTGTTGTCAACAGTACTTATTCATAAACTAAGATGATATGAAAAAGAAAACAATTATTCCCATTAAGCTGATTTGGGGCACGGTTCCATATTTGAAACAATTGATTCCCTGTTATGAAAACGATTGAAATGCAAATCATATTTAATTAGCAGTGTACATAAATTCCATGAAGTGTTTTATTTAATGTCCATGTCATGAACACGATTAGACTGTGTCAAGAAAGCTACAATAACGTTACCCAGATTGAATTGAATTGAATTGAAACGAATTTATTGTCGCGTGTACCGAGGTACAATGAAAAGCTTTGTCTTGCACACAATATAGGCAGATGACATAGGTAAGGAGCATAGATAGTAAGTACTAGGTAAACAGCAGAAAAAAACAAAGGTGCGGGTCAATATAAAGAGTTTATGAGTCCATTCAGTATTGTGACAACACTAGGGTAGAAACTGTTGTGAAACTGACTGGTGCGTGTGTGCAGGTTTCTGTAACTTCTCCCTAATGGTAAAGGTTGTAGAGAAATGGTGCCAGGGTGGGATGGATCTTTGAAAATGCTGGCGGCCTTTCCTTGACAGCGGTCCTGGCAGATGGATTCCATAGATGGGAGCTTGGCCTCTGTGATCTCTGATTGTTCCTAAAATTTAAAATCACCCTAAGTGATGAAATGCATTGTCCCATCAACCCATATTTTCTGTTAGGAATGATGCGGAGATGCCGGCGTTGGAATGGGGTGGAGAATGTCAGAAGCCACTCAACCCCAGGTTACAATCCAGCATGTTGAGTTGAAATCACAACCTTTTGGATCTTTCCCTCATCCTCAGGTGAATCCTCCTTCATTTGACGAAGGAGCCGCGTTCCGAAAACTTGTTGGACTGTCCGATGGTGTCATGTCATATTGGACTCTATTGTCTGAACCCGCAACTTCAGTCTGCGAACCCTAGTTCAAGATTCTCCTATCAAGGGAAAATACACCTACCTGCGAAGCAAAGCTGGACATTTTGCCAAGCATGTTAGGCTTTTTAAAGACAATGTTATTTGTTTTTTTTCCATATAATCCACAAGTTGCTGACTTACACCTCTTAATCATTCTTCATTGGTCAACTTTCTCGTCTATCTGCTTGAACTAGTGTGGCGATACTGTCCCCATTAGAGGCGCTCTCACTCCTGTCTTTTGCAGAGGTGTCCTGTCACATTCGTGCAGAAAAGTCTCCTCAGACAAGCCGTGGGGTAATCAGCTGTGACGTTTCCCTAGCTGATTTTGTTCAGTAAAAGTATGGAATCGTGAGTGAACGTAACAAGGCTCACACAGACTGAACAGACTTCCTTTCACATAATACTTAATTTGGTTGCTACTGGAGCTGAAATTTTGAGTCCTGTTGCCGGAGAGTTTTCTGGCTTTTCAGTCTACATTTGCCTGTCATCATCTTGTACACATCTATCAGGTCACCCTTAATTCTCATTTGCTTCAAAGAGTCAAGATGTAGACTCATTAACATCTGCTATTAAGAGATTCCCTCCAATCCAGGCAGCATCCTGGTAACTCTCCTCTGCACTGTCCCTAAAACTTCCACGTATACCCTACAATGAGGCGACCAGAACTGAAGACAATATTCTGACTGTGTCTAACCAGGGCTCTTTAGAGCTTCAGCATAGCCTCGTGGCTCTCAAACTGGATCCATAATACATTAACTTGTTAAGGATGTCAGTACAGTAAAATCCCTTTTGTGTTGTATTCCAGCTGTGTTGTAAGAATAAAGTATGTTTTGCTGAAAGTTTTGTGGAGGACAAATCGAATCATATCTAAAACACTTACTTACTTGTGTCATTTGAAAAATGAACATATTCGTATCTATGCCACCCCATATGAGTTTGGCATCAGGATTGGATGGAGTGGGGGAATTTTGTGGTCTGGTCTGCTCTCGTCCATAACAAAAAAAAATGACCAATGAACTTCTGCATTGAGACAAAGTAGTTCAGGCATACTTACATGAGCAGAGCATAATTAAGGCACCATTAAAATTTCAAAAAGGTCACTCCCATGCAAGTTTAGTAAAGGAATTGCAAAATAAAGAGAAACATTATTTGAACTATTGGGCATTCAAGTCACATCTCGCACTAACTTGACAACCAAACTAAAAAAGCTCCTGAATGACATTCAATTTTTCTGCCTGCATGAATGTGACTCTTCGTAACATGAATATGGAACTGTATTTATTCCTGCTATGCTACAATATAAGAACAATAACATGTATGAACCGCAGAAAAATGAATCTGCAGAACATTATAACGAAAAATGTTAAAGACCCTTTGCTGTTCTCCATTTCCGTCTCATTACAATTACAGATTGCCTGTTACAGATTTGAAAACTCACTCCAAGTGTCTGAAGCAACAAAATGAAAACGGAGGGATGCAATGAAGTTATCCAAATTATTTACTAACACCCACCCAGGATCAATGCAGTCGTGCGGTTTTACACGACAGAACATTATTTGTTACATATTCAGCTTCCTACATAAAGTAGTGAGGATTTTCTTTTTTAAAAAAGGTGGAAAACTGTGGTTGTTGATGGAACTAATGCTGTGGTTCGGTCAGTGCAATATTTTGCCTTTGACATTGACGACTAATTGTAACCAATCTACCAAAAGGGAAATTAAGGGTGAACGAGACTGAATATTCTGTGGCTGCACATTGCAGAGTACGATGAACACTTCCCACAGGTGATACCAGAAAGTAAGATGATGGGAAATAATGAGAAGAATTCCGCCACGGTATGACTATTGAGAAAGGGATTGCATAGGACAAAATACACTCGGCATCGAGCGAGGGATGATAAGATAGTCGGAGAAGAAAAAGGTAGAGGGGAAGAGGAAGGGGCAGAGATTGGGAATAGGGAGACAGACTCTGGGGAGGGACTAGGAGGAGAAGGACTGAGGGAGGAAGCGTGTGGGTGGACACCCAGAGAGACAGATTGTGGGAAAGGACTGGATGAGACAAAGTGGGGAGTCACTTTTGGTGAGACACACTGGAAGAAAGAATCTTGATTACAGACTGGGACAGATACATTTTAGTGGGAGATTCGGGGAGACAGACTGTCAGAAGCAGACTCAGATAGACAGATTATGAAGAGAGACTGGGGAGGAAAACTGGGGTGTGAAGGCGGGAGTCGTACTGTCGGGAGGGGCGGGGATTCCATGCAGTGTAAGAAACTGAAGGAGAAATGTATTAATTTCTTCAATGCCTCATTTGAGCTTGATTATAATTGTAATGTTATTACGGAGCAGTCACCCAATCAGTTTTCAGAAGTTAATGGTAGATGAAATGAAAGATGAACATAATGCCTTCCTGTGGTAGGAAACTGCTGAACAGATCTGTGTGGCAGTTATAGGCTGTAGCTCTCTGTTGAAATAGGCAATTGTTAGAAAGCACACATTGGTGGAGTCGCCATTGTGGCTTCTACCAAAACACAGGGCTTCTACCCCTCCACCTGCGGTGGTTGAAGTTTTAAGAATTGTTTCTAAGGTTTCACATGTCTTCAGAAATACATTCTATGTCATTGGAACATTAATGATGTACCATCCCTTTATTATATGAACTAGCAAATACAATTGAAGAACTAATAATCTCAGTTTTGTCTTTTGTTAATACTTGGAAGTTCGTTGAATTCAACTCCCACCTCAAAGGTGGAGAAGGACAAATGCAGAGGGAATGCCCTAGTGAGCAATCCATGCCATTTTCTGATGACAGTCATCAATACTTTCTATTATTCTCATTATGATATAAACTGTGCCTTAATTTAGTTCCATTGCACACCTGCTCTGTGTTTTTCCCGCACTGTTAACCCATGAACCTCATCTTAAAATGATCCTCCATGGACTGACTCCAATTCATTCAATATAAACTCTTTCAATTCAATAGATCTGCATTTGTTACTGACAAGTTCATTCGCAACGAGATGTGCTAAAAAAAGTTCACAGCGCTTTTCTTTCGGATTTAGTGAACTCTGTGGCGATTGTGGTCTTGAACAGCAGGCGTTGTGTCCTCTGAGAACAGAGCACATACGATTCGATGAAAATGGTTGAGTGTTGTATCACGTTGGTCACTTCTCATTGAAACATTCCAAACTTTTAGCGTGGATTGAAAGATTTGTATCACAAGTTGAGGTTCTGGATGTGAGTTTGCTCGCTGAGTTGGAATGTTCCTTTTCAGATATCATCAGTGGATCTCCAGTGAACAGCTGGTGTTGTGTCCCGCTTTCTATTTATTTGTTTAGATTTCTTTGAGTGTTTGGTGATGTCATTGCCAATTATTTTGCTGAAAGAATCCTTGATGACATCAAAGTCGATGTGCATGTTCAAAGAGTTGTGTTTGGAATGCTTCAGGGGTTTGTTTGGCTTTTCATAAGATGGATGTATTGCCTCGGTGAAAGCAGTGGACTTCCCCGTCTGCATGTAGGCATTCACGTGATAGTGGGTCATGTCCTTTCGTGAGTTGAAAGATGTGGTGCTGGAAAAACACAGCAGGCCACGCAGCATCCGAGGAGCAGGACAATCAACGTTCCGGGAATAAGCCCTTCTTATAGAGAAAAGCTATCATTCCTGAAGAAGGGCTTATGGCAAAAACGTCGATTGTCCTGCATCTGCAGTCCTCACTTTCTCCCATGGCCTTTCGTGGCCAGTTGATGCTCACGCATCCTGGTAGCTAGTTCTCGGCCTGGTTGTTCAATTTCGTGTTTGATACAGTCCTTGTAAGCTATTCTTGTAAATAGCCTCGTTTTGTCTGTCTCAGGTCTTCTAAGTTTGTCAGCTGTTGTTAAGTATCTTGGCTCTTATTGTGCGCACCATGATGCCAAGTGGTCTGAGTAGTCAGTCAGCCGTTTCAGAGAAATGTTTGATATTGTGTGAAGTGGCTAGAGTTGCTGGGCGCTTTTTGTTTGCATGTTTGGAATTGTTGTTGATAAATCAGCGGAGTGTATTTATTGGGTGCCCTTTCATATTTTCTTCTCCTCGTCGTAGTTCTTCAGTGCTGCAGCGAACGGTGGCTTGTTGAAATAATATCCTCATGCTATTTCGCTTTGGGAGTGGGGATGATTGTTTCTGTAGTTGAATATTTTTTTCCATAAGTGTAATTTTCATGTAGACACTGGTTTGACATTCCCTCTAAATGGCCTACTGTGACATGTAGGAATGACAGTTTGTTCTTGCTTTCTTCCTCTGTTTTGAATGTTATGCCTGTGAGACTATCATTGATTGTCTTGATGGTTTCCTCGAATTTGTTTCATTTAGTGATGACAAGGATTACATCCACGTACTGGAACCAACTTTTGGGTTGGATGGTACCAAGACCTGTTTCTTCGGCTCACCATCTCTCCCCATCTTGGCCAGTATCCATCCCGGCCCATTGTGTAGTCTCCATCATCGTTCTGTCCCGCCAATAGGTAGCATCTATGTTATTGATGACACTGTCCCTCTGCACAAACATGTCAACGCATTTGTCAGTCTCCATATGAATCATCACTCCGTCTTACTTCCACAGCATGACTCGCATCTGATTGACCAGTCTTTCTTCCCACAATTATACTGCCTTGGAAGAAACTCCTCCTCCCACCAATCCTTCCACTCCATTTGGATTGTTACTCGAATGACTTAGTGGCCATCTCATTTTCCTTTAAATCGCACTCCCACCATCATAAATGCTCTCAGACAGCTGGTCAGTACCGTAGTCAATCAAAAATGTCACCTTGCACACTGCGATCACACAGTGTGATAACCATATTTTTTCAGCACACTTGCTCATAGCCCACATGAATGCTTTCCAACAGATGAGTGTTCACATGCAACATTGGGAGAAAGTGAGGTCGGCAGACACTGGAGATCAGAGTTGTTGTAAAAGCACAGCAGGTTAAGCAGCATCCGAGGAGCAGGAGAATCGACATTTTTGGCCATTGCCCTTCATCAGGAACAAAACATAGATTCTCCTGCTCCTCGGATGCTGCCTGACCTGCTGTGCTTTTCCAGCAACATCGTCTCGACTCCACATCCACATTCTAAAACACAGATGTTCCCCATCAAGTGGACAGTCACCATTGTCATCATCACGTCAACACCCCACTCAAATCCCCACTGGTCTGTATTTGCAACCATCATCACTCTGTCATATAATCTGGCCACAAAACCAATCGTATTTAGCAGTCACTATTTCCACCGTCACTGTTCAACCACAAGAATCCATTGGCCGCTCCCACTCCTTTGACAGTCTCAATAGTTACAATGACGCTCTATCAGACGCCATCAGGAACCCAATACAATAGCCCGTCGCCATGATCACTACCAGTCTCTTTGCCACCACCCTCGAAATTCCCATCCGATTGTTCAGTGCCCATGACCAACTTCACTCGCTACACGTTCGATATCGGCAGTCTCAATATTCACCACCAACCTCCAATCCACGACACAATTATTCACATCACATCAGTCATCCTCGAACACCTCTCACCCCGTCCTAAACTTGCAGCATTTGCATCGACATTTTTTGACTTCCAAGTCTAGCATCACTCTTAGCGCACCCAGCCACCTATGCAGTCCCGCCAATCGGCCTGTGTCTACCTCTGTCATAATTTTCTGTCCCCCACGGCAATACAATCATTCAATTGGCCATTTCCACAACGAAAATATCTCGGTCCAATATCCTGTACGTGTTAATGAGGTTCCACTTTACACTTTTAAACTCGGTTGAATTCTGGTCCAGCCTCCTCAACCACTCCTCATGTTTCAAGCCAGAAAACTTCTTCTAAAACTTTCTATACCCTTTCCAGTCCAACAATTCCCTCCTTCGATTCGAGGTGCAACTCTGATCAAAAACGTACAGAATGCAGTCTGTCCAGATCCTTCAGAAAATGAGGTACTGCAAGAAACGTGGTAACCAGGTGTAGATATTCAGGACGGGAATATTCAGGACAGCTGCTCATTTTTTTCTGGTAGTCTAGGTGTTGGAGGTGATTTCCTCGAAGTTCAGGAGCAGCAATCACTGTTTTATATGCTGTTGCATTGTTTTGGAACTTTGGAGAGAAAAGAAAGTCAAAACAACAACACTTCTAAAAGGAAGTGGACTAGACAACAGAAGCACATGGTGAGGTCAGTGCAGGAGAGAGAGAGGGAGAGAGGGAAAGAAAGAAACCCACATTGCTAACTGACAGAGCAGTGAACCTGCACCATTACTTACTTTGCTGTTCGAATTTATGCATTGCTGCACATCAGAGTGCATCCAGGATCATTAACAAACAGTAAAATTCACAATCGATCTTGTAGGGATCTGTTTGGGAGAATTCACAGCACAGAAACAGCTCGGTGGATATTTTAAGCATGGCCATACAGTAAGTCTGAAGTAATGAGTAGAATGGGTACTGTCTTGATTATATGTTTTATCGAGATGTGGCTTTTGATTAAACTTAAAATATAAGACATAAGTATTAATTTAACCTGGACCAGTGTTTTGTAGACGAATAAGGCAAATGTATTTTCTGGGCCTGTAGATTGAAAGAAGCAAACTGGCCTTTAGTAGAGTCATATGCTCTTCTTGTCGGATGTGGGAGGTGAGTGAGAGTTATATCTGAAATAAATGTCGATGGTTGCAAATCCAATCAGATCGAATGGATCGTTTGGATAATCGATTAGAAACTATGAGGAATTTGAAAGAGCAAGGCGATATGATGGATGGCAGTTATGGGAAGGGGGAGTAATCACAGATGCAGTAACATAGATGAAAGGTAAGACAGGTAAACAGTTCGTGCAAGAGACTTCTGTGGCTATACCTATTTTCAGCAAGTATGCAAGGGAACGTAGCACGAACAGCCAAGTTCCAGGTATTGAGAATGCCCCTAATGCGGTGTGGGGAACCTTGGGTTCCAAGAGATCGATTGTGTTTGGGATCTTTCTTGTCCGTGGATGCACGCAGACGTTTCTGTCGCCAGAAATCAGAATGTTGTGTTGCTTCCCGGGTGCCACGATAAAGGATGTCTCAGAGAGTGTGCACAATGTTCTCAAGGGGAAGAGGGACCAGCAGGAGGTCATTGTAGACATTGGAACCAACGGCATAGGAAGGGAAAAGATTGTGAATCTGAAGGGCGATTAGAGAGTTAGGCATGAATTTAAAAGGGAGGTCCTCAGGCATAGTAATATTTACATTACTCCCGGTGCTACGAACATGTGAGGGCAGGAATAGGATGATAGAACAAATGAGTGCATGGCTAAGGAGTTGGTGAATAGGAGTACAGTTCACATGTTTGCATCGTTGGAAGCTCTTTGGGGCTAGAAGTGACTTGTGCAAGAGGACGGATTGTAGCTGAGTTGGAAGGGGACTAATATACTAATAGGGAGATTTGTTGGAGCTGCTTGGGAGGATTTAAACTAGTAAGGTCCGGGGTAGGTGGGACCCAGTGAGATAGTGAGGAAAGAGGTCAATCTGAGATGGTGTCAATCCACCTATGTGAATGTATTTGCGACTTCTCCCCCTTCCCATTACTGCCATACATCACAATCTGAGAACAAAGGTGAGTCAAACAGTTAGGGCAGACAGGGAAAAAACAGAAAACAAGGGAGGACTGTCAAATTAAGCTGCATTTATTTCAATGCAAGAGGCCTAACAAAGAAGGCAGATGAACTCTGGGCATGTTTACGAACATGGGACTGGAACATCATAGCAATTACAGTCCTATTACTTTTAAATTCGTGATTGAAAATGATCGACCAGATCTGAAAGTTGAAGTTCGAAATTGAAGAACGACAAATTTTGATGGTAATGGCAAGAACTTTCAAAAGCTGGACGGCTAGAAAATGGGAAGACTTCAGAAATGAGGTTTCTGCTCTCGGGTTCAGCCCGAATTGATGCAACACATTCCACATGTGGGCAGCATTGAACGCTATCCTTAAAAAGAGGAACAACACACATCAGGAATACGTCGTAGAGAGAGAGAGATAAGCTAATAAAGAAGAGACGGCACCTTTGAGCAATTACGTTTCACACACCAGCAATACACACAATGAAAAAGCAGCTAACAGGCAGTCTGAGACGCCTTTGAATAGATAAATGACATATAAGCATCATATCATTGTGAGAGAGGAACTAAGCGATGTGAGGAAAGCTTGAGATGATCTTTCACTGCTAACATGACAAACATTAATGCTCAAACTGGGTAAGGTGCAGTTCAGCAAAATTGTTCCTCATCAAGAGGAAAGACATAACCAAAAAAAAATGGCTTCCACATCTGATAATCATCATTGCCACATTTCTGTCAGAACTGCTCTAATCCTTCATTTCATCAGCCTGGAAGGAACTGACTAACTCAACTTTGATGATCAGAATATGACAGATTCTGTTATATCTCAGATAAAAATCCTCCTCATTCTACAAAGCGTGACTCCTTTTTCAACAATTATGCGTCTGCATGTGGACTTTCCCACAAAGTGGAATGTCTGCCCACCTGATCACTGCACGGCATTCAACATCATTTGTTTAAAGGCATCTGACCTGCATATTGCCAAGGCTCCAGCTGAACAGTGGCCATAAACATTTGTTCCACACAATTGCTACACAATATCCACCTTCAACAAGGTGCGGTGGTGGCATCATTTCTTAAAAGTTAATGGCATCACCATCATTGAACCCCTATTATCAATATTCTGGGCGTTACTATTGTCCAGAAACTGAACTCGACAAACCATACCAGATTAGATTCCCTACAGTGCAGAAACAGGCCATTCAACCCAACACATCCGCACTGACCCTCCGAAGAGTAACCCACCCAAACCCATTTATCTCTTCCTAATGCACCAACCACTATGGGTGATTTAACATGGCCAATTCACCTTAACCTGCACACTCTTTGGACTGTGGGAGAAAACCTGAGCACCCGGAAAAAACACACGCAGACGGGGAGAATGTGCAAACCCGACGCAGACAGTCGCCCGAAGTTGGGTCCCTGGTGCTGTGAGGAGGCGGTGCTTACCATTGAGCCACCGTGCCGCCCCAATATCAATTGTATGAATACGATACCAAAAAGATCAAGTCAGAGGATAGGAGCACTGCATGGAGTAACTCATGTCCTATATTCTGAAGACCTGTCCACACTCTCTGAGGTGAAAGTCAGGAATGTGATGGCATACCTTTCATGTGCCTGGTTGCACACAGCTACAACAACATTCAAGTAGCTCGACATCTTCAAGTACCAAGCAACTGATTGATTGGCATCAAATTCACAAACATTCTCTCCTGCCAGCACTAAAACTGAATAGCGTCAAATCGATCTTCCCCATCTTGCAATGCCTTCGCTGATAGCATTTTCCAAACTTGGGATCGCTATCGTTCCAATGGACAAGGGAATCAGATACATTGGAACCTCGCTTTTTGCACGTTCCCATTAATAATAGACAGTACTGATTCCCAATTCTATCAACTTGGCTTCAATAACGTGGCCAAACCCTTCAAATAACAGCCATGTGCATGTCTCCTCACAATGAAGGATTTCAGTCGTTCGAGAATGCAACGTCCCAACTTTCCCGAGTGAAATGAAGGATTGCAACGATGCATTCGTTTCACAAGCCACCTCCTTTGATCGATTCAAAGTATATTCAGTTCTGCTAAGTCAAAGATGCATTGAAGGGAAATATTTGTTAAGTGTTAAAAAGGGAAGTTTAATACTCCCGATTCCAGGTCTTTCGAGATCATCTGAAAAACCCATTGCTAATGCAAAAGTCGAGTGTTCACTGATCCAAGAGTAGGAATTTGTAGAAATACGTCAGTACCTTTGTAGGTATTTGGAGGAAGGTACAAAGGAGACATCAGAGATAGGTTCTTTACCCAGAGGGTTGCGAATGCATGGAATGTATTGCCAACTGACGTGGTGGAAGCGAAGTCATTGGAGACATTTAAGCGACTGCTGGACATGCACATGGATAACAGAGAGCTGAGGGGTGCGTAGGTTAAGTTGCTATATTCTCTATTAGTTTTAAGACTTGGCATAACATCATGGGCTTAAAGGCCTGTTCTGTGCTGTATTTTTCCATGTTCTCTGCGTTCTACGATTGTCATGACTGTAACGACGTCAGCTAGGTGGACCTCATTGAATCTGATTGGGGCTGTTAATCCGATAGAATCAGGGAGCCGTGACTGACAGATGTAAACAGTGACTTTAGAGGTTTGGTTCACTCTGAGAGCTGATTGTGAAGAAGCCAGACTGGTGGGAAGTACTATGATCACGTGAATAAATGGTGCCATGGTGACGGGATATTGGATCCGTTGGCATGATTTCAGTGGTGACGTCAGTGGGATTAATGTGACAATAAAACAGGCACGTTCTTGCTGAAGTCCTTCTGAACCGGAAACCGGCACTACAGCGAACTTTGACATTTGAAACTGTGATAACTCGAGAATATAAGTTATAGAATATGCCAATGGAATTTGGCACTCTCTCCAGGTCAACTGAGTTTTGGATACAACGCTTGAGTGAATGCAATTGCATACGCTCACTCAGGAAATCCCATAAACAGATCGGCTCGAGGTCAGCCTTCAGCAAACCCTACCTCCCCTCTCCAATAAAAAAAATCCATGGCACGGGCAAATGCTCAACAGTGTCTTCAGCATGTGTGCTGGCAATCCACTGCAGTTGCTGCTGGCCAATAAAAAAACAATCATTCTTAGATCTTCATCCACATGCAGGTCGAGGCCGAATAAGACAAACATGTATATTCCAGGTACCTCAAGTGCCCTATTTGGATTACAGATTCGATACTGAAGGACTACAGCTGGTGGAGGATAAAGTGAAGATGATTAAAAGTTTACCAGCTTCTATATCCTGACTGGAACTGAGGTCTTTCCATGGGATTGGTGAATTGTGAGGGAAACTTCACACGTAACCTGACCTCCATATTGGGATCATTCAATCTGCTGTTGAAAATTGGAACTTAATCATGACATAGCCTTTGTGGAAGTAAAGAAGAAGCTGTTATCTCAGGTGTTTGTACACGATGATATCCAGCGAGATTTAGTACTGACATGTGATGGATTCCCATATGGTATTGGGGTAGTGTTGGCTCACAGATGGCCCAATGAAACGCTAAACATTTCATGACTCCCTGCTCTTGGCTTATGCTGAAAACCAACATGTCCAGGTAGACACTGAAGCTTTGGTGGCCAGCTTTGTTGTAAGTTCCAACAAAGCCTTATTGGATGTAAGTTTATAATACTAAGAGCACAAACTCCTGCTAGCGCTTCTCAGAGAAGACGAGAATGTACCACCCATAACTTCAGATCGAAATCAGCAATTGTGTATCATTATAATTGTGTACAATTGCAAATTGGAACGCCAACCAGGAGGACAAGAAGCAAATGTGGATTGCGTGAACCACTGTCTCATGGCAGATACACCATAGTTCGTGTTGCTACTGAAAATCTTCATTCTGGTTTTAAACTTGCTGGGCACCCTTCCTGTCACTGTTGACAATGTTTGACTCTAGATGCCAAAAGATCAGTTCTTGCCAGATCAAAAATAATTGAAATGATTGACTCGCGTGGGTGGGGGGGGGGGGGGGGGGGGGGGGGGGGGGGTTGGTGGCGGGGTGGGCGGCTGGGGGACAGAAGTGGTCATCACAGACTGACCTGAAGCCTTCTTTACTCGGGAAACAGCATTTGTCCAAAATACAGATGTTGGCGAGAATTTATGTCTGATCGCCAGAAAGCACACAGACTTGGCCACATTGGTGGGGCAGTACTCAGAGGGCCATCAAGTAGAAAATTTATCGCAAGATGTTTAAACAATAATCCCAATGCCTTTTATTGGCTAACCAGAAAAAGAGTTGCCCCCCTGAATCACAAAGGACGAAGGTTACGTGTGGAGTCAGAGAAAATGGGTGGAATTCTTATTGAGCACTTTGCATTGGTATTCACTGAGGAGAGGGACATGATGGACGTTGTGTTTATGGTTAGCTGTTTGATTACACTGCATGGAGTCGGAATAAGGAGGGAGGAAGTGTTGGCTATTCTAAAAGTCATCAAGTTGGATAAGTCCCCAGATCTGCATTGCATCTATTGGAGGTTACTGATGGATGTGGGACATAAAATGGCTGGGAACCTAATAGATATCTTTGCAGCATCATTGAACACGCGAGAGGCTCGGAGGACTGGAGAATTGCTAATGTTGTCCCCTTGTTTAAGAAGAATTATCAATGTAATTAGAGACTGGTGAGACTGACGTCAGTGTCAAAGAAGCTGCTGGAAAAAAATCCTGTGAAATAAAATCTCGTTACAAGAAAATGAGCTTTTCAGAGGCAGACGACATGGTTTTGTGCATGGAAGATCATGTTTTACCAACTTAATAGAATTCTTTGAGGAATTGACAACGCTGATTGATAAGGAAAGAGTTGTATATGTCATATAGATGAACGTTGGTAAGGTGTTACACAAGGTTCTCAATGATAGGCTGATGGAGAATTTAAAGTCGCGGTGTTGCAGTGTGTACTAGCATGATAGATAAAGAACTGGCTGAGCAACAGGGAACAGTGTTGCAGTGGGAGCGAGATTTTCTGAATGGAGAATTGTGACCAGTGATGTTCTACAGGGATTTGTGCTGGGAGTACGGTTGATTGTGATACATATAATTCATCGGGAGGAAGATACAGGTGGTGTGATTATCGAGTTTGCAGATAACACGAAGATTGGTGTAAGAGCAGATAGTGAAGGGGACTGTCAGGGAATGCATCAGAAAAGAAAGATAGATTGGCGAGGTGGGTGAAGAAACGGCAGATCGATATCAATCCGTGCAAATGTGAGGTGATGTATTTAGGAAGATCCAATTTAAGACAGAACTATACGTTAAATGGAGAAGCCCTGTGGGCAATTGATGTGTGGAGAAAACTGAGTGTTCAGGTTCATTGTAGCCTGCAGCTTGCATTTCACGTCGATAGATTGGGCATGAAGGCATATGACATACTTTCTTTCATTGAACGGGGTGTTGAGTAAAATAGTTGGCATGCCAGTTTCTCTTTAGCCACGTTTGGAATATTGCAAAGAGTTCTGGTTACCTCATTACCAAAAGAGGTGAATGCTTTGGAGAAGGTGCAAATGAGGTTAACCAGGGTATTGCCTGGTATGGAAGTTGCGAGCTATGAAGAGATTTTAAATTCTTCATAGAATTTAACAGCACTTAAATTCTTCTAGCAACTCTCCGCCCACACCACTATCTTCTCAATGTAATTGTCGTGTTCCATATTGACCTCCTCACAGTTTATCGAGTTTCCAAAATTTGTGTCTCTGTAAACTTGGAAGCTGTCGAATGCATATAAAAATACAGGTCAATAATGATACCACGAAGACCAATGGCTACAATATCGATCACCGGAAATATCTACTCGAAACATTTCTCCAAACGTAGTAAAAACCATTGAACATTGACATGTAGAAAGTTAAAGATATAAGCTGCAGGACGTCATTGGAAAATTATCCGTCATTCAATATGAAAATGGCGGGTTATCTAAATCAGTCCCTGATGCCATTTTCACCCGCATAACATCTCAACCATCGAGCTGTAAGAACTATATTAAAATCCTTTTTGGAAAATATTCCAAGTTTTGGATTCAGCCGTTTTCGTCAGCAGAGGATTCCACAAACTCACCAGTCTCTGGCTGCAGACATTTCCCTTCATCTCAGTCGGAAATGTCCTGTCGCAGAACATTGGAATGTGCCTCCTGGTTCTACATGATTATTCTCAGTACACGACAAATTTGCACCCATGAAGTGACTGTCTTTTCTATTTCATGACGAATAACGTTGCAGTAGCAAAGGAAACTGTGACTCTCATCTCTGCCTCTCGTGTGAGAAATGCGATAAAACGCAGAGGACTAGGAATGTTCTGCACATGTTGTACACTTGTGTAGCCTGGTTGATAACATCAGAGAAGAGTTTTTTCGCCCGTGAGTTATTTTTCAGGATGTGTTGCGTCAAGTGTCTAGGTAGCTGTGCATCGTCTGCTCCAAAGATTTCGTTGACTTAAATGGGCATTATTCATTGAATGATAATCAGAAATGAAAGGATTGAGTTGACAATAATGTGAGTTGGCGTTCCTTCCAGGTAATGCTCATTCTGTGCCGACCTTCACCGAATTCTCACAAGATTGGGAATTGCAGTGGGAGGATGTCGATGGGAGTATGCCATAGCATCGTAGAAATTGAAAAGTAAAAGGCTCCTTTGATCCATTCTGGGTGAGTTCAGCTACATCGTGGTCTCAGCTTGCACACTCTCTCTTACGAGCAGGAATTGACGACGGCAGATGCTGGAGATCAGAATCGAGAATGTGGTGCTGGAAATGCACAGCAGGCCAGGCAGAATCCGAGAAGCAGTCGCAAATCATTTCGATTCCTGATGAAGGGATTATGCTCGACTCGTCGACTCACCTGCTCTTCAGATGCGGTCTGGCCTGCTTCGCTTTTCCAGCGCCATAATCTGCACCTTCACTTACTCACAAACTAATTTTAAACTGGCATACCTACTTCTACACTACTCTGCTATCAGAGGCTTCCTTCGCTCTCTTTACCTTGCCTTGTCATCTTTGAAATTTAGTGATTCCTCATTCCCGATTCTCCAAATCTCCAGTGAATACTTTCCTAACCTAAATACATCAAAGAAGATTTAAACCGATAACAGAAATTACTGCAAGGAATACAACAGTTCTGGCAATGTCTGTGCAAAGAAAGCAGAGATAATGTTCCAAGGCAAATAATCATTTTTCTGAAGACGTATCTTTTGTCTAAATATATGAACTCTTCTTGTTCTCCACGGATCTTGGAGACCGACAGAGTTTCTCCAGCAATTCCACTTTTTGTTATTATCCGACCTGGAGAAATCTGTCTCCTTTGCCACAGAACCCGCAGAACAGGAACATAGTTCTGACGATATGGAAACCAAAAATTCACACAGTACACCTGGATTGGTCACACCTATTGTAGTAATCCATCCATTCTGGTGTTTGGAGTCTTTCAGAAAGAATACCATCGCTTGAAATTCAATCTGGAAAACTGCCAGATTTATACAAATGGACTGGGAAAAGAAGGCACGGAATGGATGATGAACAGTGATGACTATGTGATGAACAGCAGTCATTTGTGATCTAAATGTTCCCTGGAAGCCTATAAAGTATACAGACGTTTACTTAAGGAGGAAAACAGGAGAGCATAAATGTGGCATTAGACAGCATTGAATGAGAAGATTGTGGAGAATCCAAATACGTATCTTAAATATATTAAAGCGAAAAGCACACTGACCTTCATCAGTGGTACTTTAGTACAGAAATGGGAGGTTACTTTTCCTTCATTAAGTACACTGGTGAGGCGGCAGTTACAGTATAGTGTTCAGTTTTGGTCACCTTGCCATTAGGAGGATGTTATTAAAATTGAAATAGAGCAGAAGAAATCTACAAGGATTCTGCCTGTGCACAATAGTCTGAGTTATAGGGAGGGTTCAGAGAAGCAAGGACATTTTCTTCGAGGTGAGGACACTGTTGGGGAAGCTTACAGAGGCGCATCAGTTCATGAGAGGCATGGATAGGGTAAATGCTCTCAATCTTTTCACCCACCTTTATGGAATTGATGCACCGAATCAGATTAAGATGAAAGAAGAAAGCATGAAAGAGAACCTGAGGGGCATCTACTTTTCACAAAGGATAGCACACATATAGAAACCGCTGCCAATGGAAGGTGTTGATACACCGACATGAAGACATTGAAAAGGCATTTGGATAAAGACAGGGATATGAAAGAAGTAGAAGGATATCGGAAAAGTGCACATAACCGGAGTGAGCCTGGCTAGCCACTTTGGTCAGTATGTACCAGTTTGGGGAAAGGGCTTGTTACTGTGATGTAGGTCTCTAAAATAATGAGTCTGTTAACGAGGCATAGATTTTAAGTGCTGAGAGGCAATGAGTTAACTTTATGGAATGTTCATTAGGGCACAGCTATTCTGGAATTCTTGTTACAGGAGAGAATTGATAGCACTGGAAAGGGTGAGGGGAGATGTTGGCTTTACTGGACAGTTTTAATTATAAAGAGAGTTTGGACAGGTGAGGTTGCATTCCTTGAGGCAGAGGAAATGGACCCGAACCATGATTAAGGTGTATTAAGTGAAGAGGCGTGTAAGTTGTGTTTACAAATATTACTTGTTGAATGAGGGATGAATGACAGGGAGTCCAACAACAGAGAGTCAGGAGTAGGAGGTTAACAGCTGATACGAGGAAAATGTATTCAACAAAAATGGTAGAAATCTGGAACATATTACCAGTTAGGGTGGTGGAACTACCAAAAGTCCAAAAAAATTGCGTTGTGCTTCAATGTGCATTTGTGATGCAAACGTAGAACGGTTATGGGCAGGGATTGAAAAACGGTTCAGCGTAGTCAGATGCCTAGTTTTGATTAATCAGCTTGGATGAAATGACATCTCTCAGCCGAAATGTAATTCCATATGATTGGGAGAGTTTTTTTTATTTCAGCATATATTGGTAGCTATCAGATACCCTACATTTCTAAACAGAGGAATACCAAGATGGAGCTCTTGTAATCATCTTGATCAGGTAGGTGGACATTGATGTCTGACGTGCTCATATTCCCAATTACGATTGCAATTGCAAAACACGAAGACTGAAGGGAAATGACGGCCTGAAGGTTCCCATTCAAATGAATTTCATTTTCTAGCAAATGCATTATGTTGTAGAGCAGGTCATGCCCCCAAGAAAATAGCATGAACCGTAACTTAGCATTGTTTGATACCTGTACAGCGGATATTGCAGAAGTGACGCAGCTAGTCAATTCAATCGCCTTAAAAAAAGAATGTATTTAAACGCTGCAGTTGAACCTTATAAAAGAAAACAGAATTCCGAATAATTAACTGCTTGAAAACTCAACTGATAAAATACCATGACTTAACGAACTTGTTACAATTCTCACAACGTCCCACAAACACATCTCTTGGCAAATGGTAAATTAAAACACAGGTCTTCCAGGCAGACGAGTTTCCAGAGAGAACAATACGGCCTGAAACATCTGTTGATGCATGGAATCTATTTTTCTTGTCGTACCTTCTCTGCTACCAGCAGTTTTTCTGACGACCTGCTCAAACTCAAACCCCTTGAAAAGCCTAAGCTGGGAAAACAGGCCGACTGTCATAGTTGAAAATAGCCTCCTCCAGATGTCAGCACCTCTTCCTTTATGAACCCACTTCAAGAAAATCGAAGGATGACATACCCTTGGTAAAGGTGCAGCATGGTCACGATTACCATCGAACATTTGTATTAAATTATCTCAACATCACACTTAATGAAATAATAGAGGGAAGTTCTGACTGATGTTGTCACCATTACTTATTCATAACCTAAGATCATATGAAATGGAAATAAATATTTCCCATGAAGCTGTTTTGGGACAAAGCTGGATCCATATTTGAAACATTGGTTTCTCTGTTACGAAAACGATTGAAATGCAAATCATATTTCAACAGAAGTGTGCATAAATTCCATGCAGATTTTTATTTAATGTCCATATTATGGAAACGATTAGGCTGTTTCAAGAAAGCTACAGCAATGTTACCTACGTTGAGTTGAAGTGAAATGACATGAATTTCGTGTCACATGTACCAAGGCACAGTGAATAGCTTTGTCTTGCGAGCAATACAGGGAGATTACACAGTTAAGTAGCATAGGTAGTAAATACTAGGTGAATAACAGCAAAAACAAAAAGACAGGTTCAGGCGAATGTGTGTCAATTCAGTATTCGAACAATAGTGGAACAGAAACTGTTACAAAACCGGTTGGTGCGTGTGTTCAGGCTTCTGTACCTTCTCTCCGATGGTAAGGCTTGTAGAGAAATATTGCCAGGGTGGAATGGATTTTTGACAATGCTGGCAGCCTTTCTTTGACAGCGGCCCTGACAGATAGATTCTATCGGTGGGATATTGGCCTTTGTGATTGTTCTATGATTGTTCATAAAAATTAACAGCACCTTAAGTGAAGAAATGTATCATCCCTTCAACTCACATTTTCTGTTACGAATGATGTGGAGCTACTGGCGTTGGAATGGATTGGAGAACGACAGAGGTCACACAACCTCAGGTTACAACCTAGCACGTTCAGTTGAAATCACAACCATTCGGAGCACTGTCCCTTCCTCACGTGAAGTCTCCTTCAGTTGACGAATGAGAGTGTTCTCAAAGTTTATTGGACTGTCTGCTGGTGTCATGTCAAATCAGATACTCTTACAAGATAATACATGGCTTGGAAAGGCTGGACGCTAGGAAATTGTTTCCGTTAGTCGAGGAGACAAGGACCCGTGGACACAGCCTTAGAATTAGAGGGGGTAAATTCAGAACAGAAATATGGAGACATTTCTTCAGCCATAGAGTGGGCCTGTGGAGTTCATTACCGTGGAGTGCAGTGGAGGCCGGGACGCTAAATGTCTTCAAGGCAGAGATTGATAAATTCTTGATGTCACAAGGAATTAAGGGCTACGGGGAGAATGCAGGTAAGTGGAGTCGAAATGTCCATCAGCCATGATTGAATGGCGGAGTGGACTCGATGGGCCGAATGCCCTGACTTCCACTCCTATGCCTTATGGTCTTATGGTCTTATGGACCGTATTGTCTGAACCCTCGACGTCGGTCTCCAAGCCCTAGTTCAAGGTTCTCCTATCAAGATAAAACAAAACTGTCTGCGAATAAAATTTGGAATTTTTTCCAAGAATGTTAAGTGTTTGAAAAACAATGTTTTTTTTATTTTTTTCCTTCATATAGTCTACAGTTTACTGACTTACCCTTCTGAATCATTCTTCATTCTGGTCTATCTGCTTGAAATAACGTGGTGATATTGTCCCCATAAGAGGCACTCTGACTTGCTTCCCTTGCAGAGGAGTCCTGTCACATTGGTGCCGAAATGTCTCCTCAGACACGCAGCGAGGTCAATAGCTGTGACTTCTCCCTGGTTGTTTTTTTTTCAGTAGATGAAAAAATTATGAATGAACACAACAAGACTCACACAGACTCAACAGATTACTTTCACATCGTTATTAATTTGGTTGCTCCTGGAGCTGCAGTTTTGGTTTCTGTTGCGAAGGTGTTTCTGGCTATCCACTCTATCTATGCCTCTCATCATCTTGTACATCCCTATCAGGTCACTTCTCATCCTTCTTCGCTTCAATGAGAAAAGATGCAGTCTCCTCAACCTCTCTTATTAATACATACCCTAAAACCCATGCAGCAGAATGCCGGTAACTCTCGTCTGCACCCTTCTTAAAACTTCCAGTCTGATGACAACATACTAACTGTGGTCTAACCAGGGTTATTTCGAGCTGCAAAATAACCTCGCTCCTCTTCAACTGGATAAATAATACATTAACTTGTGAAGGATGGCAACACAGTAAAATCCTCTTTGAGTTTTATTTCAGTTGTGCTGTCAGAATAAGGTATGTTTTGCTGAAAATTTCGTGGTAGTGATATCAAATTATATCTGGAACACAGTGCCTTATTCTTGTCATTTGAAAAATATACATGTTTGGATCTTCGCTATTCCCATAATATACCTTGACTTGAGGGTTGGATGGGAATGGGGAGGTGTGGGAACATTTGGGGTCTGGTCTGCTCTCGTCCATAACAATAAAAATGACCAATGAACTACTGCATTGAGACAAAGTCCTTCAGGAATACTTACGTGACCAGAGCATAATTAGGGAACTGTTAATTTTTCAAAAAGGTCTCTGCCATTGCAAGTTTATGAAATGAAGTATAAAATAAAGAGACACATTGCTTGAACAACAGCTGGTCAATCATTCAAGTCACATCTCGAACTAATTTGACCACTAACCTAAAAAAAACCTGTTGAATCACCTTCAATCTTGCCAGCTGGATGAATGTGCTGTTTGTAACATGAATTCGAAATGCTATTTATTGCGATTGTCTTATAATATAAGAAAAATTAAGTGTTTGAACCACAGAAAAATGAATCTGCAGGATATCCTAAAGAAAAAGAATTCGAAATGCTATTTATTGCTATTGTCCTATAATATAAGAAAAATAAAGTGTTCGAACCACAGAAAAATGAATCTGCAGTATATCCTAAAGAAAAACAAATTTCAAAGACCCTTTGCATTTCTGTGTCATTACAATCAAGTTTGGTGTTTGGACTTTTCAGTCTCTTACAGATTTGAAAACTCACTGCAAGTGTCTAAAGAAACAAAATGAAAACGGAAGGGTGCAATGAAGTTCAAACCGAATGCAAATAATCTACATGCACACATCCAGGATTACTTGTTATATAACGTCGTCAGGTTTTGTTGAAGAAAAGTGAGGAAAAGAGCGGTTGTTGATGGAACTAACGCTGAGGTTCGGTCAGTGCAATAATTTGCTTTTGACTTTGACCACAAATTGCTGCAAATCTACAAAGGGGAAATTAAGCGTGGACGAGACTGAATACTCTGTGGCTGAACAACGCAGAGCATGAACAATACCACACACAGATGAAACCAGAAAGAAAGATGATGCAAGCATAAGAGGTACAGTTAGGAAGATTGCATTTGATACCAAAATTGAAGGTGGAATGGACAGCGAAAAGGATTACGTCAGATTATAACAGGATCTTGACCAGATGGGCCAATGGGCTAAAAAGTGGCAGATGGAGTTTAAATCAGATAAATGCAAGTGCTGCATTTTGGGAAAGCAAATCTTAGCTGGACTTATACACTTAATGGTAAGGTCCTCGGGAGTATTGCTGAACAAAGAGACCTTGGAGTCCAAGTTCATATCTCCCTTAAAGTGGATTCGCAGTTAGATAGAACAGGGAAAAATAGTTTTTGGAATGCTTTCCTTTATATGTTGAGGGTTGAGTACAGGAGTTGGAAGGTCATGTTATAGCTGTACAGGACGTTGTTTCGACCACTGCTGGAATATTGTGCGAAATTCTGGTATCCTTCCTATCGAAAGGATTTTGAAAACGTGTAAGGATGCAGAAAAAGATTAACAAGGATCATGCCAGGCTTGGAGGATTTGAGCTGTAGGTAGAGGTGAATATGGCTCCTGGAGCGTCGGAGCATGACGGCTGACCTTATAAAATTTTAGAAAACCATGAGCGTCACCGATAGGATAAATAGAAAAAGTCTTCACCCTGGGGGTCGCGAGTCGAGAACTAGAGGACGTAGGTTTGGGATGAGTGGGAAAGATATAAAAGAAACCTAAGGAAAAACGTTTTCACGCAGATGTTGGTGCGTGTATGGAATACGCTGCAAGATGAAGTGGTGGAGTCGAGTGAAATTGCAACATTTAAAAGACATCTGGATGGTTGTATGAATCGTTTCATTGAAAGCATGTATTAGAGCTTTTCAAACATAACACGTTGTCCATGTGAGTTCTGAGCAGCAAATCCCTGTCTGTTACCCATGTGCTTGGACACTCTCCAGCCCATGTAATCATGCAAAGTTATTTCGGATTTCTTGAATACCTGCAATGTGCTGAAGAATTGCGTTTCAGAAGGTATATACTGTCCAGAGAAGTTTCACGAGATTGCAAGCTTTTACAGAAGTACTATCCTCGGAGAAGAGGGTGAAGAGTTGGAATCGTTGGGATTCAGCAGAATGGGATTTAAGAGGGCGAATGACTCAAGGAGGTAGAATGGAGGTAAATGTGGACAGAAAGTACTCTTTGCCCTCGTGAATCAATCTCGGACCTGACGGAATGATCTCAGAATAAGGGGGCACGCAGTTTGGACAGAGTAATGAGCAATTGCTTTACTCAGAGGGTACCCAGTCTGCGAAATTCTTCACTGCAGAAGGTTTTCGAAATTGGGCAATCAAAGATATTCGAGGATGCGAAACACAATGGATTATGGGGAAAAGAGAATTACGGGAAGCCGTGATTAGGATATCAGCCGTATTCTAAGTGAATGGCAGAGCAGACTCGATAATCTAAGTGGACTACCGCTGCTCCTGCATGTTTTGGTCGAATTAAAAGGCTTTGGAACAATTCTCCTGAAATTGTGGTGACAAAGAAGACTTTGAATACCTTTTAAGAAAGGGATCGAGAGAATCCTGCAAAAAAAGTAAGTTTGTGGTTGCCAGGGGTGATGAGAATGCAACTTTGAGACTTCAGTCAATTCAGCCATATCCATAGTGAATTATGGGGATCGTGACGATTCATAGCAAGACTAATTTCTTGAAGGCCACCACTATGTATATCTCCGAAACCACGTGTGATGATCAATATTCACCACACAGTGAATACACATGCTGTTTACCTCCACCCAACAGCACGAACACCCTCCTTTCCCACAACAACCTCTAAACATGGCAGGGTCCAAGTTAATAACATTTGCAATGGCCCCTAACCTGAGATTAAATCACAGCACGACAGTATGTCCCAGGGAAACAAGAAAAAGCATAGGAGACACAATCTGAATCATGTACTGAATGTCTCCGTGCACTTTTCCCTGACATGTGTACTCCACATTACTCCTGTTGAAGGGCTAATGCCCGAAACGTAAATTCCCCTGCTCTTTGGATGCTATCTGACCTGCTGTACTTTTCCATCACAAACTTTTCGATTCTGATCACCAGCATCTGCAGTCCATACTTTCTTGTCAGTCCAGCCCGAATCTAATGTAATAACCTGATCATCATGCATCACTAAATGTAAACATATCCTAACCAGCTCGATATCCTACTCGCCAAAATCACACTCCACAGATACATCTCCAGACTTTCATTCATCACCAAACTCGCCAACTCAGTCCACTATTTCTGATTGCTGAAATGTTGTCATGCTAAAGGAAATTGCCTGCAGTTATATCCCGGGTATTGGTGTATAACCAACAACGTGGTGGGAATATTATATTCACTCGTGTGTTGTGTGTTTGCTGGTTTGGCAGTTGCCCTGAGAAGGTGATGGGAACAGATTCAGTGTGGTGCAGGAAATCCACAGTAATCACACCGAACACGTTCCAGGATTTTAACCCAGTGACACTGAAGGGGCAGTGATCTAATTCTGTGCAAGAATGGTGAGTGAGCAGGAGGGGAACTTGTCGTGGTTAATGTTCTCAAGCAAATGGTATCTTGTCATTATAGAAGGTCATGGTCATGATTTTGCATGGTCTTGTCAAAACTGTTTTTTAAACTGTCTGCATTGAATCATGAGCATGGAATTCAGTGCTGAAACAAACCTGGATGATGACGAGTTTCTTGTGCACTGGTGGAAATACAGCCGGGACAAGTGGGGAGGATTCAGTCAAACTTGTGACTTGTCAATGTGCAATAATATTGAGGAATCAGAGGTTGCATAATGTTCTAAGAGTCTGAACTGCTCTTCAAGCTAGTGTACGTGTCTGAGTAAACCACGTCAGCTTCCGCTCAGTGTCAACCCGCACTATGATCTTTCTGGAGATAGTGAATTCATGGATAAATGGGTAAGTGTAATGGCACCGTGGGCGGCATGGTGGCACAGTGGTTAGCACTGCTGCCTCACAGTGCCAGAGACCCGGGTTCAATTCCCACCTCAGGCGACTGTGTGGAGTTTGCTCCTTCTCCCCGTGTCTGCATGGGTTTCTTCCGGGTGCTCCAGTTTCCTCCCACAGTCAAAAGATTTGTGGGTCAGGAGAATTGGCCATGCTAAATTGCCCGTACCGTTAGGTAAGAGGTAAATGTAGGAGTATGGGTGGGTTGTGCTTCGGCGGGTCGGTGTGGACTTGTTGGGCCGAAGGGCCTGTTTCCATACAGTAAGTAATCTAATCTAAAAAAGGCTTGGAGCATGAAAAAAAAACGTCGAATCAAGAATTATATTGGATAACGTCTTATGTTTGGAAAGGTATAATCATCCGTGCGTTGGAGGAAAAGGCACATCACAGCACTCAAATCAGAACCAGACAGAACCAGAGAGATTACAAATCATCACAATAGTCCAACGTGGGACAACTCTTTCGGAACATTTATGAGACTTTTACACTTACACATTTTTTCCGAAAGCACAGGCAATTCACTTATTTATATTGTTGAGTCATTCGATGGAACCCAAAGGTTCGAAGATATTGGCAAGACGTGAACACCCATATAACAGAGTACTACCATTCTCACAGACCTTGGTGCAAATCTGAAGTATAGGTACTGAGAGCATGGCGAACATAACTTTAATTGGATTGAAATGAGCAAGAAACACAAAGAAAAGTGACTGAGTTAGTGGTGGAGAGATGAGGAGTTGTGCGGCTTACTCGTCAGGTCTGTCACAAATTTTAAGAAGACCTTGCAAATGGCCAAAATCTGTTTTGCCCACTTTGATTGTGTGAAACCCTCAATTGGCTGTTTACAACTAATGCTAGCGGGATACACCTGAACTCAATCAAACAGGCCTGTGTTTGTTCTCTAAAATTCATTCATTTGGATTAGATGTTGTCACAGTTTCCAACTCTGTTTAGTTACTTCACGTGATCAGTGTAATGCATTGATAAGGGAGTCTTAGTTTTTCCATTTTATTCCCCAAGCTAAACATCTTTCAGAGTCAGAGGAATACTTCAGATCTCGTCATTTGTTTGTACCAAATTTTCAAGAAGGGAAAAAAAAACACTTTAGAATATTGTGCAAAAGGTATGTCCCCGTGGAGCTACTGATGAGCATAAAATTAAGATCCTGATAATCGGTCATCACAGAGTCAAACTGAAAGGGTTTGCCTACAGAAGCAAGAGACACCATACAGCGCACTGAAAATGCGCACTCTGATTCGAACATTGAGAAAAATATTCTATGTGGTCGTAGCTGTCATTGGCTTGCCTGGTGAGTGAAGATAGTCACTGCGACTGTTCAAATCTGTGCCTGACATAGCTTTTGTGATTGTCCAGTGGGCAACAATGTTACCTGCAACAACACATTGGGTCAAATATTCCGGAGATAACGCTGTCGTTTCGTTTTGCTGCTTCCACTATTTTATTCTCTCCCCACTATATTATTGCAAACAGTGTTGGACGGTTCCAGGAGGATCAAAATCGCCGATGAATATTATCTGAAGGACTATAGTCGATTGGACAGAGATTGAATAGAACAATACTTGGTTTTTATGTTTCTATCGTTAAGAGACAGAAACACATTTAAAAAAAGTTCCAAAAATGAGCATTTCGAAGAAAACTCATGGATTAAAAAAGAAAACAACCGAACATATTCTGGCGGATGCACTGGCTGTCTGAAGACAAGTGAATGAAAGAAGCAAGTGCATTTATACATAATGAGGTCAAGAGGCAGAAAAAGTCCTTAACATCAGAACCCCAATTTACAGGTGGACAGCACAGTTCGCAGGTTTGGGCGTGTGTCTGCGGGGCGGTCTTGCAGTTGCTTTGAAGAAATGCAGGAACAGAATTTTGGATGTGTTTGAGACATGCAATGAATCTCTTTCAGGCACATGATAAAGGACGCATCACAAATGATCAGCAGGTTTCTTCAAAACTTCAGAGAAAGATGCTGCGGAAAGCAGACACTGCTGTTTGCAGAAATTTGCCAACGTAGAAACCTATTGCAGTCAGATGAAATGAGTAAGAAGCTTGAGCATGGATAGAATAATTATTCTTCATTGAGGTTGGAATATTCTGAAGATTATCGTTCAGATTATGTGTTGATTATTTTTTTGTGATGTTAGAATTACATTCATTTCGCAAAGTTCTTCTGAAGCATGGTACACTTCATTTACTTTCTCTTTCTCTGTCTCTCTCTGTCTCTCTCTCTCTGTCCCTGTCTCTCTGTCTCTCTCTTCACTCCCCACACCGTCTCTCTATTTCTCTCGTGGAATGATCTTTTCTGTTTTTTTTTAAAACTATATTGCCAGTACACTTTGAGCAGATCGAGTTTTTGAACTCTATGCCATACAACTCAAAAGTAAAGTTACTAGGTAACAAAGGTAGGTATCACTCTCTGAACAGACCTTTGGTTATAAAACCGGAAGACTTCTACAAATCAAAATGAAGCCTTGTGTATAGCTGTAAATTTTTGAGCCCGACGGCTTCAGGTATACAAATCTTTGAATTTCGCGTCATGTGCAGACAGGGTGGTTAAAGAGGCGCGGAATAGGCTTGCCTTGAGTGATCACACGTTTGACAAAAGGAGCTGGGATCTTATGTTAAGCTTACACAGCACATTGCTTTGTCATCTTCTGGAGAACTGTGTCCAGTTATAATCGGCTCGTGATTGGAAGGACATTGCTAAGTTGGTGAGGGTTTAGAAAAGATTTGCCAGGATGTTGTTGAGAATGAAGTGCCTGGGTTAGAAAGAGAGGCTGGAGAGGTGTAGCCGGTTCAGTCGTAACCTTTCAGTGGTTCATAGAAAATCATTGCTCCTCTCACCTCAATGAAGTTTATAATTAAGGTCAATGGCCGGTGTCTTAACCTGACAGTGAGAGATTTCACCACATAGATGTAAAAAAAGCTGTTCCATTTTACTGTATATTCAGTGGTGTATACATCATTATAGATGGATATCAATGAGCTGCACCAAATGCTCTGTCTTGCAGTAAAGTTATATTCAGCACTTCCTGGAGCTGAGCTACGTATTTCCCCGAATCCAGGCTTGAAAGTTTTAACTAAAATTGGTCTGAATGAATCAGGCAGTTTCTGATCTGCCTGTGCATTTATTCCTCATTCAAACACTTACTGAACACTACCCTCTTGTAAACAGCATTCTTCATGCTTATGTCCCACACGAATTAATACTGGAGGTGTGACTTTCAGTGATGTGTTGATTTGCTTATTGATCACATCACTAATTAATTTAGCATGTCTGTGTTGATGAAAACGAACTCTTATCACTTCGCCTCAGTGATGGAGAATGTTCGTCTGCATTGATCATTTTTACCCCTTCTCCCTCTCTTACAGTCAATTTACTGACGGTTGGGATCCTATTTCGGGGTAACTGTGGTCTCTCGTCCTGCAGCAGGTGCTACCTGCTCGCCATGGCTGTGGTGGATCTATTGTTCCTTATCGTTGACATCATACTCGAAAGGATCAAATATGATTTTTTCCCGCTATCATTCTTGGACATTACCCCTGTATGTAGCGTTCACTATGCTCTGTGCCGTCTACTCACAGACTTGTCTGTCTGGTTCACTATCGCTTTCACCTTTGATAGATATATCACCATTTGTTGCCAGAAACTGAAAATCAAATACTGCACTCAAAAAACTGCAACTGTCGTTCTCGCAATAACCAGCAGTCTGTTGTTTCTAAAAAATATCCCTATCTACTTCAGATTTGTACCTTATGAGATTATTAACAATGTACCATGGTACTGTGTGAATTCAGATGCATATTATTATGACTCTGTGTGGACTGGATTTTACAACTTTGAAAAGATTCTAACACCAATATTCCCTTTTTGTTTAATTCTGTTCCTCAACGCTCTGACAGTCAAACACATTTTAGTAGCCAGTCGAGTCCGGAAAGGTCTGAAGGGTCAGAGTAAGGGAGAAGATTCCAGCGACTCAGAGATGGAGAGTAGAAGACGGAGTATAATTTTACTCTTCGTCATATCTGGCTGCTTCATTTTTCTGTGGCTGTGGTATGTTTTATATTATTTCGATGTTGATGATCTTTTAGGTAGAGATGGTAAATACATATTTCAGGAATTTGCATATATGCTGCGGAATTTGAATTGCTGCACGAATACCATTGTTTATGTGGCATCTCTATCCAAGTTCAGAGAGAAGTTCGGGAACCCACTGGAAGTTATTTTTGCATAATTAATTCAACCAACATTAAAGCAACTGAGAGCCATACTGAAAGTGGTTAATCACAAGAAACACTTTTGCCTCCTGGAATAAATACACACCCCAGAGCTGTTCTCAATTGGCAAGAGGAGACATGCAGTTGGAGAATCTGAATAATATTTGCAAGAGTTGTTGGATGTCGAATAGTACAGTCTCAAAGAGACGAGGTGGCTGTCAGATAACCTGAGATAAATGAAAATGAAGAAATATTCACGTTAAGGAGCAGCAGAATAAGGGCAAGTAGCGACACACCGAGATCCTTTGGAAATAAATGCATAAGAATTAAAAGGAGCAGGAGTCAATTCAGCCCTTTGGAGCTGATGCAGCACTCAAAGAGACCTTGGTGGATCACCTGTACCAACACTGCTTTCTCGCTCCATTTCCAATTCAGCTGTTGCTAAAGTATGGAAGTTGAACAATCTTAGTGTTGATCTGAAAATAGTGAGTGATAGAAATAAGTGGCAGTGTCAGACATGCCAGAGAAATGTCAGCAAAGCGCAAGATCTGAATTTCAGTTGAGCACTGATTAAACTGGTATATAGAAAATCGAAGTACTTCAGGTAGGGCAGGGCAGGGTCGACCAGGTCTTATGCATTTGCACTATTTTCCGATCTTTACGTCTGCCAAGGGAAAGAACGTTATTTTGTGAGCAAATTGAATGCTTTACACAATGCAAGTCGTTGAGCTGGAGTTGTGATAATTCGACATCAAATAGAGGCGTCAATTCTGTAATTCTAGTTTCAAGTTAAGAACTGAGAGTCACTGGGAGCTAAACTCGGCACTTCCTCCCACGTCACGTTGATCCCTGTAAATGTGTTCAGGACGTATCACGTGCAGACCGTTCTTATTTGAAAAGAAGGAAATCGATGGTGACCCATCATATTTGTTGTTTGGATCTTCATTGCATTCATGAGTACGTCCCCATGTCAGTCTCATCAGTGAAACCTTCATCCATTATGTTACTTCCCCTGCCTCGAATATTGCACAGTTTGTCATAACACATCCCATAGAATACAAACTGGACATGAGCAAAATCACCGCTGTCTGATCCCCAGGTCACATCACCTCCCAATCATCAGATCTTGCTGACTGCTTCCTGTTCATTCTCAGACACCCTGTTAAATGTTACATTGAATTGTGTAGGCTTACATTTGTTCGCCATTCTTTCCTTAACATCCTTACACCCAACTGAGCTTCTATATCCCGAATGAAATAACCGCCTCCTCCACCCATTTTTCTTATCCTTATCTCTTAACATGCTTTAGTCTGGCAGGTCCACAGATTCTGTACAATGGTCAAATGCTCATCACTGGAAATTCATACAAGACTATAGCTTTTCCATCCGCAGTAACACTCCATAATCCTGAAAGATTCCATAACTTTAAAGTCGTCCTAAATCACTTCTGTTCCCATCGTGCCGACACCTATTTATAATCTCGAAACGTCTCCAGCTGCTGCTGTCGTCCGTATCTCCATAAACACCATGAATTCCCGAAGCACTCACTTTCTCAGTAACATCCCACAGAACTGAGAATTTTTCTAATCTGTAAAACCTCCTCCACCCGCAAAACATAAAATAACCTTCCTTGCTTACTTAGAATTCCCTACCTCTGCGAACTCGTCCATCCATACAAGTTCTTCACATTCCTGTAATCACTTTCTGACACAACGGTCTTCCTTGCCTTTGCAATCTTGTTCAGGAAAGCAGCACTCACGGACATCAAAGGGTAATCGGCAGATACAATCTTCCCAATATCTTCTTTAAACTCAGGATGTCACTGTCTATGCACCCTTCACTCTCCCGTACAAAACTGATCATCTTTGTACCCTACTTGAGGCAGAAATGTCCTCTCTATCTTTGTACCTACCCTGGTATACGATAATCATTCCTTCCTCTGTAAAACTCTTTATTTCCTCCAGACATTCTGGCATTTGTGACATATTCTAGCCTGTCTAAATGTCCCTATATCTGTATCCGTTCCAGAAATAGTACTGCTCGCCAGGCCTACGTGTTCCAGCACAGTCACATCTGTGGCATCCAAGTGACATTGCCTAGGTAGGTCCTGTGCAAAATAATACAGGATAAATCCAGAACAGCTAATTACCGCCCCATCATGTACACTCGATCATCAATAAAGTAGTGGATGGTGTCATCAATAGCTCTGCTGTACATCAATCAACTGGTAACTGATGCGCAATTTCCTTACTGTGTGTTTTTAAAAATGCAGTAAAAGTGTTGAATTCCAGAGGGGAAATGACGCTTGGCATCAAGGCTACATTCGACCCTCTCTGTCCTCAAGGATCTCGTGCAAGCTCTATCATTTGGTATTAGATCAAAACATTCAAGTGATTGGAGTATGTAGGAGTAACATTTCTGTGCTGCAGTTAAACAGGGCCTTGGTGCGGCCACACCTTGAGCATTGTGCGCAGTTTTGGTCACTTGTCTGAGGATAGCGTTATTGTGAGAGTCCAGCGAAGGTACACCAGACTATTTCCCAGAATCGCATGACTGACATCTGAGGACAGATTGGATAGACTGAGATTGTACACGCTGGAATTTAGAATAATGAGAGTGATTTCATCCAAACATGTTTTACCTGGACAGGCTAGATGCGGAAGGAATATTCCTACTTTTGTGGAAGTCTAGAACTAGGGTCACTGTCTAAGAATAAGAGGAAAGAGGTGAGGAAAAAGTTTCTTTACTCAGTGAGTTCTTAGCCTGTGGGATTCTCTCCTGCAGAAAGCTACAACGGACAATTCATTGGATAATTTCAAGAGAGAGCTCGATGAGGCCGATGCAGCTAAAGAGATCAAAGGTGAATGGAGAGAAAGAAGGATTGACATGTTGAAATTGCATGATCAGCCACGATCACAATGAATGGTGGTGCAGGCTCGACATGCCGAATGTCCTCTAACTGCACCTATTTTCTGTGCTTCTATGTTAATGTGCCTGGCAGACAGGAAGATGGTGACGGTTGTTTGAGGTCAGTCATCTCAACTCCAGGAGGTCCTCATGGTAGTACTCTGGTGGCAACAACCCGAAGCTGCTTCTTTTATTGCCTTCCCTGCAACATATTTTCGGAAGTGGGGATGCTCACAGATGACCTCACAGTGTTCAGCACCATTAGTGATTCTTCAGACACTGAAGCAGACCATTTTGATATCCAGCATAATCTGAATAGCATCTAAGCATGAGCTGACAACTGGCATGCAACATTGGAAACACAAAAATAACCAGCTATGATCATCACCAATAATACCAATCTGACTGCTCCCCTTTGATATTCAATGTTCAATTCATTAACTGGACTGAATCTCCCACGGTTTAACGCCTGGGAGTTGCCATTTACCACAAAGGCAACGGGAGACACAATATAAACAGAAAGGCCGCAAGAGAATGTCGGATGATCGGAATACTGTGGAGAGTAAGTCGATACTTGACTCCACAAAACCTGTCCAGCATCTGCACGGCTCAAGTCAGGACTGTCATGGAACACTTCCCACTTGATAAATGGGTGCAGCTCCAACAATGCCAAAAAGGCTTGACACCATTCAGGATAAAGTAGCCTGCTTGACTGGAAGTATATCCAAGCGCATGCTCTCTCTTCACAACAAACGCTCAGTAGCAGCAGTGCGTTCTATCTGCGAAATACACTATAAAATATCACCAAAATCCTCAGAGTGCACCTTCGAAATCCACGACCATTCCTATCTCTCAGGACAAGAGCAGCAGATACATGGGAACTGCAACACCTGTAAGTTCCTCTCCAAACCTCACAGCATTCTGACTCAGATATGAACCTCACCTTCTTCACTGTCTCTGGGTCAAAATCCTGCAATTCCTTCCCTCATGGCATTGTCGATTGAGCCATATCAGATGAATGGCAGCACTTCAAGGAGGCAGTTACCATAACATTCTCATGTGAAATTAGGGGAAGGAAATATATGCTGAGTAAGAGACGGACAGATCACAAAAATGAAAAAAAGATTACTCTGCATCTATTCCTAGTCGTTCTTCCTCCTTTCACTGTTCATCCAGCACCCACTCTTGATGGTAAAAGCGAACATCATCTGTCCTCTCAGCCTTCATTGTTCGTAGAACTGTACTAACGTCTTGAAATTACTCTCATATACGGCATTTCTCATTTGTAAAACCATTCCAGTGACCTCTCTGCACTCTCTGTAATACACTCGCAACTTTGCTGTAATGAACGCCACATACAAAACGAACCTTCCCAAGTGTAATGCACAAATACATCATCATATCCTTGCTCTTGTCATCCACATCCTTTCAATTAAGTCGAGAACACCAAATATTGCATTAAACGCTCTCTCGGTTCCTCCACTATCACTAATCGATGTGCATAAGCATACATGTCGGTCCCTCCTGTATACCCTTTGATTTGGACCTTCGAATCGATATTGTCGTTTAAATTTCGTCCAGCCAAAATACATCACCTTACCCCTGTCAGCATTTAAACTCATCTACCAACTCTCTGCCTATGCCACTATCTTCTCAATGTAATTGTCATATTCCATATTGACCTCCTCACAGTTTATCAAGTTTCCAAAATTTGTGTCATCTCTAAACTTGGAAGTTGTCGAATGCATATCAAAACGTTGTTGTTCAATATCGACCCATGGATAAATCTATTCGAAGCATTTCTCCAAACCCAGTAATACTATTGAACATTGACATATAGAAAGTTCAAAATATGAATAGCAGTACGTCATTGAAAATGTTTCCATTCCCTGATCCGACGTTTTCCCCCATAACATTTCAACCTATCAGCTGTAAGAACAATACCTAAATATTTTTTGGAATATATTCAATGTTTTGGATTCTGCCATTTTTTATGGTAGAGGATTCTACATACTCACCTGTTTCTGGGCGCAGGCATTTCCCTTCATCTCAGTTCGATATGGCCTGTTGCATATCATTGGAATGTGCCTCGTGGTTCTGCGTCATTATTCTCAGTTCCCCTTACACGACCAATTCGCATCCATGACGATACTGTCTTTTCTATTTCATGAAAAATAATATTGCGTGGCAAAAAGAAACTGTGACTTTCATCTGTGTGAGAGATGTGATACTACTCAGAGGTGTTGGAATGTTCTGCGCAAATTGCACACTTGCATACAGAAGAGTTTTTGCTTCAATGAGTTGAGGATGTGTTGTGTCAAGTTTCTGGGTAGCTGTGCATCATTTGCTTCAAACACTAAGTTGATTTTAATCGGCATTATCCACTGAATAATAGCCAGAAACGAACGGATTGAGTTGAAAATAATGTGAGCTGGTGTTCCTTCCAGGTAATACTCACTCTGAGCCGACCTTCACTGGATTCTTACAAGAATAGGAATTGCAGAAGGAAGGATGTCGATGGGAGCTTCATAGAGATGTAAAACATAAAGAAAGGTCCTTTGATCCATTCTGTGTGAGCTCAGCTCCATCGTAGTCTCAGCTTGCACACCTCTTCCGAGGAGAAATTAGGGTGGGCAGATGCTGGAGATCAGAATCGAGAATGTGGGGCTTGAAATGCACAACAGGTCAGGCAGCATCTGAGGAGCTGCCGCATATCCTTTCAATTCCCGATGAAGGGCTTATGCAAGAAACCCTGATCCCCCTTCTCATCAGATGCATCCTGGCCTGCTGCGCTTTTCCAGCTCCATACTCACCATCACCCTTACTCACAAACTAACTTTAAACTGATTTACCTACGTCTAGACTACTTGGCCATCAGATATTTCCATTGCTCTGTTTACTTTGCCTTGTTTTCTTTGAAATTTAGAGATTCCACTCACCTGATTCTCCCAATCTCCAGTGAACATTTTCCTAAGCTAAATAAATCTAAGAATGTCTGTTGCTGAAGATCTGAACAGATAACAGAAATGGCTGCAGGAACGCAAGAGTTCTGGCAGTGTCTGTGCACAGAAAGCAAAGAGAATATTTCGAATCAACTCACCAATGTTCTGAGGAAGGGTCGTTTGAGTAAATACGTGAACTGTGCTTGTTCTCCACAGATCTTCCAGACTGACAGAGTCTCTCCAGAATTTCCACATTTGTTATAATCCGATGTGACAAAATCTGTCTTCGGATGTCAGAGCTGCAATTCCAACAATTGGTCTTGTAAACTTTTGTCGCCGAACCTCCAGAACGGGAACGTTCCTTCCGATGATATCGAAACCAAATTTCACACAGTACACCTGGAGTTGTCTCAACAAAACTCCATAGAGTTGTAGCAATACATTCATTCTTGGGTTTAGAGTCTTTTCACAATGAAAACCGTCATTTGGAATTCAATCGGGATAACTACCATTTTGACACACTTGGGCATGGCAATGAAAGGGACGGAATAGATGATAAACAGGGATGAAAAGGTGATGAACAGTAGTTATCTGGGATCTAAATATTCCCTGGACGTATATAAGCGATGTAGATGTTTACTGAAGCAGGAAATCAGGAGAGCAAAAATGGGGCATGAGAAAGCATTGGTTCAGAAGGTATTGGTGAATCCAAAGAGGTACCATAAGTATATTAGAGGGAAAAGCACACTGACCTTCATCACTCAGGGGACTGAGTATAGAAATGGGAAGTTACTTTGCACTCCTGAATTACGGTGGTAAGGCGACACTTGTAGTATTGTGTCTATTTTTGGTCACCTTGCTATTGGAAGGATGCTACTAAACTGGAAAGAGAGCAGAAGAAATTTACAATTTATAATGGGAAAACAATTCTTCCCATTAAGCTGTTTTGGGGCACGGTTCCAAATTTGAAACAATTGATTCCCTGTTATTAAAGTGATTGAAATGCAAATCATATTTAATTAGCCGTGTGCATAAATTCCATGCAGAGTGTTATTGAATGTTCATGTGATGAACACGATTAGGCCGTCTCAAGAAAGGTACAATAACGTTACTAAGATTGAATTTAATTGACTTGAAACAAATTTATTGTTGGGTATACCGAGGCACAATGGAAAGCTTTGTCTTTCACACAATACAGGCAGATGACACAGATAATTAGGATAGATAGAAAGTACTAGGTGAAAAGCAGAAAACAAAAACACAGGTGCAGGTGAATATAAAAAGTTTATGAGTCCATTCAGTATTGTTGCAACACGGGGGTAGAAACTGTTGTGAAACTGACTGGTGCGTGTGTGCAAGTTTCTGTAACTTCTCCCTCATGGGAAAGGTTGTGGAGAAATGTTGCCAGGGTGCGATGGATCTTTGGGAATGCTGGCGGCCTTTCCTTGACAGCAGTCCTGGCAGATGGATTCTAGAGATGGGAGGTTGGCCTCTGTGATTGTTCTCTGATTGTTCCTAAAATTTAAAAAACACCCTCAGTGAAGAAATGCATCATCCCCTCAACCCATATCTTCTGTTCAGAATGATGCAGAGGTGCCGGCATTGGAATGGGTTGGAGAATGTCAGAAGTTACTCAACCTCAGGTTACAATCAAGCATGTTGTGTTGAAATCAGAACCTTTCGGAGCCTTGCCCCATCCTCAGATGACTCCTCCTTCATTTGACGAAGGAACATCGTTCCGAAAACTAGGTGGACTCTCAGCTGGTGTCATGTCTTATTGGGCTCTATTGTCCGAACCCTCAACTTCGGTCTGCGATCCCGAGTTCAAGATTCTCCTATCAAGGGAAAACAAACCTATCTGCGAAGCAAAGCTGGACGTTTTTTCCAAGAATGTTAGGCGCTTGAAAGAAAATGTTATTTGTTCTTTTTTCCATATAATCCACAAGTTGCTGACTTACACTTCTTAATCATTCTTCATTGGTCAACATTCTCGTCTATCTGCTTGAACTAGTGTGGCGATACTGTCCCCGTAAGAGGCGTTCGCATTCCTGTCTCTTGCAGAGGTGTCCTGTCACGTTCGTGAAGAAATGTCTCCTCAGAAAAGCAGTGGGTTAAACAGCTGTGACGTTTCCCTGGCTGATTTTTTTCAGTAAAAGTACGGAGTCATGAATGCACGTAATAAGGCTCACACAGACTCATCAGATTTCCTTTCACATAATCATTAATTTGGTTGCTCCAGGAGCTGAAATGTTGAGTCCTGTTGCTGGGTAGTTTTCTGGCTATACACTCTACATTTGCCTCTCATCATCTTGTACACATCTATCAGGTCACCCTTAATTCTCATTTGCTTCAAAGAGTAAAGATGTAGCCTCCTCAACCTCTCCTATTCAGGCATTCCCTCCAATCCAGGTAGCATCTTGGTAACTCTCCTCTTCAGCGTCCCTAAAACGTCCACGTATACCCTACAATGAGGCGACCAGAACTGAAGACAATATTGAAACTGTGTCTAACCAGGGCTCTTTAGAGCTACAGCATAGACTCGTGGCTCTTGAATTGCATACATAATACATTAACTTGTTAAGGATGTCAGTATATTAAAATACCTTTTGTGTTGTATTCCAGCTGTGTTGTAAGAATAAAGTATATTTTGCTGAAAATTTTGTGGTGGACAAATCGAATCGTATCTAAAACACAGTTCCTTGCGCATGTCATTTGAAAAATACACATGTTTGGATCTATGCCACCCCATAAGAGTTTTGCGTCAGGATTGGATGGGGTAGGGGAATTTTGTGGTCTGGTCTGCTCTTGTCGAAAACAATAAAAATGACCAATGAACTTCTGCATTGAGACAAAGTAGTTCAGGCATACTTACATGAGCAGAGCATAATTAAGGCACCGTTAAATTTTCACAAAGGTCTCTTCCATTGCAAGTTTATTAAAGGAATTGCAAGATAAAGAGAAACATTGTTTGAACTGTCGGGCATTCAGGTCACATCTCGCACTAACTTGACAACCAACCTAAAAAAGCTTCTGAATGACTTTCAATTTTTCTGCCTGCATGAATGCGACTCTTCGTAACATCAATATGGAACTGTATTTATTCCCGCTATGCTATAATATAAGAAACATAATATGTATGAACCGCAGAAAAATGAATCTGCACAATATGCTAAAGAAAAATGTTAAAGACCCTTTGCTGCTCTCTATTTTCGTGTCATTACAATTAAGCTGGGTCTCCGGACCTTTCAGCCTCTTACAGATTTGAAAACTCACTGCAAATGTCTAAAGCAACGAAATGAAAACGGAGGGATGCAATGAAGTTATCCAAATTATTTACCAACACTCATCCAGGATCAATGCAGTCGTGCGTTGCTACACAACAGAACATTATTTGTTACATATTCCAACCGCTTCCTACAAAAAGTAGTGAGGTTTATCTTTTAAAAAAAGGAGGAAATCAGCGGTTGTTGATGGAATTAATGGTGTGGTTCTGTCAGTGCAATATTTTGCCTTTGACATTGACCAATCTACCAAAGGGGAAATTAAATGTGAGCGAGACTGAATATTCTGTGGCTGCACATTGCAGAGCACGATGAACACTTCGCATTGGTGATCCCAGAAAGTAAGATGATGGGAAATAATGAGAAGAATTCCGCCACGGTATGACTATTGAGAAAAGGATTGCATAGGACAAAATACACTAAGCATCGAGCGAGGGATGATAAGATAGTCTGGGAAGAAAAAGGTAGAGTGGAATAGGAAAGGGCAGAGATAGGGACTAAGGAAACATACTCTGGGGAGAGACGAAGAGGAGACGGACTGGGGGAGGCAGAGTGTGGGTGGATACCCAGACAGACAGATTGTGGGAAAGGACTGGATGAGACAGATAGGGGAGGCACATTTGGCGAGACACACTGGAAGAAAGAATCTTGATTACAGACCTGGTCAGATACATTTTACTGGGAGATTCGGGGAGACAGACTGCCAGAAGCACACTCAGATAGACAGATTGTGAGGAGAGGCTGGGTAGGCAAACTGTGGGGTCTGACAGCGGGAGTCGGACTGTCGGCAGGGGCGGGGATTACAGACAGTGTAAGAAACTGAAGGAGAAATGTATTAATTTCTTCAATGCCTTGTTTGAGTTGATTTAAATTGTAATGCCATGACAGAGCAGTCACCCAACCAGTTTTCAGAAGTTAATGGTAGATGAAATGAAAGATTAACATAATGCCTTCATGTGGTAGGAAACTGCTGAACAGATCCGTGTGGCAGTTATACCCTGCAGCTCTCTCTTGAAATGGGCAATTGTTAGAAAGCACACATTGGTAGAGCCGCCATTGTGCCTTCTACCGAAACACGGGGCTTCTACCCCTCCCACTGCGATGGTTGAAGTTTTAAGAATTGTTCCTAAGGGTTCACATGTCTTCAGAATTACATTCCATGTCATTGGGACATTTATGATGTACCGTCCCTTTGGTATATGAACTAGCAAATATAATTAAATAACTACTAATCTCAGTTTTGTCTTTTGTTAATACTTGGAAGTTCGTTGACTGCAACTCCCACCTCAAAGGTGGAGAAGGACAAATGCAGAGGGAATGCCCGAGTGAGCAATCCATGCCGTTTGCTGATGACAGTCATTAATACTTCCAATTGTTCGCATTATGAAATAGACTGTGCCTGAATTTAGTTCCATTGCACAGTTGCTCTCTGTTTTTCCCGCACTGTCAGTGTTAATCCATGAACCTCGTCTTAAAATGATCCTCCATGGAATGATTCCAATTCATTTAAGATAAAGTCTTTCAATGCAATGTGTCTGCATTTGTTACTGAGAAGTTCATTCGCAATGAGATGTGCAGAAAAAAATCCCCAGCGCTTTTCTTTCAGATTTAGTGAACTCTGTGGCGATTGTCATCTTGAACAGCAGGCGTTGTGTCCTCTGAGAAAAGAGCACATACGATTCGATGAGAATGGTTTAGTGTTGTATCATGTTGGTCACGTCTCGTTGAAACATTCCAAACTTTCAGCGACGATTGAAAGATTTGTATCTCAGGTTGAGGTTCTGGATATGAGTTTGCTCGCTGAGCTGGAATGTTCCTTTTCAGATATCATCAGTGGATCTCCAGTGAACAGCTGGTTTGTGTCCCGCTTTCTATTTATTTGTTTAAATTTCTTTGAGTGTTTGGTGATGTCATTTCCAATTCTTTTGCTGAAAGGATCCTAGATGAGATCAAAGTCGATGTGCATGTTCAAAGAATTTTGTTTGGAATGATTCAGGGGTTTGTTTGACTTATCATACGATGTATGGATTGCCCTGGTCAAAGTAGTGGACTTCCTCGTCTGCATGTCGTCATACTCGTGATAGTGGATCATGTCCTTTTGTGAGATGAAAGATGTGGTGCTGGAAAAACACAGCAGGCCAGGCAGCATCCGAGGAGCAGGAAATCGATGTTTCGGGCATAAGCTCTTCTTATGGAGAAAAACCCTCATTCCTGAAGAAGGGCTTATGCCAGAAACGTTGATTCTCCTGCATCTGGAGTCCTCACTTTCTCACATGTCCTTTCGTGGCCAGTTGATGCTCATGTATCCTTGTAGGTAGTTCTTAGCCTGGTTGTTCAATTTCGTGTTTGATACAGTCCTTGTAAGCTATTCTTGTAAATAGCCTCGTTTTGTCTGTCTCATGTCTTCTAAGTTTGTCAGCTGTTGTTAAGTATCTTGGTTCTTATTGTGTGCACCATGATGCCAAGAGGTCTGAGTAGTCTGTCAGTCATTTCAGAGATATGTTTGATATAGTGTGAAGTGGCTAGAGTTTCTGGGCGCCTTTTGTTTGCATGTTTGGAATTGTTGTTGATATATCAGCGAAGTGTATTTATTGGGTGCCCTTTCATCTTGATACAAGGTTTTCTGCTGCTCTTCATAGTTGTGTCGTGCTGCAGCGAACGGTGGCTTGTTGAAATAATATCCTAATGCTATTTCGCTTTGGGAGTGGGGATGATTGTTTCTGTAGTTGAATATTTTTTCCATATGTGTTATTTTCATGTTGACACTGGTTTGACATTCCCGATAAATGGCCTACTGTGACATGTAGGAATGACAGTTTGTTCTTGATTTCTTCCTCTTTTTTGAATGTTATGCCTGTAAGACTATTATTGATTGTCTTGATGGTTTCCTCTAATTTGTTTCATTTAGTGATGACAAAGATGACATCCACGTACCGAAACAAACTTTTGGGTTGGATGGTACCAAGACCTGTTTGTTCGGCTCACCATCTCTCCCCATCTTGGCCAGCATCCATCCGGCCCATGGTGCCGTCTCCATTTCCATCATCATTCGGTCCCAGCAGGACATTCAACCAATTGGTAGCATCTATGTGATTGATGACACTGTCCCACTGCACAAATATGTCAGTCTCCATGTCAATCATCATTTCGTCTTACCTCCATCTGTTTAACCAGTCTTTCTTCCCACCATTATACTGCCTTGGAAGGAGCTCCTACTCCCACCAACCCTTCCAGTCAATTGGATTGTTACTCGAATGACTTAGTGGCCATCTCATTGTCCTTTAAATCGCACTCCCACCATCATAAGTGCTCTCATACTGCTGGTCAGTACCGTTGTCAATCAAAAACGTTACCTCGCACACCGCGATCGCTCCCATTGTGATGCCCATATCTATCAGCACACTTGCTCATAGCCCACATGAGTGATTTTCAACAGATGAGTGTTCACATGCACCATTGGGAGAACTTGTGGTCTGCAGACGCTGGAGATCAGAGTTCAGAGTGTGTTGCTGTAAAAGTGCAGCAGGTTAGGCAGCATCCAAGGACCAGGAGAATCGACATTTTGGTCCATAGCCCTTCATCAGGAACCAAACATAGATTTTTAAGCAACATCGTCACGACTCCATATTCACCTTTACCACATCCACTCTCTAAAACTCATATATTCCCCATCAAGTGGACAGTCACCATTGTCATCATCACATCAACACCCCACTCAAATCCCCACTGGTTTGTATTTGCAACCATCATCACTCTGTCATATAATCTGGCCGCAAAACCAATCGTATTTAGCAGTCACTATTTCCACCGTCACTGTTCAACCACAACAATCCATTGGCCACTCCCACTCCTTTGGACTGTCTCAATAGTTACAATGACCCTCTATCAGACGCCATCATGAGCCCAATACAATAGCCCGTCACCATGACTACTACCAGTCTCTTTGCCAACACCCCCGTGATTTCCATCCGGTTGTTCAGTGCCCAAGAACAACTTCACTCGCCACACGTTCGATATCGGCAGTCTCAATATTCACCACCAACCTCCAATCCAGCACACAATTATTCACATCACATCAGTCACCCTTGAACATCTCTCACCCCGTCCTTAACGTGCAGCATTTGCATCCACATTTTTTGACTTCTAAGTCTGACACCACCCTTTGGACACCCAGCCACCTATGCAGTCCCATCAATCGGCCTGTGTCCACCTCCGTCATAATTTTCTGTCCCCCCACGACAATGCAATCATTCAATTGGCCATTTCCCAAAACGAAAATAACTCGGTCCAATATTCTGTACGTGTCAATGAGGTTCCACCTTACACCTTCAAACTCGGTTGAATTCTGGTCCAGCCTCCTCAACCACTCCTCATGTTTCAAGCCAGACAACTTCTTCTAAAACATTCCATACCTTTCCAGACCAACAATTCCCTCTTTGGATTCGAGATGCAACTCTGATCAAAAACGTACAGAATGCAGTCTGTCCAGATCCTTATGAAAATGAGGGACTGCGAGATACTTGGTAACCAGGCGTAGATATTCAGGATGTGAAAAAATTCTGGCTGTGACAGCTGCTCATTTGTTTGTGGTAGTCTCGGTGTTGGAGGTGACTTCCTCGAAGTTCAGGAGCAGTAATCACTGTTTTATATGCTGTTACATTGTTTTGGAACTTTGGAGAGAAAAGAAAGTCAAAACAACAACACTTTTAAAAGGAAGTGGAACAGACAACAGAAGCACATAGTGAGGTCAGTGCAGGAGAGAGACTGGGAGAGACAGAAAGACAGAAACCTACATTTCTAACTGACAGAGCAGTGAACCTGCACCATCACTGCCTTTGCTGTTCGAATTGATGTATTGCTGGACACCAGAGTGCATCCAGGATAATTAACAAACAGTAAAATTCACAATTGAACTTGTGTATCTGTTTGGGAAACTTCACAGCTAAGTGGGTATTTTAAGCATGGCCTGACAGTAAGTCTGCAGTAATCAGCAGAATTGGTACTTCCTTGATTATATGTTTTATCGAGATATTGCTTTTGATTAACCTTAAACTATAAGACATAAGTATTAATTTAACACGGAGCAGGGTTTTTTGCAGAGGAATAAAGCAGATGTATTTTCTGGGCCTGTAGATTAAAAGAAGCAAAATGGCCTTTAGTAGAGTGATATGCACTTCTTGTCGCACGTGAAAGGTTAGTGAGAGTTTATGGGTTACTGAGGCGTATATCTGCAATAAATGTCGATGGTTGCAAATACGATCTGATCGAATGGATCGTTTGGATAATCGGTTAGAAGCTATGAGGAATTTACAAGAGCAAGCGGATATGATAGATGGCAGTTATTGGAAGGGGGAGAAATCGCAGATGCAGTAACATAGATGAATTAACTCCAGGAAAGGTAAGACAGGTAGACAGTTCGTGCAAGAGTCTTCTGTGGCTATACCCATTTTCAACAAGTATGCAAGGGAACGTAGCACGAACAGCCAGGTTTCTGGTATTGAGCATGCCCCTAATGCAATGTGGGGAACCTCGGGTTCCAAGAGATCGATTGTGTTTGGGATCTCTCTTGTCCGAGTGTGCACACAGACGTTTCTGCAGCCAGAAATCAGAATGTTGTGTTGCTTCCCGGGTGCCACGATAAAGGATGTCTCAGAGAGTGTGCACAATGCTATCAAGGGGAAGAGCGACCAGTGGCAGGTCATTGTACACATTGGAACCAACGACATAGGAAGGGAAAAGATTAAGAATCTGAAGGGAGATTACAGAGAGTTAGGCATGAATTTAAAGGAGAGGTCCTCGGGCATGTAATATCTAGATTACTCCTGGTGCTACGAACATGTGAGGGCAGGAATAGGATGATAGAACAGATGAGTGCATGGCTAAGGAGCTGGTGAATAGGAGAAGTGTGCACGTTTTTGCAACATTAGAAGCTCTTTCGGTATAGAAGTGACTTGTGCAAGAAGGACGGATTGCAGCTGAGTTGGAAGGGGACTAATATACTAATAGGGAGATTTGCTGGAGTTGCTTGGGACGATTTAAACTAGTAAGATCGGGGGGAGGTGGGACCCAGTGAGATTGTGAGGAAAGAGATCAATCTGAGATGGAGTCAATCCATCTACGTGAATGTATCTGCGACTTCTCCCCTTTCCCATAACTGCCATCCATCACAATCTGAGAACAAAGGCGAGTCATACAGTCAGGGCAGACAGGGAAAAACAGAAAACAAGGGGGTACTGTCAAATTAAGCTGCATGTATTTCAATGCAAGAGGCCTAACAAAGAAGGCCGATGAACTCAAGGCACGGTTACGAAAATGGGACTGGAATATCATAGCAATTACAGAAACAAGGCTCAAGGATGGAAATGACTGGCAGCTTAAATCTCCATGTACAAACGCTACAAGAAGGACAGAAAGCGAGGCAAGAGAGGAGGGAGAGTGGCGTGTTTTGATAAGTGATAGAATTACAGCTGTGCTGAGGGAGGATATTCCCGGAAATACATCCAGGGGAGTTATTTGGGTGGAACTGAGAAAAACGAAAGAGATGATCATCTTATTGGGATTGTATTATAAAATACCTAATACTCAGAGAGAAATTGAGAAACAAATGTGTTAGGAGATCTCTGCACGAATGATAGGTGGTCATGGTCGGTGATTTTAACTTTCCTAACATAGATTGGGATTGCCATCGTGTTAATGGTTTAGGTGAAAAGGAATTAGTTAAGTGTGTACAAGAAATGTTTCTGATTCAGCATGTTGATATACCTACTATAGAAGGTTCAAAAGTTAACCTACTCTTGAGTAATAAGGCAGGGCAGATTACTGATGTGTCAGTGGGGGAGCCCTTTGGGGTCAGCGATCTTAGTTCTATTAGTTTTAAAATCGTGATTGAAAATGATCGACCAGATTTGAAAGTTGAAGTTCTAAATTGAAGAACAAAAAATCTTGATGGTACTCGCAAGAACTTACAAAAGCTCGACGGCTAGAAAATGGGAAGCCTTCAGAAATTAGGGCTCTGCTCTCGGGTTCAGCCCGAATTGACACAACACATTCCACATGTGGGCTGCATTGAACATTACCCTTAAAAACAGAAACAACACACATCAGGAATACGTCGTAGAGAGAGATAAGCTAATAAAGAACAGAAGGCACCTTTGAGCAATTAGATTTCACATACCAGCAATACACACAGTGAAAAAGCAGCTAACAGGCAGTTTGAGACGCCGTTGAATAGATAAATGACATATAAGCATCATATCATTGTGAGAGAGGAACTAAGCGATGTGAGGGAAGCTGTGAGATGGCCTTTCACTGCTAACAAGCCAAACATTAATGCTCTACTGGGTGAGGTGCAGTTCAGCAAAAGTGTTTCTCATCAAGAGGAAAGACATGACCAAAAAAAAGGCTTCCACATCTGGTAATCATCATTGCCACATTTCTGCCAGAACTGCTCGAAACCTTCATTTCATCAGCCTGGAAGAAACTGACTGACTCAACGTTGATGACCTCTGTGGTAAATCAAAATGACAGATACTGTTATATCTCAGAAAAAAATCCTCCTCATTCCACAAAGCATGACTCATTTTTCAACAATTATTCGTCTGCATTTGGACTTTCCACAAAGTGAAATGTCTTCCCATCTGATCACTGCACAGCATTCAGCATCATTTGAGACTCATCGAATACTGACACAGTCCATGTTCAAGGGCAGCAGACCTGCATATTGCCATTAATATTTGAGCCACGCAATTGCTACACAATGGCCACCTCCAACGATGTGCGGTTGTGGCATCATTTCTTAAAACTTAATGGCATCGCCATCATTGGATCCCCATTATCAGTATTCTGGGGGTTACCATTGTCCAGAAACTGAACTCGACAAACCCTATCAGGTTAGATTCCCTACAGTGCAGAAACAGGCCATTCAACCCAACAAATCCACACTGACCCTGTGAAGAGTAACCCACCCAAACCCATTTAACTCTTCCTAATGCACATAACACTACGGGTGATTGAACATGGCCAATTCACCTTAACGTGCACATTATTTGGACTGTGGGAGGAAACCGGAGCTCCCAGAGGAAACCCAGAGAGACAGGTGGAGAATGTGCAAACTCCACACAGACAGTCGTCCGAAGTTGGGTCCCTGGTTCTGTGAGGAAGCAGTGCTTACTATTGAGCCACCGTGCTGCCCCAATATCAATTGTATGAATACGATGACCAGAAAGAACAAGTCAGAGGATAGGAGCACTGCACAGAGTAACTCATGCCCTATATTCCGAAGACCTGTCCACACACTCCGAGGTGCAAGTCAGAAATGTGATGGCTTATATTTCATGTGTCTGGTTGCACACAGCTACACCAACATTCAAGAAGCTCGACACATTCAAGTAGCAAGCAACTGATTGATTGGCATCAAATCAACAAACATTCTCACCTGTCACCACTAAAACTGAATAGCGTCAAATCGAAGTTCCCTACCTTGCAATGCCTTCGCTGATAGCATTTTCCAAACTTGGGATCGCTATCATTCCGATGGACAAGGGAATCAGATACATTGGAACCGGGCTTTCTGCACTTTCCCATTAATAATAGACAATACTGATTCCCAATTATATCACCTTAGCTTTAATAACGTGGCCAAACCCTTCAAATAACGGCCATGTGCATGTCTCCTCACAGTGAAGGATTTCACTCGTTCGTGAATGCAACGTCCCAACTTTCCCGAGCGAAATGAAGGATTGTGACGAAGCATTCGTTTAACAAGCCACCTCCTTTGATCGATTCAAAGTATATTCAGTTCTGCTACGTCAAAAATGCATTGAAGGGAAATATTTGTTAAGTGTTAAAAAGGGAAGTTTAATGCTACCGATTCCAGGTCTTCCGAGATCATCTGAAAAACCCATTGCTAATGCAAAAGTCGAGTGCTCACTGATCCAAGAGAAGGAATTCGTAGGAGTACGTCAGTACCTTCAATGTTACGTGAGACCTCAAACCAGCTTGAGTACGAGGCTATCAGTTTCGTTTCACTTGCATTCTGTGTCTATGTACCTGAAAGTTACCAGACTTGATCTTGTGGCATCTGCTCTTCATCAATACATCTCAAGGCTTCAGAAATGCGTTGTTCATATGTAAGGTAAGCAAAATGCGTTTCCACCAGTCCATCTTTACCACTGATATGGAGCACATCAACATTTGAACCTATGAGTAAGCAGGCTATTAGATCCCCGTAGCCTGTACAGCCATTCAGAAAGATCTGGTCCGATCCGAATTTCACATCAAGTTGCCACATCCACAAACCCACCCCGATAGCCTTTCAACCTGTTGGCAATCAAGAATCTGTTTGCCTTTGCCTTACCAAAAAGGTGTCTGCACTCACTTCCTTTTCAGAATGGGAATTACAACGATTCAGAAGCGTCTTAGTAAAAGAATAAACGTTTATTTATTTCTGCAATAGATATCCTGCTATCGGTAAAATCAAGTTCCTGGCTTTCGAGTTTCTAACAATAGGTCACAACGTTTCCACATCCATTTGGTTAGGTTCCGTCAGGATCATTTCGTTTATTTTTCAGTCAACCCTGACACTTTGAAAGTCCAATGAATTCATGCCTAGCCTGTCTAACCTTTTCTTATATGAGGTGTTCAAAATAATGAGAGGAATAGACAGAGACAATAGCCAGAGACTTTTCCCCAAGGCAGGATTGACTGGTACGAGAAGTCATAATTTGAAGGTATTAGGAGGAAGGTAAAAAGGAGACAATAGAGGTAGGTTCTTTACCCAGAGAGTTGCGAATGTATGGAATGCATTGCTAACTGAGGTGGTGGAAGCGAAGTCATTGGGAACATTTAAGCGACTGATGGACATCCTCATTGATTACAGTGAGCTGAGCGGTGTTTAAGTTAAGTTGCTATATTTTCTGTTAGGATTAAGACTCGGCACAACACTGTGGGCTTAAGGGCCTGTTCTGTGCTGTATTTTTCTATGTTCTCTGTGTTCTATGATTATCATGACTGTACCGACGTCAGCTAGGTGGACCTCATTGAATCTGATTGGGGCTGTTAATCCGATAGAATCAGGGAGCCGTGACTGACAGATATAAACAGGAATATGAGAGGTTTTGTTCACTCTCAGAGCTGCCTGTGAAGAAGCCAGACTGGTGTGAAGTACTGTGATAGCGTGATAGATGGTGCCGTGGTGTCGTGATATTGGATCCGCTGGCGTGATTTCAGTGGTGACGTCAGTGGGATCAATAACACAATACAACAGGCACATACTAGCTGAAGTCCTCTGAACCTGAAACCGGCACTACAGCGAGCTTTGACATTAGAAACTGCGATAAGTCGAGAATATAAGTTATAGAATATGCTGATGGAGGTTGGTACTCTCTCCAGGTCGACTGAGTTTTGGATACAACGCTTGAGTGAATGCAATTGCATCCACTTACTCAGGATTTCTCAGAGACAGATCAGCTCGAGGTCAGCCCTCAGCAAACCCCACCTCCCCCGCCCCCCCAACAAAATCCATGTCACGAGCAAATGCTCAACAGTGTCTTCAGCATGTGTACTGGCAATCCATTGCAGTTGCTGCTGGCATGCATACTCAAGAAGACAAAAGAGTCTGAATTGGAGGAAGTGAGGACAGCAGATGCTGGAGATCAGAGCTGAAAATGTGTTGCTGGAAAAGCGCAGCAGGTCAGGCAGCATCCAAGGACCAGGAGAATCGACGTTTCAGGCATGAGCCCTTCTTCAGGAATGTGCTGCTCTAGAGTTAAATTAGATACGATTTCTCGGACTATGCACATATAGAAGGTGCACCTATATTTGGATTGAAACAGTTTAAATGCCCATAACTTCCAAATCTGTATCTATCAAAGTAAACATCTGGTTAAATGGTCAACCGGTTCTGTCGGAGGTTGATCCGGGCATGGTTGTATCAGTGATTGCAGAACCAGTCTTTAAAAAAAAATGCTGTGGTCTGTGACCCTTCAGATTGCACGCAACCTCTGTTAGACAGATAACTTACACTTGGGAAGTTTTGTCAGAATAAGGGTACCATTTTAGTTCCAGAGTGGTCAGAAAAGAGTGGGTCAGTGAACGCCAATTGTCAGATAAAAGGCCTTTTACAAGCCCTATAGGGCGAAACTAATTCAGAAAGATTCAACTTGAATTCTCAACATTTTTCAGTTATAAAATGGTTGTCTCAGTGACGGCGGAATTAATTACCTAAACCATTTTTTAAGGAAAGTTCAGGGACTGTCAAAGGACACGACACCATCTTGCACTTGAACCAGGATGCAAGTCTGCAGGCCCGTCCAGCGCCATTAAATGTGCAAGTACAGGCATGGGTCAGAAAGCGGGAAAGTCACGGAATCAGGAAAAAAAACATAGTTTGCAGAATGGACAGCGCTGGTTACAATAATTGTGATGACCAGTCTTCACCCTGGTGCTCGGGAGTCGAGAACTAATGGACGCAGGTTTGGGTTGAGTGTGGAAAGATATAAAAGAAACCTAAGGGACAACGGTTTCACGCAGATGTTGGTGCGTGTATGGAATAAGCTGCAAGATGAAGTGGTGGAGTCGAGTGAAATTGCAACATTTAAAAGACATCTGGATGGGTGTATGACTCGGTTCATTGAAAGCACATATTAGAGCTTTTCAAACATAACACGTTTTCCATGTAAGTTCTGAGCGGCAAATCCCTGTCTGTTACCAATGTGCTTGAACACTCTCCAGCCCAAATAATCATGCAAAGTGATTTCTGATTTCTTGAATACCTGCAATGCTCTGAAGAATTGCGTTTCAGGAGGTACATACTGTTCAGAAAAGTTTCACGAGATTGCAAGCTTTTATGGAAGTACTATCCACGGAGAAGTGGATGAAGAGTTGGAATCATTGGGATTCAGCAGAATGGGATTTAAGAGGTAGAATGGAGGTAAATGTAGACAGAAAGTAGTCTTTGCCCTCGTGAATCAATCTTGGACCTGACGGAATGATCTCAGAATAAGGGAGCACGCAGTTTGAACAGAGTAATGAGCATTTGCTTCACTCAGCGGGTACTTAGTCTGCGAAATTCTTCACTGCAGAAGGCTTTCGAAATTGGGCAATCAAAGATATTCAAGGATGCGAAACACAAAGGATTATGGCGAAAAGAGAGTTACGGGAAGCCGTGATTAGGAGATCAGCCGTATTCTAAGTGAATGGCAGAGCAGACTCGATAATCTCAGTAGACTACCGCTGCTCCTGCATGTTCTGGTCGAATTAAAAGACTTTGGAAAAATTCTCCTGTAATTTTGGTGACAAGGAAGTCTTTGAATACCTTTTAAGGAAGGGATAGAGAGAATGCTGTAAAAAAGGAAAGTTTGTGGTTGTCAGGGGTGGATGAGAATGCAACTTTGAGACTTCAGTCAGTTCAGCCATGTTCATAGTAAATTATGGGGATAGTGAAGATTGAGAGCAAGACTAATTTCTTGAAGGCAACCACTATGCATAGCCCCGAAACCATGCGTGATGATCAATATAAACCATACAGTGAAAACACATGCCGTTTATCTCCATCCAACAGTACGAACACCCTTCTCTAAACACAGCAGGGTCCAAGTTCATAACATTTGCAATGGCCCCCAACCTGGGATTAAATCATGGCGTGACAGTATGTCCCGGGGAAACAAGAAAAAGCATAGTAGACACAATCTGAATCATACACTGATTGTATCCGTGCACCTTCCCCTGGTATGAGTACTCCACATTACTCCTGTTGAAGGGCTTATGCCCGAAACGTCGATTCTCCTGTTCTTCAGATGCTGTCTGACCTGCTGTACTTTTCCACTGCCTACGTTTCGATTCTGATCACCAGCATCTGCAGTCCATACTTTCTTGACAGTCCAGCCCAAAACTAATGTAATAACCTGATCATCATGAATCACTAAATGTAAACATATCCTAATCAGCTCGATATCCTACTCGCCAAAATCACACTCCACAGATAAATCTCCAGACTTTCATTCATCACCAAACTCGCCAACCCAGTCCATTATTTCAGATGTCTGAAGGGTTGTCATGCTCAAGGAAATTGAATGCAGTTATATCCCGGGTATTGGTGCATAACCAACAACATGGTGGGGCTATTATATTCATTCGTGTGTTGCGTGTTTTCTGGTGTGGCAGTTGACCTGAGAAGGAGATGGGAACAGATTCAGTGTGGTGCAGGGAACATGCAGTACTCGCACCGAGCAAGTTCCTGGATTGTTACCCAGTGACACTGAAGGAGCAGTGATATAATTCTGTGCAAGAATGGTGAGTGAACAGGAGGGGAACTTGTCGTGGTTGATGTTCTCAAGCAAATGTTATCTTGTCATTATAGAAGGTCGTGGTCACGATTTTGTATGGTCATGTCAAAACAGTCGTTTAAACTGTCTGTAATGCATCATGAGCATGGAATTCAGTGCTGAAACAAACCTGGATGATGACGAGTTTCTTGTGCACTGGTGGAAATACAGCCGGGACAAGTGGGGAGGATTCAGTCAAACTTGTGACTTGTCAATGTGGAATAAAATTGAAGAATCAGAGGTTGCACAATGTTCTAAGAGTCTGAACTACTCTTCGAGCTAGTGTACGTGTCTGAGTAAACCACGTCAGCTTCCGTTCAGTGTCAACCCCCACTATGTTCTTTCTGGAGATAGGGAATTCATGGATAACCGCGCAAGCGTAACGGCACCTTGGGCGGCATGGTGGCACAGTGGTTAGCACTGCTGCCTCACAGTGCCAGAGACCCGGGTTCAATTCCCACCTCAGGCGACTGTGTGGAGTTTGCTCCTTCTCCCCGTGTCTGCATGGGTTTCTTCCGGGTGCTCCAGTTTCCTCCCACAGTCCAAAGATTTGCGGGTCAGGAGAATTGGCCATGCTAAATTGCCCGTAGTGTTAGATAAGAGGTAAGTGTAGGGTTATGGATGGGTTGCGTGTCGGTGTGGACTTGTTGGGCCGAAGGGCCTGTTTCCACATTGTATGTAATTTAATCTAAAAAAGGCTTGGGGCATTAATAAAAACGTCGAAGCAAGAATTACATGTATAACGTCTTATGTTTGGAAAGGGATAATTATACGTGTGTTGGATGAACAGGCACATCACAGCACTCAAATCAGAACCAGACAGATCCAGAGAGATTACAAATCATCACAATAGTCCAACCTGGGACAACTCTGTCGAAACATTGATGAGACTTTTACACTTACACATTTTTTCCTAAAGCACAGGCAATTCACTTATTTATATTGTTGAGTCATTCGATGGAACCCAAAGGTTCGAAGATATGGCCAATATGTGAACAGCCATATCACAGAGTACTACCAATCTCACAGACCTTGGTGCAAATCTGAAGTATAGGTACTGAGAGCTTGGCGAACGTAACTTCAACAGGGTAGAAATGAGCAAGAAACACAAAGAAAAGTGATTGAGTTAGTGGTGGAGAGATGAGGAGTTGTGCGACTTACTTGTCAGGTCTGTCACAAATCTTAAGAAGACATTGCAAATGGCCAAAATTTGTTTTGCCCACTTTGTTTGTGTGAAACACTCAATTGGCTGTTTACAACTAATGCTAACGGGATACACCTGAACTCAATCAAACAGGTCTGCGTTTTGTCACAGTTTCCAATTCTGTTTAGTTACTTCACGTGATCAGTGTAATGCATTCATAAGGGAGTCTTAGCTTTTCCACTTTATTCCCCAAGCTAAACAATTTTCAGAGTCAGTGGAATACTTCAGCTCTCGTCATTTGTTTGTTCCAAATTTTCAAGAAGAGAAAAAAAAACACTTTCGAATATTGTGCAAAAGGAATGTCCCCGTGGACCGACTGATGAGCATAAAATTAACGTCCTGATAATCGGTCATCACAGAATCAAACTGAAAGGGTTTGCCTACAGAAGCAAGAGACACCATACAGCGCACTGAAAATGCACGCTGTGATTCGAACAGTGAGAAAAACATTCTACGTGATCGTAGCTGTCATTGGCTTGCCTGGTGAGTGAAGATAGTCACTGAGGCTGTTCAAATCTGTGCCTGACATAGCTTTTGTGATTGTCCAGTGGGCAACAATGTTGCCTGCAAGAACACATTGGGTCAAATATCCTGGAGAATAACGCTGTAGTTTCGTTTTGCTGCTTCCACTATTTCAATCTCTCCCCACTATATTATTGCAAACAGTGTTGGACGGTTCCAGGAGGATCAAAATCGCCGATGAATATTATCTGAAGGACTATAGTCGATTGTACAGAGATTGAATAGAACGAAACTTGGATTTTATGTTTCTATCGTAAAGAGACAGAAACGCATTTTAAAAAAGTTTCAAAAATGAGCATTTCGATTAAAAAAGAAAACAACCGAACATTTTCTGGTGATGCACTGGCTATCTGAAGACAAGTGAATGAAAGAAGCAAGTACATTTGGACACAATGTGGTCAAGAGGCAGAAGAAGTCCTTAACAGCAGAACCACAGTTTACGGGTGGACAGCACAGTTCTCTGGTTTGGGCGTGTGTCTGCGGGGCGGTCTTGCAGTTGCTTCGAAGAAATACAGGCAGAAATTTGCCAATGTAGAAACCTATTGCAGTCAGATGAAATGAGCAAGAAGCTTGAGCATGGATAGAGTAATTATCCTTCATTGAGGTTGGAATATTCTGAAGATTATTGTTCAGATTATGTATTGATTCTTTTGTCTCATGTTAGAATTACATTCATTTCGCAAAGTTTTTCTGAAGCATGGTACAGTTCGTGTACTTTCTCATTCTCTCTCTCTCTCTCTCTCTCTGTCTCTCTGTCTCCCTCTCCACTCCCCACCCTCTCTTTCTCTCTCTCTCTCTCTCGTGGAATGATCATTTCTGTTATGTTTTTAAAACTATGTTGCCAGTACATTCATTTCGCAAAGTTCTTCTGAAACATGGTACAGTTCATGTAGTTTCTCTTTCTCTCTCTGTCTCTGTCTCTCTCTCTGTCTCGGTCTCTCTGTCTCTCTCTTCACTCCCCACACCGTCTCTCTCTCTCGTGCATTGATCTTTTCTGTTATGCTTTGAAAACTATATTGCCAGTACACTTTGAGCAGATCGAGTTACTGAACTATATGGCAAACAACGCAAAAATACAGGTACTGGGCAATAATGATAGGCGTCACTCTCTGAACAGACCTTTCGTAATAAAACGGGAAGACTTCGACAAATCAAAATGAAGTATTGGGTATAGCTGTAAATTATCGAGAAAGAGGGCTTCAGGTATACAAATCTTTGAATTTCGCGTCATGTGCAGACAGGGTGGTTAAAGAGGCGCGTAATAGGCTTGCCTTGAGCGATCACACGTTTGACGAAAGGAGCTGGGATCTTATGTTTAGCTTACACAGCACATTGCTTTGGCATCTTCTGGAGTACTGTGTCCAGTTATGATCGGTTCATGATTGGAAGGACATTGTTTAGTTGGTGAGGGTTTAGAAATGATTTGCCAGGATGTTGTCGAGAATGAAGTGCTTGGGTTAGAAAGAGTGGCTGGAGAGGCGTAGCCCGTTCAGGCGTGACCGTTCAGTGGTTCATAGAAATTCATTGCCCCTCTCACATTAATGAGGGTTATAATTAAGGTCAATGGCGGGTGTCTTAAACTGACAGTGAGATATTTCACGACATAGATATAAAAAAAGCTGTTCCATTTGACTGTATATTCAGTGGTGTATACATCATTATCGATTGATATGAATGAGCTGCACCAAATGTTCTCTCTTGCAGTAAAGTTATATTCAGCACTTCCTGGAGTTGAGCTATATATTTCCCCGAATACAGGCTTGAAAACTTGAAGTAAAATTGGTCTGAATGAATCAGGCATTTTCTGATCTGCCTGTGCATTTATTTCTCATTCAAACCCATACTGAACACTTTCCTCTTGTAAACAGCATCCTACATGCTTATGTTCCACATGTATTAATACTGGAGGTGTGACTTTCAGTGCTGTGTTGATTTACTTATTGATCACATAACTAATTATTTTAGTTATTTCAACATTGTTGATGAAAACGAACTCTTATCACTTCGCCTCAGAAATGTTCGTCTGCATTGATCATTTTTATCCCTTCTCCCTCTCTTACAGTCAATTTACTGACGGTTGGGATCCTATTTCGGGGTAACTGTGGTCTCTCGTCCTGCAGCAGGTGCTACCTGCTCGCCATGGCTGTGGTGGATCTATTGTTCGTTATCATTGAAATCATACTCGAAAGAATCAAATATGATTTTTTCCCACCATCATTCTTGGAAATTACCCCTGTATGTAGCGTTCACTATGCTCTGTGCCGTCTACTCACAGACTTGTCTGTCTGGTTCACTATCGTTTTCACCTTTGATAGATATATCACCATTTGTTGCGAGAAACTGAAAATCAAATACTGTACTAAAAAAACTGCAACTGTTGTTCTCGCAATAACCAGCAGTCTGTTGTTTCTAAAAAATATCCCTATATACTTCAGATTTGTACCTGATGTGATTATTAACAATGTACCATGGTACTGTATGAATTCAGATGCATATTATGATGGTCCTGTGTGGAATGGATTTAAGAACTTTGAAAAGATTCTAACACCAATATTCCCTTTTGGTTTAATTCTGTTCCTCAACGCTCTGACAGTCAAACACATTTTAGTGGCCAGTCGAGTCCGGAAAGGTCTGAAGGGTCAGTGTAAAGGAGAAGATTCCAGCGACTCAGAGATGGAGAGTAGAAGACGGAGTATAATTTTACTCTTCGTCATATCTGGCTGCTTCATTTTTCTGTGGCTGTGGTATATTTTATATTTTTTCGATGTTGATGATCTTTTAGGTCGGGATGGTAAATACGTATTTAAGCAATTTGCATACATGCTGCGGAATTTGAATTGCTGCACTAATACCATTGTTTATGTGGCATCTCTTTCCAAGTTCAGAGAGAAGTTCAGGAATCCACTGGATGTTATTTTTGCATAATTAATTCAACCAAAATTAAAGCAACTGAGAGCCATACTGAAAGTGATCGATCACAAAAAAACGAGTTAGCCTGCTGGAGTAAATAAACACCACAGAGCTGTTCTCAATTGGCAAGAGGAGACATGCAGTTGGAGAATCTGAATAACATTGGCAAGAGTTGTTGGATGATGAAGAGTACAGTCTCAAAGAGACAAGGTGGCTGTCGGATAACCTGAGATAAATGAAAATGAGGAAATATTCACGTTAAGGAGCAGCAGAACAAGAGCAAGTAGCGACACACCGAGATCCTTTGGAAATAAATACATAAGAATTAAAAGTAGCAGGAGTCAATTCAGTCCTTTGTAGCTGATGCAGCACTCAAAGAGACCTTGGTGGATCACCTGTACCAACACTGCTTTCTTGCTCCATCTCCAATTCAGCTGTTGCTAAACTATGGAAATTGAACAATCTTAGTGTTGAGCTGAAAATAATGAGTGATAGAAATAAGGGGCGGTGTCAGACTTGCCAGAGAAAAGTCAGCAAAGCGCAAGATCTGAATTTCAGTTGAGCACTGATAAAACTGGTAGATAGAAAATCGAAGTGCTTCATGCAGTGCAGGGCAGGATCGACCAGGTCTGATGCATTTGCACTATTTTCTGATCTTTACGACTGCTAAGGGAAAGAACGATATTTTGTGTGCAAATTGAATGCTGTACACAATGCAAGTCGTTGAACTGGAGTTGAGATAATTCGACATCAAATAGAGGCGTCAATTCTATAATTCTAGTTCCAAGTTAAGAGCTGAGAGTCAGGGAGCTAAACTCGGCATTTCCTTCCATGTCACGTTGATCCCTGTAAATGTGTTCAGGACGTATCACGTGGTAGACCATTCTTATTTGAGCAGAAGGAGAATCGATGGTGACCCTTCACATTTGTTGTTTGCATCTTCATTACATTCATGAGTACGTCCCCATGTCAGTCTCATCAGTGAAACCTTCATCCAGTATGTTACTTCCCCCAGCCTCGAATATTGCACAGCTTGTCATAACACATCCCACACGATTCAAACTGGACATGAGCAAAATCACCGCTGTCTGATCCCCAGGTCACATCACCTCCCAATCTTCCGACCTTCCTGACTGCTTCCTGTTCATTCTCAGACACCCTGTTAACTGTTATGTTGAATTACGTAGGCTTACATTTGTTCGCCAATCTATCCTTAACATCCTGACACCCAACAAACCTTCTCTCTCTGGAATTGTGATAACCGCCTCCTACACCCATTTTGCTTATTCTTATCTCTTAAAAAGCTTTCGTCTGGCAGGTCCACAGATTCTGTACACATGGTCAAATTCTCATCACTGGAAATTCAGACAAGTCTACAGCTTTCAATCCGCTGTAACACTCCATAATCCTGAAAGGTTCCTTAACTTTAAGGCCCTCCTAAACCCCTTCTGTTCCCAAGTTTTCATCGTGCCGACACCTATTTATAATCTCGAAACATCTCCAGCTGCTACTTTCGTCCGTATCTCCATAAACACCAGGAATTTCCGAAGCACTCACTTTCTCAGTAATATCCCACAGAACTGAGAATGCTTCTAATCTGTAAAACCTCCCCCACCCGCAACACATAAAATAACCTTCCATAATTTCTTAGAATTTCCTACCTCTGTGAACTCGTCCATCTATACAAGTTCTCAGCATTCCTGTAATCACTTCCAGACGCAACGGTATTCCTTGCCTGTGCAATCTTGTTCAGGAAAGCAGCACTCATGGACATCAAAGGTTAATCGGCAGATTCAATCTTCCCAATATCTTCTATAAACTCAGGATGTCATTGTCTATGCACTCTTCACTCTCCCCTACAAAACTGATCATCTTTGTACCCTACTTGAGCCACTAATGTCCGCTCTATCCTTGTACCTACTCTGGTATAGGATAATCATTCCTTCCTCTATAAAATTCTCAATTTCCTCCAGCCGTTCTAGCATCTGTGACACATTCTCGCCTGTCTAAATGTCCCTATATCTGTGTCCATCCATTCCAATGTCCACGACTTCTGCAAGTCCTTCAGTCCCTAAATGTACTCTTAATCGTACATTTCCACCACCTGCACGTCACTACTACCTCGAACCGAATAATTTGCTCAGCTGTACAGGTGGCTCAGTGGCTCAGTGCTTAGCACTGCTGCGTCGCAGCGTCAGGCACACGTGTTTGATTCCCGCCTCGGGTGGCTGTCTGTGTGGAATTTGTACGTTCTCCCCGTGTTTGTGTGGGGTTTCTCTCGGTGCTCTGGTTTCCTCCCACAGTCCAAAGGCATGCGGGTTAAGGTGGATTGGCAATGCTGAAATGCCACTAGTGTTTGGTACGTTGTTCAGGGGAATGGGTGCATGTGCGTTACTTTTCGGACGGTTGCTGTCGACTTGTTACGCTGAAGGGCCTGTTCCATACTGCAGGGATTCTAATCCAATGTAAATAAAACATCGTCGAATTTTCAAAATGATGCCAATCACTGTGACCATCAACAACTCTACACAGTTTTGATCACTCCTACAACCACGATAACTGCAGTTTGTGCATGCATCAATTTAGCATCTCAATACTTGTGGTTGCTGCTGTTATGCAGGCCGTTTCGGTGGAATACTCACTGCAGCCCACTCTTCGCAGACAGTTTCACTGCATTCCCCACTGCAGATTTCTCTTGCCACATTGCAACACTATGTTGTTGATTCAAGCCTCTCTTTGTGGACAATTTTATCGTAATGCTAACTGCAGTCAACTCCACATAGTCATTTCCATTTCGATTTGACTGCAGAGCACTCATCCCCATCAGATTCCCTAATCTGTACACGACAGGGCACTCTTCCCAAACATTTTCAACGCGATTAGACTCCAGGCCACCCACCCCAGTCCCAGTGTCTTCAGTTGTGATGTTGATAACTGACCTTTCTTCCCAGACTGCTTCACTGAGATGCTGACATCAGGCGACTCACCCTCTACCGATTTAATGTCAGTAATACTTGAACTCACTTTTTCCAACCCTTTTCCCTTCTTTGCTCAGTGCAGACCACTTTTCTCAGTCTGCGACACTGTGAATGTGAATTGAGGCAACACTTTGTGAACTGAACTCTGCACTGGTCACTGCACAGCATTAGAACATAGAACATAGAAGGATACAGCGCAGTACAGGCCCTTCGGCCCTCGATGTTGCGCCGACCGAATCCTACCTAACCTATACTAGCCCAATAACTTCCAAATGCCTATCCAATGCCCGCTTAAATGACCATAAAGAAGGAGAGTTCACCACTGATACGGGCAGGGCATTCCATGAACTCACAACCCGCTGTGTGAAGAATCTACCCCTAACATCGGTCCTATACCTACCACCCCTTAATTTAAAGCTATGTCCCCTAGTAACACCTGACTCCATTAGCGGTAAAAGGTTCTTAGTATCTACCCTATCTAAACCCCTAATCATCTTATATACTTCTATCAGATCTCCCCTAAACCTTCTCTTCTCCAATGAGAACAGCCCCAAGTGCCTCAGCCTTTCCTCATAAGATTTTCCTACCATTCCAGGCAACATCCTGGTAAACCTCCTCTGCACTCGTTCTATAGCTTCCACATCCTTCCTATAGTATGGCGACCAAAACTGCACACAATACTCCAGATGAGGCCGCACCAGAGTCTTATACAACTGCAACATGACCTCAGGACTCCGGAACTCAATTCCTCTGCCAATAAAGCCCAGTACACCATATGCCTTCCTCACAGCACTATTTACCTGGGTGGCAACTTTCAGAGATCTGTGTACATGGACACCAAGATCCCTCTGCTCATCCACACTACCAAGTAGCCTACCATTAGCCCAGTAATCCATCATCTTGTTATTCCTACCAAAGTGAACGACTTCGCACTTAGCTACATTGAATTCCATTTGCCACATTTCCGCCCAGCTCTGCAACTTATCTATATCCCGCTGTAACCTACCACTTCCTTCCTCACTATCCACAACTCCACCGACTTTTGTGTCATCCGCAAACTTGCTTACCCAGCTTTCAAGTCCTTCCTCTAGATCATTTATAAAGATAACAAAAAGCAATGGTCCCAAAACAGATCCTTGTGGTACACCGCTAGTAACTGCGCTCCAAGATGAACATAATCCATCAACTACTACCCTCTGTCTCCTTCCAGCCAGCCAATTCCTAATCCAAACCTCTAATGTATCCTCAATGCCATACCTCCGAAGTTTTAGCATTAGCCTACCATGGGGAACCTTATCGAACGCCTTACTAAACTCCATATACACAACATCTACTGCTTTACCCTCATCCACTTCCTTGGTCACCTTCTCAAAGAACTCAATAAGGTTTGTGAGGCACGACCTGCCCTTCACAAAACCATGCTGGCTATCCCTGATCACGTTATTCCTACCCAGATGTTCATAAATCTTATCCCTTACCATTCTCTCTAAGACTTTGCCCACCACTGAAGTCAGACTCACTGGCCTATAGTTGCTAGGGCTATCCCTACTCCCTTTCTTGAACAACGGGACCACATTCGCTATCCTCCAGTCCTCTGGTACTATTCCTGTTGACAACGACGACATAAAAATCCAGGCCAATGGCTCTGCTATCTCCTCCCTAGCTTCCCATAGGATCCTGGGGTAAATGCCATCAGGCCCAGGAGACTTATCTATATTCATCCTTTCCAATATTCCCAAAACCTCTTCCCTGCATATTTCCAGGGCATCCATTCTAATTATTTGTGATTCCATATTCACATCAGCAACAGTGTCCTGTTCCTGAGTGAATACTGATGAAAAGTACTGATTTAATGTCTCTCCAATCTCCTCCGCCTCCACACACAACTTCCCACTACTATCCTTGACTGGACCGATACCTACCCTAGTCATCCTTTTATTCTTGACATACCTATAGAAAGCCTTTGGGTTTTCCCTAATCCTACCAGCTAAAGACTTTTCATGTCCCCTTCTCGCTTCTCTTAGCTCCCTCTTTAGCTCCTTCCTGGCTACCTTATAACTCTCAATCGCCTCTACTGAACCTTCACGCCTCATCTTTACATATGCCGCCTTCTTCCCTTTCACAAGGGACTCCAATTCCTTACTAAACCACGGCTGCCTCACAAGGCCCTTTACACCATGCCTGACTGGTACATACCTATCGAGGACACGCAGTAGCTGCTCCTTGAACACTCCCCACATCTCATTAGTGTTCTTCTCTTGAAGCCTGTTTTTCCAATCCACACATCCTAAGTCATGCCTCACTGCATCATAATTTCCCTGCCCCCAGCTATAGCTCTTGCCCTGCGGCACACGATTATCCCTCTCCATCACTAAAGTAAAAGTCACCGAGTTGTGGTCACTGTCCCCGAAGTGCTCACCTACCTCCAAGTCTAACACCTGGCCTGGTTCATTACCTAGAACCAAATCCAATATAGCCTCACCTCTTGTTGGCCTGTCGACATATTGTGTCAGGAAACCCTCCTGCACACATTGTACAAACACCGACCCATCTAATGAACTCGAGCTATAGCTCTCCCAGTCAATATCTGGGAAGTTAAAGTCCCCCATAACAACCACCCTGCTACCTTCACTCTTTTCCTGAATCATCCTCGCAATATTATCCTCTACTTCTCTAGGACTATTAGGAGGCCTGTAGAAAACACCTAACAGGGTGACCTCACCTTTCCTATTTCTAACCTCAGCCCAAACTACCTCAGATGGCAAGTCCTCTTCCATCGTCCATTCCACTGCTGTGATACTGTCTTTGACAAGTAATGCCACGCCTCCCCCTTTTTTACCCCCATGTCTGATCCTACTAAAACATTTGAACCCTGGAACGTGCAACAGCCATTCTTGTCCCTGTTCTACCCACGTCTCTGTAATGGCCACAACATCGAAGTCCCAGGTACCAACCCACGCTGCAAGTTCACCTACCTTATTCCTTATACTTCTGGCATTGAAGTATACACACTTCAATCCACCTTTCTGGTTACAGGCACCCTCCTTAGAGATCGCTGCATTATTCCTAACCTCCCTACACTCAAGGTCCTGTACCCTAAAGCTACAGTCCTGGTTCCCATGCCCCCGCGGAGTTAGTTTAAACCCTCCCAAAGAGCACTAGCAAACCTCCCCCCAAGGATACTGGTGCCCCTCAGGTTCAAGTGTAGACCATCCTTTTTATAGAGGTCCCACCTTCCCCAGAAAGGACCCCAGTTATCCAGAAACCGGAATCCCTCCCTCCTGCACCATCCCTGTAGCCACGCATTTAACTGCTCTCTCTCCCTGTTCCTCGACTCTCTATCACGTGGCACGGGTAACAAACCAGAGACTACAATTCATTCCACTTCTGTTCCTCTATGATGCTGAATGCAGATCACACTTCAGAGACTGCTTACCTGGATTCTGACTGCAAATTGCGTCTTCCAGGATAAATAAAGGATAAATCCAGAACAGCCAATTACCACCCCATCATGCAGACTCGATCATCAATAAAGTAATGGATGGTGTCATCAACAGTTCGATGAAACAGCATCTGTACATCAATAAACTGGTACGTGATGCACAATTTCCTTACAGTCTGTTTTCTATGATGCAGAAAAGTGTCGAATTCCAGAGGGGAGACGACGCTTGGCATCTAGGCTACATTTGACCCATTCTGTCATCAAGGAGCTCGAGCAAGCTCTGTCAATTGGTATCGGATCAAAATATTCACTGATTGGTGTATGGAGGAGGAACATTTCTGTGCTGCAGTTAAACAGGGCCTTGGTGCGGTCACACCTTTAACATCGTGTGCAGTTTTGGTCACTTGTAGTTATTGTGAGAGTCCAGCGAAGGTACGCCAGACTATTTGCCAGAATCGCAGGACTGACATCTGAGTACAGATTGGATAGACTGAGATTGTACATGCTGGAAATTAGAATAATGTGGAGTGATTTCATACAAACATGCTTAAGCTGGACAGGCTAGATGCGGGACGAATATTCCTACTTTTTGTAAGTCTAGAACTAGGGTCACTGTCTAAGAATAAGAGGAAAGAGATGAGGAAAAATTTCTTCACTCAGTGAGTTCTGAGCCTGTGGTATTCTCTCCTGCAGAAAGCTACAACGGACAATTCATTGCATAAATTCAAGAGGGAGCTCGATGAGGCCCATGCAGGTAAAGAAATCAAGGCGTATGGAGAGAAAGAAGGATTGACATGTTGAAATTGCTTGATCAGCCACGATCACAATGAATGGTGGTGCAGGATCGAAGTGCCGAAATTCCTTTTACTGCACCTATTTTACGTGCTTCTATGTTAATGTGCCTGGCAGACAGGAAGATGGTGACGGTTGTTTGAGGTCAGTCATCTCAACTCCAAGTGGTCCTCAAGGTAGCAGTCTCGGGGCAACAACCCGAAGCTGTTTCTTTTATTGCCTTCCCTGCAACATGTTTTCGAAAGTGGAGATGCTCACACTTGACTTCACAGTGTTCAGCACCATGAGTGCCTCTTCAGACGCTGAAGCAGACCATTTTGAAATACAGCATAATCTGAATAGCAAGGAAGCATGAGCTAACAACTGGCATGCAACATTGGCGACACATAAAAAAACCCAGCTATGATCATTACCAATAATACCAATCTGACTGCTCCCCTTTGATATTCAATGTTCAATTCATTAACTGTACTGAATCTCCCACGGTTTAACGCCTGGGAGTTACCATTGACCACAAAGACAACGGGAGACACAATATAAACAGAATGGTCACAAGAGAATGTCGGATGATCGGAATACTGTGGAGAGTAAGTCGATACTTGACTCCACAAAACCTGCCCAGCATCTGCACGGCCAAAGTCAGGGCTGTCATGGAACATTTCCCACTTGTTAATTGGGTGCAGCTCTAACAATGCCAAAAAAGCTTGACACCATTCAGGATAAAGTAGCCTGCTTGACTGGAAGTATATCTAAGCGCAACTTCTCCCTCCGCAACAAACGCTCAGTAGCAGCAGTGTGTTCTCTCTGCGAGAGACACTGTAAACTGTCACCAAAATCTTCAGAGTGCATTTTCTAAATCCACGACCATTCCCATCTATAAGGACAGGAACAGCAGATACATGGGAACTGCAACACTTGTAAGTTCCTCTCCAAACCTCACAGCATTCTGACTCAGATATGGACCTCACCTTCTTCACTGCCGCTGGGTCAAAATCCTGAAATTCCTTTCCGAATGGCATTGTCGATTGACCCATATCAGATGAACGGCAGCACTTCAAGGAGGCAGTTACCATAACATTCTCATGTGAAATTAGGGGAAGGCAATATATGCTGAGTAAGAGACAGACAGATAACAAAAATGAAAAAAAAACGATCACTCTGCATTTATTCCTGGTCGTTCTTCCTCCTTTCTCTATTCACTTCATCTAGCCCCCACTCGTGATGGTAAAAGCCAACATCATCTGTCCTCTCAGCCTTCATTGTTCGTAGGAGAACTGTACCAACTTCTTGAAATTACTTTCATATACGGCATTTCTCATTTGTAAAACCATTCCTATGACATCTCTGCACTCTCTGTAATTCACTCGCAACTTTGCTATAATGTACACAATATACCAAACGAACCTTTCCAAGTGTAATGCACAAATATATCATCATCTCCTTGCTCTTGTCATCCACATCCTTTCAATTAAGTCGAGAACACCATATACTGCATTAACCGCTCTCTCGGTTCTGCCACTATCACTAATCGATGTGCATATGCATGCATGTCGGTCCCTCCTGTATACCATTTAATTTGGATCTTCGATTCTCTATTTCCGTTCAAATTTCGCCCAGACAAAATACATCACCATACCCCTGTCAGCATTTAAAGTCATCTACCAACTCTCTGCTGATGCCACTATCTTCTCAATGTAATTGTCCTGTTCCATATTGACCTCCTCACAGTTAGTCAAATTTCCAAAATTTGTGCCATCTGTAAACTTGGAAGTTGTCGAATGCATATCAAAACCTAGATCAATAATGATACCAGGAAGAGCAATTGTCCAATTTCGACCTCTGGATAAATCGATTCGAAGCATTTCTCCAAACCCAGTAAAACCATTGAACATTGACGTACGTCATTGAAAATGTTATCATTTCCTGATCCGACGTTTTCCCCCATAACATTTCAGCCTATCAGCTGTAAGAAGTAGACCTAAGTAGTTTTGGAATATACTCAAAGTTTGGATTCAGCCTTTTTTTTTATCGTAGAGGATTCTACATACTCACCTGTTTCTGGACGCAGGCATTTCCCTTCATTCAGTTCGATATGGTCTGTTGCATATCATTGGAATGTGCCTCGTGGTTCGGCGTCACTATTCACAGTTCCCCTTACACGACCAATTCGCATCCGTGACGATACTGTCTTTTCTATTTCATGATAAATAGCGTTGCGTGGCAAAAAGAAACTGTGACTTTCATCTGTGTGAGAGATGTGATACTACTCAGAGGTCTTGGAATGTTCTGCACAAATTGTACACTTGTATGCAGAAGAGTTTTTGCTTCAATGAGTTGAGGATGTGTTGTGACAAGTTTCTGGGTAGCTGTGCATCATTTGCTTCAAACACTAAGTTGATTTCAATGGCATTATCCACTAAATAATAACCAGAAACGAACAGATTGAGTTGAAAATAATGTGAGATGGCATTGCTTCCAGGCAATTCTCACTCTGAGCCGACCTTCACCGGATTCTGACAAGAATAGGAATTGCAGAAGGAAGGATGTCGATGGGAGTGAGTCATAGCATCATAGAGATTTAAAATATAAAAAAAAAAGGTCCTTTGATCCATCCTGTGTGAGCTCAGCTCCATCGTAGTCTCAGCTTGCACACCTCTGACGAGGAGAAATTAGGGAGGGCAGATTCTGGAGATCAGAATCGAGAATGTGGGGCTGGAAATGCACAACAGGTCAGGCAGCATCCGAGGAGCTGCTGCATATCCTTTCGATTCCTGATGAAGGGCTTCTGCTAGAAACGCTGATTCATCTTCTCATCAGATGCGTCCTGGCCTGCTGCGCTTTTCCAGCTCCATACTCACCCCCTGCCACCATTACTCACAAACTAACTGTAAACTTGCTTAACTACGTCTGGACTACTTGGCCATCAGATATTTCCATTGCTTTGTTTCCTTTGCCTTGTCGTCTTTGAAATTTAGAGATTCCATGCACCTGATTCTCCCAATCTCCAGTGAACATTTTCCTAAGCTAAGTAAATCAAAGAACTTCTGTTGCTGAAGATTTGAACAGATAACAGAAATGGCAGCAGGAACACAAGAGTTCTGGCAGCGTCTGTGCACAGAAAGCATAGAGAATATTTCGACTCAACTCAACATTGTTCTGAGGAAGGGTCGTTTGAGTAAATATGTGATCTGTGCTTGTTATCCACAGATCGTCCAGACTGACAGTTTCTCCAGAATTTCCACTTTTGTTATAATCCCATGTGACGAAATCTGTCTTCGGATGTCAGAGCTGCAATTCCAACAATTGGTCTTGTAAACTTTCATCGCCGAACCTCCAGAACAGAAACGGTCCTTCCGATGATATGGAAACCAAATTTCACACAGTACACCTGGAGTTGTCTCAACAAAACTCCATAGAATTGTAGCAATACAGCCATTCTTGGGTTTAGAGTCTTTTCACAATGAAAACCATCATTTGGAATTCAATCGGGATAACTGCCAGTTGACACACTTGGGCAGGGCAATGAAGGGACGGAATAGATGATAAACATTGATGAATAGGTGATGAATAGCAGTCATCTGGGATCTAAATATTCCCTGGAGGTATATAAGGGATGTAGATGTTTACTGAAGCAGGAAGCAGGAGAGCTAAAAGGGGGCATGAGAGAGCATTGGTTCAGAAGGCAATGGCGAATCCATAGAGGTACCTTAAGAATATTAAAGGGAAAAGCACACTGAACTTCATCACTCAGGGCACTGCGTTCAGACATGGGAAGTTACTTTGCCCTCCTGAATTACGGTGGTGAGGCGACACTTGTAGTATTGTGTCCATTTTTGTTCACCTTGCTATTGGAAGAGTGTGACTAAACTGGAAAGATAGGAGAAGAAATTTACAAGGATTCTGCTTGGACACAATATTCTGAGCTTTAGGGAAAATTCTGACAAGTAGGGCTTTTGCTTTGATTTCAGGACACTGATGGGGGAGCTAATAGAGACGCATAAGCTCATGAGAGGCATGGATAGGGTGAATATACTCACTCGTTTTTCCCAGCGTTGTGGAATCATGCCCAAGAGCATCAGATTGAGATTAAAGAAGTAGGTATAAAAGAGAACCTGAAGGGTGACTTCGTTTCACAGAGCGTGGCACGCATATTGAAAAAGCTGCCTGTGGAAGTGGTTGAGACAGAGACGTGAACACCATTCAAAAGTTATTTGTACAAATACATGGATATGAAAAAAAAGTAGAAGACAATTGGAAAAGTGCACAGGAATGGAGTTTGCCTGGCTGGGCACTTTGGTCGGCATGTCCTAGTTTGGGCCAAGTAGCTTGTTACCGTGCTGTACGTCTCCAAAATAATGCGACTGTTAAGCATCTCATGTCTTTTAGGGGCTGGGAGGATATGATTTAATTTCGTGAAATGTTGGTTAGGACACAGGTATTCGGGAATTCGCGTTATAGGAGAGATGTGATAGCACTGCAAAGGGTGTGGGAAATGTTGGCTGCACGGGACAGTTTTAATTATAAAGAGAGATTGGACAGGCTCAGGCTGCTTTCCTTGACGTAGTGGCGATTGAGATGGGCCATGAATGATGCATATAAAATTATGAGGTGCACAGGTAGTGTGTACAGGAGAAATATTTCCCCTTGAATGAGGGATGAATAACAAGGTGCCAAACAATGGAGAGTAAGGAGTAGGAGGTTAAGAGGTTATACGAGGAAAAGTGTATTCACCCAGAAAGTGGTAGAAGTCTGGACCATATTACCAGTTAGGGTGGTAGAGCCAATCGTCCCAAAAATAAACTGAGTTGATTTTTAATGTGCACTTATGATGCAAGGGCAGAAAGGGTTATGTGTAAAGGTTTGAAAATCAGTTTACTGTTGTTAGGTGATTCACTTTGACTGGCACAGCCTGGACTAAATAATATCTCTGAGCAGAAACTTGCTTCCATATGATTGTGAAGAGTTTTTTTTTATTTCAGCATATATGAGGAGCTTACAGATATCTCACAATTCTAAACAGAGGAATACCAAATAAAACTCATGGATTAATCTCGCTCAGGTACGTGGACATTGATGTCTGACGTGCTCATATTCCCAATAACAATAGACTCCCCACCTTGCAATGCACTAAAACTGAAGGGAAATAACGGCTTGCAGGATACCATCCAAATGAAGTTCATTTGCCAGCAAATGTATTATGGTATGGAACAGGTCATGACACTTTAAAGTATTTTATGAAGGTAGCCCAGGCCGTAACTTATCAATGTTTTTATTTTTTTCAATACCTCTGAGTAGGATATTGAAGAAGTGACGCAGCTTGTCAATCCACTCGCTTTAAAGCAAACCCTGAATGTATTTAAACCGTGCAGTTGAAACTTTTTAAAAAAACCAATAGAAATCCGAATGACTTAACTATTTCAAAACCTAACTGATATGATATCACATCTTTACGAAGCTGCTGCAATTCTCATAACATCCCATAAACACACCTCTTTGTAAATGGTATATCAACAACAACAACAACAACAAAACTGGTTTTCCAGGCAGGTGAGCTGTCAGAGAGAGAAGTAAGGCCTGAAACATCTGTTGAAGCAAGGCGTCTCTTTTCATTGCCGCACCTTCTCTGCTAACAGCCAGTTTTTTGACTACCTGCTCAAATTCAACCCAACCAGAAAAAGCCTGAGCTGGGAGAACAGGCCGCCTGTCATTGTTGAAAATAGCTTCCTCCAGATATGTCAGCATCTCTCGCTTGAGGTTCTGGATGTGAGTTTGCTCGCTGAGCTGGAATGTTCATTTTCAGATATCATCAGTATACCTCCAGTGAACAGATGGTGTTGTGTACCGCTTTCTATTTATTTGTTTAGATTTCTTTGAGTGTTTGGTGATGTCTTTTCCAATTCTTTTGCTGAAAGGATCCGAGATGAGATCAAAGTCGATGTGCATGTTCAACGAGTTCTGTTTGGACTGCTTCAGGGGTTTGTTTGGCTTGTATTGCCCCTGTCAAAGTAGTGGATTTCCTCGCCTGCATGTAAGCACACTCGTGATCGTGTGTCATGTCCTTTCATGACTTAAAAAATGTGGTGCTGGAAAAAAAAAAGCAGGCCAGGCAGCATCCGAAGAGCAGGAGAATCGACATTTTGGGTAATAGCTCTTCATCAGGAACTAAACATAGATTCTCCTGCTCCTCCGATGCTGCCTGACCTCTGCTATGCTTTTCCAGCAACATCGTTTCGACTCCACATCCACCTTTACCACATCCACATTCTAAAACATATATTCCCCATCAAGTGGACAGTCACCATTATCATCATTACGTCAACACCCCACTCAAAGCCCCACTGGTTTTTATTTGCAACCATCATCACTCTGTCATATAATCTGGCCACAAAACCAAACGTATTTAGCAGTCATTATTTCCACCGTCACTGTTCAACCACAACAATCCATTGGCCGCTCCCACTCCTTTGGACAGTCTCGATAGTTACAATGACGCTCTATCAGACGCCATCGTGAGCCCAATACAATTAACCCATCACCATGACCACTACCAGTTTCTTTGCCAACACCCCCGTGATTCCCATCCGGTTGTTCAGCGCCCATGACCAACTTCACTCGCCACACGTTCTCTATCGGCAGTCTCAATATTCACCACCAACCTCCAATCCACCACACAATTATTCACATCACATCAGCCATCCTCAAACATCTCTCACCCCGTCCTAAACTTGCAACATTTGCATCCACATTTTTGACTTGCAGGTTTAACATCACTCTTACCACACCCAGCCACCTATGCAGTCCCGCCAATCGGCCTGTGTCCACCCCATCATAATATTCTGTCCCGCATGACAATACAATCATTCAATTGTCCATTTGCCAAAACGGAAATAACTCGGTCCAATATTCTATACGTGTCAATGAGGTTCCACTTTACACCTTCAAACTCGGTTGAATTCTGGTCCAGCCTCCCCAACCACTCCTCATTTTTCAAGCCAGAAAAATTCTTCGAAAACATTCCATACCCTTTCCAGACCAACAATTCTGTCCTACGATTCGAGGTGCAACGTACAGAATGCAGTCTGTCCAGATCCTTAAGAAAAGGAGGGACTGCAAGAAACGTGGTAACCAGGCGTACATATTCAGGACGGGAAAAAAATTCTGGCTGTGACAGCTGCTCATTTTTTTGTGGTAGTCGAGGTGTTGGAGGTGACTTCCTCGAAGTTCAGGAGCAGCAATCACTGTTTTATATGCTGTTGCATTGTTTTGGAACTTCGGAGTGAAAAGAAAGTCAAAACAACAACACTTTTAAAAGGATGTGCAAAAGACAACAGAAGCACATAGTGAGGTCAGTGCAGGAGAGAGAGAGGGTGAGACAGAAAGAAAGAAACCCACATTGCTAACTGACAGATCTCTGAACCTGCATGATTACTGCCTTTGCTGTTCGAATTCATGTATTGCTGGATATCAGAGGGCAACTAGTATAATTAACAAACGGTAAAATTCACAATTGATCTTGTAGGTATCTGTTTGGGAAAATTCACAGCGAAGTGAGTATTTGAAGCATGGTCTTACAGTAAGTCTGCAGTAGTAAGCAGAATGGGTTCTTTCTTCATTATATGTTTTATCGAGACATGGCTTTTAATTAAACTTAAACGATAAGACATAAGTATGAATTTGACATGGAGCAGGGGTTTTATAGAGGAATAAGGCAGATGCATTTTCTGGGTGTGTAGATTGAAAGAAGCAAACTGGCCTTAGTAGAGTGATATGCTCTTCTTGTCGCATATTGGAGGTTAGTGAGAGTTTCCGGGTTACTGAGGCTTATATTTGCAATAAATGTCGATGGTTGCAAATCCGATCGGATCGAATGGATCGATTGGATAATCGTTTAGAAACTATGAGGAATTTACAAGAGCAAGGGGATATGATAGATGGCAGTTATGGGAAGGGGGAGAAATCGCAGATGCAGTAACAAAAATGAATTAACTCCAGGAAAGGTAAGACAGGTAAACAGTTCGTGCAAGAGTCTTCTGTGGCTATCCCTATTTTCAACAAGTATGCAAGAGAACGTAGCACGAACAGCCAAGTTTCTGGAATTGAGAATGGCTCTAATGCAGTGTGGGGAACCTCGGGTTCCGAGAGATCGATTGTGTTTGGGAACTCTCTTGTCCGAGGGTGCACACAGTCGTTTCTGTAGCCAGGAATCAGAATGTTGTGTTGCTTCCCGGGTGCCACGATAAAGGATTCCTCAGAGAGATATTGTATGAATACGCTGACCAGGGTAATTAACAAACAGTAAAATTCACAATTGATCTTGTAGGTATGTGTTCGGGAGAATTCACAGCACAGAAACAGCTCAGTGAATATTTTAAGCATGGTCTTACAGTAAATCTGAAGTAGTAAGTAGAATGGGTGCTTTCTTGATCATATATTTTATCGAGATAAGGCATTTGATTAAACTTAAACTATAAGACATAAGTATTAATTTAACCTGGAGCAGTGTTTTGAAGAGGAATAAGGTAGATGTATATTTTGGGCCTGTAGATAGAAATAAGCAAACTGGCCTTTAGTAGAGTCATATGCTCTTCTTGTCGGATGTAGGAGGTTAGTGAGAGTTTCTGGGTTACTGAGGATTACTTCTGCAATAAATGCCGATGGTTGCAAATCCCATCAGATCAAATGGATCGTTTCGATAAACGGTTAGAAGCTATGAGGAATTTACACGAGCAAGGGGATATGCTGGATGTCAGTTAAGGGATGGGGAGAAATCGCAGATGCAGTAACATAGATGAATTAAAACCAGGAACGTTAAGACAGGTATACAGTTCATACAGGTGTCTTCTGTGGCTATCCCTATTTTCAACAAGTATGCAAGGGAACGTAGCACGAACAGCAAAGTTTCTGGTATTGAGAATGGCCCTAATGCAGTGTCGGGAACGTCGGGTTCCAAGAGATCGATTGTGTTGGGGAACTCGCTTTTCCGCGGGTGCACACAGGCGTTTCTGTAGCCAGAAATCAGAATGTTGTGTTGCTTCCCGGGTGCCACGATCAAGGATGTCTCAGAGAATGTGTACAATGTTCTCAAGGGGAAGAGGGACCAGCAGGAGGTCATTGCACACATTGGAACCAACGACAAGGGAAGGGAAAAGCTTGAGATTCTGAAGGGAGGTTACAGAGAGTTTGGCATGAATATAAAAGGGAGGTCCTCGGCATGGTAATATCTAGATTTCTACCGGTGCTATGAACATATGAGGGCAGGAATAGGATGATAGAAAAGATGAGTGCATGGCTAAGGAGCTGGTGAATAGGAGAAGGGTTCACATTTTTGCATAATTGGATGCTCTTTGGGGCTAGAAATGACTTGTGCAAGAAGGACGGATTGCAGCTGAGTTGGAAGGGGACTAATATACTAACAGGGAGATTTGCTGGAGTTGCTTGGGAGGATTTAAACTAGTAAGGTCGGGGAGAGGTGGGAACAAGTGAGATAGTGAGGAAAGAGATCAATCTGAGAGGGAGTCAATCCATCTATGTGGATGTATCTGCGACTTCTCCCCCTTCCCATAACTGACATCCATCCCAATCTGAGAACAAAGGCGAGTCAAACAGTCAGGGCAGACAGGGAAAAAAAACCCAGAAAACAAGGCAGGACTGTCAAATTAAGCTGCATTTATTTCAATGCAAGAGGCCTAACAAAGAAGACAGATGAATTCAGTGCATGGTTCCGAACATAGGACTGGAATATCATAGCAATTACAGAAACATGGCTCAAGGATGGACATTACTGGCAGATTAATGCTCCAGGTACAAATGCTACAAGAAGGACAGAAAGCGTGGCAAGAGAGGAGGGAGAGTAGCGTTTTTTGATTAGGGATAACATGACAGCTGTGCTGAGGGAGGATATTCCCGGAAATACATCCACAGAAGTGATTTGGGTGGAACTGAGAAATAAGAAAGGGATGATCACCTGATTGGGATTGTATTATAAAATACCTAATACTCAGATGGAAATTGAGAAACAAATGTGTTCGGAGATCTCTGCACGAATAATAGGGTGGTTATGTTCGGGGATTTTAACTTTCCTCGCATAGATTGGGATTGCCATCGTGACAATGGTTTAGCTGAAAAGGAATCAGTTAAGTGTGTACAAGAAATGTTTCTGATTCAGCATGTTGACGCACCTACTAGAGAAGGTTCAAAACTGAACCTACTCTTGGGTAATAAGGCAGGGCAGATTACTGAGGTATCACTGGAGGAGCCCTTTGGGGTCAGCGATCTTAGTCCTATTAGTTTTAAAATCGTGATTGAAAATGATCGACCAGATCTGAAAGTTGAAGTTCGAAATTGAAGAACAACAAATCTTGATGGTACTGGCAAGACCTTTCAAAAGCTAGTCGGCTAGAAAATGGGAAGCCTTCAGAAATTAGGGCTCTGCTCTCGGGTTCAGCCTGAATTGATACAACACATTCGACATGTGGGCAGCATTGAACGTTATCCTTAAAAAGAGGAACAACACACATCAAGGTTACGTCGGAGAAAGAGATACGCTAATAAAGAAGAGAAGGCACCTTTGAGGAATTAAGTTTCACATACCAGCAATACACACAGTGAAAAAGCAAGTGACAGGCAGTTTGAGACGCCTTTGAATAGATAAATGACATATAAGCATCATATCATTGTGAGAGAGGAACTAAGCGATGTGAGGGAAGCTGTGGGATGGCCTTTCACTGCTAACATGCCAAACATTAATGCTCAAGTGGGTGAGGTGCAGTTCAGCAAAATTGTTCCTCATCAGGAGGAAAGATATGACCAAAAATCATCGCTTCCACATCTGGTACTCATCATTGCCACATTCTGCCAGAACTGCTGTAAACCTTCATTACATCAGCCTGGAAAGAACTGACTAACTCAACGTTGATGACGTCTGTGGTAAAACAAAATGACAGATTCTGTTAGATCTCAGAAAAATGTCCTCCTCATTCTACAAAGCGTGACTCCTTTTTCAACAATTATGCGTCTGCATCTGGACTTTCACACGAAGTATAATGTCTTCCCATCTGATCATTGAACAGCATTCAGCATCATTTGAGACTCATCGGATACTGAGACAGTCCATGTTCAATGGCAGCAGACCTGCATATTGCCAACGCTCCAGCTAAACAGTGGCCATTAACATTTGTGCCACGCAATTGCTACACAATTGCCACCTTCAACAAGGTGCGGTTGTGGCATCATTTCTTAAAACTAATATCATCACCACCATTGGATCCCCATTACCAATAGTCTGGGGGTTACTATTGTCCAGAAACTGAACTCGACAAACCATATCAGATTAGATTCTCTACAATGCAGAAACAAGCCATTCAACCCAACAAATCCACACTGACCCCCCCGAAGAGTAACCCACCCAAACCCATTTACCTCTTCCTAATGCACCTAACACTATGGGTGATTTAACATGGCCAATTCACCTTAAACTGCACATCTTTGGACTGTCGTAGGAAACCAGAGCACCCGGAGGAAACCCACGCAGACAGGGGGAGAATGTGCAAACTCCACACAGACAGTCACCCGAAGTTGGGTCCCTGGTGCTGTGAGGAGACAGTGCTTACTATTGAGTCACCGTGCCGCCCCAATATCAATTTTATGAATACGTAGACCAGAAAGAATAAGTCAGAGGATAGGAACACTGCACGGAGTAACTCATGTCCTATATTCCAAAGACCTGTCCAAACTCTCCGAGGTGCAAGTCAGGAATGTGTTGCCTTACCTTTCATGGCTACAACAAATTCAAGAAGCTCGACACCATCAAGTACCAAGCAACTGATGGATTGGCATCAAATCCACAAACATTCTCTCCTGTCACCTCGAAAACTGAATAGCATCAAATTCATCTTCCCTACCTTGCAATGCCTTCGCTGATAGCATTTTCCAAACTTGGGATCGCTATCATTCCGATGGACAAGGGAATCAGATACATTGGAATCCAACTTTTTGCACCTTCCCATTAATAACAGTCAACAGTGATTCCCAATTCTATCAACTTGGCTTCAATAACGTCGCCAAACCCTTCAAATAACAGCCATGTGCATGTCTCCTCACACTGAAGGAGTTCAGTCGTTCGAGAATGCAACGTCCCAACTTTCCCGAGTGAAATGAAGGATTGTAACGAAACATTCGTTTAACAAGCCACCTCCTTTGATCGATTCAAAGTATATTCAGTTCCGCTACGTCAAAGATGCATTGAAGGGAAATATTTGTTAAGTGTTAAAAGGGAAGTTTAGTGCTACCGATTCCAGGTCTTTCAGATCATCTGAAAAACCCATTGCTAATGCAAAAGTCGAGTGTTCACTGATCCAAGAGTAGGAATTCGTAGAAGTACGTCAGTACCTTCAATGTAACGTGAGACCTCAAACCAGCTTGAGTACGAGGCTATCAGTTTTGTTTCAGTTGCATTCAGTGTCTGTGCACCTGAAAGTTACCAGAGTGGATCTGGTGGCATCTGCTCATCATCAATACATCTCAAGGCTTCAGAAATGCATTGTTCGTATGTTAGGCAAGCAAAATGTGTTTGAACCAGTCCATCTTTACTATTGATATGGAGCACATCAACATTTGAAACTATGAGGAAGCAGGCCACTAGACCCCCGTAACCTGGACAGCCATTGAAAAAGATCTGGTCCGTTCCGAATTTCACATCAAGTCGCCAAATCAGCAAACCCTCCCTGATAGCCTTTCAACCTCTTGGCAATCAAGAATCTATTTGCCTCTGCCTTACCCAAAAGGTGTCTGCACTCACTTCCTTTTCAGAAAGGGGATTCAGAAGCATCTGAGTAAAAGAATAAACGTTTATTTATTTCTGCAATAGATACCCTGCTATCGTTAAAATCAAGTTCCTAGCTTTCGAGTTTCTAACAATAGGACACAACTTTTCCAAATCTATTTGGTCAGTTTCCCTCAGGATCATTTTGTTTTTACTTCAGTCAACCCTGACACATTGAAAGTCCAATGAATTCATGCCTAGCCTGTCTAACCTTTTCTTGTATGAGGTGTCCAAAATAATGAGAGGAATAGATAGTGTCAATCGCCAGAGACTTTTCCCCAGTACAGGATTTACTGGTACGAGAAGTCATAATTTGAAGATATGAGGAGGAAGGTACAAAGGAGACATCAGAGATAGGTTCTTTACCCAGAGGGTTGTGAATACATGGAATGTATTTCCAAGTGAAGTAGTGAAAGCGAAGTCATTGGGGACACGTAAGCGACTGCTGGACATGCACATGGATAACAGTGAGCTGAGGGGTGCGTCGGTTCAGTTGCTACATTTTCCAGTCGTATTAAGACTCGGTACAACATCGTGGGTTTAAGGACCTGTTCTGTGCTTTATTTTTCTATGTTCTCTGTGTTCTATGATTGTCATGACTGTACCGACGTTAGCTAGGTGGACCTCATTGAATCTGATTGGGGCTGTTAATCCGATAGAATCAGGGAGCCGTGACTGACAGATATAAACAGGAACATTAGAGGTTTGGTTCACTCTGAGAGCTGATTGTGAAGAAGCCAGACTAGTGTGAAGTATGATAATTGCATGAATAAATGGTGCCTTGGTGACGGGATTTTGGATCGACTGGCGTGATTTCAGTGGTGACGTCAGTGGGATTAATGTGACAATAAAAAAGACACATACTAGCTGAAGTCCTTCTGAATCTGAAAGCGGCACTACAGCGAGCTTTGACATTAGAAACTGCGATAAGTCGAGAATATAAGTTATAGAATATGCCAATGGAAGTTGGTACTCTCTCCATGTCAACTGAGTTTTGGATAAAACGCTTGAGTGAATGCAATTGCGTACACCTACTCAGGATTTCTCATTAACAGATCGGCTCGAGTTCAGCCCTCAGCAAACCCCCCCCCCCCAAAAAAAAGTCCACGGCATGGGAAAATGCTCAACAGTGTCTTCAGCATGTGTGCTAGCAATCCATTGCAGTTGCTGCTGGCATGCATACTCAAGAAGACAAAAGAGTCTGACGAGGCCAGAATTAAATTAGATAAGATTTCTCCGACTGTGCATATATAGAAGGTGCACCTATATTTGGATGGAAACAGTTTAACTGCTCCACAACTTCCAAATCCGTACCTATCAAAGTAAACGTCCGGTTAAATGATCAACTGGTTCTATCGGAGGTTGATCCGGCCATGGTTGTATCAGTGATTACAGAACCAGTCTTTAAAAAAAAATGCTATGGTCTGCGACCCTTCAGATTGCACGCGACCTCTGTTAGCCAGATAAATTACACTTGGGAAGCTTTGGCAGAATAAAGGTACCACTTTACTTCCAGAATGGTATGAAAAGAGTGGGTCAGTGAACGCCAATTGTCAGAAAAAGACCTTTTACAAGCCTTATTGTGCAAAAGTAGTTCAGAAAGATTCAACTTGAATTCTCAACATTTTTCAGTTATAAAATGGTTGCCTGAGTGACAGGGGACTTAATTACCTAAACCATTTTTTGAAAGAACGTTCAGGGACTGTCAAAGGACTCGACACCATCTTGCACTTGAACCAGGATGCAAGTCTGCAGGCCCGTCCAGCGCCATTAAATGTACAAGTACAGGAATGGGTCAGAAAGCGGGAAAGTCACGGAATCAGGAAACCAGCAGAGTTTGCAGAATGGTCAGCACTGGTTACAATGATTGTGAAGACCAATGAGTCGGTTTCAATTTGTAGAGACTTTATAAAAACGGTAATCCACTTCTCCCGGTGGATAAGTGCTAAATCACTTGCACAGAGGACTTACATGGAAAAGTGGCAGGTAGGGGCGGGTTGGGGGGAAGGGATTCATGAAACTGCAAATGAGCCATGTATACCCACAATTAAGCTTTTCATTGAAATCTCAGAAACTTGCTTCATTTAATGCCATGGGTTTGTAACATTGTGCAAAAGGGTATTTGGGGTTTCAACAGTCTGTTCCATTATTCAGTGGACGATGCAAAACGTTTGCCAGCTCTCATATCGGATGCCATTGGTCTCGATGAATTTGTAACAACAGGGAAGACCAATAAAAAAATTCATAGATCTTCATCCATATGCATGTCTAGGCCGTATAAGACAAACATGTATATTCCAGGTATCTCAAGTGCCCTATTTAGGTTACAGATTCGGCATTGAAGGGCTACAGCTGGTGGAGGATAAAGTGAAGATTATAAAAAGTGTATCAGCTTCCCTGTCCTGACTGGAGCTGAGGTCTTTCCATGGTTTGGTGCATTATGAGGGAAAATTCACACGTAACCTGACCTCCATATTGGGACCATTCAATCTGCTGTTACAAATTGGAACTTAATAATGACACAGCCTTTGTGGAAGCAAAGAAGAAGCTGTCATCTCAAGTATTTGTACACTCTGATATCCAGTGAGATGTGGATTGACATATGATGGATTCCCATATGGTATTGGAGTTGTGTTGGTTCATAGATGGCCCAATGGAACGCTAAATATTTTATGCCTCCCTGCTCTTGGTTTATGCTGAAAACTAACGTGCCCAGGTAGACACTGAAGCTTTAGTGGCCAGCTTTGTTGTAAGTTCTAACAAAGCCTGTTTGAATCTAAGTTTGTAATAATAACAGGACAAACTCCTGCTAGTGCTTCTCAAAGAAGACGAGAATGTGCCACCCATAGCTTTAGGTCGAAATCAGCAATTGCGTATCATTATAATTGCGTACAATTACAAATTGGAACGCCAACCAGGAGGACAAGTAGCAAATGTGGATTGCGTGAACCACCGTCTCATGGCAGATACACCATAGTTCGTGGTGCCACTGAAAGTCTTCATTCTGGTTTTAAACTTTCTGGGCACCCTTTCTGTCACCGTTGACAATGTTTGACTGTACGTGCAAAAAGATCAGTTCATGGCATACCAAAAGCAATTGAAATGATTGAGTGGGGGCGGGGGGTTGGGGGGGGGGGGGATGGTGTTGGTGGTGGTGGGGTGGGCGGCTGGGGGACAAAAGTGGTCATCACAAACTGACCTGAAACCTTCTTTACTCGGGGAAACAGCACATGCCCAAAATGCAGATGTTGGCGAGAATTTATGACTGATCGCCAGAATGTGCACAGACTTGGCCACATTGGTGGGGCAGTACACAGAGGGCCATCAAGTGTAAAATTTATCGCAAGACGTTTAAACAATAATACCAAAGCCTTTTATTGGGTAACCAGAAAAAGAGTTGCCCCCCACGAATCACAAAGGACGAAGGTTACGTGTGAAGTCGGAGAAAATGGACGGAATTCTTATTGTGCACTTTACATCCGTATTCACTGAGGAGAGGGACATGTTGGACGTTGGGTTTAGGGTTAGATGTTTGATTACTCTGCATGGAATAGAAATAAGGAGGGAGGAAGTGTTGGCTGTACTAAAAGTCATTAAGTTGGATAAGTCCCCAGATCTGCATGGCATCTATTGGAGGTTACTGATGGATGTGGGACACAAAATAGTTGGGACTCTAATAGATATCTTTGCAGCATCATTGAACACGCGAGAGGCTCGGAGGACTGGAGAATTGCTAATGTTGTCCCCTTGTTTAAGAAGGATTATCCATGTAATTAGAGACTGGTAAGCCTGACGTCAGTGTCAAAGAAGCGGCTGGAAACAAAATCTTGAGGGATAAGATCTCTTTACAAGAAAATGAGCATTTCAGAGGCAGACAACATGGTTTTGTGCATGGCAGATCATGTTTTTCCAACTTAATAGAATTCTTTGAGGAATTGACAACGCTGATTGATAAGGAAAGAGTCGTATATGTCATACACATGGACGTTGGTAAGGTATTAGACAAGGTTCTCAATGATAGGCTGCTGGAGAAAGTAAAGTCACGGTGTTGCTGTGTGTACTAGCACGATAGGTAGGCTGAGCAACAGGGAACAGAGTGTTGTAGTGTGAGCGAGTTTTTCTGAATGGAGAATTGTGACCAGTGTTGTTCTACAGGGATCCGTGCTGGGCGTACGGTTGATTGTGATACGTATAATTCATCTGGAGGAAGATACAGGTGGTGTGATTAGCAAATGTGCAGATAACACTAAGATTGGTGGAAGAGCAGAAAGTGAAGGGGACTGTCAGGAAATGCATCAGAAAAAATAGGTAAATTAGATTAGATTACTTACAGTGTGGAAACAGGCCCTTCGGCCCAACAAGTCCACACCGAAGTGCAACCCACGCATACTCCTAACCTAACACGGCGGGCAATTTAGCACGGCCAATTCACCTGACACGCACATCTTTGGACTGTGGGAGGAAACCGGAGCACCCGGAGGAAACCCACGCAGACACGGGGAGAACGTGCAAACTCCACACAGTCAGTCACCTGAGGCGGGAACTGAACCCAGTTCCCTTGCGCTGTGAGGCAGCAGTGCTAACCACTGTGCCACCGTGCCACCCAGATTGGCGAGCTGGGTGAAGAAATGGCAGATCGATACCAATCCGTGTAAATGCTTGATGATGCATTTAGGATGATCCAATTTAAGACAGAACTATACGGTAAACGGAGAAGCCCTGTGGGCAATTGATGTGTGGAGAAAACTGAGTGTTCAGGTTCATTGTAGCCTGCAGCTTGCAATTCACGTCGATAGAGTGGGCATGAAGGCATATGACATACTTTCTTCCATTGAATGGGGTGTTGAGTAAAATATTTGGCATGCCCATATTCCAGTTTCTCTTTGGCCACATTTGGAATATTGCAAAACGTTCTGGTCACCTCATTACCAAAAGGGGTGAATGCTTTGGAGAAGGTGCAAACGAGGTTAACCAGTGCATTGCCTGGTATGGAAGGTGCGAGCTATGAAGAGAGTTTGAGTAGATTAGGACTATTTTCTTTAGAAAGACGAAGTTTCAGGGTAGACCTGACTGAGGTCTACAAAATCATGAGTGTAATAGGAGGGATTGCACGAATAGTGTTTTTTTGCAGTTTGGGTGAATAAATGCTGGGGATCACGAATTCACCTTCAGAGGGGAAAGGTTTAAGACAATAATGCGTGGGATTTTTTTACACAAAGGATGGTTGCCTGGAATGCGTGGCCAGCGGAGGTGATAGAAGTGTACATGATAGCATCCTTTACGATGTAATTGCACACATACATCAATGGGCAGGAAGCAGAGAGATGCAGGCGACAGGTTTAGTTCGAGGATTTGGCGTGGCTCAGGCTTGCAGGTATTAGGGGCCTATTCCGGTGCTGTAAGTTTCTTTGTTCTTTGTTCAATAAGCTCCTCACATTCATGGAATGGACAGGTAAACCCTGGTCTTGGAAAGGTGTCGAATATATAGGTAAGACGAGGACTGCAGATGCTGGAAACCGCAATCTGGATTAGAGTTGTGCTGGAAAAGCCCAGCAGGTCAAGCAGCATCCAAGGAGCAGGAAAATCGACATTTCGGGCAAAAACCCTTGATCAGGAATCAAGCTGGCTTTTACAGCAACACTCTAATCCAACGTGTCGAAGATGGCTGTCTGTTGATGGGATAAACGTTCTTAAGTATTGTGCATGACGACTCAGAGCCGTTAATTATGCATGGATTGTATTCCTCAAACACGTAGGCAGTGATAGAAGAGTTGCTCGCATCTTTTGCCATAAGCTGACGCCCAAAAATGTTGGTCACAAACAATGGGCCATCTTTTACTAGCACGGATATTCAATATTTCGTAAAGTCGAATGGTTTTTGCCAAATAGGAACTGCGACACAACACTGATATTCCAGTGGGCTGGTGGTAACAGCAATACAAACTTTGATGCTCGGCTTTAAAAAAAAGCCTGAAGCTTTACTCAATACCAAATTTCGAGTAAAAAGTGAGGTCTGCAGATTATGGAGATCAGAGCTGAAAATGTGTTGCTGGTTAGAGCGCAGCAGGTCAGGCAGCATCCAAGGAAAAAGAAATTCGACGTTTCGGGCACAAGCCCTTCATCAGGAATGAGGAAAGTGTGTCCAACAGGCTAAGATAAAAAGGTAGGGAGGAGGGACTTGTGGGAGGGGCGATGGAGATGTGATAGGTGGAAGGAGGTTAAGGTGAAGGTGAGAGGTCGGAGTGGGTTGGGGGCGGAGAGGTCAGGAAGAAAATTGCAGGTTAGGAGGGCGGTGCTGAGTTCGAGGGAATCGACTGAGACAAGGTGGGGGAGGGGAAATGAGGAAACTGGAGTAATCTGTTTTATTGGAAATGCATGAAAAATGATAATTTAACGGTGTACCCGTAAACATCTGAATTGAAATAACATGGTGAGAATAGCTTCAAAATTCTCTCTCTCAAGCTCGTTGTATTCTCCTTTCAGGTTCAGATAAACAGTACATATGGTGACGAAATTTGTCAAAATTTAACAAGCATCTAAAGATGAGAATGGACAACACTTCTGAATCATTATTAATCTGGATAAATACAATTCACTCCATAAAGGCAGTAACGAAGGGCTACGTAATACGCTACCTGGTGTGTCTGGCGACATTCTGCGAATGTCATGACCAAATCCGAATACGCCAACTTTCCTTGGACCTCTGCATGAATCCCATGTGGGCTGGTAATGAGAGTTCTAAACAGAGACATCAACTGACTGGTGGTTGTTAAAATATAAATCCATTGAGTTTGCTAATATAATTTAAACAAGAAAAAAATGAAGGAATGAATGAATGAAAGAAAAAATGAATGCATGAATGCATTGTCACACATATGTCTCAGCAAAAAGAAAAACAAAAAAATGCAGTGGAAAGCTTTGCAAAGTAGCCACTATTATCTTTGTCTGGTCTGCATGTGAGAACAGACCAATCGTCTTGTGATGCATCTTTTGAACTGAGCAAAAAATGATTACTGTAATAATGATGCCGACATTATAAATCAATACAGAAAAAAAAACCGTTCATTGTGAGCTTTGTTTTTCAACTTCATTTCAATTTGATGCCTTATTAAATAAGTATTGGAACACACAAGGAAAAGTGCTTTGTGTCTATTTCCTGTGAGCTGTTCGCTCCGCTGTTCTGAATAGTTATTGCTATCCTGTCCCCATAAATCAAATGCATCGGTAGATGCTTCATCATTGGGATTTCGGAATCATACAAAGAGACCCCGAGGCTCCAGTAGAATTATGAAGGATTTTTAAGAGCTAAGTATCTTCTTAATTACTCACCACAGAGGGCAATGGTCATCCATTGAGAAATAGCTGGAGATTGCGCAGCTGAGTTTTCATGACTGAACATCATAACATTCAGCAATGTGCAATGAATAGAAGACGACAAAACAAAATTGAACAACCAGCAGCAACCCAGAGAGGACCCGCAGAGAAAGAAACAATTGATGATTCAGATGATCCAAAGTTGACATGAATCATCCCAGCAAACTTTCATCATCAGAACCATTAACAAGAACCGGTTCCATTCTGTCGTCTCTGTTCCGTTGTCATTGCAGCTGCTGACACGAGAGGCGCTGATGCTGTTTGGAAATTAATTATGCAGGGAAACGTCAACTCTCAGATGCTTTCACCTCACCCAACCTTCCCAAGCCCACACATCACCACATCATTCTAAACTCTTTTCGTTTGAGACCGTATCTGACTAGATTTTAGGCGTTGAAACTGTTCTCCATGTCGAGAAGAAACCTGAATTGCGATCTGACAGATGTTTGCGAAATTAGTAGCTGCCTGAATCGAGTAGATGGGGTGAACGAATAAACATGAAATAGATGGCACCGGTATAAAATGGTTTACGAAAGTAGCAGTGTGATGTGAAGCAAACACATTTTATTTATTCAGGGACCAGTGTATGGAAAAATGGTGTAGCAGGTACAATCGTGCATTTCAGAAGGACCATTGGATGCTTACTTGGATTGTATGGTCCACAAAGATATGGTGGAAAAGCAGGAGATCAGCGCAGGGGAATTGAATCAAACTAGATCATAGAGCCGACGTGATGAGATGAGTGGCTTCCTTCTACACCGTGACTCATCTGATTCTTCGTGTTTTGTTTTGTCTTTTCTGTTCCGCAGACCTCATTTCACCCTGCTCAATACACAGCAACAAATATCGCATTGCTTTTCCAAATATCCCCAAACAGGGGATTGAATTCGCCACCAAGTCATTCCAAACTGTACCAACCTAAGGCGTTAATCCTTCTTCACTACTGAAGCTAAACATGCTGGAAGCATGTAACAAAAGCAAAAATTGCAAAAAAGACCTTCAATTCAGAGAGCACCCGAGGGCAGAGAGACAGAGTTATCCTGGTCCAACAATCGATACATGAAACTAGAGACGAAGATCAAGAATATAATTACTGCATAAATAAAATACCATTGTCTAACATTATTGCAAATTGAATGTAAATCGAGATAGAGATTGGAGTGGAAGGTGAATAATTGAATGGGCAAGAAAATTATGCTCACAGAAATAGTTGAGCAGGAAACAGTTATTGGAAGGAATTGTTGAACATGATAACGGCCAATCATCCAACTTTATCCCAGTTCCATATTTCTCCCGCCATGTCCTTTAGTTCCTTGAGTTCAGAAAAATAAGTCTTCTTCCTTCTTGAAAGCATTAAATATACTGACCTTAGCCACATAATGTAGCAGATAGGTTCACAGGTTCATTAGCCTCTTGGTGAATCTCATCATTTCAGCCCAGATTGCCCATTCTAGATCCTTAATCATTAGTCCTATACCTACTCTTCTGCATTTGAGCCCAGAGAGAATGTTTAATGGTTTGAAGGTAGCTGCACGCTTTTTGCCAAGAAAAAATGGAGTTATTGGCATGAGAGTATTCGTTTTGACTCGTTAGATGAAACTACACACTAAGGTTGACACTTTGCATGCCTGCTCTTGAATTAGTTGATCGCAGAGTGCAGCAAAAAATGAACCCTGCACTTAGCCTGGAAGATTTTAATGTATAATGGGGTAATGCTTTAAACTTTATCCATTGTCTTGAAGGTCCCAGGAATGTCCGATACGCCAGTATGAATATTCTTGATGCAATATCAATGTCAGCATGCACACACCCTGGGAATACATGATGCAGAAAATGCGGAATTCTAAAATCTTTATCTAGCACTTGCTCTGATTCTTTGTTCTTCAAAAATGAAAACGTCGCTTCACCCTGCATCTTTTCCAGCTCTCGACCTATCCTCAGAATGTTTGATTCAGACAGTTTCGCAGAAATTTTAAGCTTGTCGAATGCTCGTGTTCTAGAAATGTTTGACGTGGGCAGTTAAGATGGATTTTTATGGCATATCTAACCCCATGCTGTACCTGCCCTGGGAGTGTTCGATGGGGATAATATTGTAGTAAACCTACTCTTTATCTATACCCATGCTGTACATGACCTGAGAGAATTTGATAGGGATGCTTCAGAAGGAGCACTATGTTGCATCGAAATCTATGCTGTCCTTTTCTGTGCAGAACACAGAAGGGGAATTATTTGCATGTTAAATGATTGAAGGAAGCAGCATTCTCTATCCAACACAGTTCTGTCCCTGTCCTGGGAGCTTTAGATGGTGACGTTGCGAGGAAAGCTGCATTCTGTATTATACCCAAACCACGATTTAGCCTAGTGGCAGTACAGAGATTTCCCACTTTTACTTTCAGGAATATCCACGTTCGTGCTATCTCTGCCACTGGACTTTTTGATGTGGACAGTGCAGAACAAGCTTTACTTCCTCTTTCAAATTGCACTGGTATCTTTACTCTGCTGATCACCCAGTGCTGTAACTTTTCAAAGCGTGATGGATTGAGACACTGCTGGGAGAGTATTAACATATATCAAACCAGGTGCTTTTCATATTCTGGGAATGTTAGATGCTGACTGTGCAGAGAAGTTCCTATATTTTTGACACTCTTTTGTAACTGCTTTGCAGTTGTTTCTGCGTTCAGTGCAGAAGATGTTCTTCCAGTTAAAAGATCAGATTTCGTGTTGATCTGTATCTTATACCGTGCTGAATCAGTTTGGCAGAGTTTGCTGTGGCTGGTATAGTGGGAATCTGTTCAGCTATTTACGCAGTTTTACTTTCCTGGGTGTGATTGATGTGGCACTGTAAATGGAAATTTATTTTCCATTTTAAGATTAGAGAGTGTGATACTCTGCATTTCACCCTGTGCTGTACTTCTCCTGGAAGTGTTTGATGACAACAGTGTAGACGCAGGTTTAACTTTAGTTTGAAAGTGTGGATACATTTACTCTGAATCTTACATGTACCTAAACTGCAGATCCTTCGGGGAACAGTGTGGAGGAAGATTTATTTTGAAAGTATATGCATCTTTAATCTGTATCTGTCCCTGTTCTCAGAATGTTTGATGGAGTAGTCTGTGAAGGGAGGTTTAATTTCAGTGTGACAGTGCAGAGGGATATTCCGCTTCAAATTGATTCAGTTGGCAGAGCTTTACTCTGCATTCAGCTTGGTGTGTTCCCTGTCCTGAGAATGGTTAATCCGTAGAATCCCTGCAGTGGGGAAATAGGGCCATTGGCCCAACAAGTACACACCGTCACTCCAAAGGGTAACCCATCCCACTACATTTACCACTGATTCATGCACATAACCTACACCTCCCTGAACACTGTGATCAATTTAACATGTCCAATTCACCTAACCTGTACATATTTCGATTGTGGTTGGAAACCCGAGCAAACCCGAGCCGATACGGTGCAAACCCCAGACAGACAGTCGCTGAACGCAATCCCCGGGCGTTATGAGGCAGCATAGCTAACCACTGAGCCACCTTAGGGAAACAGTGAAGGGGTTCTTTATCATCAGTTTCAAGAGTTGAGGGACATTTAACCTCATGCTTTCCATATCAAAGAAGTATTTAATGGGGACAGTTTAGAGGGAGATTTACTCTGCATTTCACGTCATGTTTTCCTTGTTCTGAGATGGAATGGCACTACACAACGTCCACTACTATTGTGAGCAAGAATGTATATCAGGGTACAACCAAACAATCCTGAGTACGTCCTCTGAATTTAGAAATGCAATACTTTGCAGTGAGAGGCTGAAGGACAGTTATTACTGAAAAGAAATTGTGAGCTCCAAGACAGAAATCACAGCTTTTCCAAGATCTTTTCTATTGATGCTTCGAACTCATTTTGATCACGTTTAACATCACTATGTCATCAGACTCGCCTTTTTTGAGAGAAATAGCTGTTTGTCAGAATACTTAATTGCAGTGGATTTTTAACTGATGAGGGAATTAACTCATCTGTCATGATGTGATGCTTCGAAGTTCAAGAAAACAATCTGAAATATGATGCAATCGCCCTGTAGGGTATAAACCTAAGACGTTGGGAATGTAGCACCGCAGGTTTTAAGACAGAGGGACTCGCTGCTGCCTAAAAAGCACAGCTCATTTCGCAAGGAAAATGCATCTTCCAATTCAAACAATTCGGAAAGTCTTTTACATGATCATAGGCATCATTGGAGTTCCTGGTAAATGTTAATAATCATTGCTGTTCTAAACTGTTTATAACTTGCTTTCTGCACTTATATCTTTACGGCTCGTGTTATATATTGAGTTAGTATTGAGAAGGAAAACCATAGATATTTAGCAATGGCATTCTGCTAAATTCTTGGTCCTCATTTACTTGTGTGCTTTATTTCTACTGTCTTGGCTGTTTGGAGATCATAAGGCTTTGTCTTGTGCCAGTACTGCATTCGGTGGAATGCAGTACATGGAACATGGAACAAAGTTTTTTTGAGAGAGCAAACAAATGGCGAGAATCAAACTAATGAGCACAAACGCGAATACACACATCATTATGCAAGAAAAGTAAAACGCTATCTTTTTCGAATAGCAATATCCTGTGAATTGTGGATTTAGAAAGAAACCTTGTTACTTTGTACCCCGGCTAATGAAAGTAAACAATTAAGAAGGCATGTTGTATAATGCCTGAAATTGCAAGAAAACTTGAAATCAGAATTTAGAGGTGTCTTAGTGTGGTTATGCAGGGTCGTGGTGAGTTCTCGTTGGAAATTTGTGTGCAGTTTTGGAGTCTTTGTCTCAGCTAGGACATTCATGCTATAGAGGACGTTCAGCAGACAATCTCTAGGCTGTGGCAGCATGGAGGAATGCATGACAATCATTTTGAAATGAATGATCAATCATGAATGGGAATGCTTGAATGGCCAAATGGCCTACTCCTCCTCTGAGCTGCTCTTTGTTGCCTTCTATGAAAGAAGGACAGTTAAATGTAGAATTAAAATTATCTTGGTCACTACCTATGCTTAAATAAGTGACTACAAGAACCAAGTACAAGGACTTGAGCAGTCATCATTATATATTAGTATTCAGTTTGAGCGATATGTCCCCCCACCTCCTAGTGCAATTGTAGTGAGCGGTATCTGTTAGTCGCCTACATGGAGCACAGATTGTTCAGTGATGCCTAACGAAAATGCTTTAAGGCTATACATTTTGCTTTTGTTATTTAAAAAAAAGCTGCTGACTGTGACTGCTGAGTATTGGAGATGCAGATTGGTGAGCACAAAATTTGGGTTTGCATCATAACCGCATTGCATGTGCCTTCATGTGCCATGCCAGTTTCCTCCATTCCAGTTCTTCCAATCCACCCTAACGTATGTCACAATTTCCATTTAACCTGTACATTTAAAAGATTTACTTGTCAAATGATTAATGCTGTATCAAGCTCTTGATCTACACAGGCCTTTGTTGAATTCTTCTCAGAATGTACAGGCTTGTTTTAAAATTCATGATTAATGGATGTCGCCGTCCAGCATTTATTACTCATTCCGAGCTGCATTGGAAAAACGGGTGGTGCGCTGCCTTCTTGAACTGCTGTAGCCCATCTCTTCAAGTTTGACCCAAAATGTCATTAGGGAGAGAATTCCAGGATTTTGACTAAGCGACATCGAAGGAATAGCGATACATTTGAAAGTCAGAATGGTGAGTGACTTGAAGGAGAACTTGGATATGGTGAATTTCCCAGATTTCTGTTGCTCTTGTGCTTCAAGGTGGAAGTGTTCATGAGCTTGCTAAGTGCTGCTAAGGGTCTTTGGTGAATTCCTGCAGTGTGTCTTGTTGACAGTACACACTACTACTACTGAGTTTCGGGGGTGGAGGGAATGGATTCTCATAGCTTTAGTGCCTATCAAGTGGCCTATTTTAATCTGGGTGTCGTCAAATCTCTTGTGTGCCAATGGGCTGGCACTAAAGCAGGCAAAAGTAGACCATAACATCGCACTCTTGACTTCTTTTTTGTAGATGGTGGACAAACTTTGTGGGGTCAGGAGGTGAGTTATTCACCGCAGTAAGATGAAATTCTGACGTTTGCTTGTAACCACTGTGTTTATATGGTGAACTCCAGTTGAGTTTCTGGTTAATGATAACCCCCAGAATGTTGGTGGTTGGAGTTTCAGTGATGGAGCACCGTTGAATATGAATGGGCTGCTGTTACAGTACTTCTTATTAGTGATGGTCATATACTGGCACTTATGTGGTGTGAAAGTAACTTGACACTTGTTATCCCAAGCCTGCCTCATGTCCTGATCTTGGTTCATGTGAATGCAGACTGCTTCAATATTTGAGGAGTCACGAATGGGCCTAGACGTTCGTAAGTTCAGAAGGAACAGGCACAGAATTCGGCCAGTCGGCCCATCCAGTCTGCTCCGTCATTTGATCATGGCTAATATGCTCCTCACTACGATTTTCGTGCATTCCCTCAATAACCAATCAATCCTTTAACTAGTAAAAGTCTATCTAACTCCTCCTTAAACTTACTAAATATTTCAGCATGCAGCACACTTTGATGAAGTGAATTCTGCAGATTTACAACTTTGGGAGAAGTAGATTCTCCTCAATTCGGTTTTAGATTCTTACCCCTTATCCTTAGACTATGGCTGCTCGTCCGATAGTAACCCACAAGACTAAATATCCGCTCCACATTAATCCTGTCCATGCATTTTTCATTTGAATACCTCAATTTGAACTCGGCTCACTCATCAAAATTCCACAGAGTATTTGCCTGAACTGGCCTTTGTTCTATTCATATGGCAAAACCTTCATCTCTTGGATGAGTCTGACGAACTTCTTCCGAACTATCCCCAGTGCCGCTATATCTTTCCTCAAAAAGGCGTGCAAAGCTATGATTTAAACTCCATGTGTGGTCTTACAGATGCTTTGTATGAGTGAAACAATACTTCCTAATCAATGAATTCTATTCTGTCCACCGTAAATGGCAACATTATACCCACGTTCTTTTTAGTCGAATAGACCTGCATGCTACTTTTTCGTGACTCACGAACGAGGACAGTTGGAGTGTTATATAATCATTGGCGAACATCCCCATTCAGAATTTATGATGGAGTGGAGATGTTTATGATGGAGCTTATGATGGTTGGGCATAGGATACTACCTTAAGGAACTCCTGTAGAGAAGTCCAGGAGCTGAAATGGCTAACTTCGAACAACCACGAACATCTTCCTGTGTGTCAGGTATGACACCAATCAATGATACCCATTGATTCAAGTTTTGCTCGGCCTCTTTGATGCCCCTCCCGTTTGAATGCAGTCTTGATGTCAAGGACTGCCACTTTCACCTCATCTCTACAAATCAGTTTTTTGGTCCAAGCCTGAACTGAATGGTCCTAGCGGAACCCAAACTGGGCATTATTGAGCATATTATTGCTGAGCAGGTGCTGCTTGATCATACTGTTAATGACACTTCCATCACTTTACAGATGATCGCAATTCGATTCACTGCGCAGTAAAATTCCGGGTTGACTTTGTCCTGCTTTGTATGGACAGCACATAGATGGATAATTTTTCCACATTGCTGGGTATATTTTAGTGTTGTAACTGTATTGCAACAGCTTGACCAGGGCAGCAGTAGACGCTGGAGCAGAAGTCGTCTGTACTTCTGCCGTTGTTGGGGTGGTGGTGTTTGCAGTGTCTTGGACCGTTTCTTGATATCACATAAAGTGTATCAAACTGGCTGATGACTGGTATCCGTAGTACTGGCGACCACTCAATGTGAATAAATTTATGACTGAATGCAGTCACATGCAGAAATAACTTCAAGCAGATAGTACTTTCAAATTTTAGCGGTACTTAGTTCCTAGGTCACTACTCAGATTTCCTTTGGAATTATCGTGTTTTCCAGCAAAATCAACAGTCCTTTGCAAATTTGGCGTGGGCATGTTAAAATAAAAGACTAAGTATCCTAATTCCGTTTCTCTGCACTTGACTCACAGTCTGAGTGTCTTGACATTGCAAGCGCAAGTCCAAATGCATCTCCAAGGTTATAGAAGCTTCAGTCTCTACCAGGCTCACAGGTAGTGAGCTCCAGATTCCCTCGAAACTCTGAGTAGTTTTATCTTTCTCCTTTCTACTGCCCTAAAGCCATGTTCCCAGTCATTATTCCCTCCACCAAATGGACACATTCTTGCCTGCCTCCCCTATCTGTGCTCCTCAAAAATTTAAACGTCCCTTTCATGTACACTTACATGCTCATCTGTTCCAAGGAAAACAACGTATTCAGGCAAGACGCTGCAAGAACACAGCAGCAAGGCAGCAAACGGAGGCATAAATTCGACGTTTCGGGTGTAACCCTTCTTCAGGATTTGAGGTGCGTGCAGGGCCAGCTGTAAATAAAGGGGGCGGCGCAGGGAGGCTGACTAATTGGGGAGAGGTGAAGATAGGTAGAGGGTACATCCTGTTTGTTCAAAGGGTGGAAAGAATCCGTTTGCTGGCAGGGAGGAGTGGAATGCAGGAGAGCGGCTGGCAATGAGTGGGGAATGGGAAGGGAGGTTATTTGATATTCGAGAAATCAATGTTGCATCCTCCAGATTGTACGAATCAATTGGAAAAATAGCACCTCATTTTCCACCTGGGCAAGCTACAACTGACTGACACTACATTGATTTCTCTACTTTATACAAGCCTCCCTTCCCATATGCCTGCTCTCATCCCGACCATCACCCTCCCTTCTTCTTCCCCTTGCCACCAAATAGTCGTGCCCTGTACCTGTCTTCACCTTTCCCCATTTCACAACCTTGCCACTGCGACCACTTTTGTCTGCACCTCCCCTTACACTAACCCACAATCCTGAAGAAGGGTTGCACCGGAAACGTCAACTTCTCCACCTCCAGATGCTGCCAAGTTTGCTGTGTTCTTCCAGTCTCCTTCCTGTTTACTTTCAATTCCAGCGGCAGCAGTTTTTTTTTCTTAATCTAAGCAAGGAAAACAATCACAGACTGCATTTAGCTCTCTTCCTTATTAAAATTCTCGAGTTCTGGCAACATCCACTCTTTGCATCCACTCCGTTGTAATATCCAGCGCAGCGAGTCCTCCAACTACACACAATACTCTTGTTGCAGCATAATTCAACGCTTTATAGCGTTTCAGAATCATCTTCCTGCGTTGTCTAACAAGTAAAATATGTTGTATGCCTTCCCAATCAGGGTGTCTACTTTATCCATGAAATATAGACATTGCCTGTTCACTAAGATATGACTCAAAGCATTATTCTTGCCAATCAAGGAGACACTGCGCGAATGCATCACGTATTGCTGAAGTTTTTGTATTGTGATATGTCGATCAGTGCAGTACACAGAATGGTGATATAACCAGAACTTTATGGTCCTTAATGCAACTTTTTCATGTCTATTGGTTACTGTACAAATGGCCTCCAGCTCTTTGAATGTATTTATATTGACTAAGGAAACTTGCATTTGTATTTCAAATTCTGATGAATCTACAACCACGGTACTCCAATCACAGGGAGTCAATAAATGTTTGGCTTCTCCGATCTCAGCAAAGGTTTGGATTGTGTTGTAGGTTTCGTGCTGCTGAATAAAGAGACTGTGGCGTGCAAGTTCATAGCCCCTTGGATGTAGAGTGGCAGCTAGGTAGGATAGTAGAGAGGGCGTTTACTACGCTTTCCTTCGTTGGTCAGAGCATTGAGTATAGGAGTTGGGAGGTCATGCATCGGCTGTACAGGACATTGGTTAAGTCACGTCTGGAATATTTCATGCAATTCTGATCTTCTTCCTATCGGAAGAATGTTGTGAAACTTGAAAGGGTTCAGAAAAGATGTACACGGATGTTGCCAGGGTTGGAGGATTTGAGATATAGGGGGAGGCTGAATTGGCTGGGGCTGCTTTCGTTGGAGTGTCAATTTGGAGGGGTGACCTCATAGAGGTTTATAAAATCATGAGGGGTACGGATAGGATAAATAGACAAAGTCTGATCCCTGGAGTGTTGGAGTCCTGAACTAAAGTGCATAGGTTTAGGATGAGAAGGTAAAGATATAAAAGGGACCTAAGGGGTAACATGTTCACGAAGAGGATAGTGTGTGTATGGAATGAGCTGCCAGAGGAAGTGGTGGAGGCTGAGACAATTGCAACATTTAAAAGGTATCTGATGGGTGTATGAATAGGAAGGATTTAGTGCGATATGGGCCAAGAGCTTGCAAATGGGATGGCATTAGGTGATGATATCTGGTCGGCATGGACGAATTGGTCAGAAAAATCTGTTTCCGTGTTGTCCATCTCTTTGACTCTATTACTTCTATCACAATACAAGCCCTTGAATCAAATTTGCAACACTTACTGCACCGTGTCAGAAAAAGAAAACTGCATCAGTAATATCCATGTCGCATTTTTCTTTCCCATAGTAAATATAATGACAATTGCCATCGTGTTTCGGGGAAATTGCGGACTTTCTGCCTGCACGACTCTCTACCTGTTGGCCATGGCAGCGGTGGATCTGCTGTTTGTTATCACTGAGGTCATACTCCGTAAGATCAAATACGACTATTTCTCGAAAAGTTTCTTGGATATCACTCCTGTGTGTAGCTTTCACTATGCTCTAAACCGTGCAGTCATAGATTGCTCTGTATGGTTCACCATTGCTTTCACCTTCGATCGATTTGTCACCATTTGTTGGCAGCAGAAGCTTAAATTGAAATATTGTACTGAAAAGACTGCACGTGTGGTTCTAGTTACCACGGGAATTCTACTCTGCTTAAAAAACATTCCTATTTACTTTAGGTTTAGATCTTCAAAAATCATCAATAATGTACCTTGGTACTGTTCTAATACACAGGCGTATTACTATGATCCCGTATGGAGAGGATTTAAACGATTTGAAAAGGTTTTAACGCCAATACTACCGTTCTTTCTAATTACATTGCTGAATACACTGACAATAAGACACATATTAAGCTCAAGTCGTATCCGCAAGAGACTAAGGAGCCAAAGGAATGATGAGAAAAGCAGTGACCAAGAAATAGAGAATAGAAGACAGTGTGTAATCTTACTCTTCGCCATATCCGCCAGTTTCATACTTCTGTGGTTGTGGTATATCTTAAATTACTTTAACATTGATTCTCCTTTGGATAGTGCTGGTGAATATACTTTCAGTGTTGTTGCGTATATGTTGCGGGATTTGAATTGCTGTACAAACTCCATTATTTATGTGGCAACTCTGTCCAAGTTCAGACAACAGTTCAGAAATATAGCGAGATCTCTTTTTTTATGTAAGTTAACCTGTTTATAAATAAACAAAGGAACTGAAACAACCTAAGACCAAAAGGGTAATGGACAACAAATGATAACTGGAAGACCTAAGGATAAAGTATCTTCAGTTGTAAATTGATGGTGATGAACAATTAGCAATAAAAGAAGATTAGGTGTAGAGTTGATTATCCGAAGTAAACTAGCACCAAGACCGTGCATAAAGAAAAGGTACAAAATGTAGCAAGGTAAAGTGCTAACATCTGGATGATTTCTGCGTCCGTTTGGAAGCATTTTCAGTCACTGCAATGAACAGTGAATATTGGGCAATAGGTAACCTTCAAAGAATGGATTTAAAAGAGACAGAATGAGAGCGAAAGTGCTGTGCTATAGAAGGGAAATTGATGAAACAGTGTATCATCCAACTTGGCTGGTTAGAATTGCAGCTTCTCACATCTGTTCATGAACACAAACCACGTTCCTCCTCAACGAAGACTGTGCATTCTGAAATCTTCATTTGAACCTTCATTACTTTTACAGACATTATTTTACAGACATTCGGGGCGGCACGGTGGCACAGTGGTTAGCACTGCTGCCTCACAGCGCCTGTAGACCCGGGTTCAATTCCCGACTCAGGCGACTGACTGTGTGGAGTTTGCACGTTCTCCCCGTGTCTGCGTGGGTTTCCTCCGGGTGCTCCGGTTTCCTCCCACAGTCCAAAGATGTGCGGGTCAGGTGAATTGGCCAAGCTAAATTGCCCGTAGTGTTAGGTAAGGGGTAAATGTAGGGGTATGGGTGGGTTGCGCTTCGGCGGGTCGGTGTGGACTTGTTGGGCCGAAGGGCCTGTTTCCACACTGTAAGTCTAATCTAAAAAAAAAATTATTTAGTTAAATAGAGAATTATTCTGTGTTGCTTCTATCTTTTCATGCGAGATATTGGACAGACACATTTACAGAATACAGATTGGGGCTATGGACAATGTGCAGCCAAATGGGATTACTTTCGAATGACATTATGGTTGACACACATATGGTTAGCCGAAGAGCTGATCTTGTTCAGTACTGTTAAACGTTCTTATACATCCCAGTCTATGGACGGGATGGAAATCCCGATTTCCAGTGGTTATAAGTACCTCTGGAGAGGTCCGTGTTTGTTTTTAGGTGGGATAGCAGCTGGGGTAGGAATGGAGGGGATTCCTGGCAAGTATGAAAAGGCTGAGATACCATTAACCATTGTTAGGGTCAAAACAATTCAACCCCTATTCAAGTAAACAATCTCAGAATGAAAGTCTTCATTTGCAGAATATCTTATTTTGCCTTAAAGAGAGCTTCAAGCATTGCTTGATTCATATTAGCATTGGATGGCTTATAGTGAATGGTGTCTATGTTGATACTGACATTTAATATCCATCTTTAAAAGTCCTGCTGATACTTACGAATTCGCCACGTTACTGTTGACTTGTTTTAGATCAGGTTTAAAAAAAAAACAGATTTCTCTACTTCATGGACACCAGTGAACTAGAATTTCTTTACACATATTTTGATGCTGGCTATTAGAATCGCTTTTAAGTTCTAGATCTTATTTTTATTAACTTTTAATTAATATTCGAACCATTTCCCCAAAATATTGGCCTCGACATCGATTTGCCTCGTCCAATGACTTCACTGGTGGATAATTGCTGTTCATCACAAGGTTCCCTCTTCAATTTCATTCAATCAGTTTCTCACACATTCATACACTTAATCTCTCAAATATTCTTGACATTTTTACTAGATACTTACTTTCACCCTTGCTGACACATACACACTCACTTACACACTCTCACGTTTCTCACTCAGGTACCAACAATCTCAGCTGTACATTCTTAAACATACCTTCACTTTCACTCTAAGTCACAGAGATATTCATTTTCACATAACATCTTTCTCCTGCTGACTACAGTCTATATAGTCAAAGGCTAAGCAGATATATGGGTTGAATGTCCTGCATTTGCTCCCAAATGCTATGTAATTAAGTGACCTGAAACAAAACAAATGTGAATTGGGGATTCCCTTTTGTTCATCCAGCAAATGTTTATGGTATCAAAGTGTCTGGGATGCATGCTCAACCGAGTTATTCAATCGGTCATTGGAAGATTGAAATAATGTACAAGGCTACGGAATAAAGTTTGACACTGGTTGATGATGTTCATTTAACGAATCAGCACTGACAATATAGGTAAATCGCCTCTTTTTGCACTCAATTGAATACATGCGACTGTCTTTAAATGAATCTCAGAAGATGACGTCCAACCATTACTGTGTTAAGGACATAACATTTGAAAACAACCATATGAGATCAACGGCACTACAATTATGGAAGTTCGTTTTGTGATTTGTTTGAATCAAAAAGTCTTTAGCGGCAACCTGCTGGAGGAACAATTGTATTTTAACTAAAGGTTAAAAGTAATGAGTTAACGATCGTTAAATAATCATAATTAGTAAATAATTGTCATTAAAGAGATAATTTAATAAATAGATTAAACCATTGGAAATTGTCATCAGTAATATGCTGTCCTTATCAAATAACATATTCCAAGATTGTAAAAAGTTCCACTGATTGATCTGAGATGTCTAGAAATAGAAGACGAAGTACAATTCGTGAGGGGGAATTCTGCAGTTATTACATGATTCATTGCATTGTCATATCGGCTGACGAGGCATAACTTCGTCTATTCAACCTGACAGACTCCAACTATCGAACGAGCACAATGATTGTTCCAGATCGATTCTTGGTATGGTAGGTTGAAAGTTTGAATAGAAACCTAATCGGTTAGAGTTATACTTAATGCATATCAGAAGAATACGAGAAACGTCCAGGAACTTCCTGTCATGACACGGGGTAAACCCTTCGGACAAACTCACAGAAAAGCTCACCTCACCCCGTAATCTGGAGAAGACCTACCAAGTCCCATTATTTACAAAACTGATTTTTTTCTTTAACTGCAAAAAAAGAGAGAGAATGTTCGTCAACAATTACATTGTAAGCCTACTTTGACTGATTGATCTATCTATCTCCCACTCTACAACAATATAACGACCCTATAAAACTCTTCAATTAAGTTGTACAAAAAGAAAATCAAATTTCAAAACCATTTGGCAGTGTTTTCCTTTTGTATCTTCGTCTGTCGGTTTTCCTGTGTCGCTATTTCTTCAGTGTTCTGCTGCATGAATTTCATTTGAAAAAAATAACTTTCAGAGAGCGATTATGCGACTTTAATGCCCCAAAATGATCGTCTCATTAGTTTGATGTCGTCGAAATAATAAAATTCAAATTCGATTGGATTTAAACTGATTGGACAAATTCACCTTTGTTGTGTAATATAGCATCTCAATTCCAGCTGTTTGATTCATAGCCAATTGCTACATTTTTAGAAATTTTCAGCAAACCCCTTACTTGTTTAGGCGATGCCATGTTTAATTCTTTCTTAATGGTACAGTACACACTATCAAGTTCATAATAACTCCGCCCTTAAGAAAGAAAATGAACCATCATAATGAAAACAATCCTTCGTTTTTTTTCTATGCAATGATCACATTACCATGACATACATATGATTTAATCTAAGTTCATATTGACTTCTCCCCACATATATATATAAAACATTGAACAGATGCCAATCTCATCTACACTTCATCAGTTACATCGGCGATAATGCATCTATTGATACATTCTTACAAACTACAACATGTACGACGATTTATAAAGTCAACACCTGTAACTTAAGACTCCAACTATGCTCTCATGTTTTTGCCTTTAAAGTATTCCAGAAATGTAAGAAAAGTTTGATTCGTGTGCACAACCATCTCCAACACATTGTTCATGACATCAACATTAAAACGCTGTCAGGCTAGTACCAAACTGAATAGTTCTTTTTCGATCTTAGAGTATTTTTTGAGGTAGAGTTTCGTTGAAAAGTAACCAACTGGCAGTTCAATTCCCTCATCATCTTCCTGTAACAGAACAACATTAATGCCTATTTCGCTGGCATCTTTCAAGGTTACAAAAAGTTTGATGTAGCTAAAACTGGTGTGAAGATTAATATTGCTTTTGCATTGTAAAATGTCTCCTGGCATTCTTCTGTCCAACTAAAATTTGTGGTCTTCTTCAACAAATCTGTTAACTTTGCCGCGAGGCTGTTGAAATTTGGAACACATTTTTGATAAAATCTGCTCAATCCCAAAAATCGAAGCACCACTTCCTTCGAGGTTGGTCGTGGAGTTTTGTCGATGCCCGTCGTCTTTGCATTCCTTGGGGTCACACTTCCATGACTGAATTTGCGAATTCAATTTTGTTTAAGTTTATCACCATTTTCCTTCTATCAATAGGTTAAAGAGTGCTTCCAATTGTGTCATGTGATCTTCCGAGTGCTCATTAACGATCACTACATCGTCCAAATGGACTGCACAGTTTTTTTAACCAAGCTTCAATTCTGTTGATGAGCCTTTGGAATGTGGCGGGTATGTCCTTTGAATTGGTACAGTCCATTTGGGCGTTACAAGCATAGAGGTTTCATTTGCATTCTCTGATAAAGGTACCTGCCAATAGCCAATTTTTCAATTCTCTCTGTATAGTCCTGCAATCTCGATGTTGAATATGAGTCCGCTATTATTACAGCGTTGACCTTCTGATACTTCACACAAATTTGATGAGTCCTCTCAGGTTTTGGAACGAAGACAATTGGCGAACCCCACTTACCCTGACTTGGTTCGTCAATCTCATTTTTGAGTATAGCCTTTACTTCCTACCAGACCTGTTAGGCTCGGAAAGGATTAAGCTGGTAAGGGTGTGGTTTTATCAGAACTGCATTCCCTACGTCTCCCTCATCCACAGTAGCATAGTCCTTCCCATCTGATTCCTACATATGTTTTTTTTTAGATTAGATTACTTACAGTGTGGAAACAGGCCCTTCGGCCCAACAAGTCCACACCGACCCGCCGAAGCGCAACCCACCCATACCCCTACCCCTACATATACCCCTTACCTAACACTATGGGCAATTTAGCATGGCCAATTCACCTGACCCGCACATCTTTGGACTGTGGGAGGAAACCGGAGCACCCGGAGGAAACCCACGCAGACACGGGGAGAACGTGCAAACTCCACACAGTCAGTCGCCTGAGGTGGGAATTGAACCCAGGTCCCTGGCGCTGTGAGGCAGCAGTGCTAACCACTGTGCCACCGTGCCGCCCACTATGCCACCGTGCCGCCCACGGTGTTCTCATAGTGTTGTAAGTAACCTTTCAACAGTGTTCTTTGCCCCTGATACAGGCAACTTACTAACCTATCCCACTCCGTAAGGACCTCCTCAGCGTTTCCTTCTCCCTGTTATTAGAACGTTTCAAAATATTCACAGGACATACCCGATAAAGGTACTTTTTTTACAATCTGACATTTTTACCAGATGGTTCACTCGAATCACCTGCTTCTCAATTTGATAGGACCACTAAATCTGGCCTTGAAGGAATATCCTGTCACTCGTAATGATACGAATACGTCATCTCCACGGGAAAATATCGGAATTTCCAATTTTGGATCTGCCCTCTTCAGATGGTGTTTCGCTAACTCACCGACCAATTCAATCTCCACCCTCGCCTCAGATTCAAAATTCAAGTGTCAGATCTCCAACCTAGGTCCTGTTAATCTCATTTTGATCAATGACAAAGGGATTCTCACTTCATGTCCAAATATTTACTCAAATAAAGTAAACTGAGTACATTAGCGTAGGGCATCTTTAATGGCAGACAATGCGAATGGGGTATGTTGTTCCAAAACATTCTGGTAACACGGACAGAATGCTCTCAACATGGCCTTCCGGGTTTGATGTCACCTTTCTTAAGTGCTCTGGGGTTCAGGATGATACGCACTTGATATAAAGTGCTGCATATCTAAGGGATCCTTGACTTCCTTAAAAAGGGTGGCAGTAAAATTATAACTTTAGTCCAATTGAATCTCTTTGTGTAGCTCATAACTCGTGAAGAAAGCTCCTAACTCTTCTCTCACCCTTTTTGGCTTCATGCTCCGTAATGGAATTACCTCCAGAAATCTGGTAGACACTTCCATGATGGTTAGCAAGTACGATCCCATTTTTAGTTTTCAGGACAGGACGTAACAATCAAGCATAACCTATGTGAAAAGATCTTCGAATGGGGGAATTGGCGACAAAGGTGATGGTTTTTATTACTGACTGTGGCTTACCTCCCTGTTGGCATGTATAATAGGTATCACAAGAGTTAACCACATCCTTTTGTATCCCAAGCCAATAGAACTGTTTTCCTACTTTTGCCTGAGTCTTCTGTACACCTAGGTCACTTCCTACAGGTAGTTCATGTCCTTACCATAGCACTTCCTGTCTGTATGTTACCAGCAACACTTTCTGGTACACTTCTGCGCATTGCTTCTCTGCACTAACCTGCCGTGTTCTCCATTTTTGTCTTAAGATTCTGTCTGATAAAATAACCTCCACAATATTCTCTGTCTCCTTTTATGAGCATGCATCAGCGTAAAGTTCTTTTATTGTTTCGCCTTTCTGCTGTAATCCCATTAACCAATCACTTCTGTCTGACTTTGCCACTCTACTGCTCGTCTCAATTATTGAATATTCTATTGATCCATTTCAATTCTTATGAGATCTGGAAGTGTATTTTTAAAATCCTCCAGCAGAAGAATCTCGAATCAAGCCTCATAGGTTTAATGCCCGTATCCATCTGTCAAATTTGCTAAGCTTAATTCTTTCAAATTCAGCATAAGTCTGACCTGATTCCTTCTTTATGCTTCTGATCCGCTGTCGATACACTTATGGTACCAAGTCATGAGCAATCAAAATAGCCTGTTTGACGTCTGCATAATCTCTTGCCCCTCTTCGGACAACACTGATAATAACTCATTAGCTCTGCCTATTAGTTTCTTCTGATCAAGCATTACCCACAAGTCCTCTGACCATCCTGTCTGTCTAACTAATTTTTGAAACAAAAAAAGGCTTCGATACCTTTCTAATCAACATGTTGTAACATTTTAACATAACTCTGCATTCACCACCTTGTCTCTTCTGTTGTATCCGTGTCTTCGTATGCTGTTAATTTGACTTTCCTGCCTAAGTTGCAACTTCTGAAGTTCGAACATTCTCTTCATTTCTTTCTTTTCTCTCCCTTTTCTCTCCCTTTATTCTCTCTCTTTACTCAGCTGAGAACCTTTTCTGTCTTTCTTTTTCCTCTCTCTTTGTTTACCTTCTCACTCCATTTTCCTCTATTGTAATGTAAGTTTTTAGAACTGCACTGTTCCTTTCTGTTTCTCTGACACATAAGTGTTTGAGTAATTACCTGCCAATTTTAGCTTTACTTTTTCTCCTTGCTTAAACCCAAAAATAACCTCTTTGTGAATTCTAAAACAATGGTCTTCTCTTTTCTTTCTGGACTTTCTTGGCAAATTCTGGAAACATTTTCAAACCCCACAACCTCTTCAGTAATTATAGGAACCATGTCTCTCACTTTTTAATTCAACTAACGACAAATAACAGAGAAAAAATTGCCTGGTCTAAGTTTTATTTAAAGATCTAGGACATTAATCGGGAGGCGATTACACTTGCCTGGATCTTTCTCACCAGGATCTTTCCCACCAGGATTTGCCAGGATCTTTTCAAATCTGTCCAAATCTCAGACTGGATCTGTCCCAACCTGCCGAAATCAAGGACACGAACCCCCAAAGTGCTTTCACATGGGTTTAACTCTTTTTTGAATGAAAAGCAACACATAGAATAGCTTAATTACCCCGCAATCTGTTAAAGCATGAGACAGACAACAACCCAAATTCCAGTATTTTAAAACAAAACAAGCAACTTTATCTTTAACTCCATGAAAAAATACTTTCTACAGATGTAAAACTCCTTTCTCTCAAAGATTTGTTATCTACCTCCCATCACATAGCAATATACTATCCAATAAAGCCCTAATAAACTTGCAGCAAATTAGTTTTCAAAACCATATCACGGGTGACGTCTTCGAGTGTCGAACTTCCTCTGTTTGCAGATGTCCCTGCCCGTCTTCGGTCTTCTTCTGCACACTGCTTTTGCAAGAAAAAGTTACCTTTTCGAGAGCAGGGTTGCGGGCCGTCTGCATGACCAATGGTAGGTGGTGCTCTTCTTTGGCTAACTACCCAAAATTCCTGCTTTTTATACCCTAAACATCGGATTGTCTCAATGGTTCGATGTTGTCAAAACAGTAATAAAGAAAATCGTTTAGGTTTATTATTTTGGAAAATAATTTTTACTGATTGGCTGAATTCGCACTACTGTGAAACCAAGTCAATACCTAAGGAACAGCCAAAATGTTACATAGTTAAATATTACATCACATTTTGTGACATGCACGTTTTGCCAGCTTTTACTTTTTGTAAAACTTTCAGTACGTGGCTTAGACTTCATAACACAAATATGCTGTTAGGTAGGACAACAGTTATTTTAACATTTTCAGGTAAACTGGCATTTACTCAAGTGCCTGTATTTTGCAATTCGAGTTATTCAGAACCGTAAACGGTAGGTTCATTTATGTATCTCCCAGCTTATTGTTACCTTGATTCAGATTCTTCAGCGACTGGTTTCTCCCGAGGGTTGAGGCAAGCTCCTCACCACAAACATCATGATACCATTGTTGGAGAAAAGAAGGCTTAGGGGTGACTTGATAGAAGTGTACAAGATGACTAGGGGTTTAGATAGGGTTGACCATGAGAACCTTTTTCCACGTATGGAGTCAGCTATTACGAGGGGGCATAGCTTTAAATTAGGGGGAGATAGGTATAGGACAGATGTTAGGGGTAGATTCTTTACTCAGCGAGTCGTGAGATTATGGAATGCCCTGCCAGTAGGAGTGGTGGACCCTCCCTGTTTATGGGCATTGGATAGACATATGGAGGATAGTGGGCTAGTGTAGGTTAGGTGAGCTTGGATCGGCGCAACATCGAGGGCCAAAAGGCCTGTACTGCGCTGTATTTTTATGTTCTATGTTGTAGAGTCGGAGGATCAGATACAAAGACGAAAGGGAATCAGATAATAAAATCATAAATCAGAACAAATCCCACTGAATGCTGGTAGCTCTGCGTTTGATATCAGTAATAATTCTAAGTGACAAACATGCAGTTTTAAAAATACAGATTCAATCAGGTGGTTATGACTATTTCTGTTTCCTACAGTCTGGATTTCTTAGCGACACAAAGAACACGTTCACTCCTGAATTTCCCAGATCATTGTAACCCAATCTAAACAAATGGAATGAGTAGCAAGCTGATTTAAAATACCCTTCTGATAAGGCTATTTTTGCTTTTGCAGACAGAAGAATACATATCGATACAGAAAATTAAGTTTGCAAAATGAATGGACTAGGTTTCTCCATCGTTGATAATGAATTTTCCACTGTTCAACTACGTTCAGTGACGGAGAGTAAATAACCTGCTGCCTCTAAAAGGCCCCAGTCTTCTCGTATTCCCCCAAAAATCATAATTGATGCCTGTTAGTTTTCTCTGTTTGTTAAAGCTACACTCGCAGGAGGTTCCAACAGGCTTTATGTTACATCAAATTCAGATAATCAGTGGTCAGGTGTTTGCAAAAATTCCCAAACATCCCATTCGAGAGGTATCTCAAATGTTGAATTGTAAGAAATACCTGGTGACAATCGCTGCACTCTGCTCAGGTTCTGCCCACTGTGAGTGAGGCCTTGCCACTCTCTGCTCTGTGCCTGTTCTCAAGGGTTAATATGGCCCAATAGTTTAACTTTTAGGGTTTAATATTCTAGACTCTGAATCTTGAAGACTGTGATGAAACAATTTGACCTTTTACCAAGGCAGAATTTTTCCCTTGACAGGATACACCCAAATAAATTAATTGTGCAAGGATTACAAATGTAAATTCAACCTGTTTTTCTCATTTTAAGCAAAATGGCAGTTGAGAAAAACGCTACACCAGCAAACAATTTACCCCGAAATATGTTTACTGTATTAGCACTGTCTCCATGTAATCAGTCAATGTGCTCTCTGCCATTAGGTTTTTTTAAGGCAAACGTTTTTCATTATTTCAGGAGACTTATAACATAAGTAACGTACACCAACGATGTGTACACTCCCTGCATCATGTTTCTTTTACTCATTGTGTCCTGTTACACTTTGTGGACCACTTCATAAACAGGCATAAGTACCAGTTATTGAAAAAGGTTTGTTGTATTTATTTTCCTGCATCGAGCCTTAATAGATGAAATGCAACAAAATAGCACAGATCGGTCTCTTCCAGTGATCTCTACTTGCTGATTGAACACAGATATTAAAATCCCCACCAATCTGTAAGGATCTACTTTAGATTCTCCAGTCCTGATAAAATTTCGAACTGAGTCCTCACTCAGCATTCCATTTGATACGGTTCATTTTGAATCTGCTCAGTTGTATAAGTACGCAGCTCATTCCTTTTATGACAAAGCAACAACATAATGCACGTCCGTTCACTAGCTCATCTAACTGTTAGAAATCAGGAATTACTTCAATGCCTGGCATTTGTTCAAACACATCATGGTCATTGTGGACCTTCACAACCAATGATGCATCTTTTTTAAATCAAGGGGTTTTACTTTTGCACAGAGATCAATAGCCTGGAACAGGATCAGAGATTCAATCGGGGTGAGTTGCAACTAGCTAATCGAAGAGTTGTATAGATATTAGTGTGGTCTGAGCCAGCACTGTATTCTCAGACGCAAATAGATATTGACATGTGTTCACGAGGTTCTCCTTACTCTTTCAGTGTTGATATTTCCAAACTATGCCTTTTTTCTTCTCGTTCACACCATCAATCACACAACAGTTTGTTTGATGAAAAAATGTACTGAAAAACTGCTCAAGTGTCCGGCTGACTCTGAGAAGGCAAGACCAGCAAGAAAGAGCAGAAATATCTCCGATCAACCATTTTCCTTTCTATTGAATGCACGGTGGAGCGTCTGGATGTTTCCTTACTTTGGAAAGAGGAAGTTTGAGAGTGTAGTCACAAGTCTTGAGTGGTGAGATGCACGAATGTGTAAACCACATTCTGGGCAGAAATATCTGTCACCAAAAGTTCCATTCTGAACCCAGTTAGGGTCTGGGAGGATTGCAGATCGTACTACATTGCTAAAAGCAAGCTTCTTCACAGAGACTGCCCCAACTCCTTCTCCCCACCCCCACCCTCCTCTAGCGTATCTCTCCACGCTTCAGGCTCACTGCCTTTATTCCTGATGAAGGGCTTTTGCCCGAAACGTCGATTTCGCTGCACTTTGGATGCTGCCTGAACTGCTGTGCTCTTCCAACACCACTGATCCAGAATCCCATTTCATCCAGTTTCAGCAACACATCAGGCGTATTTTCAACTTCCGCATGATGGTTTACCAGAATGTTGTAAATGTATAGGAATATTGCTTGATCTTCGGAAATTGCTGCTGCTTCCTGTCTCTTCCGGTGAACACGGGGACAAATTGCATGCCAAGAGTCTAACAGTGCAAAGGATTGTAGCGCATGGTGTCCAATATCTCCTTCTCTTCCAGATCTTCAAAAAAATGCTGCCACTTCCATATCTCCAAAAGGAAATGTCTTAAATTTGTCCGTCCGCTCAGCACCAACAAATTCCAGGATTTCAGGCCAGACACTGATCTCAGCCTTTTCAAATTAATGCAAAACAGTGGGATGAATTGTCACGAACATTGATCATGCCGAGGGCAACTTGTTTTGGATTTAACTGTACACAATGTCAGACACTTCAGACCTCCATTCAGCATCTTTCTCCGAATGTCTGCAAAGTCAGTCCTGTCCTTGAATTTATCCAAACCATTGAATATGAAGAGATAATTCTCTGGGATCTTCCATTGCACTCTAAAGACGTTCCTAAAGTTAGGACACTGACCCATATCAGATTCCTCAGGTTCATCCTGCAGTTAATCGCGATAGATCACGAAATGTAAAGATGAAAACAAATTGGAACTGTGGGCATATTGTCCCAATAGCCAAGGCATAAACATTTCTTTTAGAACCAATGTATTTTTTCAATCCTTGCGACTTCACACAAGACAACTGATGTGCCACATCTTGATTTTCCTGTGGAAAAGCTGCTCTTCAACATCTGGTCGATTCGACTTTTTTCCAGTTCTCACTGGAGATGTTTCTGCACTCCTCATGATCTCGGCCTGTTGCCAGCAGTCCATGCTCGACAAATGTGCAATCCCGAACAGCAGAATCTATGTATAAGTCGGCATATCGATCAACCAGCTAGAAAGTCTTAACTTGATCCTTGATTAGAATAGTGCTTACTCGCAGTGTTTCAGTTTCCACCCGGAGAAAACTGTGTTTCTTTTGAATATATTACATGTTATTTGGTTTATGCATAAATAAAAGTTCAGTTAGACTGCTATAAAAAGAATGTTGTAAAACTTCAAAAGTTTAAGAGAAGATTTAGAAGGATGTTGCGAGGGATGGAAGGGGTTGAGCTATAACAGTGTTGAGGTTTTGGCTGGGGTTGCGTTCCTTGGAGTGTTACAGAGCTTTCAAATCATGAAGGACACGGATCACTGGGATAGCGGTGGTCTTTTCCTTTGCGTTAGCGTAGTCCAGAACTGCAGGGGAGAGAGTGGTAAAAGTATGGAGTAAGCTCCTAGACAAAGTGGTAGAGGTTGGTATAGTTGAAACATTTAAAAGCCATCTTGTATCGGTACATGAAGAGGAAGGGTTTAGAGGGATATGGGCTGAAACCCTGGCAAACGGGAATAGATGAATTTAGGATATCTGGTTATTATGGATAAGTTGGACAAAAAGGTCTTTTTTCATGCTGTACAACTCTGTGATTCTATTTAAATGTTCGGTGAATGGGTGCAAAATTTGATTTGTAGCTTCAAGAGATTTTTGAAGTCTTTAAGACTGGGCCACCTAAAACCCCACTTCGATGTAAATAACGACGCAGAACGTTTCCAACACTTCAGAAATTTCAAATCCTTGCACATGGAGATTTCTCTTGTTATGTCTGGTAGAGTCGTAGCGATATCCAGCACAGAAACAGACGCGTCAGTCCAACTCATACATGACGACCAGATCTCCTAAACTAATCTAATCCCATTTTCCAATATCACTTTAAATCATTCCTATTCATATACACATTCCGATCCCTTTTGAATGTTGCAATTCTCCTAGCCTCCACCACTATCTCTGTCAGCTCATTCCACGCACACACCACCCTCTGTATGAAAAAGCTGACCCTTACATTGCTTTTAAATTTTCTCAATCTCTCCCGAAATGTATGCCATCTCGTTCTGGACTCCTCCACCCCAATGAAAACACCTCGCTTCATTTATCCTGCGTGTGCCGCTCATGATTTTCTCAACATTCGCTCACACTCTGACACTCCAAAGAAAACAGCCCCAGACTAATTCAGCCTTTCCCATTGGCTCCAATACTCCAACCCTGGCAAAACCCTTGTTAATAGTTTCTGAACTCTTGCAAGTTCAGGAAGAGCGTTTCTACAGTGCCTTTGAACATCTTTATGAAAATGGCAGATTCAGTGAGCCATATACTGTCATTATAATTTCCGGAAGGACAAACAGTCAACCGTTAGCATTGTTGTGAAATAGTAAGTATATAATGTATCTGAGATACACCAGTTTCACCTGTTTCCTGCCTTTCACGATCTCCATTTGCTTCTGATATAGAGGCTTGCTCCAACCCTTACCAATCTGCTCTGCAATTCAATACGATCATGTGATCGCCATCCAGCCCTGTCCCCTTTTGATACTTTCTCCGTTTCACTCCAAGAATGATATGCAGCTCCTCATTCAAATAATTCATTGTTTTTAATCCAACTGTTTTCTGTAGCAGAGAATTCCACAGGTTCCCCCTTACTCTCTGGGTGAAGATATTTATCCTCATTTCTGTCCCCCTTGGCATCCTAACACTGTTTCTGGAGGGTTCTGTGAGCTTCCTGGTTCTCGCAACTCGAAGCGTCAGTAAGAAGGTGACATAACTTTCAACTGAAAGCCATGAGATTTTGAAGGACGAAAATATTTTTATGCAGAATGCAGGGGGGTTCTGAAAGTTGCTGGGAGGCTAGATGAGACGGGAAACTCACTACCTTGAAAGTGCCCTGAGACATAATTATGGAGGAATAACAAAGATAGAGACAGGGGCGTAATTTCTACTCTTGGGTGAAACTACATGTCAGGGCCAATACCTCAGAATAAAGGGGAGCAGAGGTCGCACCAATTTGAGATGAGTCTTTTTCACAAAAATGGGAGTAAATATGTGGAATTGCCTGCCAACTGAAGAGGATACGTCCTCCAATGCTTTGACTGGAAAGATAAATGTTGAACAGTACAGCAATTAAGAGTTATTGTGAGAGAGAGCGTATATAAATCAGAGTCCACAAAGCATCAGTCATGATCTTATTGAATGTCAGACAGGCTCGACGGGGCAGATGGCCTACCCTACTCTCATTTCTTATGTTCTTCTGTTTCTATGTTGTTATGTGCACATGATGTGTCATAATATTGGCAGGTCAACTCATTGGGGGTAGGTCCGTTCTGTAGTGTTTCAGTGAAGGTTTTCCGTGGCTTATACGCAGAGAGCATACGTTCTGGAATATTACCACATTTGTTCTTCAGAGAGAAATAACAGGAATGGTTTGGGCGGGGGTGGGGTGTGTGGGGGGGGGGGGGGGGATGTGGAGTGATGTCCAGGTTGAGAATCACGATATACTGAATCCTTCCATTCTGGTGCTGCGTGTATTTATTTGGATAAACCATTCAATCCGTGTGCAAGAAGAGAACGTTCAGCCTCTCGTGTTTGCCCCATAATTCAATTTGGTCATAGCTCACCTGAGTGCAATCGCAAATCTGCATTCCCGTCCACCCCAGCAATGATAAGCACTCTCGTTATGCAGGATTCTATCCATCTCTTCCTTAAAAGGTCATCAAAGTATTCATTACAACCATTTTTTTCCGAAAGAGTGTCCCAAAGGACCTCAAGTAGATCATAAAATCAGCAGTAGTCAATTTAGATAATCAAGTCTGCTCTGCCAATTAATTAGATTATGGCTGATCAGCTAATCACAAACTCCCGTTCATTCTCTTTTCTCCATTATCCTTTTCTTGCATTCCCGAATACCAGTCTTTTTTTCACAACCTGAAATGTACTTGATAGCACAATTTTGAAAACCCTCTACAATGAAGAATTAAACAGATTTCGTTCCCTCTGAGCGAATCAATTGCTCATCCCCCTGTTCGAATTGTGCGACCCCTTATTCTGAGATTATCACATTTGTTCTGACATGCATCCAACAATGGAAAGAATATCTTCTGTCCATATATTTACCCTATCATACCCCCTTGGCTCATGTATTATCCCACCTCTCATGCTGCTGAATTCGATCGAGTCCAACTCCGCAGTCTCTTCTCCAAGGATACTGTTTCCATGCACGCTTCCAACCTGCTGAACCATCTCCGGACTGCATATACATCCTTAAATAATATTCTTCATAATATGGCAGGTATTCAAGAAATTCAAACTGTCTTTGGATGATCATTTGGGTTGGAATAGTGTCCAAGCATGTTGGTAACAGACAGGAATTTGCCGCTTAGATTGGCTTCACATGTTGTATTCCTAGCAATATTCTAGTCAAACCTTCTGAACCCTCTCCAAATTAATAATACCTTTCCTGTAGCAGTACGAGGAGAACTGCACACAGTCTTACAGAAAAGGCCTCATGAACGCCCTTTCAAACATCAACATCATGTACTCAATCCTATACTCAATGTTCTGAGCAATGAAAGCAAACGTGCTAAACGGCTTCTTAACCAGCCTGTCTACATGTGAAGAGAAAAATTCAAGGAATCATGTACCTGACCAACGAGGTCTGTGTATTCTGAAATAGTACTCAGGGCGCTACTTTTTTTTATATTAGTCCTCTCATTGTTTGTTTTACTTAACTACGAGAACTATACTAATTTAAATTTAAGACCATCTGACACTCCTTAACCTCTGAATTAATTGAAAAATAGTTATATGTAATCTTGGGTAACATTATTCAATGTGTACTACGTTACCCATTTTGGTGTCATCAACAAACTTACAAACGATGCTTTCTAAATTCTCATTCTGATCATTGATGTAAATTTCAAACTGAAGTTGGCCGAGCAACGATTACAATTCAACACTGCTGTTCACTGATGTCCAGACAATATGCTGCCGTCAGTCGACTCATATCAAGCCAATTTTGTGACCAATTTGCAAGCTCACCCCGAATCCCATTTCATCTAACTTTATAAATTAGTCTACAGTGTAGCACCCTGTCAAAATTTTACTAAAGCCCATATAGGTAATATCTAACATTCACCACTCATCAACCTTTTAGGTTACTTCCTCAAGAGACTCAATCAAGCACGTCAGGTACGATTTCACTGACAGAAAACCATGCTGACTAATCTCTAGTTAGTGCTCGCCCATCCAAACGCTTGCAAATCCTATGCTTCAGAATTATCTCCAACAACTCATCCACCACTGATGTCAGGCTTACTTTACTCCTCAGTTTTCTCCTTTCAGGCTTTGTGAAATAAAGGCATAAAATTAGCTGCCCTTCAGTACCTTACATCGTCATTTGTTGCAAACGATACAAATTCATCTGCTCGGGCCAGCTCAACTTATTTTGCTTTTCGCTTACCGAAACCTCCGAGGATACAGTTGATCATGTGCCCTAGTTTTAACCACCTTCATATTTTATAAGACCTTCAGCACTTCCTCTTCTGTAATGTAAACTGTTTTCATAACAGCACGTTTATTTTTCTGAATTCTCTGCCTCCAATTACTTCTCAACATTAAAAAATAAACAGACGTGACATTTTCATTCAGTGTCTCTCCCCTCACCTGAGGTCCAACACTTGTATGACCTCGTTGAACATTATGGAGCCATATTTCCTCGCGAGTTGCTGCTTTGATTTTAATGTACTTTTACAATCTCGTTGGATTAAGCTGAAACTTATTTGCGAAGGCGATCTGATATCCAGTTTTCCCTCTTGATTTCCCTCTTAAGATTTTCCTAAATCGTTTCTGCGCTGCAAGAGATTCATTTGGGCTCATGTCCAATACATGATTCATTCTTATTGAACAGGACGTCAATATGTTTAGTCATTTATTGTTCCTTACTCTTACTACCCTTAAATTTCAATCTTCATAAACTTTATTCCTCTCATTATCGCATGTTTGGAAGTATCTCATTTGTTACTTCAATGGTTATCAAAATGTTTTGTTTCACAGCTAGGGATTTGCAGTCCTTGTTTGCTTTAATCACATTCTCAATTTGCTCAGGCAAATAAAATGGGAGCAGTGAAAACGTGAGTCAAAGCAATGCCATTATGCACCTCAAGCCAACCTGGCATTCTAATTGAATCAAGGCTGACCTGAAATACCACATGTCATTTTCGAGCCCTTTCACAATAAATACTTTGTTTGCTTCGGATCTTCAGAATCCACAATCCTTTATTCCAGGACGACTGTACCCACTGGAGTTCAGATGGATGCAGTCTGGGGAAATTGACAAGAACTTTTAAAATTCCAAGAGAACTCGACAAAATAAACATGGAAGGATATTTTTTCATCTGTGATTAATCCAGAAGCGGAAGTCACAGTTTTAGGAATAGAAGGAGGGGATTTCACATTGAGATGAAAAGAAAGAGACTAGTAGATTCATGGAATTCTCTACTATAGGCAACGGTTCTGGCAAACCTATTGAATATAGTGAATTGGGAGATCGATATGGTTAGGAGGAATGAAGAAATCAAATGGAAAATGTGGAAAGACTATTCTGATTTGAAAGATAATCCATGAACATCTCGAACAACAGAGCTGTATCGATGTTGGAATAGCCTCTGTATTTAGTGTCTGTATTAAGATGAGGAAATTTTGCTGTAATACAATTCATAGCCTCGATCGCATGAATTTAGATTGTAAAACTCCATTGCATCGAAATTTTAAAGTTAGCCAACCTGAAATTGACAGTTAATGTCTGTTTCACGTTATGTTTGTGTTGTTTGCTATGTTTACGTTCTGTTATGAATTCGAATCAAGGTGATATATCTGCAATAAATCTCTAATGGCCTTTTATGCTGCATTAACTGTTGCTTGTACTTTATCAATTGAGTCAATATATTAATTTTTCAACTGCGGCATGTGACATTCTCGATGGTGTTTACTGAGTATACCTAACATGATCTCTGTTTCAAAAAGCATATTCAATTTTCCTCATTTTATTATAACTTAAAAACCTTCAGCTCCCATCAGCTCAGCAATTTCTGGTAACATTATCCAAATGCTTATACGTTTCCTGAAAAAAAGATGTTACACCGAGTTTGTTCCACACATATTGCTGTACCACGTATCTGAGGTAGCAACACATTCAAGCTGTCTTCCCATAAAATTCCATATTATCCCTTTCCAATATTAATGCTTACATCTGTTATTTCACAAACTTATTTGAACATGTCTCTATTTTTTCTTTGCCAACTCCATAATGGCATTGCTGGTCTTTCTCTCTCTCTCTCTCTCTTTCACACACACTCTCTCTCTTTATATTTTATTGATTTTTTGGTTTCATTCTTTGTAGGTTCGTCCAGGTAGTCCTGGTTATAATCAGAATGGTCTTGGTAAAATGTGAATCTGCCCTTCAACGAAACTCAGAAGTAAATGAAACCAATGTTCTAATTGCAAAGGAAATTCCACGTTGATCCTGATACCAGCGTTAATATTAACTGCAACCCTGTCCCTAAATCCAGTGCTTAATTTGATGGCTCAACCCTGTCAAACGGCAATCCTATTTGTGCTTTTATCCGTACTGCAACACGTATGCAAACCCACTGCAACGCCGTCCTGACCCTCAAATTAATGGTTTTCATTGTCCAACTGACTACTTTAAATCTGTGCCAAATATCTCAAGAACCATAGCCTATAATGGTGTACTAAACAGAGCCATGACACTAACTTCCACCAAACGTTAATGTATCCCTTACACAATGTACCCTTGTAAGCCTGAATCCAAAACAAAAATGATTTTTGTACAGTGTACACTTTGGCCAATATGAAATCAATGCAATTTAGATTAAACTTAAGCATGGCTCTCATCAGACTGTCCCTTACTTAGTGAGGTAGAATGGTGTTGTAGGTTTGCGGTCGGTATGGGCTGTGGGAACAAGGCTGGAAAAAGTACACATTGTATGGGTTTCGCTTCCAATAGTGAAATCATGTTGAAACCACTGCACACCGTGCTCCCCTCACCACCACCACGTTCTGCTGGCTGTTTCACTCTCGCACGGACGTTTCAGTCTGTTGCTTGTATTTCTACACGAATCCTTTGAAAGATTCAGCAGCTTTGTTGGAGTCCATGCATGGGGAATCATTATGAGAGTGCTGTGATCTGACCGTGTTAATGTACAGCATTTTAAATAGAATGTCAAAGGGCTTTTGCAGAATGGAACAACCAGAGAGATTGGAGCCAATGCAAAGAATATTATGTTAGTGTTTGAAATGATTCGAGATTTCCCTTAAATGCCTCAGAAACGGTTGTTCATGCAATATATCTGCACACTACTTTGTGACGTCCTGGTAATTGGGAGAGAGATGATTGCAAAGTTAACAGTTCCCCTGATTCTGCTCTGGGCACGTGAAGGATTTCCTTTCTCAGCAGATGTTAGCCAGACGTTTTCATTATTCCGAACGAGAGCAGATCGGACCTGACCCGTATCCCTCCCCCACACCACCCCCCCCAACCCCGGTCCCCGCACGACATGCAACTACCCTCAGTTATTTTATGGGGATAGCACAGAGCATAATTATACTTCATTAAAGCAAATGTTAGGTGCTGAGTTCCACGTGATTCGATTTTCCTACAGTGAAAATTTCACCAAACCATGCTATGTTCTTACAACACAATTGAAATAAATCAAGAACAAAGTTTGTTCCAGAGATATAACAAAACAATGACTGTATTTTTTAACCACCGATTATCAACTGCTTATTTATTGACATTCTTCTATAAATATGCCGTTTGCAAAAGTAATACAGAAAGGCAATTATTATTCTCTTGTCCTGCCTCACTCCACACCATATGAAAGAAAAACCGAAAGAAAAATTCTCCGTCTTGCGATTTAACAGACGAAGTCTCCCTGTCTATGCTCTCACTCTATCAATAGAGTACACAAACTGTGAGCTCTAGAAGCCAATATAAAAAAATGATTATTGAAGCAAATCCGTTGGTTTTGTGTGAGCCTCATCGTGCTCAATCATGAGTTCTGTGTCACCATAAATAACGAAGTATGAATTCAGAAGTATTATCCAACTGCCCGACGGCTGCAGCCATTTCCACACTACATTGACAACACACGTCCGCAAAAAGAACGTGACAGAATACCTCTCTTTACGGCACTGTATCGTCACAGTATTAGATTAGACTTACAGTGTGGAAACAGGCCCTTCGGCCCAACAAGTCCACACCGACCCGCCGAAGCGCAACCCACCCATACCCCTACATTTACCCCTTACCTAACACTATGGGCAATTTAGCATGGCCAATTCACCTGACCCGCACATCTTTGTGACTGTGGGAGGAAACCGGAGCACCCGGAGGAAACCCACGCAGACACGGGGAGAACGTGCAAACTCCACACAGTCAGTCGCCTGAGTCGGGAATTGAACCCGGGTCTACAGGCGCTGTGATTCTCAGCAGTCAAAATGCGTATGTTAACCAATGAGTCATGAATAAGAAACGCAAGTCAGCGATTCGTGGATTACAGGAAACGAGCAAGTTGCATTCTATTTCAGACGTGTAACATTCTTGGAAACGTTTCCTATATTGATTCTGAGATGTTTATTTCACTTTGATGGGAAAATCTTGAACTAAGTCTCAGAGACTTCCGTTGATAGTTCAGGAAATATAGACTCAAGGGATGATAAATTTCTTTACGAAGTGTGCTGTTTACATTTAGGAATTGGGTACTCTGAGAGATTGTAGATAATTTTATTGTGGCTTGCTGAGAAAGATCATTTTCTGTGCATAACAGGAACATGGGATAAACTCTGCATGGAATATAGGTGCACTGCTAATTAAATATCAAATGTGGTATGGTCATTCTCGCAACACAGAAGCCATGGTTCAAATATGCAAAGAGGTGAATCCCCAAAGCAAAGTTCATTGGCGTAAAATTGAAATTAATTATTTTCCGGTTCAAATCATGTTAACCTGGGAAACTATAGGTGACCACAGCAGGGAGAAAATCATTCTGCTCTTCAATTTTCCAAGAAAGTGGTGGCAGAGTAGGGAGCGTTTGGAACTCTTACCCGGGGATCAGCAATTCATTTGAATATCTCCCTTTTCTTCCCCTCTATTTCTTCTCTGGAAAGTTGTAGCGTGGAGTTTTCTAACAAGAAATATTATCATGGAGCAGCTGAGTGGCCGAGCAAAGCGGACTGAAGCCTCAGAGCGGCACGGAGCGACAGTGAGCAAGACCGTAGCAGAGCAGGTTGGAGGCCAGGAGTGGCTGACAGCTGGCGGCCTCATGTGGCACTGTGCGGGATGAAGGTAGGGAATGGTGCAGGGACAGCTTCTGAACTGGTGTCTGATGCGGGCAGTAAAGAGAATTAAACAGTTTCTTTTAAGTACATAAGAAGGTGCTATGAAAGGCAACAATTTATCTTTTCATTGTAATCATCTTCTTCCGTACTTGAGCACGCATGTAATTGAAGGATAATACATCCAATGTGAACGTGAGCTGTGTTAGGACGGTTGAATGATGTTAACACATTTATCTGGTAACTGGACCTCATCTGGATGGCATTCACCAAGTTGACATTTTCATTCAGATTTTGTGCATTGTAACTTTGAAAAGTTCATCGACGCCAAAAATCTGAATATGAGAAACCTCAACTTTCATCTACCTGAGAGAGATTTATCCATGAACTGTGATGAAGCATCGCAAGATTTGTCTTAGCCTGTAATGTTCGAAGTGGAATAATGCAGTGTTTTCCAAATGGAATGTACACAAGCTGTCTTGATTCTGAACCTGAACAACAATACAAAGTGTTGGCCTAACGTCTGGAATTTGAGACTGACATGGAGCACAGTGGTCCGGGTTTACGTACACAACACCTATGACAATGATATCTATTGGAAATGCAAAAAGTAGTCACAAAGTGTTTTACTGCAGCATATGGTGCATCTAATGAAACCGATTAGATTCGTTCTACACATGCTGAAATTCATTTGCCTCTTGAGAATGAAAAGGCGGTTTTGTGCTTTTTTCACCGTCATGACAACATGGGCTCACCAGGATAGATTCCTGCTAATCGCCTCATGCAGAAACTTGACTTTTCAAATCGTTTCCACCGACGCACCATTAATGCAGATGAGTGCGCCCTCCAATCCTCTTCTTGTAGTCAATGACTAACTCCTTCGTTTTGCTGACTGTTATTAAAACATTGTGGTCTTGACACTGTCCTGCTAAGCACGCTATCGCCTTCCTGTACTCCGGCTCATCATTGTTTGAGATCTGGTCTGCACAGCGGGTTCACAAGCTACTAATTTGGTACTTAAATTCATGCGGAGTTTGCCTGCACAGTCATGTGAATGACTTGCGGGGCACAAGTGTTGAGGATTATCACAGAGAAGGCATTATCGTTCATACTCACTGGCTGTGGCCTGTTAGTGTGGAAGTCGAGAATCCACCTGGAGAGGCAGGAGTAGTGATCTAGATCCTGGTGTTTCGAATTGATCTTGTTTGGAATTATGGTATTGAAGGTGGGACTCCAGTCAATAAATAGAAGCTAATATCAGTATCTATGTTGGGAGAACGTGAGGACTGCAGATGCTGGTGGGCAGAGCCTAAAGTGTGGTGCTGGATAAAGCATAGCAGGTTGAGCAGCATCCGAGGAGTTTGGGAGTCGACATTTTGGATATAAGCCCTTCCTGAAGAAATGCTTTTGACCAAAATGTCGATTCCCCTGCTTCATCAGTATCATTCTTGTCCAGACGTCCGGACGTGAGCGTGGGGCGAGCAAGACTGCATCTGCAATGGGTATGTTGGACCAGTGGGCGAATTACAAGAGATCAAGGTAATCCAGAAGGCCAACCTTTCGAATCATTTCATAATTATGGATGTCAGAGATACTGTGTGGTTGTCGGTGAGGTGCACTTTATGACTTTTGCTTGGCACTCGTATTGTTGTTCTCCCCTAGAATTATCCTGAATCATCAGGCCGTATTAAAAAGAGTTTAATGATGTCTGTGAATTCTCAGACTTTGTGTAGCATGTGAGTACACGGCAGGAAACCTCTTCTGGACTTATCACTTTCCATGGGTTTTGTATGAAGAAGGCAGATCGAACGTCTGTGGTAATGTCTTAATGTACAACTGAATCCGAAGCTGCTGGGACACCTGGCGTCATTTCGCTGCCCTTCTGTTCAAAGCGAGCATAGAATACACAGAGCTCATCGTGTAGGGTCAACCGACATAACCAACTCAGCTGTTGGCTTCACTATGGAATGCATTCTTCAGTTCAATCATGATTTCTAGTTAGGGATGTCCAGATAAACATCACTGGCATGCAGTCATCTACAAGTCTGCTGATAATGTCTGTAATAGTAGTGGCACACACGATTAAGTTTTTTTTGATAGTTTCTTGATCATGGACCTGTCCCTGAGTCTCAGCAGTTCCATTGAATCACTTTTGCTTCCTCAGAACGATACTGTACTGGTGTTTCACGCCAAAATTTCTGCTTGGAAGCCGGGATTAGAAGGACAGTGATGTGGTCTGATTTTTATAAATGTGCATTTAGAATGGAGTTAGAAATATTTAATGGTTGTAGCCATCTTTGATGGTCAAATATGTTTGGACTTCTGTTCAGACAAGACACTTCTATTTACCACTCTAGTAACACATTCTTGACATTGACCTGCTTGAGGTCATTAACTGATCAATGAGACGTCCGGTTATTCGAACTCAAGACTGCTTTTAATGTTGTATACTTCTTCAAGCACATTCTTCCCTTACACACAGGGTGGAGTATAGACCGCTTTTGGGATACCAGAGGTCAGCACGCATGGTAGGTAGTAGGATAGAACTCTACTGGAAGGTACTTAGGTTCAGGTCGCAGTACCTCACCAGCGTCGACATGGCTGAGCACAAAGTGGCGTTGATTAAAAGGTAGAAACCACAGCCCCTTTACTTGCCTGAGGACACTAAGCAGTCATTTTCTTGAACTGACAGTCAGGTGTATCCGTGGTCTGCCCTGTCTCTGCACAACAGAGCATCCAAAAGACTCGCAATTCCCTTTTGAAAGTAATTCCATCCTTAAGGTTATCCATCTTTACGTACTTAGTTTCGACCTTTCTCAGTTATCACCTCGGGACAGGACAGGTTTGGAAATCTAGAAGTTTCAAAGTCAACTGACGTCCAGCGTGGCTCGAAACTCCTCTGTGTGAGTGGGTGCTCGCAGTTGATCCCGCATGGTGATGAGTGAAGTCAGCCTGTCCGAGAAGTGCATAAGTGCTCCGATGGGCCCTGGGCACTGAAGCTCTTTTGTGTCAGGCGTCAGTGAGGGAAATGTGAAGCTTCAGAAAGGAAGCGAGTGCATCTGGTGGCTTCGTGGGCAACAGTGTTATGAGGATTCGATCTGGTTGGGCTGCGTTGATGTCTTGTCACCATAGAGTGAGCTCTCATTCCCAAGCTGATCGGATTGCGGTTCCAGGTTTATGGAAGGAGACAAAAGCATAAGGCGCTAGAAAAGTTGTGCAGCATCTGTGAAGAGAAATAAACGTTAATGTTGTGGGACCAGTGACCCGTCCTCAGCACTTTACAACCTGTGCAGTTCTTCCAATTTGTATTTCACATTTGCACGGGGACGTTAGTCTTATGCTTCACCACTGATATTCGCTTCTTGTCGATCAGATGGCTTTCAGACCTGCAAATATATGTGACATCTGTAAAAATGCTGTAGACCACTCCCAAAGTGTTACCATGTTCTGGCCCCATTTTGGATAAGTCAGGATTATTGATTGAAAACAGCAAATCATTGAGACCTAACTGAGTTTTGTTCTGGTTTGGAAATTTGTTAAACTTTCTCCAAATGCCTGGTGAAGATGGGGGAGGGGGAGGTGGTTGTGCCCGTAAATCTTGCTGAGTAATCCAAAATCCAAGCTAATGTTCTCTTGCATATACTTTCTCGATAGCAGATAGTAAAATTTGGAATAAATTAACTAATAAATTAGAATAGCTCAGTGTCAAACATTCAAACACTGTGGGTTTCTGAAATGGAAGTAACAATTCCCTAATATCGTCTGTGGATGTAAAAGTGCTATCGTAGCCTTGTGTTAGTTAAACTTGACTTCAAACCCATAGCCATGTGGTTGCATGCTAACTATCCTCAGAGAAATGCAGAATGAACAATCCATGTCAGCTTTGGCATTGCAAACGTTACCCATGAACAATTGTTATTAATGTCAGTTTATTGACTGAAGGTGGTTAAATCACTCAAGTAATTCTTCAGTCGAAATGGAAGTGAAATCGCATTGGGCTTCACCGAATGAATTCTCTCAATCTGTTAATCAAAATGCTTCCTCAGCTTGCTTCAGGAGAGGCAAGCGAATCGCTATTAAGTACTAGTGGTTCTGTTTTATCATCAGAATTGCGAGAGAGAAACGAATTAATTAAATACAGCCAGTCATTCAGTCCTAGAGAGAAAAAAACCCTACAAATACTGGAAACCATGGCAGAAAAGCAGAAAGCTGGAAGTTCAGAGCAAGCCAGGCAGCATCAGGAAGGGGGAAAGTCAACATATGGGCCTCAATGCTTCATTAAGACTGGGCGGGGGGAGGGGTGGGTCTAGGGGAACTGCAGGTAAAAGGAGTGAGGGGCAGGGTGGTGAGGTGGGCAGACATAAATACGGGTAGATGGTAGGACCTGGCTGATTGATGGAAGGAATTAGTCCCATTGGTGTCTGGAAAGAAGGGTCGATGAGAAGAATGGAAAAGAAGGGGGAGAGTCTGGGGAAGGGACGTTTTCTTAAATTGGAGAAATAAATATTGAGCCCTTCGGGCTTTGTTTTGCCCAGGTAAAAGATGAGGCGCTGTCCCTCGAATCTACGGTTTGATTCTTTGTGGCCAAGGAGGAGGGCTAAGATAATAATGTCGGAAATAGAGTGGGAAGCGGAATTAAAATGTACAGCGACTGGAAAGTAATGTCGGCGCTTGCCATGCTGGCTGAGATTCTCAGCTAATACATTCCCTTGTTGACATTTGGTCTTCCCGATGTAGAGAAGAGCCATATTGGGAGAACCGGATACGCTAATCTGGTTTGGAGGAGACGCAGGTGAACCTCTGTCTCATCTGGAAGGACTGTTCAGGTTTTTGCATGTCGGGAATGGGTGTAGTGTGCTGGCAGGATTTGCATCTTTTCAGGTTGCAGATGATAGCGCCATCACGTGATTAAGTTCCCAGCCTCTGCCTGTTCCCTTTCAGTTCTCTCATGGATGATTCATGCTAGCCACCGACTATATTCAGTCATCCCATCGACCAACCATATCGTAGCATCTTAAGTTCACCTGCTCCCACCTCATCGTCCTGCCCACCCAACCCCTTTCACTACAGTAATAGAGTCACACAGCATGGAATCATGATGATCATGTTCCCAAATTAATCTAGTTCCACCTGCCTTTACATGAAATGAACGAAATGCCCTATAATCTTTCTTAGTTTATCTGCATCCTGATGAAGGGCTTATGCCCGAAACGTCGAATTTCCTATTCCTTGGATGCTGCCTAACCAGCAACACATTTTCAGCTATCTGCATCCACGCCCATTCCTTGACAGTATATTCTACACACGAACCACTCTCAGTGAAAACAATTGCCCGTCATGTTCGTTTGTTATCGTTCTCCTCTCACCTTAAAAAAATCCATCATACAGTTTGGAAGCCACCCCACCAAAAGGCAAAGTCAGTTCTCATGTATCTTTTTCATGCCCCACGTAATTAGATAAACGTCAATAAATTCAGCTCTCAAACAACTACTCCGCTGCCTTGCTGGTCTACTTGAAACAGAAAACCTCTTCACTTCATAAAACCGAGCATCATTACGTTATCAATTGCAAAATTGCAAAAACCGCAAAACCATATTTCACTTTATGAGTCAGACACTCACCTTGAAAGTGATAGTTTATTTTCATTTGAAACTGGATGAAAAGTATTTGTATTGATTAATCTAAGGAAAAGCATAGAAAGCTCTGTTGTGTTTTGTTTTAATTGAAATTACAACATAGAACAGAGAACAACACAGCACAGAAAAGGTCCATTGGCCCTCAATGTTGCTGCAACCAGTGAACTATTCTCAGCCCATCCCCCTACACTATCCAAAAATCATCTATGTGCTTATCTAAGGATTGTTTAAATCTCTCTAATATGGCTGAGATAACTACATTAGCAGATCGTACATTCCACGTCCATACCACTTTCTGCGTAAAGAACCTGCCTCTGATGTCTGCCTTAAATCTATCACCACTCAATTTGTAGCTATGCTCCCTCGTACACGCTGACGACATCATCCTAGGTAAAAGAATTTCACTGTCGACCCTATCTAATCCTTATAATCATTTTGTATGTCTCTACCAAATCCTCTCTTAGTCTTCTTCTTGTCAATGAGAACAGGTTCAAGTCTCTCAACTTTTCCTCACAAGACCTTCCTTCCAGACCAGGCAACATCCTCGTAAATCTCCTCTGTACATTTTCCAATGCTTCCGCATCCTTCCCGAAGTATGGGGACTGGAACTATGCTCAATATTCCAAGTGCGGCCACACTAGCGTTTTGTATATTTGCAGCATGATATTGTGACTCCGGAACTCAATCCCTCTACCAATGAAACGTAACACACTGTATGCCTCCTTAAATGCACTATCCACCTGGGTGACAACCTTTAGGGATGTATGTACATGGAATCCAAGATCCCTCTGCACATCTACACTACCGAGAATATTTCCATTGAGCCAGTACTCTGCCTTCCTGTTATGCTTCCCAAAGTGCATGAACTCACATTTAGCTGCATTGAATTCCATTTGCTACCTCTTAGCCCAATTCTTCAGTTTATGCAAGTCTTCCTGCAACCTGTAACATTCTTCCAAACTGTCTTCTACTCCACCGACTTAAGGGTCCGAAAATTTACTAAGCCATCTACCTATGTCTGCATCTAAGTCATTTATAAAAATGACAAACAGCAGTGGTCCCAAAACAGATCCTTGTGGCACACCACTAGTAACCTGATTCCAGACTTAACATTTTCCATCAACCACCACTCGCTGCCTTCTCTCAGAAAGCCAGTTTCTAATCTAAACTGCTAAATCACCCTCAATTCAATGCCTTTGCATTTTCTCCAACAGCCTACTATATGCTACCTTATCAAAGGCTTTCCAGAAGTCTATGTATAACACGTCAACTGCCCTAGCCTTATCTACATGCTTGGTCACCTTCTCAAAAACTCAATGAGAGTTGTGAGACACGACTTGCCCTTGACTAAACCATGTTGACTATCTGAATTCAAACCGTTGCTTGCGAGATGATTAAAAATCTTATGTTTTATAATCCTTCCCAAACACTTTCCTCCAAAAAACGTAATCATCACTGGTCTATAACTTTCTGCCCTTCTTAAACAAGGGCACAACATTTGCAATCCTCCAGTCCTCTGGTACCAAACCTGTAGAAAATGACGACTCAAATAACAAAGCCAAAGCCTCTGTGACCTCCTCGCTAGCTTCCCAGAGAATCCTCGGAAAAATCCCATCCGGTCCACGGGGCTTGCTACTTTCACGCCTTCGAGAATTGATAACACCTGTTCGTAACTAACCTCGATTCATTCTAGTCTGCAATCTCGTACATCATTCTTATCCTCTACAATATTATCCTTTTCCTGAGTGAAAACCGATGACAAATTTTCCTTTAGCACCTCTCCTATCTCCACAGAGTCCACGCTCAACTTTCCACTTCTGTCTTTGATTGGGCCTATTCCTACCCTAATCATTCTTTTATTCCTCACATACCTATAGAAAACTTTAGGGTTCTCCTTTATTCTATTTGCTAAGGGCTGCTCGTGTCCTCTCTTTGCTCTTCTTAACTCCCTCGTTAAATTCTTCTCAGCTGATCTGTAACTCTCCATCTCCTCATCTGTACCATCTTGCCTCATCAACACATTACCCTCCTTCTTCTTCGTAACAATACGGGCAATTTCTGTCATAAACAACAGTTCCGTTACCTTATCACTTCCTCCCTGCCTGACAGGGACATACGGATCAAGGACATGCAATATCTATTCCCTAAACCAGCTCCAAATTTCCATTGTTTGCATCGCCTGCAGTTTGCTACCCCAATCGATGCATCTTAATTCTTGTGTAATCGCATTATAATTGCCCTTGCCCCATCGATAAGTCTTGACCTGTGGCATGTACCTATCCCTTCCCGTCGCTAATCTAAACGTAACTGAATTATGCTGACTCTCTCCAAAGTGCTCACCTGCAACTAAATCAAACAGCTGACCTGTTTCATTACCAAGCATCAGATCCAGTCTGGCCTCCCCTCTTACCGACTGTTCAACATACCTTGTCAGGAAGCCCTCCTGTGCACATTGAATCACCTTGCCTGTTCTTAACAAAAGATGTAAACCCTGGCATCTACAGCATCCATTCCTCACCTTCCTCCATCCATGTCTCCGAATGGCCACAAAATCGAAGTCCCAGGTACCTATCCATGCTGCAAGCTGACCTACCTGAATTCGGGTACTTCTGGCGTTGAAGTGGACGCACTTCAAACTACTTCGCTGTCTTCCAGCACATTCCTGTGACCCGGGAATCCTGTCCCTGTTCTTCCTACTCTCATCCTCCTGTGCTCTGCAACTACTCCTCTGGTTCCCAGGCCCTGCTGAGCTCGTTCAAACCCACTTGAATAGCACCAGCAAATTTCCCACGCAGGATATATGTACCCCTCTTGTAAAAGTGAAGACTGCCTTGTTTGTTCAAGTCCCACCTTCCCCAGAATGAGTCCCAATTTTGAAAGAACCTGAAACCCTTGCAGCAACGTGTTCAGCTGATATCTCTACCTATTCCTTGCCTCCCGATCACGTGGCACGGGTTACAGACCAGAGATAACAACTCTGTTTTTTCTAGCTCTCAACTTCCATGCAAGTTCCCTGAAATCCTGCCTGACATCGCTATCCCTCTTTCTACCTATGTCTTTGGTACGTACATGGACGACGACTGGTTGTCACCTTCTCCGTTCAGGACCCCAAAGATACGATCCGAGACATCACTGAACTTGGCACCTGGGAGGCGCCACACCACCCGCGAGTCTCGTTAGTTCCCAGCAAACCTTCTATCTGAGCCTCTAAATATCGAGTATCCAAATGACTAACACTTTCTTTCTTTGCCTCCTTCCTTCTGTGCAACAGGGACAGGATCTGAGCCAGAGACCTAGGCCCCACTACATACTTCTCGTAAGTCAACCCCTCAACAGTGAAGGATCATACGTTATGGAGAATGACTATTTGACAGTATTAATGTAATAAAAGTTTGAAAACACTAATTACCATCAACCTTTTGACATTTATAGAATCATGGAGTCACAGAGATGTACAGCATGGAAACAGACCACTCAATCTAACCCGTCCATGCCGATCAGATTTCCAAACCTGCCAGCACCCAGCCCATATCCCTCCAACCACTTCCTATTCATATCCCCATCCAAATGCCTCGTAAATGTTGCAATTGTATCAGCCTCCACTGCTTCCTCCATCACTTGGTAGCTCATTACATACACGTACCACCCTCAGTGTGAAAATGTTGCCCCTATATAGGTCTCTTTTATATCTTTCCCTTCACACCCTAAACCTATGCCCTTTAGTTCTGGACTCCCCGACACCACGGAAAAGACTTTGCCTATTTACCCTACCCATGCCCCTTATAATTTTGTAAACCTCAATAAAGTCACCCCTCAACCTCCGATGCTCCAGGGAAAACAGCCCCACCCTGTTCAGCCTCTCCTTGGAGCTCAAATCCCTCAAACATGGCAGCATCCTTGTGAAACCTTTTCTGAATTTTTTCACGTTTCAAAGCATCTTTCCGATAGGAAGGAGATTAGAACTGCATGAAATTTACCAACAGTGGCCACACCAATGTCCTGTACAGCCGCAGCATGACCTCCCCTCCTGTACTTAATACTCTTGACCAATAAAGGAAAGCATACCAAAACGCCTTCTTCACTCTCCTAACTGCGACTGCACTTTCAAGGAGCTTTGAACCTGCACTCCAAGGTATCTTTGTTCAAAAACACTCCCTAGTACCTTACCATTATAGGTCCTGCTAAGAATTGCTTTCCTATAATGCAGCACCTGGCATTTATCTGAATTCAACTCCATTTGCTACTTCTCAGCCCATTGGCCCATCTGGTCAAGAGCCTGCTGTGATCTAAGGTAACCCTCTTCGCTGCCCACTCCACCTCCAATTTTGGTGTCATCTGCAAACTTACTAGCTGTACCTCCTTTGCTCGCATCCCAGTCATTTATGTAAATGACAAAAAGTAGAGGACCCAGCACCGATCCTTGAGGCACTCCCCTGGTCACAGGCCTCCAGTCTGAAAAACAACCCTCCACCAACACCCTCTGTCTTCTACCTTTGAGCCAGTTCCGTATCCAAATGACTAGTTCTCCCTGTATTCCATGAGATCTAACCTTGCTAATCTGTCTCCCATGGGAAACCTTGTCGAACGCCTTACTAAAGTCCATATAAATCACATATACTGCTCTGCCCTCATCAATCCTCTTTGTTACTTCCTCAAAAAACCTCATCAAGTTTATAAGACATGATTTCCCACGCACAAAGCATGTTGAAATTTCCTAATCAGTCCTTGCCTTTCCAAATATATGTGCATCCTGTCCTTCAGGATTCAATCCAACAACTTGTCCTTCACTGACGATAGGCTCACTGGTCTATAGTTTCCCGGCTTGTCCTTACAACCCTTCTTAAACAGTGGTACCACGTTAGCCAAATTCCAGTCTTCTTGCAACTCACCTGTGACTATTGATGATATAAATATATCTGCAAGAGGCCCGGCAATCATTTCTCCAGCTTCCCAGAGTTCTATGGTACATCTGATCAGCTCCTGTGGATTTACCACCTTTACATATTTCAAGACATCCAGCACTTCCTCCTCTGAAATGTGGACATTTTGCAAGATGTCACTATCTATTTCTCAATAGTCTTTATCTTTTATATCCTTTTCCACAGTAAATACTGATACTAAGTACTCATTTACGATTTGTTCTGAATCAACGAATAACTCGCTTCTTTGTTATTCAACCGTTCCTGGAATCATATCATTCCAATTATACCTTTCAGAACGTCAAGTATTTAGCGCCATAACACCCGCTTCGACCTACACATGTCCCACCTGACCGTATTGGATCAATGCTGTGACACTTCAAATACTCATCCAAGAATCGTTTAAAGATTCTAAGATTTCCTGCCTCAACTATACTTCATGGCAATGCATTCCAAAACCACAACACTCTCTCCGTGGAAACAAATGCCTCAATTCCACGTTAATCCGCCTAGTTTTCACCTTAAACATACATCACCCAGACCTTTTTCGCGCCCTTGCAAGTAAGTGTTCCACCACCGGTTTTGACATAACAGTGGGAGCTAAAATCTGATCAAATCTGAAGATTTACAACTCTGGATTGTGTATTGCAGACATTTACCTTGGTGGAATGAAAGTTTGCTTAATGCGAACCGTGCAGAGACAGAAAAGTCAATTTTAACATAGCAATGCACCTGTCTTGTGGAAACAAAAGAGGATACTGCAGACGGAGATTTACTTTACATTTAACTCAGTGCCGGAGGAGTATTTGATGGAGCCAGTGCATAGAAGTGGAGTGGAATAACCAAATGATTCACTCGACACCCAGAAATTCATTTCTAAAATCAAAGCGTTTATTGAAGTTACACTGGTTGGAAGAAGCCCTCGGAAAAATACAAACAACTTCTTCTGTAAACAAAGACAAATGCACATTGTTCTACTGTGGTTTCATTCCATCTGTAACATTTACAAAGCAGTCATATTATTAATTCATTATATGCATCTCCAGTCAGTCGCTTAACGTCACTGAATGCCAGAGATGGGCAGGCATACCGTCAATCCTCAGTCCTCCAATGTCTCATGATGTTTCCCTCATTCTCTTATTTTCATTCTTACAGATTTTCGAAATCGACACTGGATTCAAGTACATTCCTGCCTAGACATTTCCCAGCTGCACCAGGTTAACTGTCAAATAACTGGATACTTGCCTATCATTTCGCTTCAATTTAAATTGTTTATTCACCTTGTTGCAGTAAATGCAATATAAACACATTTTTACTATCTGTTATAATATCTATTCTAACAGAGTTATGTGATCACACCTAACGTTAAAATTATTTTTCCAATGAGCTATGAATATTTTCCTTCTTGCCGGATTTGTGAGACAACTCTGTCTGTATTCTTGGCTGCCTTACATAGTGTTCATTCAAACCATACTCCAATGTCTGCCAGTTTCTATACCTACGACTCAAGTCTCCACCTAATTATGTGGGGGTTGCTTTTCGCGTCTGTGGCTAGTTTGCTCTCATAAGTCTATATGAATCATTTCCCTTAATTTTTGTTTTGTTCACAGGTGAATCAACATTTCCTTCAGAAACTTACATCTACGACTATTTGAGGGATTGGTCCTGGAGAATACTATTAGTATTTTGGACAGATTCACTCATTAAATGTCGTGTGGATATTTATGTCTTATACATAAACACCTGCAGCTGCATATTCTATGTCAGTAAAGTTACCGTGAAACTACAAAGCTACTATTATTGCTCTTGTGAAGACGACATCAATCAAATATTTCCCAAGCATTGGAGCTACTGTTCGGCATGTTCTCCTCCATTTACCATGGGCAGCCATTAGCCATTTTGTGCTGCTCAGTCATTGGCACCCGGAACAAGCTTTACTCTACATGTAACCCCATGATGCAACTGTCCTCGAAGTGTTTGATGGGACAGTGTAAAGGGAGGTTATAAAGTAGTATTTTGCATGTGATCCAATTTGGTAAAGGCTGTTGGATTATTTTATGATGACATTGAAAATCGAAATTCACTTGCTTTCTATAAAAAAAATCGTGGATCTTTATTCTCTATTGAAGCATGTGTGATACCTGCAGAAGGTATGTTTGTTGGTTAGAGTGCAGTGAGACTTACTTGGAGAACGAACACTGTGGTGTAACTGTCCTGGGATGATGTTGGGGTTCTCTGATCAATAATGAAACGCATGGTGAAAATAGCATGCGAATTTCAAAAGGGTTTCTAACCATTGCTAAAGGTTTAGACAATGGTCCAACCTTAATGTCAAGAAGCCGCATTTCGCATTGCTCTCTATGAAGCACAACAGTTTCTATTACCCTATCGATATTTATAATCACGTCAAATCTTTTCTGAGGCCTCAAAAGTTCGAAGCCTAGCTTTGTCCAGTGATCTGTCCTGGGCAGATTGAAAATTTTTTGTTGTCCCAATCTAGTTGAAAAGTCCAAAATTCAAGTATTTTTCTGAAAAAAAGAACTACTCTATTATTTATTGACATGTCATTTAAAAAAAAACAATGTTATGATTCTTTCAAGTCTGCAACACAGACGTAAGTATTCCATACCACCAAACTCTGTGCATTAGATGGCGCAAAATTGGAAACATTACAAACTGTTCACTTCACTCATTCAAGTGCACGTGACAATTAAGGCTTATGCTGTCCAATGCTGGAAGTCACTGATCTCTATGTGTCTGCTCAGATGCCCTTGTACTCAAATTACACAGAACACTGACATGCTGGGTTAGATTGCTGACTTGCAGTGTGGAAACAGGCCTTTCGGCCCAACAAGTCCACACCGACCCTCCGAAGAGCGAGCCACCCGACCTATTTTCCTAACGAGCACATTTTTTGGACTGTGGAAGGAAACTGGAGCAAACCCACGCAGACATGGGGAGAATGTGCAAACTCCACACAGACAGCTCCCTGAAGTGGGAACTGAATCCAGATCTCTGGCTAACTGCAGTGCTAACCACTATGCCACGGTGCCACCCACGAAGATGCAGGCATATTGGCTTTGAAGAGCAAGGACACATTGCCAAGTCTGCTTTACTGAGATCGACATAAATAATCCAATGGGCCACTTTCATCTTCAGATTAATTACAAACATTTATAAAAAGCAGGACTGCAAGAATGAATACACTTTCGTGTTCTGTCCAAATCAAACATTAATATATTTCAGGATAGATTTGGGTCCGTTTGATATGACGTGGCCAACATCCTGCGACTTTGAACGCCGAATTTGGAGTTTCCATACATGAAGAATATCCTCCTTGCACCTATTCTGTACAGATCATTTGCAGTTGCATTATTTTAAATCAGATCTTTTCGCATTCTTCTGAATTCCAGTGAATTCCCTAAATGATGTAATCTGTCCACAGAAGTCATCCTCGACTTCTTTAGCATCAGCCTCGTGACTGTCTGCTGCATTCTTTCTGTGGCAAGTCTTTCATTTCTTAGGCAGGGAAAGAAAAACAACAAGCTTTCTACTTGCTAATGAGCAGAAGCACAACTTACTCAACCTTTCCTCATAAGAGTGTCCCTCCACACCTACTGTCATTCTAGCGAATCCTCACTGCACTGCATTGAATTCCAGAACACCTTTCCTGATATCAATGGTATAAAAATGCTCACAGCTTTGCAACTGTGGTCAGAGTAATGTTTTGGGATTGGAGTGCCTTTATTAGGTGGAGACTCAGAAAAACAGCATGGTAGAGTGGATAGATGCAACTATTTTCACATCATACCCAAAAGTGAGCAGTATGATTATGAAGTGTGCATAAGGCAACAAAACAAAATAACAGCTGGAATAGTCGTTCTGGCCCCTCGAGCCTGTTGTGCCATTCCAAAGGATCTTGGCTATTCTTACAGTCCTCAAACCCACTTTCTTGCACTTTTCTAACACACTGGATTTTCCGACTGGATCAAGAATCGATTTCAGCTTTAAACATACCCAAGTTCTGTGTTGGAAGGAGGTACAAAGAACTCAAACTGTGTGCGAAACGAAGTTCCTCCTCTACTCAGTCTTAAATTAGTGGGTGGTGTCTATGTCCTTGGAGTGTTTGATGTAGACATTATTAAAATAACTTTTCTCTGCATCTCTCGTCATACTGTCCCAGTCCTTGGAGTGTTTGACGTGGACCTTGTCGAAAGAGCTTTTCTCTGTATTTAACCAGGTTTTGTATGAATCCTGGGAGTTCTAATTGAGCACAGTGCAGAACACTGTTTATGCTGTATCAATTCTCGTTCTCTTCCTGTTCATTGAGAGTTTGATGAGGATAGTGTCGAGACATTTTCACTCTGTACGTAGTCACATTCTGTCCCAGTAATTGGAGTGATGAATGAGTGACAGTACAGAGAGAGATTTCCTCTGCCTTTAACCACCTCCTATCCCTGTAATGGGTTTGTCAGATGGGAACAGTATAGAGGCAGCTCTGCTCTGTATCTAAACCCATATTGTTCCAGCCTTGGGTGTATTTGATAGCGATGCTGGACAGAAAGATTTAATGTGTATCTGACCCAATGCTGTCCCTGTTGTGGGAGTTTTGGTGGGGGACTTCTAGTCGTGTATTACATTACGTGTATCCAACGCCGTTTTATTCATATGTCATATTATTTGATGGGTTCAGTGTCAGGAAGCTGTTATCTATATCCATCACGATCTCGTAACTGTCCTGGGAGAGTTTGATGAGGACCATGTCGAAGAAGCTTCACTTCATATCTCACTATACACGAACCCTGTCAGACCAGTGTTTGATGTGGAAAGTCGGAGGGAGGTTTATTACAAAGATCTACACAGTGCAGGAGTATACACTTCGGCCCTCTGCTACTGCGCCCTTCAATACTAAAACTGTGTTTACTTACAGAATCTGTATCTCTGTACTCCCTTCGTACCCAATTTTCTTTCGGGTGCTTCTTCAATATTACTGTCCTGGTTTCATCTGCCACGACCTCTGGCAGCACCTTCCAGAAACTCACCAATCTTTGTGAAAACCTGCCTCGCTCATCTCTTTTACACTCCCGGTACACCCTCATCCCTCACACCCCCTGCCCCGCCAACCCACAGTTTGATCCTATGTTCCCTAATAAGTGCATCCTCCATTCTGAAAGATGCCCCATACATTATAATGTATCCATGCCATTCCAAAACTTTCCGGGTTCCAGCATATCGCCTCTCAACCTTCCGTACTCCAGTAAAAAAATTCTATCCAACATTTTTTCACGGCTAAAATCCTCCATAGAAGGCAACATGTGGCAAACCTTCACTTCACTTCTCCAAAACATCAACATTCGTCTGGTCGTGTGAAAAGCTTAACTGTACAGAATATTCCAAGTGTGGCCTAAATGAAGTTCCACAAAGATGCAGCATAAGTAGACTAACCTTATACTCAATGCCTCTTCCAATGAAGGCAAGCCGGTTATTGGCCTTTGTCTGAAGCATTACCTAACTACACTGCCACCATCAGTGATCTGTGGAACTACACACACACACACACACACACACACACACACACACACACACACACACACACACACACAAACATTGATTTGTCCTTGGGATCTTTGTAACCGCGGTAATAAAGACAAAGGCGTGAATGGTCGAGACAGAGGCGATTTGCACAACGGCAGGGGAGTGACCCGTTCTCCCAGCTTTGGTTCTTTCTAGGTTGGTTGAACTGTGGCAGTCAGAAACTACTGCAGTTCAGAAAGGTCCCAGGCTTCAGCAGAAGGCAGTTGACTAACTGTTCTCTCGGGGATCTCCTGAGAAGTGATTCCATTCTTCTTGTAAGAACTTTTGTTTGAATTTAACTTATTGCCATGTGGTGTGTTTGTGGGATGCTGCTCATTTGGAAAAGCTCCTTAACCAAATTGCTGGATCGGGTCAGTAAAGATTTTCAATAGTTAAGGAACTCCAAGTTCCGTTTTCTTTGTTCATGTTTCAAATGGAGCATTTAAATAAACTGAATTTTGCTGAAAGTTGAATGATTTGATGAGTTACATCAAACCTGGATTTTCCACTTCACATCTACCGTTAAATTTAGAGAAAATTTAAGGTCTAGGGTAACTTCTTAAAATATTTTGAGGGTATCTGTCTTGTTCTGGAATACTCTGCATATAAAGAAACCTGATGGTTCTGCCATTCAGTATTCAATTTTCATCACTACTCGATCTTCCAAAATGCAACACCTCACATTCGTCAGAATTAAACATTAGCTGCCATACTTCTGCTGTGTCCTCTAATTAGCCATATTTTGCTATATCCTTTGACAATCCTCCTTAATAATAATGACACAATCAGTTATCGTTAAAACTTACTAATCCTCCAATATTTTCCTCCAATTCAGTTATGTCGATCATGAAAGAAAAAGTCCCAACAATGAGCCATATGGTTTAACTTCAGTATCAGCCCTCCATTCAGGAAAACATCCTACCATCTATCTGATATGCCTAAGCTGGCTCTGCATCCATCTTGATACAAAGTGACTTCACTTTTTCTGCTGGTCTGCCATGAACTATTTGCTGACGTCCATATGAGCTTTTCCCTGATCAATCATTTCTGTCGCTTCTTCAATAAAAGTCGATCAATACATTGAGGCGCGTTCTCCCTCGCACAGAAAATTGCTGTCCATTGCGAATAATTCAATTTACTTCTAAATGTGTGTCCAAATTGTCCTGAAAAATGTTTTTTTTTCCCAAAAGATTCCCTATAAAAGACGTTACATTCGCAGGTCTGTAATTTCGAGGATTATCCCTAGGACCCTTCATAAACAATGGACAGCTTAGCTATTCTCCAGTCCACGGAGACATTTCCGGTGCCCAAAGCGATACAAAGATAGATTTTAGGGCTCCAGCAATTACTTCCCCTGTCTCCCTCAATATTCTGAGGTGTATTCCATCCGGACCCAGGAACATAACTACCTTAATACTTTTTATGACGTACAATAAATCTTCTTTTTTTTTATCGCAACTTGGTGTAAAACGTCGACATTCTCTTGTCTGAGATCAATTACTTCATTTTGGTTAACACAAACACAAAGCGTTCATTTCAGACATTACGTCTCCTTTGTCCATCCATGTGCCAACCATTTCTATAGCTATGTTTTTGCCTTTTTTATATGTATAAAAATACTTGGTATTCTTTTAAACCTGCTTGCAAATGAATTTTCATGACCCATTTTAGCTTTTCAAAATCTTTTTAAAATTGTTTCCTTCTTGCCATATATATTTCAAGGGCTTTGTTATTCCCTGTCCCCCTATGCCTTCTGCGTGCTTCCTTTTTCTTCCTGACAATGTTTACAGCATCCCTGTTGATCCAACGGTCAGGCACCTGCCCATGCCGATCCTTCAATCTTGCAGGAACATTCCGCTTCTAAACTCATATCAAACGCCATTTCAAATACTCCCCCATGTTCAATGTTGGTTTACCATCAAACAGCTACGTGCTATCAACTATTCTCCAGTTCCTGCCCAATATTGTTGCTATTGACCTTCGTCCACTTCAACATTAACATTTGGAGACTTAAAGTCTTCACAGACAGGGACAACAGCAGTCTCATGGCATTACGTTCACTGCTCCCGAAATACTCCAGTCTTGAATCTTCATTCATCTGGCTGGGCCCAATAGAATCCCTTCCCTGCCAGGACTGTTTACATGTGTCAAAACTCTCCTGTATGGTCTATAAAAACTCAGTCCCATCCAAACTCCTACAATGTGATGAGTTCCAGTCAATCTCGACGAAGACAAAACCAACAATTGCAAAAACTGTGCTGTTTTTCCATTTTTAGAAAATCGGTCTACAAATTCTCTTCTACCTCCCACTGTCTGTTAGGATGTCCGTTATATACCACCAGAGTTCTGATTCCACCTTTGCTATTTCTGAGTTCAAAGCAAATTGCCTCATGCATGCATCGTCTACAGTGACCTTCTCCTATACAGCTGTGAGATACCTGGTTTACCAGTAAAGCAAATGCCCCACTCCCTTAAGCCGCCTTTCTTTCACACCTGAAAAGTAGATAAAGGAAAGATCTGGAACACTTTTCAGCTGCTAGTCTTGTCACTCAAAGAAGGTTCTGTTTCACAATAAGTTCTCAGCACTGACGAAAATGTCTAAGTTCATCTACTTTGCCTATTATACTTCACGTTTTGAAACACGTGCATTTCAGTCCACCTTCCAAACACTCTTCTCACCTCTGATGTGTTGGTGGACTGTGTTTAGGTACTCAACATGGCAGTGTTCTCACTCCACTGCAAATATACAGTAGTCCTCCCTCACTTATTTCCAGTAATGCCAGTGAGCCAGTCAGCAATGATAAATTGAGGAAAATGATCTATGAATGGAGAGCAGGAACACTCCCTGAGAACTTCAACAAACATTAAACACAGGTCAAAAGGACAAGAAGTGTCACAGCGGGAATTTCTCCCAGTGTTAAATGCATTGTAACTCTCCATCTGCATTGCTCAACAAATATTCTGAGGATAGCTTCAAAACATAAAGTTAAAAATCACACAACACCAGGTTATAGTCCAACAGGTTTAATTGGAAGCACACTTGCTTTCGGAGCGATGTTCCTTCATTAGGTGATTGTGGAGGGCTCGATCGTAACACAGAATCTATTCAAAAATTTGCAGTGTGATGTAATTACACCATCGGGCTGAAGACACTATTTGAGTGAGGCAGTCTGGAAGAGTGATCTGCAGCCAACAATACAGTAAAACAGGCATCAAAAAGAGGTCTGAAATCAATATTGCAGGGATGCAGGTTGCCATCTCGTCATAAATGGAGTAAAGGAAGCTTGGAAACGTTGACAACCATTAGCACCGCAGTGAAATAAATTGCAAAATGTAGCCTGCAGTGAGCATCTTCAGAAAGCAAACGAGTAAGATTTGACTGCAGTGAGCATTGCAGAGAAGCAGTCTGGCAGAATCAGAGTGAAATAGTCTGAGAAGTTGGGCCCGCAGACAGATTCACAGTGAAGTAAACTTGGAAGAGTTGCTTGTGGGGACCCTCTCTGTCATGGCTGACCATGGGTTGCATCCTCGTTGTTCTTGCTTTCTGCTTCAGTGGAGTAATGTTGCTTGTGACTGAAATGACAGTCCTGGTCGCAGAGGCCACATCTGTACGTAGTCGTTCATCTGCTAAAACGGCTGTACTCATGTATCTTTACTGCAATACTCCTCAGCGTCTTTTCCCCTGTTTTGAGGTGTTGGTTCAGGCTGCTTCTCTATCTAGTGCAGTCAGCTGCAAGTCTCCACCAGCACTTCATTCCAATTTCAAGCGTCTTCATGTACGTCATAGTGACGTCCCTGAAACCGTGTTTGGGACGCCCAGTCGGTCTCATCCCAGTAGCAATCTCTCCATCAAGGATATCCGTTAGGACGAGGCCTTCCTCCATGTTTTGGACTTGGCACCGCCAGCATAGTCTCCTCTACCTAAGCAGGGTGTAAATGCTGGGAAGGCCAACGCGAGATAGGACTGCAGCGTTGCACACTCTGTCTTGCCAGTATATGACCAGGATTGTATCAGATACACCTTGAATTAAAGGTGTTCAGTATTCCCTCCTGTTTGCCATATGTAGTCCAGGTTTCACTGCCACACGGCAGCATGCTTATGTTTTCACGATGGCAGAGCCAAGGTACATATATTGATAGACGACATTCAGCTTGAAGTCATCGATGGTAATGATTACCAGTTCCACTGTGTCCTGTCCCGGGGCGCTCATCTTCTTCAAACTGATAGTCAGCCCAACATCCTTGCATGGGTCGGAGAGGCAGTCTATCAATAACTGGAGTATCTGCTGGATGTATGTTGCAACTGCAGCATCATCAGCAAACAGCATGTACTTGATGATTGCCACACGTATTTTTGCCTTGGCTCTGAGCAGGTTAGGTTGAAGAACCTGCTTTCTGATCTAATGCCTCTCCGTTGATATGCAAAAGACATGTTTTAGGAGCACTGCCAAAAAAAAAGTCCTAAAGTATGTGGGAGTGAGGACACAGCCTTGTTTGATGCCGTCATGGAAGTCGAAAGGCTCAGAAGTGCTGCCGTTGAACTGCATTGTCACTTTCATGATGCTATCATGCTCAGCAGTTTCGTGGGAGAGGCTGATCTCCAGGAGGTCCTTTCTTGAAAAAATCATTTCTGCTGACCAGGTGGAATGCCTTGTTAATATCGATGAAGGCGGTGTAAATGGACGTTTTCTCTTCCATTCTTCCGTATTTGGGGAATGAAGAAGTTCATGTCTTCTATTGACCATTTAACTCGGACTTCTCACTGTGCCTCTGGGTCGTCAACATTGCGCCTGTTTCTGCAGGCGAGTCAAGATGACCCGAGCAAAGGCTTAGCCGAAAGTGTTTCAGAGAGAAATGCCTCTGTCGTTGTTGAAGTCGCTTCCCTCGACCTCGCTCTTGTAGATTAGATTACTTACAGTGTGGAAACAGGCCCTTCGGCCCAACAAGTCCACACCGACCCGCCGAAGCGCAACCCACCCATACCCCTACATATACCCCTTACCTAACACTATGGGCAATTTAGCATGGCCAATTCACCTGACCCGCACATCTTTGTGACTGTGGGAGGAAACCGGAGCACCCGGAGGAAACCCACGCAGACACGGGGAGAACGTGCAAACTCCACACAGAGAGTCGCCTGAGGCGGGAAATGAACTTCTTGCCAGAACTGACAGAGGATTTCATGCAATGGGAGCAGTGAGCTGGTCTTGCAGCACTTGATCAGACCAGGAGGAGTCGCGTCGCTACTCGGGGCCTGATGGTAGGCCAAAATGTCAAAGGCCTTGCTGAGCTCTTCTGCTGATGGCTCTGCATCTAGCTTGTCCATGGCTGGCAAGCATGTCACGATATCAAATGCTGAAGCAGATACGGTATTACATCTGGCATAGAGATCAGAGCAGTGCTCATCACACCACTTCATCTCTTGGCTTTTGTCTGTGATTACTTCCTCATTAGGGGATTTGAGGCGCTCTGTCTAGCTCTGACCTCGTTCTCCTGACTTCTTGATGCCTTTGCACATTAGCCTCATGTTTCCCATTACAGTGGCCTCCTGAAGTTCCTCACTAAACTGTGTCCTATACATGTACCTGGAAGTCCACTGAACCTTGTTCCTGGCTGCCCTGTGAATCTGCACTTTGTTCAAGCGAGCTGACCACTTGTACTCAGCTAGTGTGACAGGCTTGGCTTCAAAGATTGCAGTACCTCAGTTACCTTGTCTTGAAACCAGTCGAGTGACTTGCAGGTATTCTTCGCAAAGATAGCCAGGGTTTTGAGGTGCATGATATTCTGCAAGGTTTTCCACTCCTCTGTGGTGGAGTATCCATGATGTGAGGCACTCAGTTCTCTCTCGAAAGTCTCTGAAAACTGTTGCATAAAGTCTGGCTGGGAAGAATGGTTTGCAGAACACATTACTGGAAAATAGGCCAGGCAGAGTGGTATGCTGGAAGCATCACATTGAAAATAGTTAGGGAAGTGTGGTCTCCATTCAACATCGCCAGAAACAGTTTAGGATGAATGGCCTAAAGTGATCATCAGAATTCACCCTGCAGAACAGAAGCATTGAACAAATTCCGCAGTGGCAAATGTTGACACATTCTTGAGTAAGACAGATAGAAGCACACTTCGATTTGGCGGTCTATTGGGGCTGAAGGTGGTCGAGCCATGGGCATGTTTTTGCGTTTTGAAGATGTTGACGAAACGGACTGGTCAAAGCTTAGTACTGCTGAGAATGCCAGAGGAATTTACAGCGAGGGGATGCATTTTAAGGTGCGTTGGACTCACAGATTAATGGACATTGGTTTGAATGTATGAACAGGGTGGGGTTTTGGAAAGGCCCGAATGCGTCACAGAATCAGGAACTGAGAGACGAATTTGAGAGATTTCCAGAGAAGTAGACGATTGTAGCAAGTCAGGGTTGATACAATGTTGAGAGAGTAGTAGTGATTGGTGCAGGTTAGAAAAATAGGGAGGCGCGTGGGAGAAATTGGAAATAAATATTGGTGTTTGAGATGATAATAAATATTATAAGGCAGTAATTGGAGATTAACTGGAGGAGTTACAGAGTGTTACTTTCATGTACAGGTGTAAGCAGCCAATGAACACTGTTTGGAAGAAGTTGCAGAAATATGGCGAACTTACCGGGTGGAGGAGCAATAGTGGTAAGGATGACGAAGGAAGAAGGGAAGATTGATGTGTTTGCTGGTGGGATGGAGGCTATGAAACACATTGGAAGCGTGCTGAGGTTTGCATAGTGTAACTGAGACTGTGACTGCTGCAGGAACTCGTCGCATTAAAGGAGATCAAAATGTCTGTTGCTGTTGGAGCTTTAATAAATTGTGGATGTTTTCAAACTGGAGATGAGCAAAGACAGCACATTGTTATGGAGAACATGAGAGACAATGCCGTTTTAAAGAAAGGTAACATAGCAGGTTTAAAGTGCATTTCTGCGAATGGAAGGGTTGGGACTTGCAAGACTCCAGCATGTTACAGAGGTAAGGAGAAACAAAGTGGCTGGAGGAGGCAATCAACGTAAAGCCGGTGATAGAAGATTAGCAATTGCCACGTTTGCATAGGAAGAGGCCATGCAAAGATTGATATACAAGGACAAGCTTATGCAGTTAATAAGGGGACTGTGTGTAGGCAGGAAGCAGACGGGAAGGATTTATGATTGGCAGGTCGTGGCAGTTGGAAACAGACAGCATTGAATTCCCTAATGTCCAGTTACTACAGTGTGGAATCTGAGTTCCAGCAGTGACGTAATCGAGTCTGGGGAAGAAATGCAATCGATTAAGCTTTCAGCAAAGAGACTGATATCAGGAACTCATCAAAATGGAAAAGTCACGTCTGACTGAAAACCGTCGTTTCACTTGTGGCTCGGAAAGGAACTGTCTGCAAAGGATATGTTCAGAAAGCATTTACACATATGAAGATGGAGCAAGTAACCAGTCCGGAGTTTAGCTCTGAGTGACTGTCAACGCTTACCATGAATGGGGAAATGCATCATCCCCCCATCTATGTGATGGACTATTATTTCACTTCCCAGCTCATCTGCTCGCTGTGCTGAAATTGTAACACGATACTTTCCCACGCGAAAAGCCTAGAGGTTCACTCAGGTGGAGGGTGACAGTAGTGACACGATCATAAATGGATGGAATGCAAATTTAAAAACTTGTTTCTCATTATGAATTTTATGAGAATATATTGTGTAATTACACATGAAGATTTGCCGTATGCACAACATTTTCTTTTGTCAACCTGTGATTGCTTTGTTTGAGCGGATGTGAGGAGCTGAGATCTAGTGGAGGAGAAACTGTCGATCACCTTCATTTGCTGTCCTGTGGGAGGCACTTCGATTGCCTTCCTGCCGTTTTTATATCTGGTCAACCGAACGTTAGCTGCATTGATGACGTTTTTTAGGCATGTCTGACATGTTTTGCAAATTTCAGATCTTTGATAATCTCAGCTCAGCACGGGGACGAGTTCAAGTTTTCAGTTTAACAACAACTGGAATCGATGCGGTTTAGGAAACTGATATTGATGTAGATAATCAGCCCTGATCTGTTTGAGTTGTCTGGTGCACTCAGAACGATAAACGGCCTCCTTCTGCTCCTAATTCTTGTCCAGTTAATTCCTCCAAGGACTCTGAGTCCTCCTCTTTAATGTTGCTGTGAAATACTTTAAAGTGATTGTTTTCTTCTTTCCATTCACTTCAGGACATTCCCGAGTCATGTCGTCTCCTTGGCCCTTTTATATTTGGCATCTGAGAAAATCTCTCAGTATTCCTCAGATTGTCCAAACTTCTGTCCCCAATTGACAAAATTGCTCATATGACTTCCAGATATTTTCTTCTCATAATTTTCCCACAAAAAGTACTTCTCACGCAGTGGCTTTGATTGTGCTGGTGGAATACTTCAAGCAAAAATTGCTTTCAATGGCTTCTTGAGCTTCTCTCTGAACTTGGGCAGAGATGCCAAATAGACAATGGCGTTAGTACAGCAATTCAAATTTCGAAGCATGTATGCAACTCTTTCAAATATATATTCCCCATCACTACCTAAAGGATCGTCAATATCAAAATAAAACAAAATGTACAACAGCCACAAAAATATGAAGCTTCCAGAAATGATGAAAAGTAAAATTATACACTGCCTTCTACTCTCCATCTCTGGGTCACTGAAATTTCCTCCCTTACTCTGACCCTTCAGCCATTTCCGGACTCGACTGGCCACTAAAATGTATTTGACTGTCAGAGCGTTGAGGAACAGAATTAAAAAGAAAGGGATTATTGGTGTTAGAATCTTTTCAAAGTTGCTAAATCCTCTCCACAAAGGGTCAACATAGTATGCACGTGAATTCTTACAGTACCATTTTACATTGCCAATGATCTTTTCAGGTTCAAATCGGAAGTAGACAGGAATATCTTTTAGGAAAAACAGACAGCTTATTGTTGTGAGAACCACTGTTGCAGTTTTTTGAGTGCAGTATTTAGTTTTCAGTTTCTCATAACAAATGGTGACATGTCGATCAAAAGTGAAAGCGATGGTGAACCAGACAGAACAGTCTATGAGTAGACGGCGCAGAACAGCGTGAACAGAGCACACAGGGGTAATGTCCATGAATGATCTTGGAAAAAAATCATGTTTAATTCGTTTGAGTATGATCTCAATGATAACGACCAATAGATCCACCACCGCCATGGCTAGCAGATAAAGCCGGCTGCATGATGAGAGTCCACACTTACCCCGAAGTAGGATTCCAACCGTCACTAAATTGACTGTATGACGGGGAAAAGGAAATAAAAAATAATCAATACAGACGAACATTCTCCATCATGGAAACTAAGTGTTAAGGGATCGATTTCATTGACACAAACACGTCAAAGTAATTAGTTAGAAGATCAATAATTTGAATTGATGCAGGACAGAAACTCACCTCCAGTTTTATATATATGGGACTTGGGCATGAAGCAGGCTTTTTGTAAGAAAAAAGTGGGCCAGTAAGATTTTGAATGAGGAACAAATGCATAGGCAGATCATGTACTTTCTGATTCTTTCAGACCACTTTCAGTTCAAGCAATGCCAAAGACTGAACTTGCAACATTTATGATAAAATGAGAACTGTTCCTGAAACCCTAGATTCTCTTTTAGGTAGAATTTACAATTCTACTTTCAGCAACAGCAAGCAGTAGCAATTACATAGTATAAGCAATTTAAAGGCAGATGCCATTTGCTCCGAGTTTGTCGAAGTATTGGTGTTGTGGGGAATGAGTGTTATCGAAAAAACTGTTAAGAAATGATGAACATTCTGCCTGAGGAAGCCAGAAGTGGCAGGATGTGTTCATATGTACATATGTGCGCAAGAAGACGTGGACTGGACGGAGGGCTGTGTGGAACTTTACTTTTGTCAGATATAGTTGGCCCAAATGCCAAGTTTCAGTGCTTTACATACTGAAACATTAGAATCATGTCATAACAATCAGTGACAATTTCATTCTAATCGAATAATTTTTCTGATATGACAATAGTTTTCGGCCTGGGCTTTGATGTCTTAGCTCCAGGAAATGCTGAATATAACTTTGCTGATAGTCATCAGAATTTCTTTCGCCACATTGGCATAAATCGATCATAGAGGATACTCCATTAAACATTCAGTGAAACAGACCAGTTGTTTTAATCTGCCCAGGTACCTAACTTCAGAACAGATCGCGACTCACCAATCTTGACCACAATGTACAGTCACTGGGGTCATGTGGACCATTCCACTTCATGACCAAAACTGCTGTGATATGACCTGCTGGCAGTACTGTTGGAGTCAGAGAGTCAATGGGTCACAGACTCATACAGCTTGGAAACAGGATATTTAGTCCAAGTATTCCATTGCGACCATAATCCTAAACTCAACTCGTACCACCTTCCCACGGCTGGCCAATATTCCGTCAAACATTTCTAAATCACGCACGTAATTGAATGTATTTAAAACGTTATAACGTTATAACTACTTCTTCTCGAAGTTCATTCCACACACGAATTGCTCTCTGTGCAAAAACAAAAGTCCTTCGTACTTTTTTTTGGAAACTTTTCTCATCTCACGTTATAATTATGGTCCAATGTCCTGATAACCGTCACCTTAAGGAAAATACACCTGCCATTCGCATTGCTTATGCTCCCTCATGATTTTATAAATCATTGTCAGTTTATCCCTGCCGTGAACATAGGACTAACTTCTCCTTCCAACACAAGCAATTCATTCCTGGCAACATTCTGGCCAATCTTTACAGAATCCTCTACATCTTAATTACGTCTTTTCCACAGCAGAATGATAATAACTGAACACAGTACTTCAAGAGATACCAAAGTAACGTCCTATGTAAAGTAAAGGTACAGTCCTAGCTCCTTTCATCAAGGTCTATGCGCTGAATATAAGCGGTCCGCACGCCTTTTTAGCCAACCTTTCTGCATGTGACGCAAATTTCAAAGAATTATGTTCCTGAAGCCCTAGGTTTCGATATTCTACAGCACTAACCAAACTTTTACTTTTAATTGGAGATGTCCTCCTTTTCTTTTAAATGAGAGGTCCGTTCTGAAAGTGACACCTGTCTTGGTCGTCCTGTAATTTTGCTTTTGAGTTATTTGTCATCAAGCTCAGCCACTCGGTCTTTTCCAAAGATACTGGCCATGTACTTGTAAAAATATCAAAGAAAAGATCATTCTACGAGAGAGAGAGAGACAGAGAGAGAAAGAGACAGAGAGAGCGGGAAAGTGCGAGATAGAACATGAGCTGGCCCATGCTTCAGGAGAACTTTGTGAAATGAGCGTAATTCGAACATCAGCTGAAAGAGTCAACACTTTTGCATGAGCAACAATCTTCAGAATATTCCAGCCTCACTGGAGGATAATTTATATATCCTTCCCCAAGTTTCTTACTCATTTAGCATGACTGCAATAGATTTCTACATTGGGAAATTACCGCAAACAGCAGAATCTGCTTTCCCCAGGAATTTACCCTGAAACTCTGAAGCAAACTGGTGAACATTTGAGCTGTGTTCCATTACCATGCGCCTGAAAAAACTTCATCACATGTCTCTAACATATCCACGGAATTCTGATTCTGTATTTCTTGGAAGCAACTGGAAGACCTCCCTGCCACCACCAGCTCGCACCAGCTAACGATTCAGTCTACCCTTAAACAGCAGGTCTGCTGGTAAGGACCGCTTCTGCCTGCTGACCTAGTTCTGTCTATAATAACTTGTTTCTCTCAATCCCTTATGTTCGGACAGCCATTGCCTGAGCTATAATATGGTCAGTGGAATTGCGCGTTGTTGTTTTCTTTCAGTTCATGAATTTTCTTGAAAATGGTTCTTTTTAAAGTTTCTGTTTGGAATGAATTTCTGAACCTTAACAATTGAAGGGTAATATTCCAATTTCGTTCTATTCAATCACTGTACAAATGATTATTGTCCTTCACATAAGATTCATCAGAGACTGTGCTCTCCTAATGGAAAGGTCCAACATTAATTGCAATGACATAATGTAGAGAGATTGAAATAGTGACAGCAGCAAAATGAAACTGCAGAGTTATATCTGGGATATTTGAACTAATATCCTGTTACAGGTAACATTCGTGCTCACTGGACAACCAAAAAAACAGGTCAGGCAGAGAGTTGATCAGCCTCAGTAACGGTTTTCACTCACTAGGAAATCCAATGACGCCAAGCACTAGGTAGAATATTTTTCTCACTGTTCGAGTCGCAGCATGCATTTTCGATGCGCAGTCATGTGTCCCTTGCTTCTGTAGGCAATCTCCCTCAGTGTGATTCTGTTACGACCGATTTGCAGGCCCTTAATTTTAAACTCATCTGTATCCCCATGGGGATATTTGTGTTGCATAATATTCTGAATTGATTTGTTATGTTTTTTACTTCTTGAAAAGTCTGAACAAATAGATGACGACAGCTGAAATAGTCCTGTGACACTGAAAATGTTTCGCGTGTGGAATGAATTGGAAAAAAACACAGACTCCCTCATGAATGAATGACACCCATCACGTGAAGTAACTAAACAGAATTAGAAGTTGTATCAATGTGCAATGCAAATGGTCCTGTAAATATTCGCCTTTCCAGCTTGAGACCTCGTAATGATAACCTTCCCTCAATGATCAATGACTGAATTTCAAGGTCCAAACTCAGGCCTGTTTGATTGGGGACAGGCATATCACCACCCTCTTAAATTCAAACGATGCAGTTGAGTATTTCACAAAATAAAAATGAGCAAAACAGAATTCGGCAATTTCCATGACCTTCTTTAGATTTGTGACATAACAGAAAAGTAAGTCTCAAAACTCTTCATCTGTCCATCGTTACCTCACTCACTTGTCTTTGAGTTTCTTGATCATATCTACCCTGCTGAAGTTACGTTCGTTGTGGTCTCTCTAGCTTTACTTCATACTTACAAAACGTTCAGTGAGAACGGTAGCTTTCCATTCTATGGGCATTCACTTATTGCGAATTTCTTCAAACCTCCGCCTTCCATCGACTGTCCCATCTACATAAATGACCTGTGCTTAAAATAAAACTTGGAAACGTAACTGTCTCAATCATTTGTTGTGAATATTTGGCAGCCTTGGAAAAACGTGATTTGTAATCTCACTGAATCTCTGGCAGGTTCTAATTTCCTCTCGTGCTCTGATGCAACTTTCCATCACCCTTCCAATACACGTATGATTATAACTTTAGAAACGTGAGACATTGTGCAGGACGTTTCTACCTCTACTACTTATGTTTTACAATTCTGTATTTACACTTGCCTGAATTCCCTATCTCCATTAGCAACGTAGTGTGGGTTAACATTAAGTGGAAACTAAAATGGTTTGGACAAATATGTACACTCGCTCTGAGAGCAATTCAGACGCTGAGATTATTGTAAACCTTCTGACTCCTCAAAGACAAGACAATATTTGCTTGAGAGCATCAATCCCTAAAAGTTCCACTCCTATTCACCCATCGTTCTTACATCATTGTTCCTTTCATGCTGCTTGGTCAAAATCCTGGAACTTGCTCACTGCCAGTGCCACCGCGTTCCCTGCACCACACAGATTGAATCTGTTACCACCAGCGTATAAGGGCAACTGATAACCGGCAATATGTGCTGTCACATCAGCGACTCCCATATCACACGAGTGAATAAAATATCCCCACCATCTTGTTAGTTGCATAACAATATCTAACATCCACAAAATACATCCTCCATCTTGAGAACACTTCAAACATCAAAAATTGTGTGACAGAGCTGGGGCATTTGTGGATGGGAGAAAGGCTGGGGAATAATCTGTCTGTGGAAGTGATTAAGGCCAGTTCGATATCGAGCTAGTTAGGATATGTTGACATTAAATCAGATTATTACATCTGCATTTTGTAACACTGTGGAGAAAATGAGGACTGCAGATGCTGGAATTGATGGTCGAGGAGTAGCCGCTGGACGAGCACAGCAGGTGAGGCAGCATCAGAGGAGCAGACGAATTGGCATTTCGGGCATAAACCCCCGAAACAGGAATACTGCGTACTGTTCACAGGAGAGTAGGTTGCACGGAGATGTTTAGTGAATGCTTCTGATTGCGTCTCCTGTTTCGACCTGTTAGCATATGATCATCTTGTTTGCGTGGGGCACATTGCAAAGCCATATGTTGATCTGAGGTTAGGGTTCATTGTGAATGTCGTTTCTTGGAACAGTGATATATTTGGAGGTTGATATAGGACAGAAGGGTATTCGTGTTGTTGGGATAGAGATAAGGGACAGGGGTACTTTCTGTGCTTAATATTGAGAGGTGATTTGTGGTTTCGGAGATATAGATTGTGATGAGCTTTAAACAATTAATCTTCGGATTAGTCTTAACATTCAATGAAGGATTCAGTATCAATGGAACTGCAATTGAGTGACTTTCAGTCCTGTTTAAATGTATCAGCAAGGATAGCCTGGATTCTGGATTAGGTGTATGGATTGTATCGTTAAGGGTACAGTGAATATTAAATTTGGATTAGAATTTTGTCAATGTTAGAATAACAATTGGTTTTAATGTTAGGATCAAGATGATTTTCCGGCAATCTTATGTCGAGGGTAATCCTGGAGCTTGCGGTACTTAAGGCACACATGCATCGGTCAGCTGGAACAGTTTGGTATTAGCAAGAAAAACAGCGGTTAGTATCACGGTGAGGTTGAGATCCACATGGAGCTAAGTGAATGGGACTTGGGCCGTTCATCCACATTTTATCTCAGGAGACAATTTCGGAGTTTAAATTCGTGACACCGAAGAACCAAAGACGTTATCTGGTTCTGATGACTGGCTTGGAGGATAACTTACAGGTGCAGTTATGTGCACCTATTACACTTATCCCTATCGATGGCCGCAGTCATGTGTTTGCAAGTTGCTTTCGATGTCATTTTGATTAGTTCTACAGGGAATCATGTAGATGTTGTGCATTGCTGCAGCTGAGAAATGCCAGTGGAGAAGGTCATGTCTGTGGATGTGATGCTGGTTAAGTGGGATTCTTTCTTCTGGATGATGTAAAGTTTTTTAAGTGTTGTTGGAGCTATATCCATCCAGCTGTGTTGGGAGTTTTCGATCAAACTTTTCAAGTGTGCCTTGTATATGGTGGACCGGATTTCACTGGTGAGGAGCTCAATCGAGCAGAACCTTGGTGAGTTGACACCTGGAACACTCTATGCAGTTCTGGTCATTGCAGTATAGGGATGATGCGATTATACCACGTGGGTTGCAGTGGATATGCATCAGCAAGTTAGCTGGGATGGTGAATTTCAGTAATGAAAAGAGAAAACATAAGGGTGGAATTTATGCTTAGAGCAGAGCAATTCCTGGGGTAGGAACGCAGTAGGGATCCAAAAATTCATCTTGAACATGGACTAGATGAATGGAAAGCAGCTCTTGTCTAAACTCGAAGCGTCAATAAGAAGGAGACATATCTTTCAACTGAAAGCCATGAGATTTCGAGCGACGAATATATTTTCGTGCAGAATATGGCGTGGTTCTAGAAGTTGCTGGAAGGCTAGTTGAGGCGGGAAAACTCATAAGCTTGAAAATGCCCTGAGGCAAAATTATGGAGGAATAACTAAGATAGAGGCGACAAAGTTGTTCTACTGGCGGGCAAAACTGCATGTCGGGACCAAAACCTCAGAATAAAACGGTCTCGTGTTAGCACCGATTTGATATGAAACTTTTTTGCAAAAACAGTAGTAAATCTGTGGAATTCCCTGCTGACTGATTCAGTTGAGGATACTTCCTCGAATGCTTTGATGGCAAAGATAGATTTTTGAACCGGAAAGGAAGTACGGGTTATTTTGAGAGAGTGGGTAAGTGAATTTGAGACCACACACAAAAAGAAACAGGCATGATCTTACTGAATGTTGGAGCAGACTCGATGGCGCAGATGGCCTACTGTACTGGAACTATTTTTTAATGTTCTTCTGTTTTTATGTTGTTAGGTGCACTTGATGTGTCATAATATTGGGAGGACCGACTCAATGTAGGGAAAGACCATTCTGTAATGTTTCAGTCAATGCTTTCTGCGGCGTATACGTTGAGTGCACACATTCTGGCATATTACCACTTTTTTTCCTTTAGATTGAAACTAGATAAAGCGGGATGGGCATTGTGTCACCGGTACGAAATCTAGAAATATTTCTCTAAAAATCGCAATGGTTATGGAGTGATGTCTCAGTTGAGATTCACGATATACCTATCCCTTCCATTCTGGCTCTGCGTTTGTTTGATTGGATAAACCATTCAATCTGTGTGCAGGAACAGAACGTTCAGCCTCTCGTGTTTGCCCCATAATTCACTAAGATCACGGCTGACCTGACTGCAGTCACAAAGCTGCATTCCCGTCCACTCTGGCTACGATAAACTCTCTTGTAATGCGGGATTCTCATTCTGCTGAATTCCAACGAGTCCAACTCCTCACTCTTTTCTCTGACAGTAGTCGTGAACCATCTCTCAGCTGTATATATGTCCTTAAATAGTATTGTTCATAATATTGCAGGTATTCAAAATAACATTGGATGATCATTTGGGCTGGAATAGTGTCCAAACATGTTGGTAGCAGGCAGGGATTTGCAGGTCAGAGTGGTTTCACAGGCCTGTGCAACATCGAGAGCCGAAGGACATGTACTGCGCTGTCATGTTCCATGCTCGATGACAAATGTTCTCAGCAATGATGCTCATTTCATGAGCCAGCGCAGTATATTTGGGCTGGCGACATTTCAGTGATTCTGTATGATCTGATTTGTACCTTGTCCTGTAATACAAACCCATCAAAGATCCCCAGTAGCAATTTCAATAATTCCTAACGACATCTTAAAAAATAAACAACATTGGCATTGTGAATAATTAATTGCAGTCTCTGATTTTGTATCTCAAACGAAAGACTTAACAATTTATTAAGTCATCAAAGCCCCTAGCAGACGAACAATTCAACAACGTCAGTTGATGATGATCTATGCTTTACAACAGAAAGATTGTTTTCAGCACCCGTTCACAGAAAAGACACAGAATCAAACAAAGACAATTATGTACAAAATGAAGAAAATAACAAAGCAGAACAGATTATTTACTAGCATGGAAACCGACTATTCAGTCCAACCACTTCATGACGTCCAAGTTGGCAAGCTAAAGCAGTTGCACGAGATTGCATTTCTATTCAAATCTTTCTTGCTCATGTACTCACAGAAAGGTATTTAACATGTTGTAACTGTACTGCTATCCATTTTTTTACCGGACAAGCACCACTCTCTGGGTGAAAACGTTGCCCCTCGTGCGTCTTTCATATCTTTCTCATCTTACCTTGAAAGACTGCCACCTAGATTTGAACTCTCCCATCCAAGTTACCAGATGCTTGTTTTTCAACCTTTGACATTCCAATGAAACCATGTCCAGCAAATTCAGACACTTTGTTGTCTCAGATTCTTCACTGGGTACCTGCTGGAGAAAATGGATCTGTACATTTGGGATTTGTCCTATGTAAACAGGAGGGGAACCAATGTCCTGATCAGGAGATTTTCTACAGCACTTCAGGAGTGTTTAAACTAGATTGGCAGGGGAATGTAAACCAGCGCTTCAGATCAGAAGAGAGATTTAGTTGAAGAACTGGTCGAAATAGAATGAAACAGTCTGTCAGGAGGGATATACTGTTGTTCGGGCAAAGGGACGACATAAAGTGTGCCTGCTTCAGTGCAAGTGATAAACTTAGAGCATGTACCAGTGCATGGAACGATTAAATTCTGGTCATAACAGAGCTATGGATTGCACAGGTACAGGAATGGCTGCTGGATGTTTTGGCGTTTAGATTTTTTAAAATAGAACGACAAGAGGGTAACCGGGCAGTACTTAAGTCTTTTGAAAACAACCGCTGGTGGCCTCATGAAGCACGGAACGAAGTGGGCTGCCATCATGGAATGGTGCAAGGACAGCTTCTGATCTGGTGTCTGATACGGGTGTTAAAATGCATTAAACTGTTTCTTTTAGATATCTAAGATGGCGCCCTGGAAGATAGCATTTCAACCTTTCTCTGTAATCATCTACTCCCGTACTTGACTATGCGTTTAATTGAAGTATAATACATTCAATATGACCGAGGGCTGTTTTATAATGGTTTGGATGATGTTAATGGATTTTTTGGGTAACTGGACGACATCTGGATGGTATTCTCCAAGTTGGCATTGCCATTCAGTTTTTGTGCATTGTAATGTTGCGAATTTCCTTGATGCCGACAATCTAGACACTTGTGCATCAACTTTCATCTACCGGCGAGAGATTGATCCATTAACTATGCAGAAGTGTCACAAATTTTGCCTCAGCGAGCAACGTTTGAATTGGAACAGTGTGTTCCAAAAGCACTGTATTAAACGTTCATTCACTTTGAATCTGAACAGTAATGAAAGTGCTTGTCTAATGCTTATACCTGGAGACTGAAATGTAGCACAGTAGGTTGATGGGCACAACACCTGAGACAATGATATCTGTGAGAAATGCAAAGAGATTTTACAAAGTGCTTTTCTGCAGCATATGGTGCATCGATTCAAAAACGATTAGATTCGTTATGCACATGCTGAAATTCACTTGCCTCATGAGAATGAAAAGGCGATTCTGTGCCTTCTTCACCGCCCTGTCAACATGGATGAACCCAGACAAGTTGCTGTTGATCTCCTCTTACAACAACTTGACACTTTCAATACGTTTCCACAACAGCACCATTGGTGCAGTTGGGCTGTGCCCTCCACTCATCTTGTCGTAGTCAATGACTAACTCCTTTGTTTTGCTGACGGTGATGGAAAGATTGCCGTCTTGACTCTGACCTGCGAAGCACGTTATCTCCTTCCTGTACTCCGTTTCGTCAGTTTTTGAGATCTGATGTACTCCGCCGGTTTGCAAGCTAGTACATTGTGTTGATGCGGAATTTGGCTGCAAATGTCTAGAGGGATAATTGTTAGAGCTTGCTGCCTCACGGGCACACGTGTTGAGGATTACATGGGGAAACCATTATCTCCTCCACCCACTGTCTGTGGCCTGTGGATCAGGAACTTGAAAATCTATCAGTAGATTTGGGAGCAAAGATCTAGATCCTGGAGTTTCGGGATCAGCTTGTTTTGAATTGTATTATTAAAGGTAGAGCTCTAGTCAATAAGTATAAGTTGATATCACTATCTTCGTTGGGAGAAAGTGAGGACTGCAAATGATGTAGGTCAGATTCAAGACTGTCGTACCAGGACAGCATGTCAGGCAGCATCCTAGGAGCAGGGGAGTTGACATTTTCGGCATAAGCCCATGCTGAAGACGGGTATTTGCCCAAAATATCGATTGCCCTGTTCCAGCAGTAACTTTCTTGTCCACATTTACTAACTTGAGTGTTGCTCGAGCAAGATTGCGTCAGCAATGGATAGGTAGGCGAATTACAATGTATCAAGGCAATCAAAAGACCAAACTATTTGAACATTTCATAATTATGGATGTCGCGGCTACTGTGTGGTTGTCAGTGTGGTGCACTTTATGACATTTCTTTAGCACCCGTGCTATTGTAGTCCTCCGAAAGTAGCTGGAACCAGCAGGCCGTATTAAAGATAGGGTAATGATGTCTGTGAATACTCAAAGCCTCTGTAGTATTTGAGTACAAGGCTGGAAACCTCTTCTGGCCCTGTCAGTTTCCAAGGGTTCACTCTGAAGAAGGCAGATCGAATGTCTGTGACAATGCCTTAATATAGAGCTGGATCCGATGCTGCCAGGACACGTGGCATCAGTTCACTGCCCTTATATTCAAAGCGAGCACTGAATGCACAGATCTCATCGTGTAGGAACACCCTGTTGCCCGTGATACCTTTTTTGGTTTCGCGTTTTAGATTGTTATGCTTCCCTGATCTGCTGCACCGTTTGGTACTCCCTCTTCGCGTTCCTGATGGCCTTTCTGCATTCCGTGAAACGTCAGTGACCCGACATAAACAACTCAGCTGCTGGCTTTCCTACAGACTGCATTCTTCAGTTCAATCATAGTTTCCAGTTGAGGGACGTCTTGATTAACTTCACTGGCACGCAGCCATCTGTATACCTGCTGACAAAGTCTGTAACAATAGTGGCAAACGAGTTTAGTTTTTCTGCTGGTTTCTTCAACATGGACCAGTCCACTGATTCTTAAAAGTTCCATTGAAGCCGTTCTGTTTTCTCAGATAATCTTTGCATTATTTTCTGTGCTGGGACTTCACGCTACAATTTCTGCTTGGAAGCATGGATTAGGACAGTGTTATGGCCTGATGTTTATAAATACGCATGCAGAATGGAAAGTTAGCCATCTTTAATGGTTATAGCCATCTTTGATGGTAAAGGATGTTTGGACTACTGTTGAGACAGGCCATTTTTATTTGTTGGTGTGGTAACACATTCTTGAGATTGACCTGATTGAACTCATCAACTATGATCAACGGGGCTTCCGGTTATTCCATCTCAAGACTGTTTGCAACGTTTTATACTTAGTCAAGTGCATTCTTCACTTATACATAAGGCGTAGTTGTTGTGGTTCTGTTCGCCGAGCTGGAAGTTTTTGCTGCAAACGTTTCGTTCCCTGGCTAGGGAACATCATCAGTGCTATTGGAGCCTCCCGTGAAGCGCTGCTTTGATGTTTCTTCCGGTATTTATAGTGGTTTGTTCTTGCCGCTTCCAGGTGTCAGTTTCAGCTGTAGTAGTTTGTATGTGGGGTCCAGGTCGATGTGTCTGTTGATGGATGTTCTTGCCGCTTCCGGGTGTCAGTTTCAGCTGTAGTGGTTTGTATATGGGGTCCAGGTCCATGTGTCTGTTAATGGAGTTTGTGGATGAATGCCATGCCACTAGGAATTCCCTGGCTGTTCTCTGTCTGGCTTGTCCTATGATGGTAGTGTTTTCCCAGTCAAATTCATGTTCCAGGTTGTCTGAGTGTATGGCTACTAGGGATAGCTGGTCGTGTCGTTTTGTGGCTAGCTGATGTTCATGGATGCGGATTGTTGCTGTCTTCCTGTTTGTCCTATATAGTGTTTTGTGCAGTCCTTGCATGGTATTTTGTAAACTACGTTAGTTTGGCTCGTGCTGGCTATTGGGTCCTTTGTTCTAGTGAGTTGTTGTCTGAGTGTGGAAGTTGGCTTGTGTGCTGTTATGAGTCCTAAGGGTGGCAGTAGTCTGGCTGTCAGTTCTGAGACGCTCCTGACGTATGGTAGTGTGGCTAGTCCTTTTGGTTGTGGCATGTCCTCGTTCCATGGTCTATCTCTTAGGCATCTGGTGATAAAGTTGCGTGGGTATCCGTTTTTGGCGAATACCTTGTATAGGTGTTCCTCTTCCTCTTTTCGCAGTTCTGGTGTACTGCAGTGTGTTGTGGCTCTTTTGAATAGTGTCCTGATGCAGTTTCGTTTGTGTGTGTTGGGGTGGTTACTTTCATAGTTTAGGACTTGGTCTGTGTGTGTTGGTTTCCTGTGTACCCTTGTGGTGAATTCTCCGTTGGGTGTTCTCTCTACTAACACGTCTAGGAATGGGAGTTGGCTATCTTTTTCCTCTTCTCTCGTGATAGTTCTAGACGTGATAGTTCTAACACCTCAGCCAGACTACTGCCACCCTTAGGACTCATAACAGCACACAAGCCAACTTCCACACTCAGACAACAACTCACTAGAACAAAGGACCCAATAGCCAGCACGAGCCAAACTAACGTAGTTTACAAAATACCATGCAAGGACTGCACAAAACACTATATAGGACAAACAGGAAGACAGCTAACAATCCGCATCCATGAACATCAGCTAGCCACAAAACGACACGACCAGCTATCCCTAGTAGCCATACACTCAGACAACCAGGAACATGAATTTGACTGGGAAAATACTACCATCATAGGACAAGCCAGACAGAGAACAGCCAGGGAATTCCTAGAGGCATGGCATTCATCCACAAACTCCATTAACAGACACATGGACCTGGACCCCACATACAAACTACTACAGCTGAAACTGACACCCGGAAGCGGCAAGAACAAACCGGAAGAAACATCAAAGCAGCGCTTCACAGGAGGCTCCAATAGCATTGATGATGTACCCTAGCCAGGGAAAGAAACGTTTGCAGCAAAAATTTCCAGCTCGGCGAACAGAACCACAACAACGGACACCCGAGCTACAAATCTTCAACCAGACTATAAGGTGTAGTATAGATTGATTTTGGGATACCAGTGGTGAGCACACATGGTAGGAAGTAGGAATAGCATTCTACTGGAAGATATTTAGGTTCAGGGAGTAGTGACTCACCAGGATCGCTACAGCTGAGCACAAGGTGGTGTTAATTTGAAGGAATATTCTGTAGCCCCTTGACTTGCCTGAGGTCACTGAGTAGTCAGTTTCTCGAACTGACAATTTCTCAGATTGTGAGGCACTATCAAGTGTAACCGCGGTGTGCCATGACTCTGTGCAACAGAACATTCAAAAACCTCGGAATTCCCTTTTGAAAGCAAATCTATCCTTAAGGTCATCCATCTTAATACCATAGCTTGGATGTTTCCATATATATGCTTGGGAGAGGCCAGGTTTAGAAATCCTGTCGTTTCAAAGTCAACTGACGTCCAGCGTGGCTCAAAATCCTTCTGTGTGGGTGGGCGGTCTCATTCGATCCCGCATGGTGGTGAGTGAATCAGCTGGTCCGAGAAGTGAGCAAGTGCACCCAATGGACCCGGGGCAGAGCTCCACTCGGCGGCTGTTTCATCCCCGGTGTCAGTGAGAGAAATCTGCTCCTTCAGAATGTGAGTGAGTGAATCTGGTGGTTTCGTGGGCAACAGACACTGCCCTGAGTTTTATGAGAATTTGATCTGGTTGGGAATCCACTATGCCTTGTCACTGTAGAGTATGCTCTCATTCCCAACCTGGTCTGATTGCAACCAGAAAAAAATCTTAAGGTACTGGAAAAGCTCTGCAGCACCTGTGAAGGGAAATAAAAGGTAGTATTGCGGGTCCAATGACCCATCCTCAGGGCACTTTCAAGTCTGTGAAGTTCTGTCGATTTTGATTTCATATTTCCACAGGGAGATCCATCCTATGATTTCAACATCGGTATTCACTTCTTGTCGAACAGACGGTTTTCAAACCTACAAATACATATGACATTTGTAAAAATGCTGTAGACCGCTCCCAACGAGTCATCATTTTCTTGTACCATCTTGGATAAGCCTGGATTATTGATTGAATACATCAAATCGTTGAGACCTGAGTTTTGTTCTAGTTTGAAAATTTGTTAAACTTTCTCCAAATGCCTAGCGATGATGCGAGTGGTGTGGGCGGAATTAGTGCTCTTAAATTTGGCCTTGTAATCCGATACCCAAGCTAATGTTCCCCTGCCTTTACTTTCACGACAGCAGGCAGCAGAAATTGGAATAAATTAATTAACCAATTATAATAGCTCAGTGTTAAGCATTCAAACACTGTGGATTTCTGAAAGAAAAAATGCAATTCCCTTATATCCTCTGTGGATGTAAATATGTCGTCGTTCCTTGTTTTATTTAAACGTGACTCCAAAACCATAGCCATGTGGTTGCATGTTAACTGCGCTCAGAGGAATTTGGGTGAACAATAAAAGTCAGCAAAGGCACTGTCACCAACTTTCCATGAACGATTGTTGTTACTATCAGTTTATTGATTGAAGGCAGTGACATCACTCAAATCATAAGTCAGTCGAAATGGAAGTGGATGCGCATTGGACTTCACAGAATGAAATCTCTCAATCTGTTCATCAGAATGCTTCCACAGCTTGTTTCAGCAGAGGCAGGCAAATCGCCATTAAGTACAAGTGGTTCTGATCATCGTCAAAATTGCCAGCGAAGAACTAGTTAAGGAAGAACAGGCAGTCATTCAGTACAACCAACCCCCACCCAACACCACAAAAAACTGCAGATGCTGGAAACATTGGCAGAAAAGCAGAAGGCTGGAAGTATGCAGCAAGCCAGGCAGCATCAGCAGGGGTTAAAGTCAATGTATGGGCGGAAATGCTCCTTCAAGGCTGGGACTAGTTGTATGGGAACTGCAGATGAAGAGAGTGAGGGGCAGTGTGGAGAGGTGATGATACGTAAACACAGGAAGACGGTAGGACCTGGGTGATTGATGGGAGGAATTAATTTAATTGGTGGCACAGGGAGGGTCGATAGGAAGAATGGAAGAGAAGGGACGAGTCTGAGAAGGGAGTGGGGTCATTGGAAGGGAAGTTATTTCAAATTGGAATAACCCTCTGGGTTATTGTTGAGCATTATGGGCATTGTGTTGTCCAAATAGATGATGACGTGCTGTTCCTCGAATTTTCAGATTGATTCTTTGTGGTCAAGGAGGAGGGTAAGGATTGTCATGTTGGAAATGAGTGGGAAGTGGAATTAAAACGGACAGTGACTGGGAAGTTAGGTCGGCCCTGGGCACGCTGGCTGAGATACTTGGCGAAACATTCTCTTAATTTATGTTTGGCCTTCCTGGCGTAGAGAAGACCACATTGGGAGCACCGGATAGAGTAAATTAGGTTGGAGGAGACGGAGAGGATCCTCTGTCTCACCTGGAAGGACTGTTTGGGGCTTTGCATGTCGGGGAGGGATGCAGTGTGCCGGCAGGTTTTGCATCTTCTCCAGTTGCAGATGAAGCAACCTTCACCTGATTCCCTCTCCAGCCTCTGCCTCCTCCTTTCCTTTCCTGTCATCGACCCTTAATTTGAGAAAAGAAGCATATTCAGTCATCCCATCAACCAACGAAGTCGCACTCTCTACTTAAGTTCACCTGTCCCCACCTCACCACTCTGCCCAGGCAACCCCTTTCTCTGCAGTCATAGAGCCACACAACATGGAATCAGGCCAACCGTTGCATGCTGACCATGTCCCTAGACTAATCTAGTTCCTCCTGCCTTCACTTGACCCATGTCCCTCCAAACCTATCATATTCATGAACTGAACAAAATGCTCTTTAAACCTTTTTAGTTTACCTGCATCCACGACCGTTCTTTGACAGTATATTCTACACACGAACCACTCTCTGACCAAACAGTTGCCTGTCATGTTTACTTTAATTTCTTTTCCTCTCACTTTAAGAATGAACCACCTAATTTTGAACCAACCCGACACGAAGGCAAAGTCCCTTCTCATATATATTTTGCATGCCACACATAATTATATAAAGCTCAATAAATTCAGCTCTCAACCAACTACTTGCTTGCTTTTCTGGTCTATTTGGAACAGAAAACCTCTTTACTTAATAAAACCGAGCATCGTTACGTTATCAGTTGCAAAATTTCAAAACCATAAAAGGAGTATTTTACTTTGTGAGTTAGACATTCACTTTGAAAGCGATAGTTCATTTTTTAAAAAAAACTGGACGAAAAGGAATGAGTAATGATTAATGTCAGGTAAAGCATGGAAACAACATTTTAAAACGACGGATCATACATTATGGAGAATGGCTGCTTGACCAGTATTCCTGCATTGAAATTTAGTAAGCATTAATTGCAACCACCCTCTTGAAATTTGTTTGGATTCAATTAATATCTCCTTTCTTTGTTATTCAACCACTTCCTGGAATCATATCATTCCAAAGATACCTTTCAGTGCTTCAGGTATTAAGCGTCATAAAACCCAATGATACCTGCACTTTCCCAAAGTGCCCGCATTGGACCAATGCTGTGGAACTTCAACTATTCATCCAAGAACTGTTTAAAGATTCTAAGCTTTCCCGCCTCAACTATCCTTCAAGGCAATGCATTCCAAAGCCACACCCGCCTCACAGTGGAAACAAATGTCTTAATTCCACATTAATCCACCTAGTTTGCAACTTAAACACACATCATCCGTACCTTCCCTGCAAATAAGTGTCTCAGCACTAGTGGTTACATAACAGTGGGAGCTAAAATCTGATCGAATCCGAAGATTTACGACTCTGGATTGTGTACTGAAGACATTTCCCTCAGTGTGACTGAAGATTACTTAATATGAACAGTGCAGAGGGAGAATTAATCAATTTTAAAATGGCAATGCACCTATCTTGCGAGAACAAAAAGAGGATACTGCCAATGGAAATTTAGTTTGCACTTAACTCAGTGTTGTTCTTGCCCAAGGAGTACGTGATGGAGTCAGTGCAGAGAAAGCGCTTGGTGTGGAAACACAAAATAATTCACTCGACTCCCAGGAATTAATTTCCAAAATCAAAGTGTTCATTGAAGAAACCCTCTGAAAATACAAAGAGCTTCTTCGGCTAAGAAAGGAAAATGCACATTGTTATACGTTGGAGAAAGTGAGCACTGCAGATGCTGGAGACCAGAGTGGAAAAATGTGTGCTGAAGAAACACAGCAGGCCAGACAGCATCCGAGGAGCAGGAGAATCGACATTTCGGGCATAAGCCCTTTTCCAGCCATTCCTGGAGAAGGGCTTATGCCCAAAACGTCGATTATCCTGCTACTCGGATGCTGCCTGGCCTCCTGTCTTTTTCCAGCACCACATTGTTATACGTTGGCTTCATTCCATGTTTAACATTTACAAATCAGTCATATTATTAATTAATTACGTACATCTCCAGTCAGTCGAATGATATGACTGAACGTCGGAGATGGGCAGGCTTGTCGTCAGTCCCCAGTCCTTCATAGTTGCGTGACGTTTCCCAGACTTTCTGACCTTTATTCCTGCAGATTTTCGAAATGGACACCGTAATCAAGTTCATTCTTGCCTCGACATTTTCCAGATGCAGTAGGTTAACAGCCAAATAATTGGATACTTGTCTATCATTTAGGGTGAATTTAAATTGCTTATTCACCTCGTTGCAGTAAATACAAAATGAAACTCATTTTTACTAAATGTTATAATATCTGCTCCAACACATGTTTGTACTCACACCTAACTTTAGAAATCATGAACAACAAACTATGCAGTAAATACAAAATGAAACTCATTTTTACTAAATGTTATAATATCTGCTCCAACACATGTTTGTACTCACACCTAACTTTAGAAATCATGAACAACAAACTATGAGTGTTTTCTTTCTTGTTGTATTTACACCCCTGCCTTTATTCCTGGCTCTCTTATATTGTTTATTCAAACTAAAGTACAATGTTTGCCAGGTTCTTTACCCACGACTCATATCTCCACGTTATGATGAGTGAGCTGCTCTTGCTGACTGAGGCTGGTTTGCTCGCATAAGTTTATCTGAATCATTTCCCTCAATTTTTTTGTGCATAACTGAATAAACAATAGCTTCAGAAACTTACATCGACGACTATCTAAAGGATAGTAAGTGGAAACTACTATTAGTTTGGGGCTTTGCATGTCGGGGAGGGGTGCACTAGTTAAATGTCATTTGGGTATTTATGTCTTATGCATAAACAAATGCAGCAGCATATTCTATCCCAGTTAGGTTCCCGTTGATCAACAAAGCTAAAATTATTGTTCTTGTGAAGACAACATTAATCAAATATTTTACCAAGTACTGGAACTACTGTTTGTCATGTTCTTTTATATTAACCATGGCATCCATTCGCCATTTTGTGCTGCTCAGTCATTGGCACCCGGAACAACCTTTGCTCTATATCTAACACAGTGTTGTAACTGTTCTCAAATTGTTTGACGGCACAGTGTAAAGAGAGGTTTTAAGGAAGTAGAGGGCATGCAAACCAATTCGGTACGGGCGGGTGGATTATTTTATGAGGCATTAAAAAGAGAAATTTATTTGCTTTATTTCTGTATTAAATCCTGTGCGATACCTGCATGTTTGATGGTGAGAGTACAGTGGGATTTTATTGTCGAACGAACACTGTGCTATATCTGTCCTGGGAGGGTTTGTTCATGATCATGTTGGGGGTGGTCTAATCAATAGTGAAAAACGTGATGAAAATATCACTGGGATTTCCAAACGTTTTCAGACCATTGTTAAAGATTTAGACGTCGATCCAAGCCCTAATCTCCAGAAGCGGCAAGACATATTGCTCTCTATGAAAAAGAACAGTTTCCATTATTCTTTCAAAATTTGTAATCGCCTCAAATCTTTTCTGAGACCTCAAAGTCTTGAAGCTTAGCTTGGTCCCCAGACTTGGCCAAGGCAGACTGAATGCTTTTTCTTGGCATGGTGCTATTGTAAAGACTAAAATTCGAGTATTTTTCTAAAAAAAACTTCTCTATTCTTTATTTTCATGGTTTAAAAAAAATGATTCAAAATGGCACAACAGAATAAGAATTCCATACCTTCGTACCCTGTGCGTCAGAGAGCTCAAAAGTGGCAACACTACAAACTGTTCACTTCAAGCATTCGAATACACGTGACAATTAAGGTTAACTCAATTCAATTATAAATTCCAGGAATTTAACACTGAGTTTGTATCATTTCGATCTCTAGTCATTGCATCCCAAAAGTCCATTTATCATTCTGGTGAGTCTTCACTACAATCAAATGGATTGAATTCCTAATTCCAGTCTCTTTCTTGCATTTTACAATTACAAAGTAAATGTCATTCCTGGGTGAAAGTCAAATGGTTAAAGTGAACAAACATAAACTGCATGCCTTACTCCTTCAGGAACATGCAGATTTAAACCCGTCTCACAATGTGTACATTATCACCTTTTAACCTCCTGCATGTGAAACCCAGTGAGATTTGTCGTGGTGCTTTTTGAGGGTGAGACTGAGGAGAACGGTTTGGACTAATTGGTCTAATTGTCCAATGGCACAGGGCAGGAAAGACATTAATTTGGAAATGAAATTCTGTCAGCACGGGGTTAGTGGACAAAATGTGTCACGAGCGGTTTTCGATCATGCATTCATTCCTGTGCTATAGAAATGTTAGTTTTGTTTGCAAGGAGTAGCAGTTGGGAAGAGACGTTTGAAGTTATATCCAGGGTTTGTTTGATTAAGACGTGAATTACAGAATCAATTCAGAGTCATAGTGGAATAGAATCATACAGAACCAATACAGACCATTCACTCCACCTGTCCATGCCGATCATAATCTAAAACTACACGAATCCCATCGACCTGCGCCTGAGTCAGATCTCTTCAAATATTTTCTATTTGCATAGATCCCTAAGTATGTTTTAAACGTATCACAGTAAACTTATTCACCACTACCTGTGGAATTTAATTCCACACACGAACCACTTTCTGTGTTAATAGACTTGAATTTTATGTTTCTTTTTAAATCTTTCATCGCTCACCTTAAAAATAAGCTTTCAAATTCTTGAACTGTCCCACCCGAGGGAACATACAACTAAAATTCACCTTATCTCTCCCCTCATTATTATGTACACCTGTATAACGTCAGCTCACGACCTCCAATCCTGCGTCTCTTTCGAATGCAAATGTTTCATTCCCAGCAACATTCTCGTATCCCTTCCAAATAGGTCGACCAGAAGAGGCCTTGCCAACATCTTCTTCGTTTTCTACGTAACATATCAATTCCTATATTCAAAGATCTCAACAATTAAGGGAATCAAGATAAACAGTTTCTGCACAGAAGTGTCTAAATGTGATACAACATTTAAAGAATTATGGAACTGAACCACTAGGCCATTCTCTTCTACAACATAGCCCAAGGGTCTGCCTTTAATTGTATACGTCTTGTCAATGTTTATTTTTTCCAAAATGCAAGATCATGCATTTATCCAAATTAAGCTTTATTTGCAGTTTTTGGACCACCTGACTCAATTGTTCAAGATCATTTTCTATTCTTAGATATCCTTGTTTTCAGCCCACTACACCACCAATCCTTGTATCATTCATAAACTTACTAACCATGATTTCCATAATCTCTTCTGAATAATTTTTATTATTCACGAAAGTGGACCCAGCACCAATGCCTGTGGATCACCGCTGATCACAGTTCTCAATCTAATAAACAAACCTTAGCCATGATTCTCTCTCTCCTGTTCTTAAGCAAATATTGTATCAAATCAGCAAGATCACACGGAATCCCATGTCGTCTAACTTTAGTGATTAGTGTATCTTCTCAATTTTGTTAAAGGCTTTACGAAATTCGAAGTAAACAACATTTATCACTCTGCACTTATCAATTTTCTTTGTCGATTGCTGAACAAACTTAATCAAGTCTGTGAGACATGATTTCCCTCACACAACACTATGTTGGATACACAATGGTTCTTTACGTCTAAAAATGCACGTAATTGCTATCTTTCAGAATCGCTTCCTGAACTTACCCAATACTGAAGTCAGACTCACAGGTGGATAGTTCCCAATCTTCTGCTTACAAACGCTCTGAAAGAAATGCACATTTACCATTGTCTCGCATCTGATACCTCTGCTTCAGTTGTATGCGACATGAATATGTTGCAAATGTGATCCTGCAATTGCCTCTCTAACTTCAGACAAGATTCTAGGGCACAAAAGATCGATTCCTGGACATATTTCCATCTTAATATTTTCTAAGACATCCAGCAATTCCTCTTTCGTAATGCACACTTTTCTCAAAGCCTCAATACTTATTCCCTTTATTCCTCCAGACGCCATTTCTTTCTCCATTGCAATAACTGATGTAACATATTAAGTTAATGCCTCACTTATCTGTTTTGGTTCAACATAAAGATGGAGTGTTTCATCTGTGGAGGGCCCGATTGTCTCTCCGTTGGTTAGACTTATCTTAACGTCTTTCGGGAATCTCTTTGGATTACTCTTAACATTATTTGCCGAGGCTACCTCATATTCTGTCCTTGCCTTCCTTTTGAGAATGCCCATATATTGTTTATAATCTTTTAGAACTTCAGTTGAATCCAATTGTTTATATTCAATGTATGGTTTATTTTGTGTTCTTGTGACCGCTGAATTTGAACTTTCTAAACATGAAGAATACCTTCCTTACACCTGCTCTGTACAGGTCTGTTGCAGTTGCATTATTTTCAACGAGATCTCTTCGCGTTCTTCAGAATTCCAGTAAATTCACTAAATGATGTAGTCTGAAGTCATCCTCGACATCTTTTGCATCAGCCGTGTGACAGTCTGCTGCACTCTCTCTGTGGCAAGTCCTTCATTTCTTAGACACGGAGAGCAAAGCAACAAACTCTCTAGGTTCCAAAGAGCAGAAGCATAACTTACTCAACCTATCCTCATAACCTCTCCACACCCACTATCCACCAAGTCAATCCTCACTGCACTGCATCGAAAGCCAGAACACCTTTATCTTTAAATATCAGAAGCATAAAACCTTTCATCGCGTTGCAGCTGTATCTGAGTAATGATGGGGGAGTAGTGTGCCTTTATGAGGGAAGACTCAGAAATATTGGTGAATATCTTGATCCTGTAAAATGTCTCAAGAGATGAGACAATCGTTGTAAAAACAGCATTTAGAGTGGACAGATCCAATAGTGAGCAGTATGATTAAGGGATGGTTATAAGGCAATAAAAGAAAATAGGAACAGGAAAAGTTCTTTTGGTCCATCGAGCCAGCTTGCTGTTCCAAAACATCGTGGCTATTTTGACATTCCACAAATCCACTTTCCTGCATTTCTTCTGAAACACTGGATTCCTCTTTTGCATCAAGAATCGATCTCAGCTTTAAATATACAAAGGTCTGTGTTGGAAGAATTACAAAGAATTTAGACTATGTGAGATAAGAACTTCCTCCTCTTCCGAGTCTTAAATTGGTGGGTGCTGTCCTTTCCTGGGAGTGTTTGATGCAGACAGTGTTCAAAGTGTTTTTCTCTACATCTCTCATCATGCTGTCTCTGTCCTGGGAGTGTTTGATGGAGAACTTTCTCAAGGACTTCTTCTCTGTATCTAACCAGGTGTTGTATTAACCCTGAGGTTTACTAAGGAAAGTGCAGAATACTGTTTATACTCTCTCAAACTTCGTGGTCTCCCTGTTCTGGGAGAGTTTGATGAGGACAGTGTCCAGACAGTTTCACTCTCTATGTAGACACATTCCATCCCAGTAACTGGAATGATGAATGAGGGACAGTACAGGGAGAGCTTTCCCCTGCCTTTCACCTTCTCCTATCTCTGTACTGGGTTTGTTAGGTGGGAACAGCATAGCTGCAGTCCAACTCTGTATCTAAATCAATGTTGTTCCATTCTTGGGTATAAGGACGTTGAACAAAGGGCTTTAATGTGCATCTGACTCACGCTGTCCCTGTCTGGGCCGTTTTTATGGGGGACTTCTAGTGATGTATTACACTGTATCCAACACCATGTTGTTCCAATCATATATTATTTGTTGAGGGCAGTGTCAGGAAGCTATAATCTGTATCTAATGCAATGTCGAATCTGTCCTGCGAGAGTTTGACGAGGACAATGCTGAAAGAAGCTTCACTCAATATCACACCATGCGCTATCCCTGTCAAAGGAGCATTTGACGGGGAAACTCAGAGGGAGGTTTACAACAAAGATCAACACATTACTGAAATAACCTCTTCGGCCCTCTAAGCCTGCGTCGACACATTTTGCCCTTCAATACTAAAACTGTCTTCACTGACAGGATCTGTATCTCTGTATTCCCTATCTACACATGTTTTCACTGGAGTGCTTCTACAATGCTTTGTATTTCCATCCACCACCTTCTGTGTCAGCACCATCCAGGAACTGATCACCCTTTGTGTGAAGACTTGTTTCACACGTCTCTTTTCAACGTCCCCTATCCGCTACAGCTCGATCCTATGTCCCCAATAATTGCATCCACCATGCTGGGAAAAATGCCACATACGTTGCACAGTATCCATGCCATTCACAATGTGGCCTCTCAAACTCTTGCATTCCAGTAAAAGAAAGTCTATCGAAACTTTCTTCACAGCTAAAATCCTCCATAGAAGGCAACATCCTGGTAAACCCTCACTGCACCCACTACAAAGCATCAATATTCTTCTGGTCGTGTGATGAACTGAATTGCACACAATATTCCAAGTGTGCCTAATTGAATTGATAATAATTTGCAGCATATACTGAACTCCCCTTCCAATGAAGGTCAGCAGGCCATTGGCCGTTTCTTTTCCTGCCTTGCGTAACCACACTGCCACCCTCAGTGGTCTGTGGAGCTGCACACCCACATCCTCTTCAGACGATGTTTTCACTTTAACAACGTTACGTTGTCCTTGCGATTTTTGTAACTGCGGTCGTAAAGACAAAGGTGTGAATGGACGAGACAGAGACAAGTTTCACAATGGCAGCGGAATGACCCGCTCTCCCAGCTTAAGTCCTTTCTGGCTTGGTTTAACGGCAGAAGTGAGAAACTGCTGTAGTTCAGAAAGATCACAGGCTTCACCAGAATACACTTGACCGACTTACCTCCCGGAAACCTCTTTGGAAGTGATCCCGTCCTCCAGAAAGAGGTTTTATTTGAATTTAACTTTTTACCAAGTGGCGTGTGTATGTGATGCTGTTAAATTGGAACAGCTCCTGAACTAAGTTGCTCGATTGGGTCAGTTATTTTTCCAATAGCTAAGGAACTATAAGTTCTTTTTTCATGTTTCAACTGGAGAATTTGAATAAACTGCATTTTTCTGAAAGCTGAATGGTTTTATGAGTTACATCAAACCCTTCTTTTCCACTTCACATCTATGACTAACTTAAGAAAAAGTTACAGTCTAGGCTAACTTCTTAAAATATTTAAAAGGCATCTGGCTTGTCCTGGAATGGTCTGCATATAAGTAAGCCAGAAGGTTCTGATATCCAGTTTTTAAATTTTTTTATCACTACTTGCTCTTCCAGAATGCAACATCTCACATTCATCCGGATTAAATACTATCTGGCATATTTCTGCCCGTGCCCACCAATTATCCATATTCTTTTGTAGCTTTTTTTTAGATTAGATCACATTACTTAGTGTGGAAACAGGCCCTTCGGCCCAACAAGTCCACACCGCCCCGCCGAAGCACAACTCACCCATACCCCTACATTTACCCCTTACCTAACACTACGGGCAATTTGGCATGGCCAATTTACCTGACCTGCACATCCTTGGACTGTGGGAGGAAACCGGAGCACCCGGAGGAAACCCACGCTGACATGGGGAGAACGTGCAAACTCCACACAGTCATTCGCTGAGGCGGGAATTGGACCCGGGTCTCTGGCGCTGTGAGGCAGCAGTGATAACCACTGTGCCACCGTGACAATCCTCCTCAGTAATAATGACTCCACCAATCATTTATCGTTCCAAACTTGCTTATCAGACCAGATACATTTTCCTTGAAATCATTTATGTTGATCACGACTGCAGAGGTCCCAGCAATGATCACTGAGGATCATCATTAGACTCAGCCGTCCGTTCTGAAAAACATCATTCCATCTGTCTAAAATGATTGAACTGGTTCTGATTCCATGTTGCTTGATACCGTTTTACTTCACTTTTCTGACTGGACTGCCATGAGCAATGTTGTCAAACGTTTGCCGAAGTCCATGTAAGCTTTGTCACTTCCTCAGTAAAACTTGATTAATTTAATGAGTCGCGGTCTCCCTCGCACAGAACCATGCTGCCTATTGTGAGTAATGCCATTTGTTTCTCACCGTGTGTCGAACTTGTCCTGAAAAATGCTTTTCGAAAATTTTCGCTATAACCAACGTTACACTCACAGGTTTGTAATTTCCAGGATAATCCCAACTACCCTTCTTAAACAACGGAACAGTATTGGCTATTCTCCAGTCCTCTGAAACATTTCCTGTGCACAAAACGATACCAAGGTAGATTTTAGGGATACAGCAATTACTTCACTTGTCTCACTGAATAGTCTCGGGTAGGGTCCCGGGGACTTCACTACCTTAATACTTTTTACCTTAATAACAGCATCACACAACACAATTTCATTTTTTTCTGCAACTTGGCGAAAAACTGGACATTTCCTTGCCTGAGGTTACCTTGCAAAAAATCCTTCATTTTGGTGAATACCCACACAAAGTGTTCATTTTGGACGATGCGTCTTTATTCTGACTCCACACACTGCTTTTTCCAACAGTGTGCCAACCTTTTCTCTGGCTATCATTTTGCACTTTTTTATATATCCTAAAAGACTTGGTATTCTCCTTAAACATGCTTGCTAAAGATTTTTCATGACCCCATTTAGCCCTTCTGATACATTGTTTATTTCCTTCTTTCCTTATGTACTTCAAGGGCTTTGTTATTCTTTGTCCTTCTATACCTTATGTGTGCTCCTTTTATCTTTCTGACAAAAGTTATAACATCCCTGTCGATCTAAGATCCACGTCCCCAGCCATATTCTTCAATCTCACAGGAACATTCTGCTCCTCAACTCGTAACTACAGCCGTTTCAAATGCACCCACATGCCCGATGTCAGTTTACCCTCAAACAGATATCTTCTATCAATAATTCTCCAGCTCCTGCCAAATACTAATGTGATTCGTCCTCATCCAATTTAACACTTTGATTTGGAGATTGCTGTTGTCCCCGTCTATGAGGATTTTAAAACTCATGGCATTATGTTGTCTATTAGTAAAAAGTGAGGTCTGCAGATTCTGGAGACCAGAGCTGAAAATGTGTTGCTGGTTAAAGCGCAGCAGGTCAGGCAGCATCCAAGGAACTGGAAATTCGACGTTTCTGGCGAAAGCCCTTCATCAGGAATGAGGAAAGTGTGTCCAGCAGGTTAAGATAAAAGGTAGGGAGCAGTGACTTGGGGGAGGGGGGACGGAGATGTGATAGGTGGAAGGAGGTCAAGGTGAGGGTGATAGGCCGGAGTGGGGTGGGGGGAGAGGTCAGGAAGAAAATTGCAGGTGAGGAGGGTGGTGCTGAGTTCGAGGGAATCGACTGAGACAAGGTGGGGGGAGGGGAAATGAGGAAACCGGAGAAATCTGAGTTCATCCCTTGTGGTTGGTGGGTTCCCAGGCGGAAGATGAGGCGCTCTTCCTCCAACCGTCATGTTGTTATGTTCTGGCGATGAAGGAGTCCAAGGACCTGCATGCCCTTGGTGGAGTGGGTGGGAGTGTTAAAGTGTTGAGCCAAGGGGTGGTTGTGTTGGTTGGTCCGGGTGTCCCAGAGGTGTTCCCTGAAGCGTTCCACAAGTGGGCGGCCTGTCTCCCCAATATAGAGGAGGCCACATCGGGTGCAGCGGATGCAATAGATGATGTGTGTGGAGGTGCAGGTGAATTTGTGGCGGATATGGAAGGATCCCTTGGGGCCTTGGAGACAGGTAAGGGAGGAGGTGCAGGCGCAAGTTTTGCATTTCCTACGGTTGCAGGGGAAGCTGCCAGGAGTGGAGTGGAGGTTGGGTGGTGGGGGGTGTGGACCTGACGAGGGAGTCACGAAGGGAGTGGTCTTTTCCAAACGCTGATAGGGGAGGGGAGTGAAATATATCCCTGGTTGTGGGGTCCGTTTGGAGGTGGCGGAAATGACGGCGGATGATACGCTGTATATGGAGGTTGGTGGGTGGTAGGTGAGAACCAGTGGGGTTCTGTCCTGCTGGCGGTTGGGGGGGCGGGGCTCAAGGGCGGAGGAGCGGGAAGTGGAGGAGATGCGGTGGAGGGCATCGTCGATCACGTCTGGGGGGAATCTGTGGTCTTTGAAGAAGGAGGCCTTCTGGGCTGTACGGTATTGGAACTGGGACTCCTGGGAGCAGATGCGGCGGAGACGCAATTGGGAATATGGGATGGCGTTTTTACAGGGGGCAGGGTGGGAGGAGGTGTAGTCCAGGTAGCTGTGGGAGTCAGTCGGTTTATAGTAGATGTCTGTGTTGATTAGGTCGCCCGAGATAGAAATGGAAAGGTCTAGGAAGGGGAGGGAGGAGTCTGAGACAGTCCAGGTGAATTTGAGGTCGGGATGGAAGGTGTTGGTAAACCTATCACATCTCCATCACCCTTCCCCCAAGTCCCTCCTCCCTACCTTTTAGGGAACCCTCCAACCACAAGGGATGAACTCAGATTTCTCCAGTTTCCTCATTTCCCCTCCCCACACCTTGTCTCAGTCGATTCCCTCGAACTCAGCACCGCCCTCCTAACCTGCAATTTTCTTCCTGACCTGTCCGCCCCCACCCCACTCCGGCCTATCACCCTCACCTTGACCTCCTTCCACCTATCACATCTCCATCGTCCCTCCCCCAAGTCCCTCCTGCCTACCTTTTATCTTCCCCCCCAGACGTGATCGACGATGCCCTCCACTGCATTTTCAGCATTATGTTGTCTACTCCCGAAATACCGCAGTCTTGAATTTTCATTCATGTCATTTACCTCATTTCTCAAATCTAGGCCCAGTGAATCCCTTCTCAGTTTGGACTCTTTACATGATATGTTAAAAATCTCTCGTAAATGTTCTATAAAATTTCAGTCCCATCCAAACTCGTAGAAGGTAACGAGCTCCAGTCAATCTCTTTGAACTTAAAATCAACCATTGCGAATTCGTTTGAAAAAAAAATGACTCCGTAGTTTGGCGGCACGATGGCTCAGTGGTTAGCAATGCTGTCTCACAGCACCAGAGTCCAAGGTTTGATTCCAGCCTCGGACAACTGTCTATGTGGAGTTTGCACATTCTCCCTGCATCTTTGTGGGTTTCTCTGTGCTCTGCTTTCCTCCCACAGTCCAAAAATGTGCAGGTCAGCTGAATTGATCATGCTAAATTGCCTGTAGTGTTAGGCATATTAGTCAGGGCTAAATGTCAGGGAATGTGTCAGCGTAGGTTGCTCTTGAGAGGGTCAGTGTGCACGTGCTGAGCCCAAGGGCCTATTTCCACACTGTAGGCAGTCTAATCTATTTTCTTTGAGTGTCTACATGCTTAAAGAGTGACTTAAAGTAAGCATCTCAGGGAAGGTGTCTGGAAATTTTCCCTGCCCTGAGGATCACAATTAAGCAATTGGGCAAGAAACACATAACACCCGTAAGAGCGTGAATTAGTCCTGGAATAATGGGCTACAGTTAGCATCATACAACAGCGAAATGGGATCAATATCTGGCTATGAGTTTTGCAGTCAATCCTGCGAGTGCGATTTGCTTCAAGAATGCTTGTTGGTAATTCAGCCAGCACAAATAGCATGGAGCCAGCACTGCCGTGCAACAGTGTGTGAGATGTGGCCTGCAGTTATCGTCACAGGTAAATGGTAGCCAACAGTGAGCAACATAATGAATCAGACTAGGAAAAGTGGCCTGCAGTGTACGACAACTTAAATTAGTCTGCAAACGGTGGCCTGGATTCAACATGGTATTGCGGGAGATTGGCCTTTCAATCGCGTCATAGTGATGCACTTTGAGAAGAAACGCTGCCAGAGGGTGTCACAATGAAGTAGTTTGCAAAGAGTGACCTGCAGTGAGCAACTCGTGGAAAGTCAGTGAAAAGTGCCTTGAAGTTAGTATCACAGTGGAGCAGGCCGTGAAAGTTTCCTGGCAGTGAGCATCGCAGAGACAGTCTAAGAAGAGGGTGCCTGAGTTCGACATGGCAGTGACGCAGTCTTGGATGAGTGAGCTGAAGGTAGCAAATTAGTGATGCCGACTGCGAAATGTGGCGTGCAGGGACGAATGCATTTAAATACTGTGTTAAGAATGGTCTTCAGTCAAGATTGCATTCAAAATGATTGTTCAGAACGGCCTGTACAGAACATCACCGTCAATAAGACTGGGACAGTTGGCTCTGTGATCAAATTTCAGTTAAAGAAAATTGAAAGAACAGCTTGCAACGACTATTACTGTGCAAAATTTTGCAAGACGTGGCTGACAGTCAAAGCAGTGGTAAGGGAAATTGGACTTCAGGCAGAATGATGCACTCTGGGCGATGTGGTCTGCAGTGAGCATTCCAGGAGAAAGAACTTGGAAGAGCGATTACAACATGCAGTGCAGGAAAGGAAGACTGGGAAAATTAGCCTGAGAACACCATTTGATGATGCAGTCTGGGAAGAGTGGTCTGCAGTCTTGGTAAAGTGGACTACAGTTAGCACCGCAGTGAAATAACGTGCAAAGTGTCGCCTGCAGTGAACATCTTCAGAAATCAGGTGAGTGCGATTTGACTGCAGTGAAGCAGTCTGGAAGAAGTGACCGATTCAGATCGAAGTGGCAGAATCAGAATGAAGTAGTCCGAGAATTTGGGCCAACAATCAGAATCACAGTGAAGTAAACGAGGAAGAATGGCTTGTGGGGACGCTTTCGGTAATGGCTGACCATGGGTTGTATCCTAGTTGATCTAGGTTCCTGCTTCCCTGAAGCAACGTTGCTTGTGACAGAAGAGAATAATGCTGGAGTGACAGACCCGGTCGCAGAGGTCACATCTGATCATGGTCGCTGATCTGTTAGAATGGCTACACTCATTTCTTCTTGCCAGCGTCTCTGCTGTAGTGCTCATCAGCTTTTTCTCCCACGTTTTGAGGTATTGGCTCATGGTGCTTCTCGATCTCGTGCATTCAGCTGCACAACTCTCCCAGGATTCCATTCTGATTTCAAGCGCCTTCATGTCCCTCATACAGACGTCTTTGAAGCCCTACTTGGGTCGTCAAGTGTTTCTATTCCCGGATGCAAGGTCTCCATCGAGGATATCTCTTGCGATGCGACCATACTCCAATGCGTGGAAGTGGCCACGGCAGTGTCGTCTCCACTGCCTTAGCAGTTTGTGGACACTGCGAAGGCAAGAGTGAATTAGGACCATGGCGTTGCGTACTCTGCCTTGCCAGGACGTGTCCAGGATGAGGCGGATATTCCTCAAATTGAAGGTTATTCAGTCTTCTCTCCTGTCTGTCATCTGTAGTCCCATTTTCACTGCCTTACAGCACTGTGCTAATGTTTTCATGGTGGTTGAGCCAAGGTACATAAACTTATGAGCAACGTTGTGTTCAAATCATCGATGGTGATGACTGGTCGGAAGTCGCACTGTGCCTCTGGATCTTCAACATTTTGCGACTTTCTCTAGGGGAGTCAATATGACCCGAGCTTTGCCGTAAGTGTTGAAGAGAGAGTTGCCTGTGTAAATATTGAAGTCGCTTCCCTCGACCTTGCTGTTGTAGTGGGCACTATTATTGGCATCCCTCATGACAACTCCTTGCCAGCATTGGCAGAGGACTTCACGCAATGGGAGCTCTAAACTGCCTTTCAGCACTTGATCAGACCAGGAGGAATCCCGTCGCTACTCCGGGTCTTACCGGAGGCCAAGCTGTCCATGGCCTTGCTGAGTTTTCTAATGATGGCTCTGCATCTCGTTCGTTCATAGTCAGCACGCATGTGACGACATCAAGTGCTGAAGCAGACACGGTATAATCTCTGGCGTAGAGATCAGAGTAGTGTTCATCCCACCTCGTCTTCTGTTGGCTTTTGTCTCTGATTACTTCCTTCTACGCGGGTTGAAGGGGCCTGCCTTGTTTTCAGATCATCCTTGTGTATTCTTGATGCCTTTGTACATTCCCCTCACGTTACCCATTAGTGTGGCCACCTGAATTTCCTCACTTCGCTGTGTCCTGTACATGACAGTGCAACGCCTGGAAGTCTGCTGAACCTTGTTCCTGGCAGCTCTGTGAATCTGAAATTTGTTCCAGCGAGCTAACTTCTTGCACTCAGCTTGCGGGACACGCTTGGCTTCAAAGCTTGCGGTATCTCTGTTGCCTTGGCTTCAAACTATTCGAGTGTCTTGTCGGTCTTCTTCCCAAAGATAGCCAGGGATGTTAAGGATCTTACGTAAATGAGATTCTTCGCAAAGGAATACCATTCGATTAGCCTGTTGTCAATCATGTCACCATGTTATTGTTGATTTTACTTTTCTTGCAAATAAGAACACTTTCCCAGGAAATATCATTGAATTAACTTGCTGTAAATCATGTCACCTTATTATATTCGGTTGATCTTTCTTGTCATCAAGGTTGTACTATCTCTGAGAAAAAAAAACATACAAATAATGTGCAATTGAGGCAACAAGGATATGTAGATATTTAACAACCACAGAATAGCTTTTCAAATTAAAAGAATACTATAAAATGGCTGAGAATACTGACTGAATCCTAAAAACCTGTACTGCTGATTTGCAGAATTAAGCTGAAATTCAAAGATAAGAGAAAAATGTAGTTTTCATAAAATGAATACTGACACATGAAATTGATCATTCGACTTAACCTTGAATTGATACACGGCATGACAATTTACGTAAATAAGATTCTTCTCAAAGGAATACCATTGGACTAGCCTGTTGTCAATCATGTCACCATATTACAGTTGCTTGTGCTTGTCTTGTAAATAAGAACCCTTTCCCAGAAAATATCATTGGATTAACTTGCTGTCAATGATGAAGGGCTTGTGCCCGAAACGTCGAATTTCCTGTTCCTTGGATGCTGGCTGACCTGCTGCGCTTTGACCAGCAACACATTTTCAGTTGCTGTCAATCATGTCATCTTATCATATTCGATTAATCTTTCTTGTAATCAAGGCTGTACTATCTCTGAGAAAAAAAGCATACAAATAATGTGCAATTTTCAAATATAATTACACCATTTCACCACGGAACACAGAAGCTTCAACCCCTGTGCTGCTGGATAGGATTGAGTCCAAAGATGTGCGGGTCAGGTGAATTGGCCATGCTAAATTGCCCATAGTGTTAGGTAAGGGGTATATGTAGGGGTAGGGGTATGGGTGGGTTGTGCTTCGGCGGGTCGGTGTGGACTGGTTGGGCCGAAGGGCCTGTTTCCACACTGTAAGTAATCTAATACCTTAATTCAATAAACTTATGAACGTTGCTTTTTGAACAGACTGCACTTGTAGATTCTTTAGACCGATCTGAAACAAGGCGGCCTTCTTAAGGGGGGTCTTTGATCTTCATTTTGGTGCCGTGACTCGTTTTAGGCTCGGACAGATTGGGAACAGCCGTGTAATGTTAAATGTCCTTCACTATTGAGTTTCGTGGAATTCGGCCGGTCAGACGTGAGTATTTTCAGAGCGTTTGCTTTTCCTCTCATTCACGTTGTGTCTGGTGTGACCCTTCACTGTTTCTTTTCCAGTCCAGCCCGAAAAGATCGGTCTTAGCACAGGTTGGGTCTGGGGGAATTTTTATATGCTTAAAAAAAGTGGGGGGTGGGGGGGGGAATTAATTGAGGTTGAGGTTGCTTTGGTACTTATGGACAGTGGTCTCCGAAAATTGCTGAACTCTGAGGGGAGTATTAAACTCTGACTTCTTGAGCTTTGTTAATTTCTGGGTTTTAAAAATCGATCTCCCGAGCTTCGTTGATTTCCGAAAAAAAAGTTTGATGCCCCGAGATAGTTAATTTCCATTTTTTAAAAAAATCTTCGATTGCTTGAACTTTGTTAATTTCCAGGTTCTAAAAAAATCGGATCTTTGTATTTACAGCAGTTTTCGGAGGCTGGTCGCCTGAACAGTTTTAATAAAGGTGTTGAAGTTCTAGGGAAGCAAGAGGCCCCCGATATTTGCAGTTTTGTGGAGGTCACCAATATTTGAAGTTCCAGGGAGACAGGAGGCCCCCGATATTTGAAGTCTTTAGGGATGCAGGAGGCCCCGATGGTTGACGTTCTAGGGAGGAAAAAGATCCCCGAAATTTGAAGGTTTGAGCGAGGCAGGAGACCCCCGATATTTTAAATCTTTAGGGAGGCAGGAGGCCACCAACAAGTCAAGTCTTTACGGAGGCAGGAGGCGTCCAGTATTTGATGTTTTGGGGGAGGCAGGAAGTCCCACATATTTGATTCTTTGAGGAAGGCAGGAAGCCTCCGATATTTGATATTTTGGGGGAGGCAGGAGGCCCCCGATATTTGACGTTCTAGGGAGTTCTAAATTAATAATAAAAACACAATACTCAAGTTGATTTTTCTTAAGAAAATATCGCAATATATTATACTAAAAGTAATTTTGTTAAAAAAGGTTTTGTGAAAGAATTAGGCTTTGGAGAAATCTGATTAGTGAGTAACATATATTTTTAAATGAGTTGCTATAAAACTGAAGTTATTTTATAATGGGTAATTACATAGACAGAGCAGATAATTCACCATCAACGTTCGTGAAATTAAGTGAAAAATTTCCTAAAAAGTCTGAGACTTTTAGAAAACTGTCTGAAGTTCGAAACAAAACTTTGCATGATGAAGAGTGCCATTAGGTGGTCATAAAGCTGTTCAATTGGTTAATTAAGCTCATCAGTTGATTTCGCAATGTAACATGGGTGCGGGAAGGAAAGAGTTAATTGGACCATGGCGACAATTTTATGGTGACAGGCACAAGGAATCAGTTTTGTTCTCGTGGCAAAATACTACCACCAAATTGGGGATTGAAATAACTGCAAATGGTGCTATGAAATCTGTTGAAAAGTGAATGTGCTCGAGAAAAACAACATCAGAAACAAAAGGAACAGTCACAAGTGACTGGTAAACAAACAGGACTGCGCAGTTCGATGGTTGGCTTTCGTTTTAACGTGGAAGACAAGCATAATTCGGATTTAGACGAGTGTTTTTTGTGGCTCCCATTTTAAATTCTTCATTACAATCTGATGAGTCTTTGGAACGTACAGCTGTTAAACTTAATTCTCTATTTCCCGTCACTCTCCAACAGCCCACTTCTATATCTTCCCAGTTCAAACTTGTAAATGATCCTTCTAATCTGTCGATTTCTAAAGCACTGCAATTAAGCTTTATGATGGTAACGTAAAAGACCTTTGGTCTCATTTATGATTAGATTAGATTACTTACAGTGTGGAAACAGACTCTTCGGCCCAACAAGTCCACACCAACCTGCCGAAGCACATCCCACCCAGGCCCATTCCTTTACGTTTACCCCTTCACCGAACACTACTGGCAATTTATTATGGCTAATTCACCTAACATGCACATTTTGGACTGTAGGAGTAAATCAGAGCACCCAGAAAAAAACTCACGCAGACGTGGCGAGAATGCGCAAACTCCACACAGTCAGTCGTCTGAAGCGGGAAATGAACGCGGGTCTCTGGCGCTGTGAGACAGCAGTGCTAACCACTGTACCAGTGTGCCCTCGAAACTTTTAACAGCAAATTTTTACTAGCTCCGAATATGCCCGTTTACTGAAAACAGTAATCATGACAATTTTACTGGTTTTGCTTATGTTACAGTCCAGGAACAACAGAGACAAGATAATATTCTCATTGCTGCATCTGCTGTTTTAGCAAACTTTACTCGTATCCTTGAACTTCACAACAAAAATAAGGAGTCTGGTGAGGATTTTATTGACCATTTTAGAGAATGTTATGAATTCTATTCTCGCGATCGGGCTGGGAATTTCAATGCTATTAATGCTCAGTATAACCATCTAGTCTGGTTTGAAGACATCGCTAATCAACTCCATCTTTCTATTGCGGCCTTGTGGAATCAGCAGCGTGAAGAAGACTACCAGTCCGTGTAAAATCAGAATTTGTAGTCTAAGAGGAGACACCTCAACAGCTACCAGGGCATCATAGTAGTGGCCCGCCGCCAATCTAGACCACGGTCGTGGGGATGGCAGTGGGACTCCCCCGAGGAGTTCATGCCCAGTCTGTTTTAATTGCGACAGCCTATATCACTGGACTCGTGACTGCCCGATTAGAAACTGCCTTACTTGCGGCAGTCTCCTCCATTAGAACTCTAATTGCCCTCGAAAGACGACACAGGGAAACTAAAGACGTTTTTCATGTGAGCTACTCGCAGAATTCCTGTTAACTGCCGCCGTGACATTAACCGACTCAACCTGTCCACCACTCTCACCCACTCCAACCTCTCACCCTCAGAACGTGCAGCCCTCCACTCCCTCCGCTCCAATCCCAACCTCACCATCAAACCCGCACACAAGGGAGGCGCGGTGGTAGTTTGGCGCACTGACCTGTATACCGCTGAAGCCAAACGCCGGCTCACGGACGCCTCCTCTTATCGCCCCCTTGACCACGACCCCACCTCCCACCACCAAACCATCATCTCCCAGACCATCCAGGACCTCATCACCTCAGGGGATCTCCCATCCACCGCCTCCAACCTCATAGTCCCACAACCCCGCACCGCCCGTTTCTACCTCCTGCCCAAAATCCACAAACATGCCTGCCCCGGCCGACCCATTGTCTCAGCCTGCTCCTGCCCCACCGAACTCATCTCCCAATACCTCGACTCGGTCCTATCCCCTTTAGTCCAAGAACTCCCCACCTACGTTCGGGACACCACCCACGCCCTCCACCTCCTCCAGGATTTTCGCTTCCCCGGTCCCCAACGCCTTATTTTCACTATAAACATCCAGTCCCTGTACACCTCCATCCCCCATCACGAAGGACGCAAAGCCCTCCGCTTCTTCCTTTCCCGCCGCACCAACCAGTACCCTTCCACTGACACCCTCCTTCGACTGACTGAACTGGTCCTCACCCTGAATAACTTCTCTTTTCAATCCTCCCACTTCCTCCAAACTAAAGGAGTTGCCATGGGCACCCGCATGGGCCCCAGCTATGCCTGCCTCTTCGTAGGATATGTGGAACAGTCCATCTTCCGCAACTACGCAGGCACTACCCCCCACCTTTTCCTCCACTACATCGATGACTGTATCGGCGCTGCCTCGTGCTCCCACGAGGAGGTTGAACAGTTCATCAACTTTACTAACACCTTCCATCCTGACCTGAAATTCACCTGGACTGTCTCAGACTCCTCCCTCCCCTTCCTAGACCTTTCCATTTCTATCTCGGGCGACCGACTCAACACAGACATCTATTATAAACCGACTGACTCCCACAGCTACCTGGACTACACCTCCTCCCACCCTGCCCCCTGTAAAAACGCCATCCCATATTCCCAATTCCTTCGTCTCCGACGCATCTGCTCCCAGGAGGACCAATTCCAACACCGCACAGCCCAGATGACCTCCTTCTTCAAGGACCGCAGATTCCCCCCAGACGTGATCGACGATGCCCTCCACCGCATCTCCTCCACTTCCCGCTCCTCCGCCCTTGAGCCCCGCTCCTCCAACCGCCACCAAGACAGAACCCCACTGGTTCTCACCTACCACCCCACCAACCTCCGCATACAACGTATCATCCGCCGCCATTTCCGCCACCTCCAAACGGACCCCACCACCAAGGATATATTTCCCTCCCCTCCCCTATCAGCGTTCCGCAAGGACCACTCCCTTCGTGACTCCCTCGTCAGATCCACACCCCCCACCAACGCAACCTCCACCTCCGGCACCTTCCCCTGCAACCGCAGGAAATGTAAAACTTGCGCCCACACCTCCACACTCACTTCCCTCCAAGGCCCCAAGGGATCCTTCCATATCCGCCACAAGTTCACCTGTACCTCCACACACATCATCTATTGCATCCGCTGCACCCGATGTGGCCTCCTCTATATTGGTGAGACAGGCCGCTTACTTGCGGAACGCTTCAGAGAACACCTCCGGGCCGCCCGAACCAACCAACCCAATCACCCCGTGGCTCAACACTTTAACTCTCCCTCCCACTCCACCGAGGACATGCAGGTCCTTGGACTCCTCCACCGGCAGAACACAACTACACGACGGCTGGAGGAGGAGCGCCTCATCTTCCGCCTGGGAACCCTCCAACCACAAGGTATGAATTTAGATTTCTCCAGTTTCCTCATTTCCCCTCCCCCCACCTTGTCTCAGTCGGTTCCCTCAACTCAGCACCGCCCTCCTAACCTGCAATCCTCTTCCTGACCTCTCCGCCCCCACCCCACTCCGGCCTATCACCCTCACCTTGACCTCCTTCCACCTATCCCACCTCCATCGCCCCTCCCCCTAGTCCCTCCTCCCTACCTTTTATCTTAGCCTGCTTGGCTCTCTCTCTCTTATTCCTGATGAAGGGCTTATGCTCGAAACGTCGAATTCTCTATTCCTGAGATGCTGCCTGGCCTGCTGTGCTTTGACCAGCAACACATTTGCAGCTGTGATCTCCAGCATCTGCAGACCTCATTTTTTACACTTGGGGTAAACTCGTGATTACAGTCATCTTCCACCACAAGCAAGGGGAAAAGTACAAATCAACAATGTTTTTCACAAAATAATCCCTTTTCCAGAGTCAAATGTTCAGCTTGACATGTCTTGCTCTGTTGCTTTTTGGTTTCTTGTTCGTTTTGATAATTGTTCTTTTTTCATGAAATATGGAGGTTGGTCGTTGTTCTTGATGTGTGAAAAGATTAGGCTGGCCAACGGTAACAATTCTTGCGCACTTGGTTAAGTAACGATGTGGCACAGCCAAGATTTACGAGACTAAACTCCCAAGGTAAAACCTGAGATAGAGTGTGTGTGTGTGTGTGTGTGTGTGTGTGTGTGTGTGTGTGTGTGTGTGTGTGTGTGTGTGACAGAGAGACAGAGAGAAAGAGCTGTCAATGATAGTAGAATGTTTAATCCTTAGTGATTCTATTTGAATTCAAATTTGTTTGTTGGTGATTGAATGTTTGTCCTTCCAGCTGAAGATCCAGGACTGTTTTGAACCTGGTTTGCATTTAGGAAAATTAACATGGTTACTTTTAAGTTTAAGGACCCTTAAGTCAGTATGAAATAAAATATTGACGCCTTTTCTTTTTACTGGTCATGACTGTCCCACTGTCAATTTCTAACTAATCTCCTTTATCCTTACTTGAAAGCCAACCTTATTCAATTTGAAATCTGTTTAATACCGAGAAAGACAACATTGTAACCTTTTTTTTGTTTCAGATACGTTTGTTTCAAATTAATTTTAAGTCTGCTGTGTTTTATTGGCGATTATTGGTAATCTTTTTGAGGGAGTCCCTCAATGACTATTGAAGTGTCAGTTCAACATTTTCTTGTAATAAATTATCTAAAAATTAATATCCTTTGATTAATATCTGTGTCTTTGTATGCAGCTATTATTCGTGCATTTTAAGTTCTTTTTTTCTCATTGAGTAGACAAAACCTTTTAAGGCAACTCCAGTTATTTCACGATTTTTAGCATTGTAATTGAGCCAGGACTGGTCAGGACGACACGAGAATTCTAATTATGTATTAAAATTAAGGGACTAAATTTAACTATAATGTGTTTCAAAGTTGGGAACGGTATACATTTTACATTTTAAACAATATATACCGAATAAATGAATTTCCAATATATGTATTTATAAAATATATAAGAAAATATGTTACTCAGATATATTTTGTAAAAAATAATGACCATTGATATATTATCACAGAAAAGATCTGCTCTCAAAACAAGACAAAGAGAACTAAGCTCTGTTGATTCTCCAATGTCTGCAAGAATAAATGAAAACTTATTTCCGTCATCTTCTTCAGCTGGATCCCTACTCAGTGATGCGTAAAGTATGCTTTATACCACTCAACCCAGTGCTCTTTCCAAAATCCAAAATGAATTCTATCCATATCATTAGGTGTCCATAATAAATGAAAAAGGACTTCTGCCTGACTAAGCCTGGCATTGCTGTCACCCAGCATTCCACCCTTTGGACAATCGGGTCAGGCAAAAATATCGAGGAATAGGATGGTGTATCAATCACTATTTCTTTTGTCGCATCACGGCCCCATTGCCAAGGAGTTAGCTGAAAATTCACATCCTAAGATTAGCTTTGAGATTATGATAATCAAGATTCCAAAATGTATAGGTCGGATCAGGCTTTAAATATGGACAAACATAAATTGGTAATTTGGTTAAATTAGGTTAAAATACAAATAGCGGATCACAGATCAATTGGAGAAGAGAAGAGAATGATGTGATAAGTAGCAAAGTACAGTTTTTAAAATGCTTTTATCACTTGTTGGTTTCCACCCTGAATTAAAGATAATGATTATTTTATTTTATTATTTTATTTATTATTATATTTATTATGATTTATATTATTTTTAATAAATCAATTGTATGAGGACGAATCAAAAGTCATTGAGAGGATTCCTTCATATATTGTCATTGAACTGTAATATTAATTCATATTTAATTTGAAATATAACTGCATTAATTCATTGGTATTTAAAGAATGGAAAGCTCCCTTACTGGCCAGCTGAATAATGTGGGAGATAGATATATAATAAAACAACAATACTGCAAATTAAAGATCTTAGATTCTACTAGGAACCCCGAGCCTATCTCTGGCATACCGACCAGCTTTGAGGATTGGGATTTTGCCGTTGAATATGTGCTGAACCTGGTGCTTCAATTGTGAGCACTACTGCCTCACTGCAGCCAGGTTCCTGGTTTCAATGCCAGTCTTAGGCTATCGTATGCTTGGAGTTTGCACATTCCCCCGGTGTCTGCATGGGCTTTCTCCAGGTGCTCTGGTTTCTTCCCGCAGTCCGAAGATGTGCGTATCAGGCGAATTGGTCATGCTAAAATGACGATAGTGTTAGTGAGAGGGAAATGGGTCTGGGTTAATGACTCTTTGATTGATCAGTGTGAACGTTTTGGGCTGAAGCGCCTGTTTTGCACACTGCAGAAAATGTAATCATCTCCCGATTGTCACCAGCCTTAATTTAAACCATTCACTGGTTGACAACTTCTCCTTCTTTTGAAAGTGAAGTATCCATTCTTCATTACCGATATAATGAGGATGTGTGTCCTCCGTCATCCTAAACCAAGTCCCTTCCCGGGAACGAGAGTTATGTTAATGAAGCATGTGTCCAACTGCAAGACCAAACGGGCCAACATTTCACGTTTGAGACTGGCAAAAAGACATCAAAAACCCCAGGTGCAAATTCCTGGACCTGTTTTAACTGTTGAAATGGGGCCAATGGGTAATATCTCTTCAATGTTATATCAGAGCTGACGTTGGGAATCGACATGCTTTCATCTGATCAAAATCTACTAATAAACACTGAATCTTCATTGTGCTTTTAATATGATCCACGACTTTGGAGCCTTGTGGGAACATTGAAGATTTTAAAGTCCAAGCGGGTGGCGTCATAGTAATAGTATTTTGTTTAATCAATCTGACGATTATCAAGGTATTCGGCTCATGCTAATGAAACTGATACTGTTTCTAAAGTGGTGGGCAAGTATATGCAGCTGCCAAGCAGGCAGCTTTACACCCCAAACTTCTGATCCCATTGGATCCCCAACAAAACACGGTTAGACACAGTAGAAGGATGGGTATTCCAGACCTGGGTAAGGTGCAAAAGTCACAGGCGAATGATTCAATGCCAATTCACAATGTTTGTGTTGATTTCTCTATTGCTTAATGACTGTAATCATATGGGTTTAGTGTTTAGATTGCTTTCAATGTTGTTTTGAAATTTGGAAGTAATGTGCTAATTTCACTTTTTGAAATAATTACAGACACTTTATTTTACAATCTACTATTGACTGTGTGTGGAGCTCATAAGAATACACACTGGTTGATATGATTTATCTTTTAATTGGGCTGTTAGGTCTAAGAAGGACTGTCTGGCTGAGGTTTTACCTTCACTTTGATACTCAATACTGACCAGTGATGGTTTATAATTGTACCAATATCGAAATTCTAGGGTAAGCTTAATATTTGAAAGCATATCAGTGTTATTTGAAAACATTGTGTCATGTTCCCATATTTTGGGACAACGTTGCTCTCCAGCTAACATTCATTACCAAATTTTCTGCTCAAAATTACCATTGGGTTTCTTCACTTAATTCTAAATACTGTTATCTACAGTTGTAGATCAAGCCATTTAATTTAGGCTCAAGGGTCTTTTTTAAAGAACAATGCAATATATTGCAGATCTAATCTAAATTGTAGACAATATTAATGTTTTTATTAGCAACACTTCAAAGACTATACATTGTAGTAATGCTGGATGTATAAAAATAGGTTTGCTTAATTCGTCCATGGCTGGGCTTTTCCATATAAAGTAAGAAAATAATTGGGAGAAAGGGAATCGCCAGTGCAGTTAAAATGAAGGAGCTTTTTGCCATTATGGGAAACATATTTACTCCAGAGGGCTATTTGAGTTTGATTAATTAGATACCTACGTATCTTTGTACAATATTTCATCCACCACAAATGCGAAGTGCGTTTCTGTCTGTCTCATTCAAGAATGCATCAACATTTGCCATTGCAGAATTTGTTGAAAGCTGCTCTTTTGCAGAGTTTTGCATTTTGATGACCATTGCAGGCCACTCCTCCTAAACAATTTCTGACGATGTTGACTGGAGGCCTCGCCTCCCACACTTTTTCATTGTGACGCTGCCTGCACGCCACTCTGCCTGGCCTACATTCCAGTAATGCACCCTGAAAGCCATTTTTCCATTCTTCCCAGCCAGACCTTATGTAACAGTTTTCAGAAGGTTTCCAGAAAGAACTCATTGCCTCACGACATGGAGAAATCCACTGCAGAGAAATGGAAAACCTTTCAGAATGTCATGTACCTCACATTGAAGATCTAAGATCATTCAAGAGGTACCTCTTGATTTGAAATCGGTCAAGATAATCGACCAATACGGTCTGTTCAAACAGCAACGGTCATGAGTTATTAGAATTATCGTAGCTTGACGCAATTATATAAAACAACACTAAGTTTAATACTTCTGTGTTCCGTGGTGAAGTTGCACAATTACATTTGAAAATTACACTTCATTTGTATGTTTTTTTTAAGGAATAGTACAGCGCTAATTATAAGGAAGATCAGTCACATATAATAAGGTGACACGATTTACAGCAAGTTCGTGCAGTTATTTTCCTGGGAAAGGGTTCTTAATTACAAGAAATGTCCAATCAAGTGTAATATGGTGACATGATTGACAACAAGTTAATCTAATGATATTCCATGGAAAAGAAATATTATTTACGTAAAGTATGATGCCATGTATCAGTTCAAGGTTAGTTCGAATGGTCAATTAAGATGCCAGTATTCATTTTGTGAAAACTCTATTGTCTCTTATCTTTGAATTTCAGCTTAATTCTGCAAATCAACAGTGGAGCTTCAGAGGGATCAATCAGTACTTTCAGACATATTATAGTATTCTTTTAATTTGAAAAACTATTTTGAAAAACTATTTTGAATACATACATTTCTTCGCTAAATTCAAATATGAGATCCTCATTCCCCCCTTTGGTCATTCGATGACCACACCATAAAGGCATGGATCAAATTAATTCAATTCAATGGCAGTGAAGAATTTCTCTTCGTCAAAATGGGTACCGGGGCAGGCAATTATGTTTCCTCATCATGATTTAAGTGGAGAACAAGCATTTTCTGCTTGGAACCAATATTGTTAATAAACGTTAACATTTTAGCAACACCAACAAAACGATCAATTGAATAAATAGCACCATACATAGTTATCTTCATTAGCTGGTTGAACCTTCTACCAAAACCCCAATTTCCCCATCCTGCATCATTATTCATTTGGTTGATAAAAGTGTGAGTATTATCAATATGTCTAGTAATGTTTTTGATAAGATCAGTGACCCCAATCATGCCATTTTCTTTAATTATATGCAAAATCCACCTTCCTTCTCAGGTATGTAATCAGTTTTGTTGGGCAAATAGGTTCAATTCTGAAAGCATGTCCGTAATTTCGATGAAGGCAGCAGTTGCCTAATTTCACCAAATCTTGAGTCCACAAATGAGATAATTATGGATTCGATGATTAATAATTCCTGAAGAACCTTATCATTAAAGAACACTAAGCTGCATATGCCCATGAGGGTGCTTTACTTCTTGATATGGACTTTGGATTCTTCCATTCTGCACAGAAGTCTGGAGAAACTTAACGTTTAAAAGAGGTAATTGTGATCCCTTTGCCAAGTAATAGGACAGGGAACAGTAGTTGGAATATGTGTATCTGCAGCTACCGCACGAGGGGTACTTGCTCTATTCCGGACGAACTATACCTGATAAAAAAATATCCAAGTTTAGTATAGATAATAGAGGGACCTTCCCAGTAAGAAGTGGGCCTATCTTTGTGACTTCGTGGGGTATATGGATAATCCATGATTACATAATTTGTCTCTGGATGCTGAGGGTGAGAATCATCTAATCGAATGAGGTGAGTTTCTTCATAAGAGATATGGTCGGCATCCCAGAATGGTTATACCCATTCAATAACTTGCAAAATATAGGTGCCATGAGGGGTGTCATAAGGAATGTGGGCGTTGTTACCCTTTCCATATACATAGGGATACATTTGTCGTTAAGGCATATACATTAGTTGCGAGATCCTTCTGAAAAGTAGTGACGACTCATACATTTGATCATAGCACTGAGAATAATTCTAGAAACTCTGACATGAGCGCATCCCCATCCCTTAGTATTGTAACAATTGGGATCGGATATTGCGCATTTATTGAAGGAAGTCCATAAAAAGTCACAAGTTGGAATAGATAATAACTAAAAGAGATATTACATCCTGTAAATATTTTACAACTATTCCATCCACCCATGTTAGGAGTCGGATGGATAAAAGAGGCCACGGTGTCTCTTGCTGAAGTAAGGACGTTACATACAAAGGCATCCTCTCCAAATGTTTTATTACGGGTTTCTAGAAACAAATTGTTAGAGAAACATAACATTCCCCACTCCCCTTCGTCTCTTTTGCAACGTGAACTATCTGAAAGGGACAAGTCTGACCAGGGATGCCCAAAGTACAAACGTAATCAAACTGGAATGAAACCCTTCACAGAGTAAAGACCATTTAGACTTGTTCTGTAAATTAACTGTTAATCTTTTTTGATGCAGCTGCCCACTGCAAAAGTCATTCTTGGGAACATTCAGTCTTTCTGCACACAATGACATCTTCCTGGCATAGTTGGTACACAGTCACTGTCTGCTCAGGATCACACAGTTCCAGCAGTAACGTAACCGAGTCTGGGGAAGAAATGCAATCGATGAAATTTTCACCAACGAGATTGATATCAATGTCATGAAAATGGAAAAGACACGTCCTAATTCGTGTCTATTTATTTCCTTCGAGAGTTATATTTCTGCCTTTGCTGTTGTTGTGAGACTCTTCAAAGTGACTGCTTACTTCTTTTCATTCACTTCAGGTCATAAAAGAGCCATCTACCCTTCTTGACCCCTTTGTATTTGGCATCTGACAACAGCTCTCAGTGTTCCTCAGATTGTCCAACTTTCTATGCCTAGTTGACAAAATCACTCAGACATGTCCCGGATATTTTCTTCTTCCGAATCGAACGCACTAAATGCTGCTCAGTCAGTTGCTTTGATTGTTGGTTGATTGAATCTTTCAAGCAAAAATAGCTTCCAATGGGTTCCTGAGCTTCTCTCTGAACTTGGACAGAGATGCCACATAGACAATGGCGTTCGTACAGCAATTCAAATTTCGCAGCATGTATGCAACTCTTTGAAATGCATATTTCCCATCTCGATCTAAAGGATCGTCAACCTCGAAATAAAATAAAATATATAACAGCCACAAAATTATGAAGTTTCCAGAAATGACGAAAAGTAAAATTATACACTGCCTTCTATTCTCCATCTCTGGGTCTTTAGAATTTTCTCCATGACTCTGACCCTTCAGACCTTTCCGGATTCGACTGGCCACTAAAATGTGTTTGACTGTCAGAACGTTGAGGAACAGAATTAAACCAAAAGGGAATATTGGTGTTAGAATCTTCTCAAAGTTGTTAAATCCTCTCCACACAGGGTCATAATAGTATGCATCTGAATTCCAACAGTACCATGGTACATTTTCAATGATCTCATAAGGTTCAAACCTGAAGTAGACAGGAATATTTTTTAGAAAAAGCAGACAGCCGATTGTTGTGAGAACGATAGTTGCAGTTTTTTGAGTGCAGTATTTAATTTTCAGTTTCTCACAACAAATGGTGACATATCGATCAAAGGTGAAAGCGATGGTGAACCAGACAGAACAGTCTATGAGTAGACGGCGCAGAACAGCGTGAACAGAGCACACAGGGGTAATGTCCAAGAATGATGGTGGGAAAAAATCATGTTTGATTCTTTTGAGTATGATCTCAATGATAACGACCAATAGATCCACCAGCGCCATGGCCAGCAGATAACGCCTGCTGCAGGATGAGAGTCCACACTTACCCCGAAATAGGATTCCAACCGTCACTAAATTGACTGTAAGAGAGGGAGAAGGGAAAGAAAAAATTATCAGTACAGACGAACATTCTCCATCATAGAAACTAAGTAATAAAGGATGGATTTCATCAACACAAGCAAGGCAAAGTATTTGGCAAGGGGATCAATAATTTGGATTGACACAGCAGTGAAACTCACAACTTCAGTTTTATACATATAGGACGTGAGCATGAAGCAGGGGTTTTATCAGAAGAAAATGGGCCAGTACGATTTTATATGAGGAACAAATGCACAGGCAAATTATAAACTATCTGATTCTATCAGACCAATTTCAGTTCTAGCAATGCCAAAGATCGAACTTGCAACATGCATGATAAAAAGAGAAATGTTCCTGAAACCCCAGCTTCTTCCTTCGAAAGAATTTGCAATTCTACTTTCAGCAGTAGCAGACGCTATCAACTACATACTCAATGCAACTCAAACTCAGGTGCCATTTGCTCCGAGGCTGTCGAACTATTGACGTTGTGGGGAATGAGCATTATAAAAAGAAACTGTTAAGAGAGGGTGAACATTCTTCCTGAGCAAGCCCGAACTGGCAAAGAGTGTTCATGTGTTCAGACAGGCATTGCCTAATCTATAATATGTACAGTGGCATTTCATGTTGCTTTTCTTCAGTCCATGAGTTTTCTTGGAAATACATCTTTTTAAAAAATAAATTTCTGTTTCAAGCAGGTTTTTGAAGCATAACGATTGAAACATAACATCCCAAATCATTGCAGTCCTTCACATAATATTCGTCGGAGACTTTGCTCTACTCATGGAATAGTACATCACTGTTTGCAATAACATTGTGAGGAGAGATTGAAACAGTGACGGCAGAAGAATGAAACTGCTAAAGTATGTCCGGAATGTCTGAGCTGATGTGCCATTGAAGTAAAATTCTTGCTCACTGGGTAACCGCAGAATCTCGGTCAGGCAGGGATTTGATCAAAGTCAGTGATTATCTTCACTCACCAGGAAAGCCAATGACGCCAAGCGCCAGGTAGAATATTTTTCTCACTGTTCGAATCAGATCGCGCATTTTCTGTGGGCAGTAATGTGTCACTACCTTCGGCAGGCGATCCCCATCAGTTTGAATCTATTGTGAACGATCAGCAGGATCTTAATTTTATGCTCATCGGGATCTCCACGGGGATATTTCTATTGCACAACATTCAGGATTGTTGTTATTTTCCCTCTTGAAAAGTGAGAACAAACAGATGACGACAGCTGAACTAATTCTCTGACACTGAAAAATAGTTAGCGTGTGGACTGAATTGGGAAAATCACAGACACCCTCATGAATGGCCGACACTGATCAGATGAAATAATGAAACTGAATTGGAAACTGTGTCAATTTCCAATGCAAATGACTCTTCAAATACTCCCCGTTCCATTTTGAAACCTCGTAATGATGACCTTCCCTGAATGACCAGTCAACGCCTGAATTTCAAGTACCAAACTCCAGCCTGCATTTTAGAGGACAGGTTTATCGCGCTCTTTTGTTCAAAAAAGGCAACTGAATATTTCACAAAATAAAAATGAGCAACACAGATTTCGCTATTTCATATTTGTGACACATCGGATCAGTAAGTCTCACAACTCCTCATCTCTCCACAGTTACATCACTCACTTCTCTTTCTGTTTCTTGATCATTGATACTCCATTGAAGTCATGTTCACCGCGCTCTCAGTAGCTTTAATTCACGCTTACCTCGTGTTCTCCATTATATGAGTCGCAAGTTTGGGAGAATCATCCCCACTTGCCTGAATGAGTGCAGTTTCAACAGAGCACAAGAAGCTCAATATTATCCATGTTTATGTGAACAATGGATAACATATTCATGATTCTTTGCAAATACTTTTAAAAACTGTTTTGACATTCAGATCCAAAGTCAAGACGACTATCCTCGAGAAATACAAGACAACATTTGCTTGAGAAAATTGACCCCTAAAAGTTCTTTCTCCTATTCATTCATCGTTCTTCCATAGAATTGTAATACTGCGCTTTCAGTGTCACTGGGCCAAAATTCTGGAACTTGCTCGCAGCCAGTGTGGCCGCGTTCCCTGCACCACACGGACTGAATCTGTGACCACCTCGTACTTATGGCAACTTGTAACCGGCAATAAATGCCGTGACACCAGCGACCCCCATATCACTCGAATAAATAAAATAACCTCACCATCTTGGCGGTTGTACACCAATATCTAACTTCCACAAAAAAAACTTCCAGTTTGAGGACCCTTCAAAAATAGAAAATATTGTGACTGATCTGGGGAGTTTGGTATCGGGAGAAGGCTGGAGAATCATCTGTCTGTGAATGTGATTATGGTGAGTGCAATAACGAGCTAGTTAGGATATGTTAGCATTTCGTGAACTCTGCCCGTCACAGTATGAAAGGTGGATTGTGTAATACTGTGGACAATGTGTTTTCTGTACGTGTTTGAATTGAGTTTCGAAAAGTAGCTGCTCGAAGGGGACAGCAGATCAGTATTATCTGAGGAGCAGGAGAATTGACGTTTTGGTCATAGACCCTTATACAGGAATACTGTGCGTGTTCCCAGCAGGGCAAGTTGCACGGCGATGTTCTGTGAATGCTACTGATTGCGTCTCGTGCGTCGACGTGTCAGCAAATGTTTTTTGTTTTTGTTGAGCACATTGGTATGCCGTGTTTTGATATGAGGTGAGGGGCCATAGCGCATGTTGTTTTCTGGGACTCTGATATGTTTGGAGGTTGTTGTGTGGCAGGAGAGGTTTCGTGCTGTTGGAATGGAGCTGACGGGCTCGGGTGTCCACTACGTGGTTTATGAAGTGAGGACACGTGTAGTTTCGGAGATATGGATATTGGTCACCGTTAAAAGATTAGTCTTAGGATTAGTCTTTCTATTCAACGAAGGATTCAGTTTCAATGGAACTGCAGTGCAGTGGTTTCGCGTTCTGTTTAAATATATCGTCAGTATTAGGCTGGATTCTGGGTTCAGTGCCGTGTTTGTAGCATTAAGAGTACAGTGAATATTGAATTTGGATTATAATTCTGTCAATGTTCGATTAGCAGTTCGGTTTAATGTTAGGAACAAGATTAATTTCCTTTCAAACTTAGATTTAGGGGAATCCTGGAGGGGTTAGCATCAAGATCAGGTTGAGATCTACATGGGGAAAAGAGAATGTGAATTGGGGGCTCATCCATATTTTATCTGAGGAGTGAGTTTCTGGAAGTTAGGTTAGTGACACCGAAGAGCTAAAGACGTCAGGTAGTAAAGAAAAGTGGCTTGGAGGATCACTTACAGAGGTATTTTATTTGCATCCATTACACTTATCCTACTCGATGTTGAAAGCCATAGGCTTGCAAGCTGCGTTCAATGTCATTTTGATGAATTTCTGAACGGAATGGTATGCACTGTTGAGGCTGAGAATTACCTGTGGAGAGGGGAATGTCCCTGGGTGTGATGCCAGTTAAGTGGGTTTCTGTCTTCTGAATAGTGTCAAGTTTTTTGAGTTTTGACGAAGCTGTACCATGCAGCTGTGGGGCAGGTATTGGAACGCACTTTTTACGTATGCCTTGCAGATGGTCGACCGGATTTCACGAGTAGGGGCTGAATCGGGCAAAACCTCCCTGCGGCCACAGCTGGAATACTGTGTGCAGTTCTGGTCATCGAAACAAAAGATTTATGCGACTGTACTGCAAGTGTTTGCACCGTGTGGGCGGCACGGTGGCACAGTGGTTAGCACTGCTGCCTCACAGCGCCTGAGACCCGGGTTCATTTCCCGACTCAGGCGACTGAACTGTGTGGAGTTTGCACTTGCTCCTCGTGTCTGCGTGGGTTTCCTCCGGGTGCTCCGGTTTCCTCCCACAGTCCAAAGATGTGCGGGTCAGGTGAATTGGCCATGCTAAATTGCCTGTAGTGTTAGGTAAGGGGTAAATGTAGGGATATGGGTGGGTTGCGCTTCAGCGGTTTGGTGTGAACTTGTTGGGCCGAAGGGCCTGTTTCCACACTGGAAGTAATCTAATCAAATCAAATCTAATCTAAAGAATTAGATATGAATCAGCGTGTTACCTGGGATGGTGAATTCCGGTAACTGAAAGTGAAAACGTAAGTGTGGATAATATCTTAGAGCAGAGAAATTCTTGGGATGGAAACCTGGTAAAGATCGCCAAGATTATCAGGACCATGGTCAAGCTGAATTGAAAACAGCTGATATCAAAGCGCTAGTAAGAAGGAGACGTAACTTTCACAGAACGGCATAAGACTTCAAGGGAGGAAAATATTTGAATGGAATTCCCTGCCAACTGAAAGTACTGAGGCAATCTCCTTGAATATTTTGAATGCAAATTTAGATTTTTGATCAGATAAGGAATTAGGAGCTATCATGAGAGACTGGGCAATGAATCAGAGTCCATAAAAATATCAGACGTGATCTTATTGAAGGGTGCTACAGGTTGGCGGAGCAGATGGCCTATCGTACTCCTACTTTTAATGTGCTTCTGATTTTTCTATGTTGTTGTACGCATTGATATGTTGTTAGGTGTCATAATTTTCAAGGGAATGGAATGAATGTGAAAAATGGGCATGTGTAGACGTCATGGTATAATTTGGCAGGACCAATACAATGGTGGGGCGTCGGGAAGATTTCTGCTGTAGCATTTCACTCCATGTTTTCATCTGCTTAAACGTGTATTGCATACTTTCGGGAATGTTACCACATTCGTTCTTCAGAGAGGGACTAGATAAAGTGATACATTAACTGTGCGAGTGTTAGGAAAATTAGAAGTTCTTCTTGAAATATTAGGAATGGTCATGGAGAGATGTCTGAGTTGATGTTCACTATGTACCTGGCCCTTCCATTCTGGAGCTGCCTCTCTTTGATTCAATAAACTATTCAATCCGTGTGCAGGAAGTGGACGTACAGCCTCTCGAGTTTGTCCTATATTTCAATAAACTCATGACTGACTTGACTGAAATCTCAAAGCGGTATTTCCGTCCACCCTGGTAATCCACAACTATCTTGTTACACAGGATTCTCTGTATATGTTCCTGAACAACTATTCAAATTCTTCGTTACAATCAACGTTTCAAGAAGAGTATTCCAATTCTCTCAATTAGACCAGAAGATACAAGAGCCACTGTCGTCTATTTCGGTCATCGACTACCATTGGATTGTGGCTGACTTGCTCATCACATCTCCCCTTAATTCCCTTTTACCCATAATCCTTGATTGCATTCCCGAACAAACGTCTATGCTGCACATCCTTCAATATTGTTGTTCGGCCAATTTTGAAAACTCTCTGCAGTGAAGAATTCCATTGATATATTTCTCTTTGAGAGAAGCAATTGCTGATTTCTCCGTCCTCAATGTGTGACTCCTTATTCTCAGTCTATTTCAATGTGGTTCTAGATTCATCCAAGATGGGAAACAAAACTTTCTGATCCTATTTCCCTGTTCCCCCCACCTTGGCTGATACATCCTCTACCCTCACATTCTGCTGAATTCCGAAGATACCAGCTCCTCACCCTCTTCAGCGAGGATTGACCTTAAATAATATCCTTAAAAGTATCGCAGGGATTCAAAAATTCAAAGTAGCTTTAGATGAGTAAATGAGCTGGAATAGCGCCCAGTGTGCTGGGAAGACGTCGGGATGTTGCGCTCAGATTGGTTTCCCAAGCTGGCACAACTTTCAGGGCCGAAGGGACTGTACTGTGATATAATGTTCCATGTTCTCTGATGGATATTTTCAGCAATGAATCTCATTTGACGTGGCAGTGCAGGAACGTTGGGCCAACGATTGTACAGTGATGCTGTCTGGTCTGACTTGTTCCTTGTTCTGCTATGTAAGCCCATCGAAGATCACCAAAAGCGATTTCAATAAATACTAACCACATTTTAAAAATAAACAATCGCAGACTTTGCACATAAGAAATAACAGACTCCGATATTTTGTCTCAAAGAAAAGATAGAACACCCAAATAAGGACACAATGCCTTCACTTGACGAGAAATTCAAAATAGTCAGTTGATCACAATATGTGCTTTAAAACTGATTTTTTAAATCATCCCTTCACAGAGAAACGACACACAGTCAAACAAAGACACTTACGGGACAATGTCAAGAAAACAACAAAGCTTGCTAGATTATTGCATAGAGTCATACTGTACGGAAGCTGACGATTCAGTCCAACCACTTCATGCTGTCCCATTGGTAAACAGAATTAATCACACATGATTGTATTTGACACTTTCCCATTCAATCTTTCCGACCGGTCTTCTCACAGAAATGACTTTTAAACGTCAGTAACGTGCGTACATTTTTCCCAATAAGAAGATTCTCTGTGTAAAAACATTACGTAGCTTTCTCCTCACACCTTAAACTTAAGCCACCTAGTTTTGAAATTCCCCAACCAAGTGAAAAGATACTTATTTTTCAACCACCTACATCCCATGGAAACAAGTTCCAGCAAATCAAGTCTAATTATTTTAATCAAAGCCTGCTGGGGAAGGGGGGATCTGAACATGAAGGACGAGTTGCACCTAGAATGGCACTAATGTCCTGGACAGCATAATATTTAAATCAATTTTGTCCGTTATAAATTACTGTGGCAGGTGAATGGAAACCAGCGCTACAGATCAGAAGAGAGAGCTGTTACTAAACAGAAATAGAATACAAAGAGTCTGTCAGGAAGGACACTCAGTTGATAGTGCAGATGGATGGTTAACGAGTGACTGTTTCAATGCAATGTGCGTTATGAATAGGAGTGATGAACATGGTCCGGCACTTGGAGCAAGATGTTGTGGCTGTAACAAAGGCATGGATTTCTCAAGGGCAGGCTTCAGGGGATTCCAGGGTTTAGATGTAGTTTAAAAAGAAAACACAGATTGGGTAAATGAGATTGTGGAGCAGATTTGTTAATTGACTCGCATTTGTCTGCTGAGTCACTATGATGGAAGTCAGTAACTGGAAAGGATTAGTCATATCATTGGCTGTTGTCGACAGCACATCCACTCCGTTGCTGTTAGTGATGACTTGATCCTCCCCAATATTGATTAAAACCTCCTTTATGAAGATGGTTTTATTGGAGCCGATTTTGTGAGATGTGTCCAAGAATGACTCCTGACACAATACATAGATTGGCTGACTAGCGGGTAGACCATATTGGATTTGGTGCACGGAAACGAACCAGGCCAGGTGTCAGATCCGTTGTTGGGAGAGCATTTCGGTTACAGAGACCACAATTGCCTTCCCTTTAACACAGCCATGGAGAGGAATAGGAAAATATTGTATTGGAAGATATGTAATTGGGGATGGACAATTGTACTGCTACGATTCAGGAGCTGTGGAGAAGTATTGGGAACAATTGTTGCATGGAAAACGCACAACAGAAATGTGGAGACTGTTTGAGAAGAACTTGTTGCGAGAGTTGGAACATTTTTTCCCACTGAGAAAGGTAAGGAATGGGAACGCAAGGAGCTGTGAGCAAAGTTGAGAAATCGAAGATCTGTCACAGTTTTAGAGAATTGCAGGTTATTTAGGAAATAACACAAAAATGGCCTGCGTTGAGTTAGGAGACGACACAGAAAATTCTTGGCGAGAAGGAGTATGAAAAACTCAAAGGGTTTCGACACTAACCTGATGCATACATAAATCTACAGAGAGAGAGAGTGGGGCCAATCGTAGTTCGTCGAGACATCTTGTGTCTGGAGTCTGACGAGGAAGGAGAGGCCCTAAATGAAACTTTTGTTCTCATCTGTAGTCACTATACAGACGTGCCTCCTTGATAGTGAGAAATCTGTGGAACAGATTAATAGTTTTAAACAGTTTGCTATTAAGAAAGTGGATGTGCTTAAAAGTCGGGGTAGCATTGGGATCGATGATTTCCCAGGGCCGGGCGACATAATTCCAAGCTAATTACATGAACTGAGTAATGGGATTGTTGCGCCACTTGCGATGATCTTTGCACCCTCACTCTCTACGGGAGTATACTGAATGGTATGAAGGAGGCGAATGCTGTTTCTCTGCTCACAAAAAAGGAAATGAGAAATCCCTGGGAATTACAGAACGTTAGTCTTACGACTGTACTGAGCAAGGCAACGGAAAACACTCGGAGTTGTTGAGTTACACAGATGTGCAGTATGGAAGGAGACCATTTGGTCCAATTCGTCCATGCCAACCACATCTCCTACATGTATCTAGTCCCATTTACAAGCAATTGGACCATATCACCCTAAATCCTTCGTAGTAATGTAGTAATCCTCATTTCTTTTAAGTGTCATAATTTTACCAGTCTCCACCACGTCCTCTAGTGGCTTACCTCATCCACACAACAAATGTTCCTCTGTTTCCATTTAAATTATTTTATGTAAACGTAAATGGCAATGGAAACGGCACCAATTCCTATAATCGCCACAGTGCTCTGGTTTGAAAAACATCCCTTCCCTCCTTTAAAACGAAAAATCTAAATGCAAAATCGTAAGAACTCCAGACACTGCTTGCTCCAGGCACTCTCAATACAGACTCAGCACCGGGTGAAACATTCTGCTTTTTCATGATGAAGCCTTTATTCGACTTGGGTAGACAAAGTTAAAAATCACACAACACTACAAATCAGTATAAAAAAGACGATTTATCTCTATTTGGCTTGGCATAGCTTTAATAAAGCTGAAAATATGTTGCTAGTTAAAGCACAGCAGGTTAGGCAGCATCCTAGGAACAGGAAATTCGACGTTTCGGGCCAGAGCCCTTCGTCAGGTTCCTGGCCCGAAACGTCGAATTTCCTGTTCCTAGGATGATGCCTAACCTGCTGTGCTTTAACTAGCAACACATTTTCAGTTCTGATCTCCAGCATCTGCAGACCTCACTCTTTACTCGATAGCTTTATTAAAACCAGTCAATATGACTTTCGGAGGGGCGGGTCAGCACAAGCCGAATGAGTTCTTCCAGAATTTATTGAGTCAGGTTGACGAAGGAAGAACAGTTGATGTGGATTTCGGTATGACATTTGATAAATTTCGCCATTGTAAGTTGATTCAGGAAGTTCGGAGGTATGGGGCTCGGCGAAATCTGGCTGTCTGGACAGAGAGTTTGAAGGCCAAAAGGAGACAGAGAGTGGTCGTGGATGGATAATATTCTGCCTGTCGGCCTGTTACCAATGTTGGCCAGAAGGCATGGGTTCCTGGGCCTCTTGCTTTGGTAAGTTTTTTTTTATAAATAGCTTGGATGAAGGAGTGGAAGTTTGGGTGGTAAGTTTGCCGATGACAAAACTGTCAGCAGTGTTGTGGATTGTGTTGAGGGCTGTTGAAGGCTACAAGGAGACATTGACATGATGTAGAGCCTGGCTGAGAAGGGGAATATGGATTTCAACGTGGATATATTTGCGAAATGATTCATTTTGGAATGTCAAATTTGAATGCTGAATACAAGGTAGGAGATTCTGAGCAATGTGGTGGAACATTGGCTCCTCAGAGATATAACCTTTAAAATTGCCAGACACATTAATAGGGTTGTTAAGAAGGCGTATAGTGCTTTGAATTTCATTAACAGGAGATTCAGTTTGAAATCCATTAAATTTTGCTTCGGCTTTATAAAACCAGGGTTCGACAACACTTGGTATGTTATGGTTATCTCATTATCCGTCTGATATAGATGCTGCAGAAAGGCTGCACAGGAAATTTACTGGCATGCTGCCTGGATTAGTGTATTTGCCTTATGAAGAGAGATTCAGTCAGCCTGGGCATTTCACCTTGAAGGAAGAGAGGTGACTTGAAAGAGGTGCACAAGATAATGAGAGATGTAGATACTGTAGATGGCCAAATACTTTTATCCAGGCATAAATGACTATCACGCGCTGTCATTGTTCTCAGATGATTGGGGGAAAGTATCGGGGACACTGGACAGGTATGTTCTTTATGCAGAGAGTGATGAGTGCACGTAATGTACTGCCACCGGTGGTAGTAGAGTCAGAAACCATGATAAACTGGCATTCTCACGTTTTGCAACATAATGCGCCATTTCCTGGAACGCTTCCTCCTTAATTCCCCAAACCATGCCGTTCTTATCTCCACAATACAACTTACTTCCCTTTCTCACTTCAATTTTTGAGTAAATATGGCAAAACTACTTAACGACGATTTATGTAAGTTACTTGCTCAGATTGGAAGTAGTTGAGGTCCCAGAATATTTTCGCCCTGAATACCTATGACGAGAGTGCACACTGAGATCCAGTTTCTGCTTCGTACCTGTCAGGAACCCTTCTGTTATTACCGCAGTCTCCCAGTTACACGTGAATTGTTATTTTCCGATACTAGTATTTAAAGTAGCAATTCACCAAATACCACAGGAAAACTAAGTAGTATAATTCTCTTTGCCCACAGCAGTCAACGTGGAGACATGTTTGTTACATGATTCAATGAACTTCTGCATGTGTAGATAAAGCAGTTGTTTGGAATTTGATACGTTCGTCACAGTTGTCGTTGGGATTTCAGGCAGTGTCGATTGTTAACTTGGTGACATTTGTGGCGAAAGTATATGATTATACTTTCAGGATTATAAACATTTTTTGCCCCTCTCTCTGGAAATTTGCTCTTGCCTTCGGGAAGCGCAATTAAGGTGAACAGATTAACAGCTGAGTATTTCTGAAGAATCCCAAATGAACGCGAGTGACCAAACCTTTTCCTGAACAAATTCTGCTCAGGATCACTGTCAACGTTCCAGTGCAATTCTTTAGTGATAGTTGAGAATGGTGTAATGGGGCCATTAAAGATCAGTTTGGATTTGTCGTTGATTCCGTGCAGAGTACATGAGTGCACAATTTTCCAAGTTGGAACACAGATAACACTGTTGCGTTATTATCAGATCAGCTTCGTTAAGGATATATCAGGTTTTGGAGATGTCTTCAGTATCATTTTGAGAATATGTTTTGGGGTCATAACCTTTCCTGTGAGTTCTTGTTAATTGTGTGACTGCCACCATATCCAGACTTCACGGGGAGTGAAGGGAAGGGGCGACCTACTGATATGTGTCATGTTGGGGACCTCTGAAGTCGTTTTTGTTTTATGTCGTTATACTTTTACACTGTTTGTAGATTGTCCATAACAGCTGCTTCCTGCTTTTAGCATTTAACAAGCATTGTACTGTATTTGAGGCATCAAAGTGAAACAAAACGCTTGAATGCATTCATTGAACATTTGTAAATGACTTTCTTGGCGGTATAACTTGAGTTTCTCACTGGCAGATTGACATCTGTAAAAATCTAAGTTCGTTTCTATTGTCTCAACCATGAATCAGTCCTTTGGATGCTACACACTTCCCCCACTGTCACAGAATGTGAACTAACCAGTGATCTTTACTATCTGATTCTGGCATTCAGCAGTGTGCCAGGTACTGACCTACATATTGATATTTTCCTGTTGATTTATGTTAAATGCCTTTCTTCTTACTATCTTGGTTTTGAGAACAATGCAAAATGTATCGACAAATGCGGAGACACTGTCATTTACAAAACACAAGGACATTCTCTGCAATTTTGGCAACATTACTGAAGACAGACGGAGAGTAAACACTTCAGGTCCAGTCAGCCCCTACTAGCATTTTCTCTTTTGGCATATAATTTCCAACATCCTTGTTCTTTGTTTTATTTTTGCAGTTCGTTTACGGTTGGTAGTAATTGTTTTAGCTGGCCAGCAATTATTTTACACCTTACTCACAGTCGAAAAATGTTAATTATATTTTGCATTTATCAGATGACCGTTTGATTCTGTCTTGCAGATTGACTGATGCAATCGATCACGACCATTTATCGGTAGGCGTCTAATGCAACTGGTATAATACAAGTCATATTCTTATGTGACACTTTATTCATCATCCCATTGGTAGCAGGAAACTGAGTTGCATTTTGATAACAAACACTTTCTTTTCTATGTAAACGAATATTATTCACCTCTCTTTCATTTTTTTTTACAGCGAACCAGATGACAATTATGATTCTCGTCTGAGGAAACTGCGGACTTTCTGAGTTTATATCTGCGTAGATGGATGCCCTGCCATCAGCAGATCAACTGATCAAGCTTCGTAACGTTATGGTATACGACGTTTCATTTACCAATTCCCAACATCATTTTTATCATCGACCTCCGTTTGTAAGTTCATTATATGTATGACTATTGGCACCTTGGACTGTTCTGTTTGGTTCACCAATTCCGTCACTTTTGTCTGGTTTGTCGTGATCTGCTGCAGGTAGTGTGAGACAAAATACAGCACTGTACTAATTGCGCTAATATCTTTAGAACTCTCGCTGTTCTTATCTTTTAAAAAGGCATCTATTTTGCTTGCTTTTGAACCTGAGCTAATAATTTACAAAATATTTTGAGGTTGCCGAGAAGAAAACCTTTCCTGAGGAATTTGGGCTCCTATGTAAATATTTAGATTTATGCTTCAACCAAGGGAACAGATCACAAATATATTTGTATCTCTCTGGACCCTAAAGTAGATGTTGATGAGAAGGCTTGGACTAAATGAAACAAGAACACTAAAATCTTTTTCGAAATAAAACAGAAATTATACATATTCTTCTTGCTGAACTATTTCTTCTTTTGTGCAATGAAAATCGGATATGACTTTGTCAACTTTGCATCCATTCTGTAACATACGTGTGATTGCATTCCTTTTAAGCATGCTTCTTCGAGAGAATTGACAGAACTGCGAGGTTCATCGCCATGTGACAGAAAATACCATCTAATCTGAGGTGGATGCATTCTCTGGTGGCGTCATGCAACATTAGTCATGGGGAAAGACATGGCATAGGTAGAAGCAAATGAAATGCCGAGAATGAAGAATCAATTGCTTCCTTTCCAGAATTGCACTTGAATGATTAAGTAGAATATTTGAAGTAATGATATTTGTAATAGCAAAGAAGCAAAGCGCAGCTTGATCTATCTTTTTTGCTAGACATTGGGGAAGGTTTGTAGCATTGTGGGATGAGTCCAGTCGGGGTAAATTGGATTGTGGACTGAATGTGTTTATTAAAACATAGACCAGGGTTTCTTGATACTTTGTAAAAATCAGAGAAATTGAATTGCACTTCTATGGAAAGAAAATTCACAGAGTGGGAATTTGCACAATGTTAGGGTAAATAAGCTTATTTATTTAAGAAGACAATTGTCAATCGACCAGAGAAGTTTCACCAGGATGAACCACGTAACGGAGGCAGTGTATTATGAACTAAGGTTTTCAGATTAGCATTTCATTCATCAGAGTTTAGAACAATGAGAATAGGTCACGTTGAACGAACTAGGATTCCTGAGATGTTTCATACGGTCGATATTGAGAAAATATATCCCTTTGCATGGATTCTGAGAATAATTGAAAAATGTAAAGATGAAAAATCGCTTTTAACTAAAATCTATTTTAGTTAATTTTCAAATTCCACCTTTTTCAAAATAGATGCCTCTGATTTCCAATAATATGAAAAGCATTTCATTTTGTGTGGACACGTCCCAAGCAGATTTTACGGGCAATGATTGGTGTTGTCCAGCTCCTTTCGACAGCAAGCACGACTTATGTCATCAAATGTACAATATTTCCTAATCACGGCTAATATATAACTATTACTGGTTTCTGTTAGGATGTCACAAATGTGGACTGCCTTGGAAACTGCCACTGTTAGGTGGGAGTCACCAGTTTAAAATCATCAGTCGCGTTTATGAAGGTGCCAACAAATGCCTTTTGATCGGTGATCTGGGTAATTCCTCTCGAAGCTTGATGTGGATACTTCAGTCGAGGAACTCACACTTGTGCACACTTTCTCAATGATAAATGCAACATTGCTTCTGAGAATTAATGAACTCAGGAACTGAGGCAGCAGCCTGTTGAGGCAACGTTGTCACTGGCTGCAAACTTGAATCTGATTTGACGGATCTTTCTTATCTAATGACACAGCCTCATACAGAAGTACAAGCGGGCGATATGGGAGGCTTGGTTTTAAAATAAAGCTTACGTTTATGACGGTAAAATGACGAAGTTGAACCAGATATACCAAGCAGAAACGTTTAGCATAATTTGACAGACTGCAAGAGATATCAGAGGAATTCAAGCCAACCTAATTTCATCACGTCACCGTGTTCAAATGGAGGGAACGCCTTTCCCAAAACCAAACACCGTTTCGACTTATTTGTTGATTTATGGTCCCAGACTTAAGCGTTTTTAAAATCATTCTTAGTTGAGGAATTGAGCTAATTTTAAAATGTTCTTCACACATCGAAATCGGATTTCTCAACGAAAGTATGTGGAATGGAATTTTCAGTGTAAAGCATTTTGAGTAATTTATTTTCCAAAGTTATGAGCTGACTCTTGTCTTCGGGATTAACAGCATTGTTAACATCATGCTTCCACCAGGACTTTTGCAATTTCAATGCAAACATATTTAATTAAAGAGTCTTTATCCTAAGTGAACAAAAAAAGAAAAAAACACCTTGACTCTTCTCAATCGAAAACAAATTACTGTTTATAGGACGGACTCTGACATATTATAAAAAAATCACCATGTAATGAAAGTCTCATGATCACTTCAATAACTTCACACTTTCACTCGAAGGTTGGAACATGAACTGTGGCTCCAAAGAACAGTGAATTTATCACTAAGCTCCCTTGGATAACAAAGCAAATCTTCCATCTCAGTAGTTCAATTGCCATTCTCTCTGCTTTGTCTGTCTCTTTGACTGTTTCTCCCTTCTTGAAATACTGTATTATGTCTACTTTTTATTGAGCTGAAAGAATTTATCTTCAAGTGAAAGTTATTAAGTAAGTTTTATAAGAATTATTGCCATTCAAGTTTACTCTACTCATTGGAATTTAGATAAAGGAGACGTGGCATTTGCAGGATTATTTAAGTCTTGACTGGGTAAATGTTAAGTAATCCCTTCCTTTGTGGAAGAGTTTAGGACCACAGCGTAAAGTCTCAGAATAAAAGGGTGCCAATAGAATACTGAGAAGAGAAGGAATTCTCTTTCTCCGAGATTTTGACGCTCCTTACCACAGACAACTGTGGGAATAGAGACATTGTGCGTGGTTAAAGCTGAAATACATTCTCGATTATTACACGAATCGATGTCAAGCAGAAACAGCAGGAAAGTGGAACAGCATCATTAAATGGGGATGATCCCTTGGGTTTCTGGAATGGTTAACTTATTCGTTATTCTGTTTTCTGTTGTATGGGTTCATTCAGTAATCTTCTAAATATATTCTGTTTTCCTGAAAAGAAAGTGATTTGGTCAGCAGATTCTATCCTCGACTATCCTATTTACACCTGCTTAAAACAACGAGTAAATTATTGGCCTGAGCTACCATCGTGAAATATCTTGTGGGGTCTGGCCAGGTCCATAACAACTTGGGGACCTGTCCGGGATTAGTTGTGTAATTCCGAACTGGGATTAGAGTTGTTGGGTTCAAAGTCAGCGATTGGTAAATATCAGTGACTTTTGTTCTGCGAGTTGAATTCAGTTGTTGCAAACGCTGCGTGGGAGAACAATGGCTCTTTCTGTCAACAAGAGCTTTCTGGAGGTGGAACACGTGACTTTGGAGGTTTTGCAGAGGTTTATTAAGTCCAAGCAGCTGGAATTAGCAGTCAAACTGGAGTTGGAGCTTCTTACATCCGTGGGGAGAGCAGAGATAATTACAGCAAGTGTTCAGCACTTCAATGTGCTGGAAATGTCATCAGATGCATTGCTGAAATTCAATTGAAGAAGAAGCCATTTGCGTTAGAGGCAAAATACCTGGAATTGCGATTAAAAGCAGTCGATGGAGAATAGGAAAGAGAGAGAGAGGAGTGAAAAGGAAATAGAGGAACGGAAGGAAGTGAGAGAAGTTGACGTTCAGAAATTGGCATTTCGACAGGAGTTCAATGATTAACTTTCTGAAGTGGTAAAAGCACATGTGGGTGGCACAGTTGCGCAGTAATTAGCACCGCTGCATCACAGCACCAGGGACTTTGGTTCGATTCCAGCCTCGGGTGACTGTCTGTGTGGAGTTTGCATATTCTCCCTGTGTCTGCGTGGGTTTCGTTCGGGTTCTCTGGTTTCCTTCCACAGCCCAAAGATGTGCCGGTTAGGTGAATTGGTCATGCTAAATTGCCCATAGTGTTAGATCAATTAGTCAGAAGGAAATGGGTCTGGGTGGGGTACTCTTTAGAGGGTCGGTGTGGACTCGTTGTGCCGAAGAGCCTGCTCCCTACTGGACAGAATATAACGTAATCAGGTAGAAGAGCATAGTGTTAAAATGGTAAGATTTGGAGCTGAAATGGCGAATTGTTATGAGTTTTCGCTTAAAACAAAGTTTGATTTCCAGAATCAATTTTAATTTTGGTGAGTTAGCAACTGGGGAAAGAGACATTATCACGTGTTAAAGGAAAGGTAGATCTCGGGGAAGATCACAAGGAACACTTTCCACATAATTAATAGAAAATGAAACGCTTGAGGTGACAGAGAAGTTAAATAGCTCCGGTATTTCCACATTAATGAAGTCGGTCACGTGAAATCCCTGTTATGGTGGTTTGGGAAAAGGACTGGGAAGCCAGATGTAAGAAAATTGAATCTTTTTGGACATGTAACAGAAAGCATGGTGGAGAAAAGACAGCTGCGCCAGAATGTCCAAGCTGGTCGGGGTTTGGTTAAGGAGGCCACTATTCTTAAACCATATACACGTGAAGGTAAAGTGTATTTGCAAAGACCAGGAGCAGCGGGTAAAGAGGTAGCAATGTTAACAGACACAGGATTTTCTAAATCTGTGAGGTCGAAACATGACGTTAGAAGTACTGCCTAATGTGGTTGAAAAGCTACCTGAAAAACTACAAGCAACTGAACTATTGCAGGACACATATCCTGGAAATGTTCCTGACTGTGTGATAACGAACACACCAGCTGAAACAAGAGATATGAAATAGTGCAGATAAAAACGTTGAAATGGAATTAGCAGCAACCCTGTTTGCTCAGATGGTGAGTGCAAATTAGGAGCTGATTGAAGACGATGCAGACATCTTAAACTCAGGTAATTTACTAATTTACAGCAGAAAGACGAAAAATTAAAGCCATTATATTAAAAGGCATGAATGTAAAACAAGTCTGAATAAATCTCTGAATGTTATTATCTCTAAAACGATGTGTTATTGAGGAAATGGAGAACATCACATACTGAGGCAGATGAGAAATTGGCAGACATACACCAAATCATGTAGAAAGGAGTTGTTGCCAGGAAAGCATCAGCTCCGACCTAGGGGTCATTTAGAAGTGAGGAAAACACGAACAAAAATAGAAAAAAAAACGTTTAATGGCCTGGACTGCGCAAGGAAATAGTTGAATTATGCCAGGCGTGTCATGCACGTCAGGTATTTAGAAAAACCCAGCCAGTAGTAAAACTTGCACTTGTAATACCTATTCATCGGATTGATTAAAGTTTTACAACAGTCGCAATTGATTGTGTAGGCCCGCTACCACAAATTATTTGTTAGCAATAATGGATGAAGCGACGAGATTTCCACAGGCCGCTTCATTATGCAATATCACAGCAAAAAGGATTTCAGAGAAATTACTCAATGTTTTTTCACTAGATACAGACTACCGCTAAAGATGTAATCAGAACAAGGGTCAAAATTCACATCAAAATTATTCAAGGAATTTCTAAACAGCTTAGCAGTAAAACATTTCACAAAGCATGCTCGAAATTTATCAGTATTCAAAGACCATGTTTTGGCTTATAGTCAAGACTATCCATATGACTGGATAAAGGAATTCCATTTGTGTTCCTTTGCATCAAATGAATTATCCAAATTCAGACCATTTGAATTAGTTTTATGGTCATGAAGTGGGAAGACTGTTATAATTGATTAAGGAGAAATAGGCAGGTAAGAATTCAGATACCACATATTTGGACACTGTGTCAAATTTAGCGAATGATTAAAAGAGCTGAGGAGTTGTTTGGAGACCATTTCAAAGTATCACAGCATGCAACGTAACTGGAAGCAGACAAGAAATCAAAGATTCACAATTTTACTACCATGAATAAGGTAAAAGTGCTCCATCTCACGATAAGTGAACCTTAAAATGCAGTGTTTAGTTATCAAATCGAAAGGAAATTGAATAAGTTAACGACTTGATAGGAACTGCAGAGAGAGAGAAATAAAAAACTCAGAGCATGTCATGTTACTATGGTGAAAAGTTATTTTGACAGGGAAGGGAAGCAAGTGGACAAGACATTTTTGATCGCCAAACAGAGAGAACTACAACGCTCAGAGGGTTCTGAATTGGAAAGTCCGCACATTAAATTGGACAATGAGGAGGTTGTGCAAAATTGCGATAAGTTATTGAATATCCTGCAGATGAAAATCGAAATTCCCTGAAAGACTTACCACTATCTCATGGGGAGATAGTTGGAAATCAGCTGGTCAAACTTAATCTAATTATGCATGATGTATTTGGTAGATGCCATTCTGACGAAGCAACATCCTTGTCCCATATCCCTCTAAAGTTGGCACAAAGGAGATTGAATACACACTCTGTGACGACAACGTCAAATTGGGTTACAGTGACGAGATCTCACCCAAAATAATGGTGCTAAAACAAGATATTATTTAACAGTTATGTTTGGATTATCACAAACTAATGTGTATCTGCTTTTGTAGTTGGAAGACTGTGCTGAGAAGGTAGGCCAAGCAATTTCCCTTTCTAAGATGGACTTGCTCAGAGGATACTAGAAGAAATTGAAAAGAAAATTTTGGCTTTCATAACGCCGAATGGACCGGATCAGTTTAAAGTAATGCCACCTGACATGGAAAATTCGCCAGTTCCAATTCACAGATTAACCAATAAGGCCATTGCAGGTTTATTCAACTATGTTGTATACATCAATGGGTGATTGTTAGTCACATGTGTAAAGGATATTTACAACATACTTGTTCGAAAGATTTCACAAGGCAGGCGTGGTGATCAACCTGGGCAAAAGTAAAATTACCAAAGCCCAAGTCACCTTCATGGGCCATGTTATTAGACACGGACAAATAGCAGCACGGGATGCAAAAGCAAATGAAATTAGAGAGATTCCCGTACCAACGACGAAAAGACGATAAAGCTGTTCCTGGTATTGAGTGGATTGTATGAAAATTTGGCACAAAGTTTAGCAGCGTGGATGTTCAGCTCATTGAATTGCTAGAGAAAGACAAGAAGATTCACTGGAAAGCTGACTGTTGGAAGGCATTTGACTGCACGAAAACTGTGCTAAGAATTGCCCCAGTATTAGGCACACCAAATTATGCACACTATTCAAGGTAGCTATTGATGCAAATGATGTGTGTGTCCGTGCTGTGCTCTTGCAAAAAGACGACGATAAGATAGAAAGATCCGGTGTTTCTATAGGAAGTTGAACATTTATCAGCAGAAATATTCGATTTTGAAGCAGGAGACTTTGAGCTTACTGTTGGCATTACAATCCTTCAATGCTTATGTTATCAGAACGATCTGAGACAATCGTTCACGCTGATCAAACCCCATTAACGTTTGTGGAGAGATTTAAGGATAAGAATCTCAGCCTGCGGAGATGGAGCATGTTACAACAACCATTCCATTTGTAGATTGTGCATGTGGCAGGACGAGAAAATGTGATTGCCAATGCATTGTCGAAACTCGAATGAGAAAGTGCAGCAGACCAAAAAACTGAAATGGAATGTAGGTGCGCATGTTTGCACGTTAATAGTCAGTGTAATGTGTCTGGGTGTTATGGAAGTCTAAAATCTTTAGAATAGTTTAAGGCATTTTAAAATGAAGGCATCTTTGGTATGGATGGCTCAGTTTCATTTTAAAGGGAGGGGGGAGGAGTTGTTTCTTGAACACGATTATGCAGCTGTTGACTTTTTTTTCTTAAGTGATGTCGTAAATGATTTAGTCTCCAGAAATTCTGGGCTGTAGGCTTTTCGGGTCAATTTGATAATAACTCACAGATACTGCCTCAGCTGGAGGCTGTCAGTGTAAAAAACACACTTCTATAATGAAAGAGTGTGCCCGTTGTTGCAACTCAGCTTTACTCTGGTTTGGTTTTCACTTTTTCAACAGTCGTTTGAACAAAAAAGCTGCTGAAACAACAGAAACAAGTCCAGGCAGGTAGTCTCTCTCCGACTTCCACGCTATAACGCTTGATTTTCCCTTTCTTGCCAATGGGTGTTTATGGGATTTTTTCAATATTTGGAACAGCAGTATTATATTGGAATGAACTCTTCCATTTTTGGCAAGATTAAATTAATCGCTATTCTGTTTTCAGCCCTTTGTATTTTGTTCCATAATATTGTTAATAAAATCTGTTTTTGCTTAAAACTGAGTGTTTTCATCGCCTGATTTTCTCCTGTAATATTTACGTTGTACCTGCTTAAAACACAGTTAGGGTCTGAGATAATTTCTTGAAATGTTTTGAGGAGTCAGGCATTGCCCATAACAAACAAACCCATGACTCCTTTGGAATGGCATCGTATGCTGGAACTGCCAAACGGGAGACCCCTGTTTCTAAACATAGACACATAAAAGATACAAGCTGCAGCAGGCCATTGAGATATTCCACCCTGCTCCATCATATATCATGCACATTGCTAATTGTCGAATTCATTACCCTTACGCTGCTTTCTCCCAATAAAGTTTTATTCCTTTGGTCTCATGTGATACATCTTGCCGCCTCATGAATACATTCAGTACTTTGTCATTAATTACTTCCTACGGTAATTAATTCTGCCGACTCACCATTATTTGGGTGAAGAAATGTCTCTTCATGTCCGTCTTATATGGTACACCTTGCATCCTCAGGCTGTGAACCCTGTTTCTGGACGTACCAACAGTTGGGAACAATTACCTTGTCTACTCCTGTAAAAATACTTTTGTCACGATGATGTCCCGCTTCAGTCGTCTGAACTCCAGTGGAAACAACCCTACCCTAGTTAATCTCTCCTTCAACGTCAGTCCTGCCATCCCTGGAATCAGTCTGGGAAACGTTTGCTGCACTCCCTGTAGACCAACAGCATCCTTTCTCAGAATATGGGTACTAAGACTGCACACAATATTGATTGACCTCATCAAGGCCCCGTAAAACTGCGAAAATGCACCACTGCTCCTTCACTCGAAACGTCTCACAATGAAGATGAACATATCGTTTGCCGCTTTTTAACCACTTGCTACACCTGCATGCTTATCTTCAGTGATCGTGTCCAATGATTCCCAGATCCTGCTGTACATACCCAATTTACAACCATTCAAGTCCAAGAAGAGGCCATTTAAGCACTTTCAAGACTACCCCACCAATCAGTGCGATCATGACTGATCATCTGCCTCAATGCCATGTTTTGACTTTCTTTCCATACCAGCTGATATCTTGCATATTTAAAATGAGAACAATCTCTTCTGTGAACACATTCAGCATCTTCTTGTTTTACCTACCAGAGGGAATAATCTCACGGTTATCCAAATTACAGAGCATCTTCTATTTTTGCTGTCCTGTGCTCGGCTTTTTTTTCACATGCCCATCATTGAGTCCAACATTCAAATTGTTGATGCACTTTTTTGTCACTGTTATCTCATGTCCTGGTATATTGCTCAGGATGAAGATATCATCAATCGCTTAGACTCATTTCAAACTTCCTGTGTCTGCCTGGGATAAAGGTACTCCACTAACACATGGCTACTCAGAACGCAGTTGCAACACTGTGAGCAACTTCATATCCCTGATGTAAGGAAAGTTGTTCTGGTATTGGACACAATGAAGCGAAGATTGAGTGGACTGATACTGTGTAAGCAGGAACGATGCCATGAGGCGAGTTTGAGTCAGTAGTGCCTCTCCCCATTGGAAACTATGAAGTTTGCTTTTCGGACTCTCTGTTTCAAAAGGAAAGTTTTGTCACAGAGGGAATGCAGCGAAAGTTCATGAGGCTGGTTCCCAAGATAGCAAGACTGTCTCAATAGGACTGATTGCTTCATATTGGGAAATTCAGATTCAGGAATTACCGTCTCAGGATATGAGCGAGACCACGGTCGTGGGGATGGCAGTGGGATTCCCCTTAGGCGTTCATACCCGGCCTGTTTCAATTGTAACAGCCGATATCACGAGTCTCGTGACTGCCCGACTAGAAACTGCCTTACTTGCGGCAGTCTCCTCCATTCGACCTCTAATTGCCCTCGAAATACCATACAGGGAAACTAAAGACGTTTTCATGAGAGCTACACTTAGAATTCCTATGACACTTGCGGTAAACTCCTGATTACACTCATGCTCCATCACAAGCAAGAGGCAGAATACCAATCAATTTTTTTTTTCACAAAATAATCCATTTTCCGTAGGCAAATGTTCAGCTTGACATGTCTTGCTCTGTTGCTTTTTGGGTTTTTTTGCTCGTTTTGATAATTGTTCTTTGTTTATGAAATATGGAGGGTGGTCGTTGTTCTTGATGTATGAAAAGATAAGGCTGGAGCGGTAACAATTCTTGCACACTTGGTTAAGTCACGATGTGGCACAGCCAGGATTAACGAGACTTAACTCCCAAGGTAACACCTGAGATACCGTGTGTGTGTGTGTGTGTGTGTGTGTGTGTGTGTGTGTGTGTGTGTGTGTGTGTGTGTGTGTTTGTATGTGTGTGTGTGTGAGAGAGAGAAAAGCTTTCAGTGATAGTAGAAAGTTTAACCCTTTGTGATTCTGTTTGAATTCACATTTGTTTGTTGGTGATTGAATGTTTGTCCATCCAGCTCAAGATCCAGGATTGTTTTGAATCTGGTTTGCATTTTGGAAATTTAACATGATTACTTTTAATTTTAAATACCCTTAATTGATTATGAAATAAAGTATTAACTCCTGTTCTTTTTACAGGTCATGACTGTCCCACTGTCAGTTTCTAACTAATCTCCTTTATGCTTACATGAAAAGCCAAACTTTTTCAATTTGAAATCAGTTTAATACTGAGGAAAACAACTTTGTAACTTTTTTTTGTTTCAGACACGTTTGTTACAACTTAATTTTAAGACTACTGTGTTTTATTGGCGATTATTTGTGAGGAAAGTTGTAATCTTTTTGAAGGAGTCTCTCAATGACAATTGAAGTGTCAGTTCAACATTAGTTTGTAATAAATTGTCTAAAAATTAATATCCTTTGATTAATATCTGTGTCTTTGGATTCGGTTATTATTCGTGCATTATAAGTTCTTTTTTTCATTGAGTAGACAAAACTTTTTAAGACAGCTCCAGTTATTTCACGATTTTTAGCTCAGTGGTGCGAAAGATATGCTTGGTACCACTCCACTCAGTGCTCTCTCCAAAATCCAAAATGAATTCTATCCTTATCATTAGTTGTCCATAATAATTGAAAAAGGACTACTGCCTGACTAATCCAGGCACTGCTGTCACCCAGCATTCCACCCTTTGGACAATAGGGTCAGCCAAAAATATCGAGGAATAAGGTGTATATCAATCACTATTCCTTTTGTCGCATCCCGGCCCCATTGCCATGGAGTTATCTGAAAATTCAAATCCCAAGATTAGCTTTTAGATTATGATAATCAAGAGTCCAAAATGTATAGGTCGGAACAGGATTTAAATCTGGACAAACATAAATCGATAAATTGGTTAAATAAGGTTAAAACACAAATTGCGGCTCCCAGATCAATTGGAGAAGAGAAGCGAATGATTTGATAAGAAGAATAAAGCAGCAAAGTACAGTTTTTAAATGCTTTCGTCACTTGTTCATTTCCAGCCTGAATTACAGATAAAGATTATTTTATTTTATGATTTTATAGGATTCCTTCACATACTGTCGGTGAACTGTAATATTAATTCATATTTAGCTTGCAGCATAACTGCATTAATTCATTAGTCTTTAAAGGATGGAAAGCTACATTACTGGCCAGCTGAGTAATGTGGGAGATAGATATATAATGAAGCAACAATACTGTAAATTAAAGAACTTAGATTCTATTCGGACTCCCGAGCCTATGTTTGGCATACCGACCCGCCTTGAGGATTGGGATTTTCCGTTAAATATGTGCTGAACCTGGTGCTTCAATTGTTAGCACTATTGCCTCACTGCAGCCAGTTTCCTGGTTTCAATGCCCGCCTTAGGCTGCTGACTGCGTGGAGTTGGCACATTCCCCATGTGTTTGCATGCGTTTCCTCCAGGTGCTCTGGTTTCTTCCCGCAGTCCAAAGATGTACGTCTCAGGTGAATTGGTCAAGCTAAATTGCCTATAGTGTTAGTGAGAGGAAAATGGGTCTGGGTTAATTACTCTTTAACGGATTAGTGTGAATACTTTGGTCTAAAGGGCCTGTTTCCACACTGCAGGCAATGTAATCATCTCCTGATTGTCACCAGCCTTAATTTAAACCATCCACTTGTTGATAGCTTTTCCTTCTTTTGGGCAAGTATATGCAGCTGCCGAGCAGGCAGCTTTATACCCCAAACTTCTGATCCCATTGGATCCCCAACAAAACACTGGTAGACACAGTAGAAGGATGGGTATTCCAGACCTGAGTAAGGTGCAAAAGTCAGAGGGGATTGATTCAATACCAATTCACAATGTAGATGTTGATTTCACAATTGCTTAGTGACTGTAATCATATGGGTTTAGTGTTTAGATTTCTTTCAATATTGTTTTGAAATTTGGAAGTAATGTTTTAATTTCCCTTTCCGAAATAATTACATGCGCTTTATTTTACAATCCACGACTGACTGAATTGTCAAGTGATTTATTTTCATACATGGACGCTAAGCCTAAATATCTTTGATTTGTGTGTGGAGCTCATAAGAATACACACAGGTTGATATGATTTATTTTTTAATTGGGCTGTTAGATGTAAGAAGGACTGTCTGGTTGAGCTGGTAACTTCACTTAGATATTCAATACTGACCGGTGATGGTTTATACTTTTAAGATTGTACCAATATCTAAATTCTAGGGTAATTTGAAAGCATTCTGCCTTGTTCCCATATATGGGGACAATGTTGCCCTTCAGCTAATATTCATGAAAAAGTTTTCTGCTCAAAATCACGACTAGGTTCCTACACTTAATTCTAAATACTGTTGTCGACAGTTGTAGATCAAGACATTTAATTTGGGCTCAAAGTTTTGTTTTGGAAAGGACAATGCAATATATTGCAGATGTCATCTAAACTGGAGACAATACAAATGATTTTAGTAACAACACTTCAAAGACTATACATTCTAGTAATGCTGGATTTATAAAAATAGGTTTCCTGAATTCGTCCATGCCTGAGCTTTTCCATATAAAGTAAGAGAATTTTGGGTAGGAAGGGAATCTCTGGTGCAGTTAATATAAATGAGCTTTTGTCAGTATGGAAAACATATTTACTCCAGAGGGCTATTTGAGTCTGATTAATTTGAGAATTATTGATTTCAAAATTGCTCTTAGGGCTTCTACCCTGCCGAAGAGCCCAAATTATAGCCTCAAATAAGGTACACATTTGATACACACACCACAATATTGCTGACCTCAAATAGTTTAGTTTGTGTTACCTCTTTGCTGCTTCCAATTTTACGAGATTATATATATATAGTATACACTTATATACAAGGAGGAAATGGTTTATACTTTATTACAATGGACACTCCGGGATCTCCAACCTTTCGAGGTGGGAGATGACAAAGACGAACTTGACCTGCTGAATGGACGTGCCATTGCCAGCATTCGTGTAGAGGAAGGGAGAATTTACCTGTGCGATCCTGAGCAGACAGAGACTGTGTACCAACTATGCCAGGAAGATGTCGTTGTGTGTGGAAAGACTGAACGTTCCAAAGAATGACTTTTGCAGTGGGCAGCTGCATCAAAAAATATTAACAGTTAATTTATAGAACAAGTCTAAATGGTCTTTAATCTGGAAAGGGTTTGCATTCCAGTTTGATTACGTTTGTACTTTGGACATCCCTGGTCAGACTTGTCCCTTTCAGATAGTTCACGTTGCAAAAGAGACAAAGAAGAGTGGGGGGTGTTATCTTTCTCTAACAATTTGTTTCTAGAAACTCGTAATAAAACATTTGGAATGGATGAAGTAGTTTGTTATGCCCTTAGTTAAGCATGAGACACCCTGGACCCTTTTATCCATCCGACTCCAAACATGGGGGTATGGAATAGTAGTAAAGTATTTACAGGCTGTGATATCTCTTTTAGTTTTTTCCCTTTTCTCACTTGCGACTTCTTATGGACTTCCTTCAATAAATGTGCAATATCCTATTCCAATTGTTACAATACTAATGGATGGGGATGCGCTCATGTAAGAGTTTCTAAAAGTATTCTCAGTGCTATGATTAAATGTATTAGTTGTCACTGCTTTTCGGAAGGATCTCGCATCTCATGTATATGCCTTAATGACAAATGTATCCCTATGTATATGGAAAGGGTAACAACGCACATATTCCTTAAAATACCCCTCATGGCACTTATATTTCCCGAATTATTGAATGGGTAGAACCATTCTGAGATGCCGACCATATTTCGTATTAAGGAACTCACCTCATTCGGTTAGATGATTCTCAACCTCAGCACCCAGTGCCAAATTATGTAATCATGGATTATCCATATACCCCACGAAGTCACAAAGATAGGCCCACTTTTTACTGGGAAGGTCCCTTTATTATCCGTACTAAACTTGGAAATTATGTTTTTTATCAGTTATAGTTCATCCGTAATAGAGCAAGTACTCCTCGTGTGGTAGCTGCAGGTACACATTTGCCATCTACTATTCCCTTTCAAATTACTTGGCAAGAGAATCACAATTCCCCTTTTAAACGTTGAGTTTCTCCAGACTTCTGTGTAGAATGGAAGAATCCAAAGTCCATATCAAGAAGTAAAGCACACTCATTGGCATATGCAACTTAGTGTTCTTTCATGATGAGAGTCTTCAGGAAGTATTAGTCATCAAAACTATAATTATCTCATTTGTGGACTCAAGATTATGTGAAATTAGACAACTGCTGCCTTCATCGAAATTACGGACATGCTTTCAGAATTGCACCTATTTGCCCAGCAAAACTAATTAAAGAAAATGGCATAATCGGGGTCTCTCATCTTATCAAAAACATTACTAGACATATTGATAATATTCGCACTTTTATCAACCAAATGAACAATGATGCAGGATGGTGAAATTGGGGTTTTGGCAAATGGTACAACCAGCTAATGAAGAGGACTATGTATGGTGCTACTGATTCAATTGGTCTTTTTGTTGGCGTTGCTATAGTTAAGTGTATTATTGCTAAAATATTAGCGTCTATTAACAATATTGTATCCAAGCAGAAAATTCTTCTTCTCTACTTAAATCTTGATGAGTAATCATCATTGCCTGTCCTTGGTTCCCATTTTGAGGAAGAGAAATTCTTCGCTGCCATTGAATTGGATTAATTTGATCCATGCATTTATGGTGTGGTCATAGAATGACCAAAGAGGGGAATGAGGATCTAAAATGTGAATTTAGCCAACAAATATATGTAGATTTTCATTAACTACAAAATAGATTTTCAAATTAAAAGACTACTATAAAATGGCTGAGAGTACTGATTGAACCCTCTGAAGCTGCATTGTTGATTTGCAGAATTAAGCTGAAATTCAAAGATAAGAGACAATAGAGTTTTCACAAAATAAACACTGACATATTAATTGACAATTCGAACGAAACTTGAACTGTTACATGTCATCATAATGTACGTAAATAAGACTTCTTTTCCAAGGAGTAGCATTAGATTAACCTGTTGTTAATCTTGTCACCATATTACAGTTGATTGGACATTTCATGTAATTCAGAACCCTTTCCCAGGAAAGTCACAGTACTAACTTGCTGTAAATCGTGCCGCCTTATTATATGTGATTGACCTTTCATGCAATTAAGGCTGTATTATTTCTTTTAAAAAAACATACAAATAATGTGTAATTTTCAAATATAATTGTGCAACTTCACCACGGAACACAGAAGTTTTAAATTCAGTGCGTCAAGTTACCTTAATTCCAATAACTCATGACCGTTGCTGTTTGAACAGACGGCATTTGTCGATTACTTTGACCGATCTCAAACCAAGAGGTGCCTCTTGAGTGATGTTAGATCTTCAATGTGAGGTACATGGTATTCTGCAAGTTTTCCCATTTCTCTGCAGTGGATTCTCCAAGTCGTGAGGCAATGACTTTTTTCCAGAAACCTCCTGAAAGCTGTTACATAAGTTCTGGCTGGGAAGAATGGAAAAATGGCTTCCAGGGTGCATTACTGGGATGTAGGCCAGGCAGTGTGGCGTGCAGGCAGCATCACAATGAAGAAAGTGTGGGAGGTGTGGCCTCCAGTCAACATCGTCAGAAATTGTTTAGGCGGAGTGACCTGCAGTGGTCATCAAAATGCAACACGCTGCAAAACAGCAGCATTCAACAAATTCTGCAATGGCATATGTTGATGCATTCTTGAATGAGACAGACAGAAACGCAGTTCGTCTTTGTGGTGGATGAGATATTCTACAAAGATACGTAGGTGTATTAGGGCTGAAGGTGATCACAGCAATGGGTATGTTTTTGCGTTTGGAAGATGTTAACGAAACGGACAGGATAAAGGTGGGGTAGTGCTGTGGGCGTAGTCGGAAAATGCAGCGAAGGGATGTATTGTAAGGAGTGTTGGACTCAGAGATTAATGGACATTGGTTTGAATGAATGTACAGGTCGGGGCATTTGGAAAGGCATGAGAATGTACAGAAGCAGGAATGGCGAGACGAATTTGACGCTTGTCAGGGTTCACATATGGTTAGAGAGCGTAGGTGTGATTGGCACAGGGTTGAACAACGGGGCGGTGTGTTGGGGATGTTGGAAGCTGCAGAGATAGTCACACATGCTGGTGTTTGAGATGATAACAGATATTAGATGGCAGTAACAGGAGATTTTCTAAATGAGTTACTGAGTGATATTTCCAAGGACAGGTGCATGCAGCCAATGGACACTGTCTGTCAGGAAGAGGTTGCAGAAATATGGAGAACTTAATTGGTGAAGGAGTTACACCGATAGGAATGCAGTAGGAAACTGGGAGACTAATATGTGTGCTGGTGGGATGGAGACTGTGAAACACATGGGAAGCATTGTGAGGTCTTCATTTTGTAAGTGAGACTGTGTGTGCTGCAGGCACTCGTCGAAATAAAGGCGCTCAAAATGTTTCTCGGTGCTGTGGCTTTAATAAATTGTAGATGTTTTCAAAGCTGGAGATGGGCATAGACAGCACCGTGGTATGGAGAACGTTAGAGACACGACCATTTTAAGGATAGGTGTCATAGATGGTCTGAAGTGCATTGCAGCGAAAGATAGGGCTGCAGGCGTTTGGGATGATGTTGATTTGACAAGGAGTGGAGCGTTTTGGAACTTGAACGACACCAGCATGTTACAGATGTAAGGAGAGAGAAAGTGACTGGGGGAGTCTATCAACATAAATCTGGTAATAGAAGATTAGTAATTGCCACGTGTGCATAGGCAGAGGCATGCAGAGATTGATATACAAGGGCAAGCTTATGTCATTCAGGATGGTAATTAATAAGGGGTCTGAGTGTGGGAAGCAAGCGGACGGGAACGACTCATGAGTGTGACGTCATGACAGTTGGAGAACAGACAGCATTGAATTTGCTAAAGTCCAGTTACCACGGTATGGAGTCCCTGAGTTCCAGCAGTGACGTAATCGAGTCTGGGGAAGAAGTGCAATCGATGAACTTTTCAGCAACGAGACTGATATGCATGTCATGAAAATGGAAAAGACACATCTAACTGAAAACCTTCCATTCGCTTGCGGCTCGAAAAAGAACTGTCTGCAAAGACCATATTCTGAAAGTATTTATGCAGATGAAGATGGAATAAGTGAACGGTCCTCAGTTTAGCTTTGAGTGACAGTCAACGCTTAACATGAATGGGTGTCTCCACCACCCCCCTTTCAATGTGATGGCCTATTATTTTACTTCCCAATTCATCTGCTTGCTGTGCAGTAATTCTAACACGGTACTTTCACGCATGAGAAGCCCCTAACTCACATGGAGGGGTGACAGCAGTGACACGACCAGAAAGGGACAGAATGAAAATTAAAAAACTTGTTTCTCATTGTGAATTTTGCTAGAATGCAATTACATATGAAGATTTGTTGTATGCACAACATTTTTTGTTTGTGAAACGGTAATTGCTTTCCGTGAGCGAACGTGAGTTGCTGAGAACTCGTGGAGGAGAATCTGTCGATTAGCTTCACTTCCTGTCCTGCAGGAGACACTTCAATTGCCTTGCTGTCGTGTTTATATCTGGTCAACCGAACATTCGCTGCATTGATGACTTTTCTGACACCTTTTGTAAATTTCAGCTCTCCAATAATCTTAGTTCAGCACGAGGATAATTCAACTTCCTCAGTTTCAGAACAACTGGAGTCGATGTGGTGAATGAAACTGATATTGGTGCATGTGATCAGCCCTGATTTGTTTGAAAAGTCTCGGAAATTCAAAAAGATAAACGGCCTCCTTCTGCTCCGAACTCGTGTCTATTTATTTCCTCCAAGAATTATGGTTCCTCCTTTTCTGTTGTTGTGAAACTCCTGAAAATGACTGCTTGCTTCTTCTCATTCACTCCAGGTCATACCAGAGCCATCTACCCTCCTTGACCCCTTTCTATTTGGCATCTGACAACAGCTCTCAGTATTCCTCAGATTGTCCAACTTTCTATCCCTTGTTGAACGAAATCGCTCAGACATGTCCCGGATATTTTCTTCTGAATCGAACACCTGGAGTCAGGTGTTACTAGGGGACATAGCTTTAAATTAAGGGGTGGTAGGTATAGGACAGATGTTAGGGGTAGATTCTTCACACAGCGGGTTGTGAGTTCATGGAATGCCCTGCCCGTATCAGTGGTGAACTCTCCTTCTTTATGTTCATTTAAGCGGGCATTGGATAGGCATTTGGAAGTTATTGGGCTAGTATAGGTTAGGTAGGACTCGGTCGGCGCAACATCGAGGGCCGAAGGGCCTGTACTGCGCTGTATCCTTCTATGTTCTATGTTCTATATGAACACATAAAGTGCTGCTAAGTCAGTTGCTTTGATTGTTGATTGATTGAATACTTCAACCAAAAATAGCTTCCAGTGGTTTCCTGAACTTCTCTCTGAACTTGGACAAAGATGCCACATAGACAATGGCGTTCGTACAACAATTCAAATTTCGCAGCATGTATGCAACTTTTCCAAATGCATATTTCCCATCCCTATCTAAAGGATCGCCAATCTTGAAAAAAAAATAAAATATATAACAGCCACAAAATTATGAAGTTTCCAGAAATGACGAAAAGTAAAATTATACACTGTCTTCTACTCTCCATCTCTGGGTCTTTAGAATTTTCTCCATGACTCTGACCCTTCAGACCTTTCCGGACTCGACTGGCCACTAAAATGTGTTTGACTGTCAGAGCATTGAGGAACAGAATTAAGCAGAAAGGGAATATTGGTGTTAGAATTTTCTCAAAGATTTTAAATCCTCTCCACACATGGTCATAATTGTATGCATCTGAATTCGAACAGTACCATGGTACATTGCGAATGATCTCATAAGGTTCAAACCTGAAGTAGACAGGAATACATTTTAGAAAAAACAGACAGCCGATTGTTGTGAGAACGACAGTTGCAGTTTTTTGAGTGCAGTATTTTATTTTCAGTTTCTCACAGCAAACGGTGACATATCGATCAAAGGTGAAAGCAATGGTGAACCAGACAGAACAGTCTATGACTAGACGGCGCAGAACAGCATGAACAGAGCACACAGGAGTAATGTCCAAGAATGATATTGGGAAAAAATCATGTTTGATTCTTTTGAGTATGATCTCAATGATAACGACCAATAGATCCACCACCGCCATGGCCAGCAGATAACGCCTGCTGCAGGATGAGAGTCCACACTTACCCCGAAGAAGGATTCCAACCGTCACAAAATTGACTGTAAGAGAGCGAGAAGGGAAAACAAAAATGATCAGTACAGACGAACATTGTCCATCATGGAAACTAAGTGATAAATGATGGATTTCATCAACACAAGCAAGGCAAGATATTTGGTCAGGGGATCAATAATTTGGATTGACACAGCAGTGAAACTCACACGTACAGTTTGATACATGTGGGACGTGAGCATGAAGCAGGGTTTTTATCAGAAGAAAGTGGGCCAGTACAATTTTATATGAGGAACAAATGCACAGGCAGATTATAAACTACTTCATACCATCAGACCAATTTCAGTTCAATCAATGCCAAAGATCGAACTTGCAACATGCATGATAAAAAGAGAAATGTTCATGAACCCCCAGTTTCTTCCTTCGAAAGAATTTGCAATTCTATTTTCAGCAGTAGCAGACCGTGTCAAAAGCATACTAGATGCAACTCAAAAGCAGGTGCCATTTGCTCCGAGGCTGTCGAACTATCGATATTGTGGGGAATGAGCATGGTAGAAAGAAAGTTAAGAGAGGGTGAACATTCTCCCTGAGCAAGCCCGAATTGGCAGAGTGTTCTTGTGTTCAGACAGCCATTGCCTCGGCTATAATATGTTCAGTGGAATTTCATGTTGCTTTTCTTCAGTCCACGAGTTTTCTTGCAAATACATCTTTTTAAAAAAATAAATTCCTCTTTCAAACGAGTTTCTGAACCATAACGATTGAAACATAATATCCCCTATACGTTCTATTCAATTACTGTACAAATGATTATAGTCCTTCACATAGCATTCGTCAGAAACTTTGTTCTACTCATGGAACAATCGATCACTGTTTGCAATAACATCGTGAGGAGAGATTGAAACAGTGACAGCAGCAGAATGAAACTGCTGAAGCATGTCCGGAATGTTTGAGCTGATGTGCTGTTAAAGTAACATTTTTGCTCACTGGGTAACCGCAGAATCTAGTTCAGACAGGGATTGGATCAAAATCAGTGATTATCATTACTCACCAGGAAAGCCAATGACGGCGAGCACCACGTAGAATATTTTTCTCACTGTTCGAATCAGATCGCGCATTTTCAGTGGGCAGTAATGTGTCACATCGGATCGATCAGTGTCTCAACTCCTCATTTCTCCACAGATACATCACTCACTTCTCTTTCTGTTTATTGATCATTTCTAAACCATCGAAGTAACGTTCACCGTGCTCTCAGTAGCTTTAGTTCACACTTGCCTCATGTTCTGAGAGCACGGTAGTTCTCCATTATATGGTAATTACGTATTGCCAATTTCCTCAAACCTCCATCTTCCATCGAGTGTCCGTCAGTGTAAATTCCGTGTGCTTCAGAGTAAAGAAAAAACTGGAAGTGTAAATGTCTCAAACATTTCTCGAGAGTATTTACCAGCATTGGACAAACATGAGTTGTAATACCTCTGGATCTCTAAAAGGTTCTGCTTTATTCCAGTGCTCTGATGCACATTTCCATCTAAGGCACTGATAGTACCTTGACAAACATGAGACATTCTGCATGTAATTTCTGCCTCTACAGCTGTTTTAGAAGCAATCCAATAATGACGATTGACTGGTTATTCATGAATGTCCTCTCAACAAAATGAACATAGTGAGGGATAACATTGAATGGAAACTGAAATTGTCTGTTCGGACAAGTACAATCGCTCCAAGAGCAGTTCCGACGCTTTGATATTTGCATACCTCCTGATTCTTCAATGTCGTTCCACACTGATAAGTCGCAAGTTTGGTAGAATCATCCCCACTTGCCTGAATGAGTGCAGTTTCAACAGAGCACAAGAAGCTCAATATTACCCATGTTTATATGAACAATGGATAACATATTCATGATTCTTTGCAAATACTTTTAATAACTGTTTTGACATTCAGATCCAAAGTCAAGACGACTATCCTCGAGAAATACAAGACAATATTTCCTTGAGAAAATTGACCCCTAAAAGTTCTCCTCCTATTCATTCATCATTCTTCCATAGAATTGTAATACTGCGCTTTCAGTGTCACTGGGTCAAATTCTGGAACTTGCTCGCAGCCAGTGCGGCTGCGTTCCCTGCACCACACGGACTGAATCTGTTGCCACCTCGTACTTATGGCAACTTGTAACCGGCAATAAATGCTGTGACACCAGCGATCCCCACAGCACTCGAATAAACAAAGTAACCTCACCATCTTGCCGGTTGTACACCAATATCTAACTTCCACAAAAAAAAACTTCCAGCTTGAGGACCCTTCAAAAATCGAAAATATTGTGACTGATCTTGGGAGTTTGGTTTCGGGAGAAGGCTGGGGAATCATCTGTCTGTGAATGTGATTATGGTGAGTGCAATAACGAGCTAGTTAGGATATGTATGCATTTCGCGAACTCTGCCCGTCACATTATTACATGTGGATTGTGAATACTGTGGAGAAAGTGAGGACTGTAGGTGTTGGAATTGTGGGTTGAAAAGTAGCTGCTGGAAGGGGACAGCAGATCAGCATCATCCGAGAAACATGAGAATTGACGTTTTGGGCATGGGCCCTTATACAGGAATATTGTGCGTGTTCCCATCAGGGCAAGTTGCACGGCCATGTTCAGTGAATGCTTCTGATTGCGTCTCGTGTTTCGACGTGTCAGCAAATGTTTTTTGTTTTTGTTGGGCACATTGGTATGCCGTGTTTTGATATGAGGTAAGGGGTCATAGCGCATGTTGTTTTCTGGGACTCTGATATGTTTGGAGGTTGTTATGTGGCAGGAGAGTTTTCGTGCTGTTGGGATGGAGATAACGGGCACGGGTGTCCACTATGTGGTTTATGAAGTGATGACACGTGTCATTTCAGAGACATGCATATTGGTCACCATTAAACGATTAGTCTTAGGATCAGTCTTTATATTCAACGAAGGATTCAGTTTCAATGGAACAATAGGTTTAGGTTTAGCGTTCTGTTTAAATGGATCATCAGTGTTAGGCTGGATCCTGGGTTCAGCATCATGCTTGTAGCATTAAGAGTACAGTGAATATTGGATTTGGATTATAATTCTGTCAATGTTCGATTAGCAGTTCAGTTTAATGATAGGAACAAGATTAATTTCCCGTCAATCTTAGATTTAGGGGAATCCTGGAGGGGTTAGCATCAAGATCAGTTTGAGATTTACATGGGCGGAAGTGAATGAGAATTGGGCAGCTCATTCACATTTTATCTTAGGAGAGATTTCTGGAAGTTAAGTTAGTGACACCAAAGAGCTAAAGACGTTAGATTGTAAAAAAAAAGTGGCTTGGAGGATCACTTACAGAGATATTTTATTTGCATCCATTACACTTATCCTACTCGATGTTGAAAGCCATAGGCTTGCAAACTGCGTTCAATGTCATTTTGATGAATTTCTGAATGGAATGATATGCAATGTTTAGGCTTAGAATTACCTATGGAGAGGGGAATGTCCCTGGGTTTGATGCCAGTTAAGTGGGTATCTGTTTTCTGAATAGTGTCAAGCTTTTTGAGTTTTGACGAAGCTGTACCATCCAGCTGAGTGGCAGGTATTGGATCACACTTTTTACGTTTGCCTTGTAGATGGTCTACCGGATTTCACGAGTAAGGGGCTGAATCGGGAAAAACCTCCCTGCGGCTACAGCTGGAATACTGTGTGCAGTTCTGGTCATCGTAACAAAAGATTTATGCAACTGTACTGCAATTGTTTGCAGAGATGTGAATCAGCGTGTTACCTGGGATGGTGAATTCCGGTAAATTAACGTGAAAACTTAAGTGTGGATAATATGTCAGAGCAGAGAAATTCTTGGGAAGGAAACCTGGTAAAGATCGCCAAGATTATCAGAACCATGGTCAAGCTGAATTGAAAACAGAAGATGCCAAAGTGCTAGTAAGAAGGGGATGTAACTCTCATCGGAAAGGCATAAGACTTCAAGGGAGGAAAATATTTGAATGCCTAATGTAGTGGGGTTTGGAAGTTGCTGCCTGATATGCTAAATAAAGCGGGAAAACTCACAACTTTGAAAATGCCCCGAGACAAAGTTATGCAGAAATAAATGAGATCGAAGCAGGAACACTGTTTTCACTGGCGGGTGAAACTAGATGCCTCAGAATAAAGGGGAGCAGAACAAGTTGATATGGAATTTGTTCAGCAAAATGGCAGTGAATTTGTGGAATTTCTTGCCAACTGAAAGAACTGAGACAACCTCCTTGAATGTTTTGAGTGCAAATTTAGATTTTTGACCTGATAAGGAATTAGGATTTATCGTGAGAGACTGGGCAAGTTAATCTGAGTCCATAAAAATATCACACATGAGCTTGTTGAAGGGTGCAACAGGTTGGCAGACCAGATGGCTATCGTAGTCCTACTTTAATGTGCTTCTGTTTTTACTATGTTGTTATATGGATTGACATGTTGTTAGGTGTCACAATTTTGAAAGCAATGGAACGAAAGTGAAAAATGGGAATGTGTAGACGTCATAATATAGTTTGGCAGGACCAATACAATGGTGGGGCGTCGAGTAGGTTTCTGCTGGAGCGTTTCACTCCAGGTTTTCATTTGCTTAAACCTGTATTGCATACTTTCTGGAAAGTTAACACATTCGTTCTTCAGAGAGGAACAACTGGTAGGAAAATTAGAAGTTCTGCTTGAAATGTTAGGAATGGACATATGCCTGTGTTGACGTTAACTACGTACCTGGCCCTTCCATTCTGGAGCTGCCTCTCTTTGATTGGATAGACCATTCAATCCGTGTGCAGGAAGAGGACTTACAGCCTCTCGAGTTTGCCCTATATTTCAATAAACTCATGACTGACTTGACTCAAAGCGATATTTCCGTCCACCCTGGTAATCCAAAACTATCTTGTTATGCAGGATTCTCTGTATATGTTCCTGAACAAGTATCAAATTCTTCCTTACAACCATCGTTTCAAGAAGAGTGTTCCAATTCTCTCAATTAGACCAGAAGATACAAGAGACAAAGTTGTCTATTTTGGTCATCGACCACCATCTGCCATCCATTGGATTGTGGCTGACTTGCTCATCACATCTCCCCATAATTCCCTTTTACCCATAATCCTGGATTGCATTCCCGAATAAACGTCTATGCTGCACATCCTTGAATATTGTTGTTTGACCAATTTTGAAAACTCTCTGCAGTGAAGAATTGCATTGATATATTTCTCTTTGAGAGAAGCAATTGCTCATTTCTCCCTCCTCAATGTGTGACTCCTTCGTCTCAGTATAATTCAATGTGGTCCGAGATTCATCCAAGAGGGGAAAGAACACTTTCTGTTCCTATTTCCCTGTTGCGCCCACCTTGGCTGATATATCCTCTACCCTCACATTCTGCTGAATTCCAAAGGATCCAGCTAGTCACCCTCTTCAGCGAGGATAGTCCTGAAATAATATCCTTAATAGTATCGCGGGGATTCAAAAATTCAAAGTAGCTTTAGATGAGTATCTGAGCTGGAAGAGTGCCCAGTGTGGTGGGAACACGTTGGGATGTGGCGTTCAGATTGGTTTCCCAAGTTGGCACAACTTACAGGGCCAAAGGGACTGTACTGTGTTATATTGTTCCATGATCTCTGATGGATATTTTCAGCAATGAATCTCATTTGATGTGGCAGTGCAGGAACGTTGGGCCAACGATTGTCTAGTGATTCTGTATGGTCTGACTTGTTCCTTGTTCTGCCATGTAAGCCCATCGAAGATCACCAAAAGCGATTTCAACAATTACTAACCACATTTTAAAAATAAACAATCGCACACTTTGCACATAATACATTACAGACTCCGATATTGTGTCTCAAACAAAAGTTAGAACACCCAAATAAGGACACAATGCCTTCACTTGACGAGAAATTCAAAATGGTCAGTTGATTACTATATCTGTTTTAAAACTGATTTTGTTTTATCCTGCCTTCACAGAGAAAGACACACTGTCAAACAAAGACACTTTCGGGAAAATGTCAAGAAAACAACAAAGCATGCTAGATTATTGAATAGAGTCATACTGCACGGAAGCTTACAGTTCAACCACTACATGCTGTCCCCGTAGCCAATCAGAGTTAATCACACATGATTGCATTTGACACTTTCCCATTCAATCTTTCTGACCAGTCTTCTCACAGAAATGACTTTTAAACGTCAGGAACGTGCATACATTTTTCCCCGTAAGAAGATTCTCTGTTTAAAAACATTACCACTCCTTTGCTTTACGTAGCTTTCTCCTCACACCTTAAACTTATGCCACCTAGTTTTGAAGTTTACCAACCAAGTGAAAAGATACTTATTTTTCAACCTTCTCCATCCCATGGACACAAGTTCCAGCAAATCAAGTCTAATTGTTTTAATCAAAGCCTGCTGGGGAAGGGGGTATCTGTACATGAAGGAAGAGTTGCACCTAGACTGGCACTAATGTCCTGGACAGGATAATATTTGAACCAGTTTGTTCGGTTGTAACTTAGTTTGGCAGGTGAATGCAAAACAGCACTAAAGATCAGAAGAGAGAGTTGTTGCTGAACAGAAATAGAATACAAAGAGTCTGTCAGGAAGGACACTCAGTTGATAGTGCAGTTGGATGGTTTAACGTGTAACTGTTTCATTGCAATGTCCATGATCAATACGAATGATGAACATAGAACATGGTCCGGCACTTGGAGCACGATATTGTGGCTGTAACAAAGGCATGGATTTCTCAAGGGCAGGCATGACTTCTGGGGATTCCAGGGTTTAGACGTAGTTGAAAAAGCAAACACATATTGGGTAAATGAGGTTGTGGAGCAGATTTGTTAATTAACTGGCATTTTTCTGCTGAGTCACTATGGGTTGAAAACAGAAACTAGAAAGGATTAGTCAAATGATTGGCTGTTGTCGATAGCACATCCACTCCGTTGCTGTTATTGATGACTTCATCCTCCCCAATATTGATTCAAATCTCCTTAATGCGGATGGTCTTATTGGAGCCGAGTTTGTGAGACGTTTCCAAGAATGACTCCTGACACAATATGTAGATTGGCTGGCTAGCGGGTAGACCATATTGGATTTGGTGCAAGTCAACGAACCAGTCCAGGTGTCAGATCCGTTGTTGGGAGAGCATTTCGGTGACGCTGACCACAATTGCCTCCCCTTTAATACAGCCATGGAGATGAATAGGAAAATATTGTATGGGAAGATATGTAATTGGGGATGGACAATTGTACTGCTCCGAGACAGGAGCTGTGGAGAAGTATTGGGAACAATTATTGCATGGAAAACGCACAACAGAAATTTGGAGGCTGTTTGAGAGGAACTTGTTGCGAGAGTTGAAAAACTTTGTCCCATTGAGACAGGCAAGGAATGGGAACGCAAGGAGCTGTGACCAATGTTGAGAAATCAAAGATCTGTCACGATTTTAGAGAATAGCAGGTATTTAGGAAATAACTCAAAAATGGCCGGCGTTGAGTTAGGAGGGGACACAGAAAAATCTTGGCGAGAAGGAGTATGAAAAACTCAAGGGGTTTCGACACTAATCTGATGCATGCATAAATCGATAGAGAGAGAGAGAGAGAGAGAGAGTAGGGCCAATCGTAGGTTGTGGAGACATCTTGTGTCTGGAGTCTGACGAGGTAGGGTAGGTTCAAAATGACACTTTTTTTCCCCATCTGTAGTCACTATATAGACGTACCTTCTTGAGAGTGAGAAAGCTGTGGAACAGGTTAATAGGTTTGAACAGTTTGATATTAAGAAAGTGGATGTGCTGAAAAGTTGGGGTAGCATTGGGATCGATGAGTTCCCGGGGCCGGGCGACATGATTCCAAGCAAATTACGTGAAGTAAGTAATGGGATTGTTGCACCACGAGCGATGGCCTTTGCACCCTCACTCTCTACGGGGGTATAACTGAATGGTATTAAGGAGGCGAATGCTGTTTCTCTGCTCACAAAAAAGCAAATGAGAAGTCCCTGGGAATTACAGAACGTTATTCTTACGACTGTGGTGAGCAAGGTCACGGAAAACACTCGGAGTTATTGAGTTACACAGATATGCAGTATGGAAGGAGACCATTTGGTCCAAATCATCCATGTCAACCAGGTCTCCTACATTTATCTAGTCCCATTAACAAGCACTTGGACCATATCACTCTCAGTCCATCGTGGTAATATACTAATCCTCATTTCATTTAAGTTTCATAATTTTACCAGCCTCCACCACGTCCTCTGGTGCCTTACCTCATCCACGCAACAAATGTTCCTCTGTTTCCCTTTAAATTATTTGATCTAAACGTAAATGTCAATGGAAACGGCAGCAATTCCTACATTCGCCACAGGCTCCGATTTGAAAAACATCCCTTCCCTCATTTAAAAGGAGAAATCTAAATGACAAAATCACCAGAACTCTTGGCACTGCTTGCACCAGGCACTCTTAATAACGACTCAGCACCGGGTAAAACATTCTGCTCTTTCATGATGAGGAGGGGCCTTTATTGGACTTGGGTAGACAAAGTTAAAAATCGCACAACATCACAAAACAGTCTAAAAATAAGGTTAATCTCTATTTGGCTTGACATAGCTTTATTATAAACAGTCAGTATGACTTTCGATGGGGCGGGTCAGGCCTCGCAAGTCAAATGAATTCTTCCAGAATTTATTGAGTCAGGTTGACGATGGAAGAACAGTCGATGTGGTTCATATGAATTTCAGTGTGACATTTGATAAATTTCGCCATTGTAGGTTGATGCAGGAAATCGGAGGTATGGGGCACGGTGAAATCTGGCTGTCTGGATAGAGAGTTGGATGGACAAAAGGAGACAGCGAGTGGTAGTGGATGGATAGTATTCTGCCTGTTGGCCTGTTACCAGTGTTGGCCGGAAGGCATGGGTTCTTGGGCTTCTTGCTTTGGTAAGTTTTTTATAAATAGCTTGGATGAAGGAGTGAAAGTTGGGTGGTACGTTTGCCGATGACAAAAATGTCAGCAGTGTTGTGGATTGTGCTGAGGGCTGTTGAAGGCTAGAATTAGACATTGACATTATGCAGAGCCTGGCTGAGAAGTGGAATATGGATTTCAGCGTGGATATATTTACGAAATGATTCATTTTGGAATGTCACATTTGAATGCTGAATACAGGGTAGGAGATTCTGAACAATGTGGTGGAACATTGGGTACTCAGCGATATAACCTTAAAAATTGCCACCCACGTTTTCAGGGTTGATAAGAAGGCATATAGTGCTTTGACTTTCATTAACAGGAGATTCAGTTTGAAATCCATGAAATTTGTTTCGGCTTTATAAAACCAGGGTTCGACACTACTTGGTACATTGTTATGGTCATCTCATTATCAGAAGGATATAGATGCTGCAGAGAGGCTGCATAGGAGATTTACTGGCATGCTGCCTGGATTAGTGTGTTTGCCTTATGAAGAGAGATTCAGTCAGCCCGGGCCTTTCACCTTGAAGGAAGAGAGGTGATTTGAAAGAGGTGTACAAGATAATGAGAGATATAGATACTATAGATGGCCAAATACTTTGATCCAGGCATAAATGGCTATCACGCGCTGTCATTGTTCTCAGATGATTGGAGGAAAGTATCGGGGACACGTGAGAGGTATGTTCTTTATGCAGAGAGTCGTGAGTGCGTGTACAGTACTGCCACTGGTGGTAGTAGAGTCAGAAAACCTGTTAAAGTGGCATTCTCACATTTTGCAACATTATTCGCCATTTGCTGGAACTTTCCCTCTTAAATTTTCCAAACTATGCCTGTCTTATCTCGACAGTGCAACTGACTTTCCTTTCTCACTTCAAATTTTTGAGTAAATATGGCAAAATTACCTAACGTCGATTTGTGTAAGTTACTTGCTCAGATTGGAAGTAGTTGAGGTCCCAGAATATTTTCACTTTGAATACTTACGACGAGAGTGCACACTGACATCCATTTCTGCTTCGTACCTCTCAGGAAACCTTCTGGTATTACCGCAGGCTCCCTGTTACACGTGAATTGTTATTTTCCGATACTAGTATTTAAAGTAGCACTTTACCAAATAACACTGGAAAACTAAGTCCTATGATTCTCTTTGCCCACAGTAGTCAACGTGGAGACATGTTTGTTACATGATTCAATGAACTTCTGAAAGTGGAGATACAGCAGTTGTTTGGAATTTGATACATTCGTCACAGTTGTAGTTGGGATTTCAGGCAGTGTCGAATGTTAACTTGGTGAATTTTGTGGCGATAGTGTTTGATTGTTCTTTGGGGATTGTAAACTTTTTTCCCGTCTCTCTAGACATTTGCTCTTGCCATCGGGAGGCGGATTTGAGGTGAACAGATTGACAGCTGAGTACTTCTGAAGAATCGTAAATGAACGCGAGTGACCAAGCCTTTTGCTGAACAAACTCTGCTCAGGAGCACTGTTAACGTCCCCGTGCAATTCTTTAATGATAGTTGAGAATGGTCTATTGGGGCCATTAGAGATCAGTTTGGAGTTGTCTTTCTTTAAGTGCAGAGTACATGAGTGGACACTTTCCGAGTTGGAACACAGATAACAGTGTTGCATTATTATTGGATCAGCTTCGTTAAGGATATATCAGGTTTTGGAGGAGATTCTTCAGTGTCATTTTCAGATTATTTTCCGTGGCCATAACCTTTCCTGTGAGTTCTTGTTAATTGTGTGACTGCCACCATATCCAGATGTCATGTGGAGTGAAGGGAATTGGAGACCTACTGAAATGTGTCATATTGGGGACCTCTGTAGTAGTTTTTATATTATGTCTTTACGCTTAAACATTGTTTGTAGATTGTCCATAACAGCTCTTTTCCTTTTTTAGCATTTAACAAGCATTAACATTGTATTGTATTTGAGGCATAAAGGTGAAACGAAACGCTTGAATGCATGAATTGAACATTTGTAAATGACTTTCTTGGCGATATAACTTGAGTTTCTCACTGGCAGATTGACATCTGTGAAAATCTAAGTTAGTTTCAATTGCCTCAGCCATGAATCAGTCCTTTGGATGCTACACACTTCTCCCACTGCCACAGAATGTGGGATAACAGTGATTCTACTCATAATATATCTTTAGTATCCGATGCTGGCAGTTGTCAGTGTGCCAGGTACTGACTTACGTATTTATATTTTCTTGCTAATTTATGTTAAATGCCTTTCTTCTTGCTATCTTGATTTTTGAGAACAATGCAAAATGTGTCGACAAATGCGGAGAAAATGGCATTTGCAAAACCTATGGACATTCTCTGCAGTTTTGGCAACATTACTGAAGACAGAAGTAGAGTGAACACTTCAGGTCGAGTCAGCCCCCACCAGCAAATTTGTCTTTTGGCATATGATTTCCAACATCCATCGTTCTTTGTGTTATTTTTGCAGTTAGTTTACGGTAGGTAGTAATTGCTTCAGCTGGCCAGCAGTGATTTTACACCTTACTCATAATCGAAAAATGTTAATTATATTTTGCGACTATCAGATGACCGTTCGATTCTTTCTTGCCGATTGAAGGATGCAATAGATCATGACCATTTATAGGTAGGCGTCTAAGGCAATATATACAAGTCATATTCTTACATGACACTTTATTCACCATCCCATTGGTAGCAGAAAACTGAGTTGCATTTTGATAATAAACACTTTCTTTTCCATGTAATCGAATATTATTAACCTCTTTTTCACTTTTCTTTACGGCGAACCTGATGACAATTACGATTCTCGTCTGAGGAAACTGCGGACTTCCTGAGTGTATATCTGTGTGGATGGATGCCATGGCAGCAGCAGAACAACTGATCATGCTTAGTAACGTTATGGTTTACCACGTTTTCATTTACCAATTCCCAACATCATTTTTATCATCGACCTCCGTTTGTAAGTTCATTGTATGTATGACTATTGTCACCCTGGACTGTTCTGTTTGGTTCACTAGTTCCTTCACTTTTGGCCGGTTTGTCGTGATCTGCTACGGGAAGTATAAGACAAAATACTGCACTGTACTAATCGCACTATTATCTTTACAACTCTCGCTGCTTTTAACTTTTTAAAAGACGCCCTGATGTTGCTTGTTTTTGATCCTGAGCTAATAACTCACAAAATACTTTGAGCTTTCCGAGAAGAACAATTTTCCAGAGGTATTTGAGCTCCTCTGTAAATATTTAGATTTATGCTTCAACACAGTGGAAATTCAGAGAACAGAACACCAATATATTTTTATCTCTCTGACCCAAATGTAGATATTGATTAGAAGGCATGGACTAAATGAAACAAGAACACGAAAAGCTTTCTCGAAATAAAACTGAAATTAAACATTTTCTTCTTGCAGAACTGCTTCTTCTTTGGTACAAAGAAAATGGGATATTACTTTGTCACCTTTGCATCCATTCTGTAGCATACGTGTGATTGCATTCCTTTTAAGCATGCTTCTTCCAGTGAATTGACAGAACTGCGAAGTTCATCACCTTGTGATAGAAAATAACGTCAAATCTGAGGTGGGTACATTCTTTGGTGGCGTCTTGCAACATGGGTCATCGGGAAAGACATGGCGTAGGTAGAAGCAAAGGAAATGCCGAGAATGAAGAATCAATTGCTTCGTTTCCAGAACTGCACATCAATGATTAAGTAGAATCTTGGAAGTAATGATATTTGTAAGAGCAAAGAAGCAAAGCGCATCTTGATCTATGTTCTTTTTTGCCAGATATTGGGGAAGGTTTGTGTATTGTGAAATGAGTCCAATCGGGGGAAATTGGACTGTGGACTGAATGTGTTTATTAAAATATCGACCAGGGTTTCTTGATACTTCGTAAAAATCAAAGACATTTAATTGCACTTCTATGCAAAGAAAATTCACAGAGTGGGAAATTGCTCAATGTTACAGTCAATAAGCTTATTTATTTAAGAAGACAATTGTCAATCGGCCAGAGAAGTTTCACCAGGATGAGCCAGGAAACGGAGGCATTCTCTAATGAGCAAAGACTTTCAGATGAGCATTCTATTCACCAGTGTTTAGAAGAATGAGAATAGGTCACGTTGAAGGAACTAGGATTCCTGAGGTGTTTTATACCGTCGAAATTGAGAAAATATATCCCTTTGCGTGGATTCTGAGATTAATTGAAAAATGTAAAGATGAAAAATCATTTTCGGCTAAAATCTGTTTTCGTTAATTTTCAAATTCCACCTTTTTCAAAACAAATGCCTTTGATTGCCAATAATGTGACCAAAATTGCATTTTGTGTGGACACGTCCCAAGCAGATTTTCCAGGCAATGATTGGTGTTGTCCAGCTCCTTTTCTCAGCAAGCACGACTTCAAATGTACAACATTTCCAAATCACGGCTAACATATAACAATTACTGGTTTCTGTTCAGATGTCACAAGTGTGGCCTGCCTTGGAAGCTGCCAGTGTTAGGTGGGAGTCAACAGTTTAAAATAATCAGTCGCATTTATGATGGTGCCCACAAATTCCTTTTGATCGATGATCTGGAAAATTCCTCTCGAAGCTTGATATGGATATTTCAGTCACGGAACTCAGAAATGTGCACACTTTCTCAATGATAAATGCAACATCGCTTCTGTGAATTAATGAACTCCGGAACTGAGGCAGCAGCCTGTTGAGGCAACGTTGTCACTGTCTGCAAACGAGAACCTGATTTGACGGAGCTTTCTCATTTAATGAAGTACAAGCGGATGATATGGCAGGCTTGGTTTCATAATAAGGCTTATGTTTATGACTGTAAAATACTGAAGTTGAATCAGATAAACCTAGCAGAAACATTTAGCACAATTTGACAGACTGCAAGATACATCAGAGAAATTCAAGCCAACCTAATTTCATCACGTCACCGTGTTCAAATGGAGGGAATGCCATTCCCGAAAACAACCACAGTTTCGATTGAAGTGTTGGTTTATGCTCCCAGACTTGAACATTTTATAAATCATCCTTCGTTGAGGAATTGAGTTAATTTTTAAAAGTCCTTCAAACATCTAATTCGGATTTCTCAACGAAAATACCTGGATTGGAAAGCATTTTAAATAAATTATTTTCCAATGTTATGAGCTGTCTCTTTTCTTCGGGATTAACAGCATTGTTGACATCTTACTTCAACTGGGACATTTGCAATTACAATGCAAACACATTCAATTTAAGAGCCTTTAACCTAGGTGAATAAAAAAAACACCCTTCTCTTCTCAATCGAAAACAAATTACTGTTTGTAGTACGTATTCTGCCCGATTATAAAAAAAATCACCATGAAATGAAAGTATCATGATCACTTCAATACCTTCACACTCTCACCCGAAGGCCGACATATGAAGTGTGGCTCCAAAAGGAACAGTGAATTTACCACTAAGCTCCCTTAAATAACAAAGCAAATTTTCAATCTCAGTAGTTCGATTGCCATTCTCTCTGCTTTGTCTGTCTCTTTGACTGTCTCTCCCTTCCTGAAATACTGTATTATCTCTACTTTTTATTGACGTGAAAGAATGTATCTTCAAGTCAAAGTTATTTAGTACGTTTTATAAGAATTACTGCCAGTCAAGTTGACTCTACTCATTGGAATTTAGAAAAGAGAGACGTGGTATGTACAGGATTATTTAAGTCTTGACTGGGTAAATGTTCAGTAAACCCTTCCTTTATGGAAGAGTTCAGAACCACAGCGTAAAGTCTCAGAATAAAAGGTTGCCAATAGAAGACTGAGAAGAGAAGGAATTCTCTTTCTCCGAGATTTTGACGGTCCTTACCACAGACAACTGTGGGAATAGAGGCATTGTGCGTGGTTAAAGCTGAAACACATTCTTGATCATTACACAAATCGATGTCAAGCAGAAACAGCAGGAAAGTGGAACAGCATCATTAAATTGCGATGATCCCTTGGGTTTCTGGAGTGGTTAACTTATTCGTTATTCTGTTTTCTGTTGTATGGGTTCATTCAGTAGTCTTCTAAATATATTCTGTTTTCCTGAAAAGTGATTTGGTCAGCAGATTCTATCCTCGACTATCCACTTGAAACCTGCTTAAAACAACGAATAAAGTATTGGTCTGAGCTACCTTCTTGAAATATCTTGTGGGGCCTGCCAAGGTCCATAACAGCTTGGGGGCTCATCCGGGATTTGATCCGTAATTCCGAACTGGGATTAGAGTTGTTGGGCTCAAAGTCAGCGATTGGTAAGTATCAGTGAATTTTCTTCTGCGAGTTGAATTCAGTTGTTCCAAACACTGCATGGGAGAGCAATGGCTGATTCGGTCAACAAGAGCTTTCTGGAGGAGGAACTAGTGACTTTGGAGGTTTTGCAAAAACTGATTAAGGCCAAGCTGCTGGAATTAACTGTTCGGAGCTTCCACCCTCTGTGGGGACATCAGAGATAATTACAGGAAGTGCTCAGCATTTGAATGTCCTGGAAATGCCATCAGAATTTTCATGCATTGCTAAAATTTAATTGAAAAAGAAGCCGTTGGCATTCGAGGCAAAATACCTGGAGGTGCGATTAAAAGCAGTCAAGTGAGAATAGGAAAGAGAGAGAGGAGAGAAAAGGCAAAGAGGAAAGGAAGGAAGTTAGAGTGTTTGAAGTTCAGAAGTTGGCACTTTGACAGGAGTTCAATGATTCACTTTCGGAAGTGGTGAAAACACGTGGGCGGCACAGTGGCTCAGAGTTTGGCACTGGTGCCTCACAGTACCAGGGTCTTAGGTTTGATTCCAGAATCGGGTGACTGTCTGTGTTTAGTTTGCACATTCTACATTCTCTCTGGGTCTGCGTGGGTTTCCTTCAGGTGCTCTGGTTTCCTCCCACAGTCCAAATATGTGCAGGTCATATTGGCCATGCTAAATTGCGCATAATTTTAGATCAATTAGTCAGAAGGAAATTGGTCTGGGTGGGGTACTCTTTAGAGGGTAGGTGTGGACTAGTTGGGCCTCAGGGTCTGTTTATAAACTAGACAGAATCTAATCTAATCATGCGGAAGAGCATAGTGTTAGAACGGTAAGATCTGTCGCTGAAATAGCGAATGGTTATGAGTTTTCTCTTAAAACAAAGTTTCATTTCCAGAATCAATTTTAATTTTGGTGAGATAGAAACTGGGAAAGGAGACGTTATCACGTGCAAAAGGAAAGGTAGATCTCGGGGAAGATCACAAGGAACACTTACCACATAATTAACAAAAAAGGAAACGCTTGCAATAAAGTGAGTCACGTGAAGTGACTGTTATGGTGGGTTGGGAAAAGGACTGGGAAGCCAGATGTAAGAAAACAGGATCAGACATTGAATCTTTTTGGACATGTAACAGAAAGCATGGCGAAGGAAAGACAGCTGCACCAGAATGGCCAAGCTGGTCGTAGTTTGGTTAAGGAGGTAGTGGCCGATCTTCTTCAACCATATACACGCGAAGGTAAAGTATATTTGTATAGGCCAGGAGCAGCGGGTAAAGAGGTAACAATGTTAAGAGACGCAGGATTTTCTCTGTCTGTGAAGTCGAAACATGATGTTAGGAGTACTGCCTACTGTGGTTGAAAAGTTACCTGGAAAACTAAAGGCAACTGAACTATTGCAGGGCACATATCCTAGAAATTTTCCTGACTGCGTGATAACGAACACACCAGCTGAAAGAAGACATATGAAATAGTGCAGATAAAAACGTTGAAATGGAATGAGCAGCAACCCTGTTTGTTCAGATGGTTAGCGCAAATCAGGAGCAGATTGAAGACAATGCAAACATCTTAAACTCAGGTAATTTAGTGAGTTACAACAGAAAGATGATAAATTAAAGCCATCATATTAAAAGGCACGAATATAAAACAAAACCGAATGAATCTCTGAATGTTATTATCTCACAAACGATGTCTTAATGAGGAAATGGAGAACATCACATACCGAGGCAGATGAGAAATTGGCAGACATACACCAAATCGTGTAGAAAGGAGTTGTTGCGAGTAAAGCATCAGCTACGACTTAGGGGCCGTTTAGAAGTGAGGAAAACACAAACAAAAATACTTAAAAGGTATGACGGCCTGGACTGCAGAGAAATTACTCAAGGTCTTTTCATTAGAAACAGACTTCTGCCAAAGATGCAATCAGAACAAGGGCCAAAATTCACAACAAAATTATTCACGGAATTTCTAAACAGCTTAGCATTAAAACAATTCAAATCATGTTTGCCACCTGGAATCACAAAGCACGCTCGAAATTTATCAGTATTCAAATACCATGTTTTGGCTTATAGTCAAGTGTACCCATATGACTGGATAAAGGAATTCCATTTGTGTTCCTTTGCAACAAATGAATTGACCAAATTCAGTCCATTTGAATTAGTTTTATGATCATAAATTGAGAAGACTATTATAATTGACTAAGGAGAAATTGGTAGGTAAGAATTCAGATACCACATATTAGGACACTGTGCCAAATTGAGCCAATGATTAAAAGCGTTGAAGAGTTGTCTAGAGACCATTTCAGAGTATCACAGCATGCAACGTAACAGGAGACAGACAAGAAATCAAAGATTCACAGTTTTACTACCAAGAATAAGGTAAAAGTGTTACATCTGATGATAAGTGAACGTGCAGTGTTTAGTTATCAAATCGGAAGGAAATTGAATAAGTTAAACGACTTGATAGGGACTGCAGAGAGAGAGAAAAAAAAAACTCAGAGCATGTCATGTGAGTATGGTGAAAAGTTGTTTTGACAGGGAAGGGAAGCAAGTGGACAAGGCAATTTGATCGCCAAACAGAGAGAACTACCACGTTCGGAGGGTTCTGAATTGGAGATTCGTTGCAGTAAATTGGATAATGAGTAGGTTGTGCAAAATTGCGATAAGTTATTGAATATCCTCCAGACAAAAATCGAAATGCCCTGAAAGACATACCACGATCTCGTGGGGAGATTGTTGGAAATCAGCTGGTCAAACATAATCTAATTATTCATCATGTAGATTTGGTAGACGGCATTCTGACAAAACAACATCATTGTAGGAATAACCCTCTAAAGTTGGCACAGGTTCCAAACGTGATTGAACACACACCCTGTGATGACAAAGTCAAAGTGAGTTACAATGACGAGACCTCACCCAAAATAATGGTGCCAAAACAAGATATTATCCAACTGATATGTTTGGATTATCACAAACTAATGCGTATCTGATTCTGTGGTTGGAAGACTGCCGAGAAGGCAGGCCAAGCAACTTATCTTTCTAAGATGGACTTGTTCAGAGGAAACTAGCAGATGCCATTGTCAGAAATTGAAAATACAATTTCGGCTTTCATAACGCCGAATGGGCCGTAACAGTTTAAAGCAATGCCACTTGATATGGGAAATTCGCCAGTTCAAATTCACAGATTAACCAATAAGACCATTACATGTTTACGCAACTGTGTTGTATATATCAATGGTGATTGTTAGTCACATACGAAAAGAATATTTACAACAGACTTTTTCGAAATATTTAACAAGGCAGGCTTGGTGATCAACCAGGGCAAAAGTAAACTTACCAAAGCCCAAGTCACCTTCCTGGGCCATGTTATGAGACACGGTCAAAGAGCAGCACGGGATGCAAAACTAAATGAAACTAGGGAGATTCCCATCCCAAAGACAAAAAGACAATAATGCTGTTCCTGGGATTGAGTGGATTGCATGAAAATTTGTCATAACGTTTAGCAGCGTGGCGAGAGAAAGGCAAGAAGATTCACTGGACATCTGACTGTCAGAAGGCATTTGACTGCATGAAAGCTGTGCTAAGAATTGCCCCAGTATTAGGCACACCAAATTATGCAACACTATTCAAGGTAGCTATTGATGCAAGTGGTGTGTGTGTCCATGCTTTGCTCTTGCAAGAAGACGACGATCAGATAGAAAGATCGGATATTTCTACAGGAAGTTGAACATTTATCAGCAGAAATATTCGATTTTGAAGAAGGAGACTTTGTGCTTGGTGTTGGTATTACAATACTTCAATCTTTACGTTACCAGAACGATCTGAGACAATCGTTCACGCTGATCAAACCCCACTAAAGTTTGTGGACAAAATAAAGGACAGAAATGTCAGCCTGCTTCGATTGAGCATGCCACAAGAACCATCCCAGTTGAAGATTGTGCATGTGGCAGGACTAGAAAATGTGATTGTCATTGTATAGTCTAAACTCGAATGAGAAAGTGAGTTCGATGGCAGCAGACCAACAGACCGAAATGGAATGTAGTTGCGCATGTGTGCATGTTAATAGTCAGTGTAATGTGTCTGGATGTTATGGAAGTCTAAAACCTTTAGAATAGTTAAAGGCGTTTTAAAATGAAGGTATCTTTGGATTGAATGGCTCGTTTTCATTTTAAAAGGGGGAAAGGTTGCTTCTTGAACACGATTATGCAGCTGTTGACATTTTTTCTCAAGTGATGTCCTAAATGATTTAGGTTCGAAAAAGTCTGGGCTGGAGGCTTTCGGATCAATTTGATAATAACTCACAGATACTGCCTCAGCTGGAGGCTGTCAGTTTAATGACACACTTGTATAATGAAAAGGTGTGCCCCTTGTTGCAACTTAGCTTTACTCTGCTTTGGTTTTCACTTTTTCAGCAGTAGTTTGAACACAAAAACTGCTGGACCCACAGAAGCAAGTCCAAGCAGGCAGTCTCTCTCCGACTTCCACGCTATAACAATTTGTGCTTGATTTTACCTTTCTTGCCAAAGGGTGTGGATGGGAATTTTGCAAATATTTGGAACAGCAATCTTACATTGGAATGAACTCTTCTGTTTTTGGCAAGGTTAAATTATTCGGCATTCTGTTTTATGCCCTTTGTATTTTGTTGTGTAATATTGTTAATAAAATCTGGTTTTGCTTAAAACTGAGCGTTTTCATCGCCTGATTGTCTCCTGGAATATTTACGTTACCCCTGTTTAAAACACAGTTAGGGTCTGAGATAATTTCTTGAAATGTTTTGAGGAGTCAGGCATTGTCCATTACACACCAATCCATGACTCCTTTGGAATGGCATCGTAGGCTGTAACTGCCAAACTGTAGAACCCTGTGTCTAAACATAGACACATAAAAGATACGAGGTGCAGCAGGCCATTGAGCCCTTCTACCCTGCTTCATCATCCACCATGTCCATAGCTCATTGTCGAATTCATTAACCTTACGCTGATTTCTCCCAATAAGGTTTTATTCCTTTGTCTCATGTGATACATCTTACCGCCTCATGAATATATTCAGCACTTTGTCAATAATTACTTCCTGAGGTAATGAACTCTGCCGACACACCATGATTTGGGTGAAGAAATGTCTCTTCATGTCCGTCGTATATGGTCCAGCTTGAATCCTCAGGCTGTGAACCCTGTTTCTGGTCGTACCGACGGTCGGGAACAACTACCTTGTCTACTCCTGTAAACATATATTTGTCACGATGATGTCTCGCCTCACTCGTTTGAACTCCAGCGAAAACAGCCCTAACCTAGTTCATCTTTCGTTCAACGTCAGTCCTGCCATCCTTGGAATCAGTCTGGGAAATGTTTGCTGCACTCCCTGTAGACAAACAGCATCCTTTCTCAGAATGGGGGACAAGGACTGAACAAAATATTCTAGTTTGACCTCATCAAGGCCTCGTAAAACTGCAACAATACATCACTGCTCCTTAACGCGAAATGTCTCATAATGAATCAACATATCCTTTGCTGCTTTTTAACCTCCTCCTGCACCTGCATCCTTACCTTCAGTGATCGTGTCCAATGTTTCTCAGATCCTGCTGTACATACCCAATTTACAACCATTCATTATCAAGAACAGGCCATTTAAGCACTTTCAAGACCGCCCCACCAATCAATGCGATCAGGACTGATCATCTGTCTTCATGCCATGTTTTGTCTTTCTTTCCATATCAGCTGATATCTTGAAGATTGAAAAGGAGAACAATCTCTTCCGTGAATACATTCAGCATCTTCTTGTTTTACCTACCAAAGTGAATAACCTCGCAGTTAGCCAAATTATAGAGCATCTTCTGTTTTTGCTGTCCTGCGCGCTGCTTGTTCTCACAAGCTCATCACTGAGTTAAGTATGCAAATTGTTGCATGCACTTTTTTGTCACTGTTATCTCATGTCCTCGAATTTTGCTCAGGAGGAAGACATCATGAATCTCTTTGACTCTTTCCAAACTTCCTGGGTCTGCCTGGGATAAAGGCACTCGACTCTCACATGGCTACTCAGATCGCGGTTGCAACACTGTGAACAATTTCCAATCCCTGATTAATGGAAAGTTGTTCTGGTATTGGACACAATGAAGCGAAGATTTACTGGACTGATACTGTGTATGGAGGAACTATGTCATGAGGCGAGTTTGAGTCAGTCATGCTTCTACCCATTGGAAACTATGAAGTTTGCTTTTAGGCCTCTCTATTTCAAAAGGAAAGAATTGTCACAGAGAGAATGCAATGGAAGTTCATGAGGCTGGTGCAAAAGATGCTAAGACTATCACAAGAGGACAGATTGCTTCATCTTGGGAAATTCAGATTCAGGAATTACAGTCTCAGGATATGAGCGAGACCACGGTCATGGGGATGGCAGTGGGACTGACCCTAAACGTTCATGTCCGGCCTGTTTCAATTGTTACCGCCTATATCACTGGGCTAGTGACTGCCCGACTAGAAACTGTCTTACTTGCGGCAGTCTCCTCCATTCGACCTCTAATTGCCCTCGAAAGACCACACAGGGATACTAAAGACGTTTTCATGAGAACTACACACAGAATTCCTATGACACTTGTGGTAAATTCCTGATTAGAGTCATCCTCCACCACAAGCAAGAGGCAGAGTACAAATCAGCAGGTTTTTTTCACAAAATAATCCCTTTTCCTCAGTCAAATGTTTAGCTTGATATGTTGCTTTTTGGCTTTTCCTTCCTTTTGGTAATTGTTGTTTGCTTATGAAATATGGAGGGTAACAATTCTTGCACAGTTGGTAAAGTAGCGATGTGGCACAGCCAGGATTTACGAGACTTAACTCCCATGGTTAAACCTGACATATGGTGTGTGTGTGTGTGTGTGTGTGTGTGTGTGTGTGTGTGTGTGTGTGTGTGTGTGTGTGTGTGTGTGTGTGTGTGTGTGTGTGTGTGAGAGACAGAGAGAGACAAAAAGAGCTGTCAAAGATAGTAGAAAGTTTAACCCTTTGTGGTTCTGTATGAATTCACATTTGTTTGTTGGTGATTGAATGTTTGACCATCCAGCTCAAGATCCACGTCTGTTTTGAATCTGGTTTGCATTTTGGAAATTTAACATGATTAAACTTAAATTTAAATACCCTTAAGTGATTATGAAATAAAGTATTAACTCTTGTTCTTTTTACAGGTCATGACTGTCCCACTGTCAGTTTCTAACTAGTCTCCTTTATCCTTACATTGAAGCCAAACTTATTCAATTTGAAATCAGTTTATTACCGAGGAAAACAACAGTGTAACACTTGTTTTGAAGCAGACACGTTTGTTTCAACTTAATTTTACGACTGCTGTGTTTTATTGGCGATTATTGGTTAGGAAAGTTGTAATCTTTTTGAGGGAGTCCCTCAATGACAATTGAAGTGTCAGTTCAACATTAGCTTGTGATAAATCATCTTAAAATTAATATCCTTTGATTAATATCTGTGTCTTTGGATTCGGCTATTTTTCGTGCATTATAAGTTCTTTTTTTCATTGTGTAGACAAAACCTTTAAAGGCAGCTCCAGTTATTTCACGACCAATAGCATTGTAATTGATCCGTGACTGTTCCGGACTACTCTAGAATTCTAATTTTGGATTGAAATGAAGGGACTAAATTTAACTATAATGTGTTTCAACGTTGGAAACGGTATGCATTTTACATTTTAAATAGTATTTACTGAATAAATGAATTTCCAATATACGTATTTATAAAATATATAAGAAAATGTTACTCAGATATATATTGTAAAAAAATAATGACCATTGATATATCACCACAGCGAAGATCTGCTCTTAAAACAAGCCAAATAAAACTAAGCTCTGTTGATTCTCCAATGTCCGCAAAAATAAATGAAAACTTATTTTCCGTAATCTTCTTCAGCTCGAATCCCACTCAGTGATGCGTAAAGTATGCTTGGTACCACTCCACTCAGTGCTCTCTCCAAAATCCAAAATGAATTAAATCCATACCATTAGGTGCACATAATAAATGAAAAAGGACTACTACCTGACTAAGCCAGGCACTGCTGTCACCCAGCATTTCACCCTTTGGACAACAGGGTCAGCAAAAAATATCGAGGAATAGGGTGGTATAACGATCACTATTTCTTTTGTTGCATCACGGCCCCATTGCCTTCGAGTTAGCTGAAAATTCAATTCCCAAGATTAGCTTTTAGATTATGATCATCAAGATTCATAAATGTACAGGTCGGAACAGGCTTTAAATCTGGACAAACATAAATTGATAAATTGGTTAAATAAGGTTAAGTACAATCAGCGGCTCGCAGATCAATTGGAGATGAGAAGAGAATGATGTGATAATAAGAATAAAGCAGCAAAGTACAGTTTTGAAAATGCTTTCGTCACTTGTTGGTTTCCATCCTGAGTTCCTGATAATGATTATTTTATTTTATTATTTTATTTATTATTACGTTTATTATGATTTATATTATTTTTAATAAATTATTGCATTAGTCCGAATCAAAAGTAATTGATAGGATTCCTTCACATATTGTCGGTGAACTGGAATAGTATTTCATATTTAATTTGAAACATAACTGCATTAATTCATTTGGTATTTAAAAAAGGAAAGCTACCTTAACAGCCAATTGAATAATGTGGGAGATAGACATATAATAAAGCAACAATAGTGTAAATTAAAGAACTTAGATTCTGCTCGGAATCCTGAGCCTATGTCTGGCATACCGACCCGCTTTGAGGATTGGGATTTGGCCATTGAATATGTATTGAACATGTATTGCTTCAACTTTTAGCACTAGTGTCTCACTGCAGCCAGGTTCCTCGTTTCAATGTCAGCCTTAGGCTACTGTCTGCGTGGAGTTTGCACATTCCCCCTGTGTCTGTATGGGTTTTCTCCAGGTGTTCTGGTTTCTTCCCGCATTCCAAAAATGTGCGGATCAGTTGAATTGGTCACGCTACATTGCCTATAGTGTTCGTGGGAGGAAAATGGGTCCGGGTTAATTACTCTTTGGTGGATCAGTGTGAACGTTTTGGGCTGAAGGGCCTGTTTCCACACTGCAGGAAATGTAATCATCTCGTGATTGTCACCAGCCTTAATTTAAACCATCCACTTGTTGATAACTTTTCTTTCTTTTGAAAGTGAAGTATCCATTCTTCATAGCCATTATAATGGGGATATGCGTCCTTCACCATCCTAATCCCAGTCCCACCCGGGAACGAGAGTTATGTTAATGAAGCATGTCTCCAACTGCAAGACCAAACGGGCCAAATTTGCTCAATATGTCCGAGAGTGATACGAATGTAAATACAGTAAAATCCTTGGAGTAACATAAATACGAATGGCTTTATTTACATGACTGAAAGACGCACCTATCTGTTTGATGGAAGTGGTAAACATTTGAACAGTAATCAAGAAGCTCAATTACCTTTATTTCACCCGATGTTTTTGCAATGTTTTCCACCTGGAGTAACTGTCAGGATGCAGACCAACACTACAAACCATTCCAGGAATTTCCAGTCGCAAATGAGCTGAATGGGGGATTTCTATGTTATGGCCAGAACCGGAATGTACCATGATGCAAGGTATAGATAAAACAAATTGTGTACACCGCCCTCGCGATGCCAAAGGCAGTATGCCAGCCCTGATAGGATTGATTGGAACCAGGATACCTGCTGAGGGCGAAAACTATCTCATGTACCTACCCGAAGACCACTGCTTGGCAAGTTTATTTTCCGGAAAGGATTCTGAAAATGGGGACCGGCAGGCCTCAACATTTCACGTTTGAGACTGGCAAGAAGACATCAAAAACCCGAGGGGCAAATTCCTGAACTTGCTTTAACTGTTGAAATGTGGCAAACTGGGAGTAATGTCCCTTCAATATTTCATCAGAACTGACGTTGGGAATCAACATGCTTTCATCCGATCAAAATCTACTAATAAACACTGAATCTTCATGTGATTTTAATATGATCCACGAGTTTGTAGCCTTGTGGGAACATTGAAGGTTCTTAAGCCGAAGGACGCGGAATCATAGTAATGGTATGTTGTTCAATCAATCTGATGATTATCAAGGCGTTCGGCTCATGCTAATGAAACAGATACTGTTTCTAAAGTGCTGGACAAGTATATGCAGCTGCCAAGCAGGCAGCTTTACTCCCCAAACTTCTGATTCCATTGGACCCCCAACAAAACACGGTTCGACACAGTAGAAGGATGGGTCTTCCAGAGGGGCAAATGTCACAGGGGAATGACTCAATGCCAATTCACAATGTTTGTGTTGATTTCTCTGATGCTAAGTGACTGCAATCATATGGGTTGAGTGTTTAGATTGCTTTCAATATTATTTTGAAATTTAGAAGTAATGTGCTAATTTCCTTTTCTGAAATAATTACAGGTACTTTATTTTACAATATAGTAGTGACTGAATTATCAAGTGATTTAACTTCATTCATGGACGCTAAGGCTAAATATCTTTGCTTTGTGTGTGGAGCTGATAAGAATACACACTGGTTGATATGATTTATTTTTTAATTGGGCTGTTAGATCTAAGAAGGACTGTCTGGCTGAGCTGTTAACTTCACGTTGATACTCAATACTGACCAATGATGGTTTATAATTTTAAGATTGTACCAATATCTAAATTCTAGGGTAAGCTTAATATTTGAAAAATGTCAGTGTTATTTGAAAGCATTGTGTCGTGTTTCCATATTTGGGGACAACATTGCCCTCCAGCTAATATTCATGACCAAGTTTTTTTGTTCAAAATCACCATTGGGTTTCTAAACTTAATTCTAAATAATGTTATCTACAGTTGTAGATCAAAACATTTAATTTGGGCTCAAGATTTTTTTTGGAGAGGAGGATGCAATATATTACAGATCTAATCTAAATTGTCGACAATATACATGTTTTTAGTAGCAACACTTCAAAGAGTATTGATCCTAGTAAAGCTGGATTTAAAAACAAAATAGGTTTTCTTAATTCGTCCATGCCTGGGCTTTTCCATATAAAGTAAGAAAATAATGGGTAGGAAGGGACTCTCCCATACAGTTAATATGAACGATCTTTTGTCAGTATGGGAAGCATATTTACTCCAGAGGGCTATTTTAGTTTGATTATTTTGAGAAATGTTTATTTCAAAATTGCTGTGAGGGAGCCTACCCTACCGAAGAGCACAAATTATAGCCTCAAATAATGTCCACCATCGATACACACACCAGTCTATTACCTCTTTGCTGCTTCCAATTTTACTGGATTTTATATATATATATATATATATATACACATACACACATAAGGAGGAAATGGTTTATACTTTATTACAATGGACATTCTGGGGTCTCCGAACCTTGCGAGGTGGGAGATGACAAAGATCGAACTTGACCTGCTGTGTGGATGTGCCATTGCCAGTATTCGTGCAGAGGAAGAGACAGTTTATCTGAGCGATCCTGAGCAGACAGAGACTGTGTACCAACTATGCCAGGAAGTTGTTGTTATGAGCTGATAGACTGAATGTTCCCAAGAATGACTTTTGCAGTGGTCAGCTGCATCAAAAAAATTAGCAGTTAATTTACAGAACAAGTCTAAATAGTCTTTATTCTGTACAGGTTTTGGGTTCCAGTTTGATTACATTTGTACTAGGGGAATATCTGGTCAGCCTTGTCCCCTTTCAGATAGATCACGGAGCAAAGGAGACAAAGGGGAATGGGGGATGTTATCCTTCACTAACAATTTCCTTCTAGAAACCCGTAATAAAACATTTGGAGAGGATAAAGAAGTTTGTTACGCTCTTACTTTAGCAAGAGACACCCTGGCCCCTTTTACCCAACCAACTCCTAACATGGGGGTATGGAATAGTAGTAAAGCATTTACAGGATGTAATATCTCTTTTAGTTATTACCTATTCCAACTTGCGACTTTTTATGGACTTCCTCAAATAAATGCGCTACATCTTATCCCAATTGTTACAATAGTAGGGGACGGGGATGCGTTCATGTAAGAGTTCCTAAAATTATTCTCAATGCTATGATTAAATGTATTAATCGTCACTGCTTTTCAGAAGGATCTCGCGTATCATGTATGTGCCTTAATGACAAATGTATCCCTATCTATATGGAAAGGGTAACAACACCCACATTCCTTATGATACCCCTCATGGCACTAATATTTTCCCAATTATTGAATGGGTAGAATCATTCTGGGATGCCGACCATATTTCTTATTAAGAAACCCACATCATTCGATTCGATGCTTCTCACCCTCAGCACTCAGAGCCAAATTATGAAAGCATGGATTATTCATACGCTCCATGAAGTCACAAAGATAGGCCTGCTTCTTACTGGGAAGGTCCCTCTATTGTCTATACTATACTTGGATATTATTTTTTTTATTTCAGTTGTAGTTAGCCCTGAATAGAGGAAGTACTCCTCGTGCGGTAGCTGTAGGCACACATTTTCTAAGTACTGTTCCCTGTCCAATTACTTGGCATGGGGATCACAATTCCCCTTCTAAACGTTAAGTTTCTCCAGACGTCTGTGCAGAATGGAAGAATCCAAAGTCGACATCAGTAAGTAACGCACACTCATTGGCATATGCAGCTCTTAGTGTTCTTTAATGATGAGGGTCTTCAGGAATTATTAGTCATCAAAACCATAATTATCTCATTTGTGGCCTCAAGCTTTGGTGAAATTAGACAACTGCTGCCTTAATAGAAATTAGGGACATGTTTTCAGAATTGCACCAAATTGCCCAACAAAACAGATTACGTACTTGAGAAGGAAGGTGGGATTAGCAAAATAGTTAAAAAAATGGCATTATCGGGGTCGCTGATCTTATCAAAAACATTACGAGACATATTGATAATATTGGCACATTTATCAACCAAATGAACAATGATGCAGGATGGGGAGATTGGGGTTCAACTAGCGAATGAAGATGCCTGTATATGGTGCTATTGATTCATTTTGTCTTTTTGTTCGTATTCCTATAGTTAAGTGTATTATTGCTGAAATATTAACGTGTATTAACAATATTGGTTCTAAGCAGAAAATGTTTCTTCTCCACTTAAATCATGATGAGGAATCATCATTGACTGTGCCTAGTTCCCATTTTGAGGAAGAGAAATTCTTCGCTGCCATTGAATTGGATTAATTTGATCCATGCCTTTATGGTGTGGTCATAGAATGACCAAAGGGAGGAATGAGGATCTAAAATTTGAATTTAGCGAAGAAATGAATGTATTTATAATAGTTTTCCAAAATAGTTTTCAAATTAAAAGAATACGATAAAATGGCTGAGAGTACTGATTGAACCCTCTGAAGCTGCACTGTTGATTTGCAGAATTAAGCTGAAATTCAAAGATAAGAGACAATAGAGTTATCACAAAATATATACTGACATATTAATTGACTATTCGAACTAACCGTGCACTGTTACATGGCATCATAATTCACATAAATAAGATTTTTTTTGCCAAGGAATATCATTAGATTAACTTGTTGTCAATCCTGTCACCATATTACACTTGATTGGACATTTCTTGTAATTAAGAACCCTTTCCCAGGAAAATCACAGGACTAACGTATGTAATTCGTGTCACTTTATTATATGTGATTGATCTTCCTTGTAATTAAGGCTGTACTGTCTCTCAAAAAACTATACAAATAATGTGTAATTTTGAAATGTAGTTGTGCAACTTCACCACGGAACACAGAAGCTTTAAACTCAGTGTTGTTTGATAGAATTGCGTCAAGCCACCTCACTTCCAATAACTCATGACCGTTGCTGCTTGAACAGACCGCTTTTGTCGATTATTTTCACCGATCTCAAACCAAGAGGTGCCTCTTGAGTCGTCTTAGATCTTCAATGTGAGGTACATGGTATTCTGAAAGGTTTCCCATTTCTCTGTGGTGGATTCTCCATGTCGTGAGGCAATGAGTTCTTTCTAGAAACCTTCTGAAAACTGTTATATAATGTCTGGCTGGGAAGAATGGAAAAATGGCTTCCAGGTGCATTACTGGAATGTAGGCCAGGCAGAGTGGCGTGCAGGCAGCATCAAAATGAAGAAAGTGTGGGACGTGTGAACTCCAGTCAACATCGTCACAAATTGTTTAGGAGGAGTGGCCTGCAGTGGTCATCAAAATGCAACACGCTGCAAAACAGCAGCAATCAACAAATTCTGCAATGGCAAATGTTGATGCATTCTTGAATGAGACAGACAGAAACACATTTCCCATTTGTGGTGGATGAGATCTTGTTCAAGGATACGTAGGTGTATTAGGGCTGAGGGTGATCACAGAAATGGGCATGTTTTTGCGTTTGGAAGATGTTCACGAAACGGACAGGACAGAGGTGGGTGAGTGTTGTGGGCGTAGTCAGTAAATACAGCAAAGGGATGTATTGTAAGGAGTGTTGGACTCACAGATGAATGGACGTTGGCTTGAATGAATGTACAGGTCCGGGCTTTTGGAAAGGCCGGCATGGGAATGTGTAGACGCAGGAATAGCTAGACGAATTTGACGCATATCAGAGTTGAGACAAAGTTGAGAGCGTAGGTGTGATTGGCGCAGGTTAGAACAACGGGGAGTTATGTTGGGGATGTTGGAAGTTGCAGAGATAGTCACGTATGCTGGTGTCTAAGACGATAACAGATATTATAAGGCAGTAACTGGAGATTAACTGGAGGATTAACTGAGTGGTACTTTCAAGTACAGATGTATGCAACCAATGAACACTATTTTTCAGGAAGAGGTTGCAGAAATATGGAGAACTTAACTGGTGGAGGAGTTACACAGATAGGAATGAAGAAGGAAACTGTGGAGATTGATAAGTTTGCTGGTGGGATGGAGACTGTGAAACACATGGGAAGCATTGTGAGGTCTTTATGGTGTATCTGAGACTGTGCTTGCTGCAGGCACTCGTCGAATTAAAGGAGATCAAAATGTTTCTTGGTAATGAAGCTTCAATAAATTGTAGATGCTTTCAAAGCTGGAGATGGGAATAGACAGCACCGTGTAATGGAGAACGTTAGAGACACGACCATTTTAAGGATAGGTATCGTAGATGGTCTGAAGTGCATTGCAGCGAACGGAAGAGCTGCAGGCGTTTGGGATGATGGCGATTTGACACCGAGAAGAGTGTTTTGGGACTTGAATGACTCCAGCATGTTGCAGAAGTAAGGAGAGACAAAGTGACTGGAGGAGGCTATCAACACAAATCCAGTAATAGAAAATTAGTAATTGCCATGTTTGGATAGGAAGTGGCATGCAGAGTTTGAGATACACGGACAAGCTTACTTCATTCAGGATGATAGTTAATAGAGGGTCTGAGTGTGGGAAGCAAGCAGACGGGAACGACTGATGAGTGGGCTGTCATGACAGTTGGAGAACAGACAGCATTGAATTTGCTAAAGTCCAGTTACCACAGTGTGGAATCTCTGAGTTCAAGCAGTGACGTAACCGAGTCTGGGGAAGAAATGCAATCGGTGAAATTTTCACCAACGAGATTGATATCAATGTCATGAAAATGGAAAAGACACATCTAACTGAAACCCTTCGATTCACTTGCGGCTCGAAAAAGAACTGTCTGCAAAGAACATATTCTGAAAGTATTAATGCAGATGAAGATGGATTAAGTGAACGGTCCTCTGTTTGGCTCTAAGTGACAGTCAACGCTTAAAATGAATGGGGAGCTGTGTCATGCCCCCATCTATGTGATGGCCTATTATTTCGCTTCCCAACTCATGTGCTTGCTGTGCAGAAATTGTAACACTGTACTTTCCCACATGAAAAGTACAGGTGGTCACTCAGGTGGGAGGGGTGACAGCAGTGACTCGACCGGAAAGGGACAGAATGAAAATTTAAAAACTTTTCCCTCGTTATCAATTTTGTTAGAATGCAATGACACATGAAGATTTGCCATATGCACAGAATATTTTATTTGTGAAATTGTAATTGTTTTGCGTGAGCAAATGTGAGTAGCTGAGAACTAGTGGAGGAGAATCTGTTGATCAACTTCATTTCCTGTCCTGTGGGATGCACTTCGATTCCCTTCCTTCCGTTTTTATGTTTGGCCAAACGAACGTTCGCTGCACTGATGACTTTTCTGACACCTTCTGTAAATTTCAACTCTTTAATAATCTCAGTTCAGCACGAGGATAGTTCAACTTCCTCAGTTTCAGAACGACTTGAGTTGATGTGGTGAAGGAAACTGATATTGATGCAGATGATCAGCCCTGATTTTTTTGAAAAGTCTCGCAAACTCAAAAAGATAAATGACTTCATTCTGCTCCTAGTTCGTGTCTATTTATTTCCTCCCAGAATTATGTTTCCTCCTTTTGTGTTGTTGTGAAACTCTTTAAAGTGATTGCTTAATTCTTTTCATTCACTTCAGGTCATACCAGAGCCACCTACCCTCCTTGACCCCTTTCTATTTGGCATCTGACAACAGCTCTCAGTATTCCTCAGATTGTCCAAATTTCTGTACCCAGTTGACAAAATCGCTTAAACATGTCCCGGATATTTTCTTCTTCTGCATCGAACACACTAAGTGCTGCTCAGTCAGTAGCTTTTGTTGTTGGTTGATTGAATATTTCAAGCAAAAATAACTTCCAATGGGTTCCTGAACTTCTCTCTGAACTTGGACAGAGATGCCACATAGACAATGGCGTTCGTACAGCAATTCAAATTTCGCAACATGTATGCAACTCTACTAAATGCATATTTCCCATTCTTGTCTAAAGGATCGTCAACCTCGAAATAAAATAAAATATATAGCAGCCACAAAATTATGAAGTTTCCAGAAATGACGAAAAGTAAAATTATACACTGCCTTCTACTCTCCATCTCTGGGTCTTTAGAATTTTCTCCATTACTCTGACCCTTCAGACCTTTCCGGACTCGACTGGCCACTAAAATGTGTTTGACTGTCAGACCGTTGAGGAACAGAATTAAACCGAAAGGGAATATTGGTGTTAGAATCTTCTCAAAGTTGTTAAATACTTTCCACGCAGGGTCATAATAGTATGCATATGAATTCTTACAGGACCATGGTGCATTGCCAATGATCATTTTAGGTTCAAACCTGAAGTAGACAGGAATATTTTTTAGAAAAAGCAGACAGCCGATTGTTGTGAGAACGACAGTTGCAGTTTTTTGAGTGCAGTATTTAATTTTTAGTGTCCCACAACAAATGATGACATATCGATCAAAGGTGAAAGCGATGGTGAACCAGACAGAACAGTCTATGAGTAGACGGCGCAGAATAGCGTGAAAAGAGCACACGGGGTAATGACCAACAATGATGGTGTGGACAAAATCATGTTTGATTGTTTTGAGTATGATCTCAATGATAACGACCAATAGATCCACCACCGCCATGACCAGCAGATAACGCCTGCTGCAGGATGAGAGTCCACACTTACCCCGAAGTAGGATTCCAACCGTCACTAAATTGACAGTAAGAGATGGAGAAGAGACAGAAAAAAATTATCAGTACAGACGAACATTCTCCATCATGGAAACTAAGTAGTAAAGGATGAATTTCATCATCACAAGCAAGGCAAAGTATTTGGTAAGGGAATCAATAATTTGGATTGACACAACAGTGAAACTCACAACGACGGTTTCATACATATGGGACGTAAGCATGAAGCAGGGATTTTATACGAACAAAGTGGGGCAGTACGATTTTATATGAGTAACAAATGCACAGGCAGATTGTAAACTACCTGATTCTCTCAGACCAATTTCAGTTCAAGCAATGCCAAACACCGAACTTGCAACATGCATGATCAAAAGAGTAATGTTCCTGAACCCCAGATTCTTCCTTCGAAAGAATTTGCAATCCTACTTTCAGCAGGAGCAGACACTATCAAATACATACTCAATGCAACTCAAAGGCAGGTGCCATTTGCTCCGAGGCTGTCGAACTATTGATGATGTGGGGAATGAGCATGAAAGAGAAAAAAAAACTGTTTAGAGAGGGTGAGCATTCTTCCTGAGCAAGCCCAACCTGGCAAGGAGTGTTCATGTATTCAGACAGCCGTTGCCTCAGCTACAATATGTTCAGTGGAATTTCATGTTGCTTTTCTTCAGTCCGTGAGTTTTCTTGGAAATACATCTTGATAAAAAAAATAAACTTCTGTTTCAAACAGGTTTTTGAAGCATAACGTCCCAAATCATTGTAGTCCTTCACATAATATTCGTCAGAGACTTTGTTCTACACATGGAACAATCCATCACTGTTTGCAATAAAATCGTGAGGAGAGATTGAAACGGTGACAGCAGCATAATGAAACTGCTGAAGTATGTCTGGAATGTTTGAGCTGATGTGCTGTTGAAGTAACATTCTTGCTCACTGGGTAACCGCAGAATCTAGGTCAGGCAGGGATTTGATCAAAGTCAGTGATAATCATTACTCACCAGGAAAGCCAATGACGGCGAGCACCACGTAGAATATTTTTCTCACTGTTCGAATCAGATCGCGCATTTTCTGTGGGCAGTAATGTGTCACTAACTTCTGCATGCGATCCCCATCAGTTTGAATCTATTGTGAACGATCAGCAGGATCTTAATTTTATGTTCATCGGTACCTCCACGGGGATATTTCTATTGCACAATATTCCAAATTGATGTTTTTTCCTTCTTGAAAAGTGAGAACAAACAGATGACGACAGCTGAACTAATTGTCTGAAACTGGAAAATAGTTAGCGTGTGGATTGAATTGGAAAAATCACAGACTCCCTCATGAATGGCCGACACTGATCAGATGAAATAATTAAACTGAATTGGAAACTGTGTCAATTTCCAATGCAGATGGCTCTTCAAATACTCCCCGTTCCGTTTTGAAACCTCGTAATGATGAACTTCCCTCAATCACCAGTCAACGACTAAATTTCAAGTACCAAAATCCGGCCTGCGCTTTAGAGGACAGGTTTACCGCGGTCTTGAGTTCAAAAAAGGCAGCTGAATATTTCACAAAATAAAAATGCACAACGAAGAATTCGCTATTTCCATGATCTTCTTCATATTTTTGACACATTGGATCAGTAAGTCTCACAACTCCTCATCTCTCCACAGTTACATCACTCACTTCTCTTTGTGTTTCTTGATCATTGATACCCCATTGAAGTCATGTTCACCCCGCTCTCAGTAGCTTTAATTCACGCTTACCTCATGTTCTGTGAGCACGGTAGTTCTCCATTGTATGGGTAATTACGTATTGCCAATTTGCTCAAACCGACCTCTTCCATCGAGTGTCCATCGGTGTAAATTCCCTGTGCTTCAGAGAAAAAAAAACTGCAAGTGTAAATGTCTCAAACATTTCTCAAGAGTATTTCCCAGCATTGGACAAACGTGATTTGTAATACCTCTGAATCTCTAAAAGGTTCTGCTTTATTCCAGTGCTTTGATGCACATTTCCATCCAAGGCACTGATAATACTTTGACAAACATGAGACATTCTGCATGTAATTTCTGCCTCTACAGCTGTTTTAGAAGCAATCCAGTAATGATGATTGCCGAATTATCTATGAATGTCCTCTCACCAAAATGAACATAGTGAGGGATAACATTGAATGGAAACTGAAGTTGTCTATTCAGACAAGTACAATCGCTCCGACAGCAGTTCAGTCGCTGAGATAATTGCATACATCCTGATTCCTCAATATCGTTCCACACTGACAAGTCGCAAGTTTGGTAGAATCATCCTCACTTTCCTGAATGGATGCAGTTTTAACAGAGCACAAGTAGCTCAGTATTACCCATGTTTATGTGAACAATGGATAACATATTCATGATTCTTTGCAGATACTTTTAATAACTGTTTTGACATTCAGATCCAAAGTCAAGACGACTATCCTCGAGAAATACAAGACAACATTTGCTTGAGAACATTGACCCCTAAAAGTTCTCCTCCTATTCATTCATCGTTCTTCCATAGAATTATATTACTGCGCTTTCAGTGTCGCTGTGTCAAAATTCTGGAACTTGCTCGCAGCCAGTGCAGCCGCGTTCCCTGCACCACACGGACTGAATCTGTTCCCACCTCGTACTTATGGCAACTTGTAACCGGCAATAAATGCTGTGACACCAGCGACCCCCATATCACTCGAATCAATAAAATAGCCTCACCATCTTGGCGGTTGTACACCAATATCTAACTTCCACAGAAAAAAAACTTCCAGCTTGAGGACCCTTCAAAAATCGAAAATATTGTGACTGATCTGGGGAATTTGTTTCGGGAGAAGTCTGGGGAATCATCTGTCTGTGAATTTGATTATGGTGAGTGCAATAACGAGCTAGTTAGGATATGTATGCATTTCGTGAACTCTGCCCGTCACATTATTGCATGTGGAGTGCGTAAAACTGTGGACAATGTGATTTCTCCAGGTGTTTGAACTGAGGGTCGAAAAGTAGCTGCTGGAAGGAGACAGCAGATCAGCATCATCCGAGAAACATGAGAATTGACGTTTTGGGCATAGGCCCTTATACAGGAATATTGTGTGTGTTCCCATCAGGGCAAGTTGCACGGCGATGTTCAGTGAATGCTTCTGATTGCGTCTCGTGTTTCGACGTGTCAGCAAATGTTTTTTTGTTTTTGTTGGGCACATTGGTATGCCGTGTTTTGATATGAGGTGACGGGCCATAGCGCATGTTGTTTTCTGGGGCTCTGATATGTTTGGAGGTTGTTATGTGGCAGGAGAGTTTTCGTGCTGTTGGGATGGAGATAATGGGCACAGGTGTCCACTATGTGGTTTAGGAAGTGATGACACGTGTCATTTCAGAGACATGCATTTTGGTCACTTTTAAACGATTAGTCTTAGGATCACTCTTTATATTCAACGAAGGATTCAGTTTCAATGGAACTGTAGTGCAGTGGTTTAGCGTTCTGTTTAAATTTATCATCAGTGTTAGGCTGGATTCAGGGTTCAGTATCATGCTTGTAGCATTAAGAGAACAGTGAATATTGGATTTGGATGATAATTCTGTCAATGTTCGATTAGCAGTTCTGTTTAATGATAGGAACAAGATTAATTTCCCGTCAATCTTAGATTTAGGGTAATCCTGGAGGGGTTAGCATCAAGATCATTTTGAGATCCACATGGGGGAAGTGAATGAGAATTGGGCAGCTCATTCACATTTTATCTTAGGAATGAGTTTCTGGAAGTTAGGTTAGTGACACCCAAGAGCTAAAGACGTCAGGTAGTAACAAAAAAGTGGCTTGGAGGATCACTTACAGAGGTATTTTGTTTGCATCCATTACACATATCCTACTCAATGTTGAAAACTGTAGGCTTGCAAACTGCGTTCAATGTCATTTTGATGAATTTCTGAATGGAATGGTATGCACGGTTTGGCTGAGAATTACTTGTGGAGAGGGGAATGTCCCTGGGTGTGATGCCAGTTACGTGGGTATCTGTTTTCTGAATAGTGTCAAGCTGTTTGAGTTTTGACGAAGCTGTACCATCCTGCTGAGTGGCAGGTATTAGATCACACTTGTTACGTATGCCTTGTAGATGGTCGACCGGATTTCACGAGCAAGGGGCTGAATCGGGCAAAACCTCCCTGCGGCCACAGCTGGAATACTGTGTGCAGTTCTGGGCATCGTAACAAAAGAATTATGCGACTGTACTGCAATTGTTTGCAGAGAAATGAATCAGCGTGTTACCTGGGATGGTGAATTCCGTTAAATTAAAGTGAAACCTTAAGTGTGGATAATATCTTAGAGGAGAGAAATTCTTGGGAAACCTGGTAAAGATCGCCAAGATTATCAGGACCATGGTCAAGCTGAATTGAAAACAGCTGATTTCAAAGTGCTAGTAAGAAGGAGACGTAACTTTCAACTGAAAGGCAGAAGACTTCAAGGGAGGAAAATATTTAAATACCTAATGTAGTGGGTTTTGGAAGTTGCTGCCTGGTATGCTAAATAAAGAGGGAAAACTCACAACTTTGAAAATGCCCCGAGACAAAATTATGCAGGAATAAATGAGATCGAAGCAGGAACACTGTTTCCACTGGCGGGTGAAACTAGATGCCCCAGAATAAAGGGGAGCAGAACAAGTTGATATGGAACTTCTTCAGCAAAATGGCAGTGAATTTGTGGAATTCCCTGCCAACTGAAAGAACTGAGACAACCTCCATGAATGATTTGAGAGCAAATTTCGATTTTTGATCAGATAAGGAATTAAGAGTTATCTTGAGAGCCTGGGCAAGTTAATCTGAGTCCATAAAAAGGTCAGACATGAGCTGGTTGAAGGGTGCAACAGGTTGGAGGACCAGATGGCTATCGTACTCGTACTATAATGTGCTTCTGTTTGTACGATGTTGTTCTTTGGATTGACATGTTGTTAGGTGTCATAATTTTCGAGTAAAAAGTGAGGTCTGCAGATGCTGGAGATCAGAGCTGAAAATGTGTTGCTGGTTAAAGCACAGCAGGTTAGGCAGCATCCAAGGAACAGGAAATTTGACGTTTCGGGCCAGAGCCCTTCATCAGGAATGAGGCGAATGTGCCAGGCAGGCTAAGATAAAAGGTAGGGAGGAGGGACTTGGGGGAGGGGCGATGGAGATGTGATAGGTGGAAGGAGGTCAAGGTGAGGATGATAGGCTGGAGTGGGGTGGGGGCGGAGAGGTCAGGAAGAAGATTGCAGGTTAGGAGGGCTGTGCTGAGTTGAGGGAAACGACTGCGACAAGGTGGAGGGAGGGGAAATGAGGAAACTGGAGAAGTCTGAGTTCATTCCTTGTGGTTGGAGGGTTCCCAGGCGGAAGATGAGGCGCTCCTCCTCGAGCCGTCGTGTTGTTATGTTCTGCCAATGGAGGAGTCCAAGGACCTGCATGTCCTCGGTGGAGTGGGAGGGAGAGTTAAAGTGTTGAGCCACGGGGTGGTTGTGTTGGTTGGTCCGGGCGTCCCAGAGGTGTTCTTTGAAGCGTTCCGCAAGTAGGCGGCCCGTCTCCCAAATGTAAAGGAGGTCACATCGGGTGCAGCGGATGCAAGTGATGATGTGTGTGGAGGTGCAGGTGAACTTGGGGCGGATATGGAAGGATCCCTTGGGGCCTTGGAGGGAAGTGAGGGAGGAGGTGTGGGCGCAAGTTTTACATTTCCTGTGGTTGCAGGGAAAGGTGCCGGGAGTGGAGGTTGGGTTGGTGGGGGGTGTGGACCTGAAGAGAGAGTCACGAAGGGAGTGGTCTTTGCGGAATGCTGATAGGGGAGGGAGGGAAATATATCCCTGGTGGTGGGGTCCGTTTGGAGGTTGCGGAAACGACGGCGGATGATACCCTGTATGCAGAGGTTGGTGGGGTGGTAGGTGAGAACCAGTGGGGTTCTGTCTTGGTGGCGGTTGGAGGAGCGGGGCTGGAGGGCGGAGGAGCGGGAAGTGGAGAAGATGCGGTGGAGGGCATAGTCGATCACGTCTGGGGGGAATCTGCGGTCCTTGAAGAAGGAGGTCATCTGGGCTGTACGGTATTGGAACTGGTCCTCCTGGGAGCAGATGCGGCGGAGACGAAGGAATTGGGAATATGGGATGGAGGTTTTACAGGGGGCAGGGTGGGAGGAGGTGTAGTCCAGGTAGCTGTGGGAGTCGGTCGGTTTATAGTAGATGTCTGTGTTGAGTCGGTTGCCCCAGATAGAAATGGAAAGGTCTAGGAAGGGGAGGGAGGATTCTGAGACAGTCCAGGTGAATTTGAGGTCGGGATGGAAGGTGTTGGTAAGGTTGATGAACTGTTCAACCTCCTCGTGGGAGCACGAGGCAGTGCCGATACAGTCATCGATGTAGCGGAGGAAAAGGTGGGGGGTGGTGCCAGTGTGGTTGCGGAAGATGGACTGTTCCACATATCCTACGAAGAGACAGGCATAGCTGGGGCGCATGCGGGTGCCCATGGCAACTCTTTTAGTTTGGAGGAAGTGGGAGGATTGAAAAGAGAAGATACTCAGGGTGAGGACCAGTTCAGTCAGTCAGGTTTTGGATGAGATGTCTTCAATATCATTTTCAGAATATTTTCTGGGGACATAACCTTTCCTGTGCGTTCTTGTTAATTGTGTGACTGCCACCATATCCAGACTTCATGTCAAGTGAAGGGAAGTGGCGACCTACTGATATGTGTCATGTTGGGGACGTCTGAAGTCGTTTTTATTTTATGTCGTTATACTTTTACACTGTTCGTAGATTGTCCATGACAGCTGTTTTCTGCTTTTATCATTTAACAAGCATTGTATGATATTTGAGGTATCAAAGTGAAACAAAACGCTTGAATGCATTCATTGAACAATTGTAAATGACCTTCTTGGCGATATAACTTGAGTTTCTCACTGGCAGATTGACATCTGTAAAAATCTAAGTTAGCTTCTATTGTCTCAACCATGAATCAGTCCTTTGGATGCTGCACACTTCTCCCACTGTCACAGAATGTGGGCTAACCAGTGATTCTACTCATAATATATCTTTACTATCCGATACTGGTAGTCGTCAGTGTGCCCGGTACTGACTTACTTATTTACATTTTCCTGTTGATTTACGTTAAATGCCTTTCTTCGTGCTATCTTGATTTTGAGAACAATGCGAAATGTGTCGACAAATGCGGAGCACCTGTCATTTACAAAACACATGGACATTCTCTGCAATTTTGGCAACATTACTGAAGTGAGAAGTAGCGTGAATACTTCAGGTCCAGTTAGCCCCCATCAGCAATTTCTCTTTTGGCACATAATTTCCAACATCTGTCGTTCTTTGTTTTATTTTTCCAGTTAGTTTACGGTAGGTAGTAATTGTTTTAGCTGGCCAGCAATTATTTTACACCTTACTCACAATCGAAAAATGTTAATTATATTTTGCATTTATCAAAGGACCGTTCGATTCTGTCTTGCAAATTGACTGATGCAATCGATCACGACCATTTATCGGTAGGTGTCTAATGCAACTGGAATAATAAAAGTCATATTCATACGTGACACCTTATTCATCATCCTATTGGTAGCAGGAAACTGAGTTGCATTTTGATTACAAACACTTTCTTTTCGACGTAATCGAATATTATTCACCTCTCTATCTTTTTTTACTGCGAACCAGATGACAGTTATGATTCTTGTCTGAGGAAATTGCGGACTTTCTGAGTGTATATCTGTGCAGATGGATGCCCTGGCAGCAGCAGAGCAACTTATAATTTTACGGTATACCACGTTTTCATTTACCAATTCCCAACATCATTTTTATCATCGACCTCCGTTGGTAAGTTCATTATATGTATGACTCATGTCACCCTGGACTGTTCTGTTTGGTTCACCAATTCCTTCACTTTTGGCCGGTTTGTCGTGATCTGTTACGGGAAGTATAAGACAAAATACTGCAAACACTAATTGTGCTATTATCTTCACAACTCTCGTTGTTTTTATCTTTTTAAAAGACATCCTGATTTTGCTTGATTTTGATACTGAGCTAATAATTAACAAAATACTTTGAGGTTGCCTAGAAGAACAACTTTCCTGAGGAATTTGGGCTCCTGTGTACATATTTAGATTTATGCTTCAACCCAGAGAACAGATCACAAATATATTTGTATCGCTCTGGACCCTAATGTAGATGTTGATTAGAAGGCATGGACTAAATGAAGCAAGAACAGTGAAAGCTTTCTCTAAATAAAACAGAAATTAAACATATTCTTCTTGCAGAACTGTTTCTTCTTTTGTACAATAAAAATGTGATATTACTTTGTCAACTTTGCATCCATTCTGTAACATACGTGTGATTGCATTCCTTTTAAGCATGCTTCTTCCAGTAAATTGTCAGAACTGCGAAGCTCATCACCATGTGACAGAAAATACCATGAAGTCTGAGGTGGATGCATTCTCTGGTGGCGTCATGCAACATTGGTCATGGGGAAAGACATGGCATAGGTAGAAGCAAAGAAAATGCCGAGAATGAAGAATCAATTGCTTCCTTTCCAGAATTGCACTTGAATGATTAAGTAGAATATTTGAAGTAATGATATTTGTAATAGCAAAGAAGCGAAGCGCAGCTTGATCTATCTTTTTTTTGCCAGATATTGGGGAAGGTTTGTGTATTCTGTGATGAGTCCATTCGGGGTAAATTGGACTATGGACTGAATGTGTTTATTAAAACATCGACCAGGGTTTCTTGATACTTTGGTAAAATCAGAGAAATTTAATCGCACTTCTATGCAAAGAAAATTCACAGAGTGGGAATTTGCATAATGTTATGGTCAATAAGCTTGTTTATTTCAGAAGATAATTATCAATCGGCCAGAGAAGGTTCACCAGGATGAACCGTGGAACGGAGGCATCGTCTTATGAGCAAAGGTTTTCAGATTAGCATTTCATTCACCGGAGTTTAGAACAATGGAAATAGGTCACGTTGAACGAACTTGGATTCATGAGGTGTTTCATACGGTCGATATTGAGAAAATATATCCCTTTGCGTGGATTCAGAGAAAAATTGAAAAATGTAAAGATGAAAAATCGCTTTTAACTAAAATCTGTTTTAGTTAATTTTCAAATTCCACCTTTTTCAAAATAGATGCCTCTGATTTCCAATAATATGAAAAGCATTTCATTTTGTGTGAACACGTCCCAAGCAAATTTTACGGGCAATGATTGCTGTTTCCCAGCTCCTTTCGACAGCAAGCATGACTTATGTCATCAAATGTACAACATTTCCAAATCACGGCTAATATATAACAATTACTGGTTTCTGTTCGGATGTCACAAATGTGGACTGCCTTGGAAACTGCCAGTGTTAGGTGGGATCACCAGCTTAAAATCATCAGTCACGTTTATGAAGGTGCCAACAAATGCCTTTTGATCGATGATCTGGATAATTCCTCTCGAAGCTTGATATGGGTATTTCAGTCGAGGAACTCACAATTGTGCACGCTTTCTCAATGATAAATGCAACATTGCTTCTGAGAATTAATGAACTCTGGAACTGAGGCAGCAGCCTGTTGAGGCAACGTTGTTACTGGCTGCCAACGTAAACCTGATTTGACGGACCTTTCTTATTAAATGAGAAAAACTCATACAGAAGTACAAGCGGTGATATGGCAGGCTTGGTTTCAAAATAAGGCTTACGTTTATGACCGTAAAGTAACGAAGTTGAATCAGATAAACCACGCAGAAACATTTCACACAATTTGACAGACTGCAAGAGACAGCAGAGGAATTCAAGCCTACCTAATTTCATCACGTCACCGTGTTCAAATGGAGGGAGTGCCATTCCCAAAAACAACCACAGTTTCTACTTATTTGTTGATTTATGGTCCCAGACTTGAGCGTTTTATAAATCATTCTTCGTCGAGCAATTGAGCTAATTTTAAAAAGTTCTTCAAACGTCTAATTCGGATTTCTCAACGAAAATATCTGTATTGGAATTTTCAGTGTAAAGCATTTTGAATAAATTATTTTCCAATGTTATGACCTGACTCTTTTCTTCGGGATTAACAGCATTAATAACATCGTACTTCAACCAGGACATTGGCAATTACAATGCAAACACATTCAATTTCAGAGTCTTTCACGGAAGTGAATAAAATAAACACATTGACTGTTCTCAATCGAAAACAAATTACTGTTTTTAGTCCGTACATTGCCCGATTCTAAAAAAAATCACCATGCAATGAAAGTCTCATGATGACTTCAATACCTTCACACTCTCACCCGAAGTTCGCAACATGAACTGTGGCTCCAAAAAGAACAGTGAATTTATCACTAAGCTCCCTAAGATAAGAAAGCACATCTTCCATCTCAGTAGTTCGATTGCCATTTTCTCTGCTTTGTCTGTCTCCTTGACTGTCTCTCCCTTCTTGAAATACTGTATTATCTCTACTTTTTATTGAACTGAAAGAATATAACTTCAAGTGAAAGTTATTTGGTAAGTTTCATCAGAATTATTGCCATTCAGGTTTACTCATTGGGATTTAGAAAAAACGACACGTGTTATGTGCAGTACTATTTAAGTCTTGACTGGGTAAATGTTACGCAGAGCCTGTTTCCCCACTGGACGGAATCTAACCTAATCACGTAGAAGAGCATAGTGTAAAAAAATTTAAGATTTGTCGCTGAAATAGCGAATGGTTATGAGTTTTCCCTTAAAACAAAGTTTGATTTCCAGAATCAATTTTAATTTTGGTGAGTTAGAAACTGGGGAAAGAGACATCATCACGTGCAAAAGGAAAGGTAGATCTCGGGGAAGATCACAAGGAATACGTACCACATAATTAATAAGAAAAGGAAACGCTTGTAGGTGACAGACAAGTTAAATAGCTCCGGTATTTCCATTTCAATGAGGTCAGTCACGTGAAATCACTGTTATGGTGCGTTGGGAAAAGGACTGGAAAGCCAGATGTAAGAAAACAGGATCAGCAATTGAATCTTTTTTGACATGTAACAGGAAGCATCACGGAGGAAGCACATCTGCGCCAGAATGTCCAAGCTGGTCGGAGTTTAGTTACGGAGGTAGTGGCCGATCTTCTTAAACCATATACACACGAAGGTAAAGTGTATTTGCATAGGCCAGGAGCAGTGGGTAAAAAGGGAACAATGTGAAGAGACACGGGACCTTCTCCATCTGTGAAGTCGAAACATGACTTCACAGATGGAATTAGCAGCAACCCTGTTTGCTCAGATGGTTAGCGCAAATCAGGAGCAGATTGAAGACAATGCAGATATCTTAAACTCAGGTAATTTACTGAGTTACAGCAGAAATATGAAAAGTTAAAGCCATTATATTAAAAGTCATGAATATAAAGCAAGTCCGAATGAATCTCTGAATGCTATTTTCTCACAAACGATGTCTTAATGAGGAAATGGGGAACATCACATACTGAGGCACATGAGAAATTGGCAGACATACACAAATAGTGTAGAAATGAGTTGCTGCGAGTAAAGCATCAGCTACGACTTTGGGGTCGTTTAGGAGTGAGGAAAACACAAAGAAAAATACAAGAAAACGTTTAATGACCTGTACTGCCCAAGGAAATAGTTGAATTTTGCCAGGCGTGTCACGCACGTCAGATAATTAGAAAAACCCAGCCAGTAGTAAAACTTGCACTTTAAATACCTATTCCTCGAATTGATTAAAGTGTTGCGACAGTCGCATTTGACTGCGTAGATCCGTTACCACAAATTATTTGTTAACAATAATGGATGTAGTGACGAGATTACCAGAGGCCGCTCCATTACGCAATATCACAGCAAAAAGAATTGCAGAGAAATTACTCAATATTTTTTCACTAGATACAGACTACCGCCAAATGTGCAATCAGAACAAGGGTCAAAATTCACGTCAACCTTATTCAAGGAATTTTTGAACAGTTTAGCAGTAAACAATTCAAATCATGTTTGCCATCTAGGATAACAAAGAACGCTCGAAATTTATCAGTATTCAAAGACCATGTTTTGGCTTATAGTCAAGACCATCCATATGACTGGATTAAGGAATTCCATTTGTGTTCCTTTGCACCAAATGAATTGACCAAATTCAGTCCATTTGAATTAGTTTTATGGTCATGAAGTGAGAAGACTGTTACAATTGATTAAGGCGAAATTGGTAGGTAAGAATTCAGATACCACATATTTGGACAATGTGTCAAATTTAGCGAATGATTAATAGAGCTGAGAAGTTGGCTAGCGATCATTTCAAAGTATCACAACATGCAACGCAACAGGAGGCAAACGAGAAATCAAAGATTTACAATTATACCACCATGAATAAGGTAAAAGTGCTACATCTCATGATAAGTGACTCTTCAATTGCAGTATTTAGTTGTCAGTTCGAAAGGAAATTGAATAAGGTCAACGACTTGATAGGGACTTCAGCGAGAGATTAAAAAAACTCAGAGCAGGTCATGTGACTATGGTGAAAAGTTATTTTGACAGGGAAGGGAAGCAAGTGGACAAGGCATTTTTGATCTCCAAACAGAGAGAACTACCACGTTCGGGGGTTTCTGAATTGGAGATTCCTCAGATTAATTTCGACAATGAGGAGGTTGTACAAAATTGTGATAAGTTACTGAATATCCTGCAGACGAAAATCGAAATGCCCTGAAAGACTTACATCATCTCATGGATAGATACTTGGAAATCAGCTGATTAAACTGAATCTAATTATGCATGATGTAGATTTGGTAGATGCTGTCCTGACCAAGTAACATACTTGTAGGCATAACCCTCTAAAGTTGGCACAGGTTCCGCAGGAGATTGAAAACACACTCTGTGACGACGAAGTCAAAGTGAGTTAAAGTGACGAGACCTCACCCAAAATAATGGTGCAAAAACAAGGTATTTTCCAAAAGTTATGCTTGTATTATCACAAAGTAATGCGTATCTGATTTTGTGTTTGGAAGACTGTACTGAAAAGATAGGCTAAGCAATTTAGCTTTCTAAGATGGACTTGTTCAGAGGATAATAGCAGATGCCATTATCAGAAATTGAAAAGTCGACTTCGGCTTTCATAACGCCGAATGGACCGTATCAGTTTAAAATAATGCCACTTGACTTGGAAAATTCGCCAGTTCCAAATCACTGATCAACCAATAAGACCATTATAGTTTTCTACAACTGTGTGATATATATCAATGGGTGATTGTGAGTCACATGTGAAAAGAATATTTACAACAGACTTGTTCGAAAGATTTTACAAGGCAGGCTTGGTGATCAACCTGGGCAAAAGTAAATTTACCAAAGCCCAAGTCACCTTCCTGGGCCATGTTATTAGACACGGACAAATAGCAGCACGGGATGCAAAAGTAAATGAAACTAGGGAGATTCCCACACCAACGACAAAAAGACAATAGTGATATTGGTGGGATTGAGTGGATTGTATGAAAATTTGCCACAAATTTTAGCAGCGTGGCTCTTCCGCTCATTTAATTGCTAGAGAACGACAAGAAGATTCACTGGATATCTGACTGTCAGAAGGCATTTGACTGCATGAAAGCTGTGCAAAGAGTTGCCCCAGGATTAGGCACACCAAATTATGCAACTGTGTTCAAGGTAGCTATAATGCAAGTGATGTGTGTGTCCGTGCTGTGCTCTTGCAAGAAGACGACGATAAGATAGAAAGGTCGGGTATTTTACTGGAAGATGAACATTTATCAGCAGAAATATTCGATTTTTAAGCAGGAGACTTTGAGCTTGCTGTTGTCATTACAATCCTTCGATGCTTATGTTATCAGAACGACCTGAGACAATCGTTCACGCTGATCAAACCCCACTAAAGTTTGTGGAGAGATTTAAGGATAAGATTCTCAGCCTCCGGAGATGGAGCATATTACAACAACCATTCCAATTGAAGATTGTGCATGTGGCAGGACAAGAAAATATGATTGCCAATGCATTGTCGAAACTCGAATGAGAAAGTGCGGTCGATGGAAGCAGACCAACAGACTGAAATGGAATGTAGGTGCGCATGTTTGCATGTTAATAATCAGTGTAATATGTCTGGATGTTATAGAAATCTAAAATCTTTAGAATAGTTTAAGGCGTTTAAAAATGAAGGTATCTTTGGTATGGATGGCTCATTTTCATTTTAAAGAGGGGGAGGAGTTGCTTCTTGAACACGATTATGCAGCTGTTCACTTTTTTTTAAAGTGATGACGCAAATGATTTAGTCTCCAAAAGGCCTTTCTGGTCAATTTGATAATGACTCACAGATACTGCCTCAGCTGGAGGCTGTCAGTGTGAAAACACACTTCTACAAGGGTGTGCTCCTTGTTGCAACTCAGCTTTACTCTGGTTTGGTTTTCACTTTTTCAGCAGTCGTTGGAACAAAAAAGCTGCTGAAACAACAGAAGCAAGTCCGGGCAGGTAGTCTCTCTCCAACTTTCACGCTATAACGCTTGATTTTACCTTTCTTGCCAATGGGTGTGGAAGGGCTTATGTTCGAAACGTCGAATTCCCTATTCCTGAGATGCTGCCTAACCTGCTGTGCTTTAACCAGCTACACATTTTCAGCTGTGATCTCCAGCATCTGCACCTCATTTTTTACTCAAGTATTTGGAACAGCAGTATCTCATTGGAATGAACTCTTCCATTTTTGGCAAGGTTAAATTAATCGCTATTCTGTTTTCTGTCCTTTGTATTTTGTTCCATAATATTGTTCATCAAATCTGTTTTTGCTTAAAACTGAGTGTTTTCATCGCCTGATTTTCTCCTGGAATATTAAGTTACACCTGCTTAAAACACAGTTAGGGTCTCAGATAATTTCTTGAAATGTTTTGAGTGTCAGGCATTGTCCATAACAAACAAACCTATGACTCCTTTGGAATGGCTGTAACTGCCAAACGGTAGACCTCTGTTTCTAAACATAGACACATAAAAGATACGAGCTGCAGCAGGCCATTGAGCCATTCCACCCTGCTCCATCATCCATTGCTAATTGTCGAATTCAATACCCTTACGCTGCTTTCTCCCAATAAAGTTTTATTCCTTTGGCCTCATGTGATACTTCTTGCTGCCCCATGAATACATTCAGTACTTTGTCATTAATTACTTCCTGTGGTAATTAATTCTGCCGACTCACCATTATTTGGGTGAAGAAATGTCTCTTCATGTCCGTCGTATACGGTCCACCTTGAATCCTCAGGCTGTGAACCCTGTTTCTGGACGCACCGACGGTCGTGAACAACTACCTTGTCTACTCCTGTAAACATACTTTTGTCACGATGATGTCCCGCCTCACTCGTCTGAACTACAGCGAAAACAACCCTAACCTAGTTAATCTCTCCTTCAATGTCAGTCCTGCCATCCCTGGAATCCGTCTGGGAAATGTTTGGTACACTCCCTGTAGACCAACAGCATCCTTTCTCATAATGGCGGACACAAACTGCACACAATATTCTAGTTTGACCTCATCAAGGCCTCGTAAAACTGCAACAATGCATCACTGCTCCTTAACGCGAAACGTCTCATAATGAAGGTCAACATATCCTTTGCTGCTTTTTAACCACCTGCTGCATCTGCATGCTTACCTTCAGTGATCGTGTCCAATGTTTCCCAGATCCTGCTGTACATACCCAATTTACAACCACTCAATATCAAGAACAGGCTATTTAAGCACTTTCAAGACCGCCCCACCAATTAATGCGATCATGACTGATCATCTGTCTTAATGCCAGATTTGGCTTTCTTTCCATATCAGCTGATATCTTGAATATTTTAAAGGAGAACAATCTCTTCCGTGAGCACATTCAGAATTTTCTCGTTTTACCTACCAACGTGAATAACCTCACAGTTATCCAAATGAATAGCATCTTCTGTTTTTGCTGTCCTGTGCGCTGCGTGTATTCACATGCTCATCATTGAGTCTAGCATTCAATTTATTGCATGAACTTTTTTGCCATTGTTATCTCATGAACTGGGATTTTGCTCAGGAGGAAGACATCATCAATCTCTTTGACTCTTTCCAAACTTCCTGTGTCTGCCTGGGATAAAAACACTCCACTCTCACGTGGCTACTCAAAACGCAGTTGCAACACTGCAAACAATTTCGTGTCCCTGATGTAAGGAAAGTTGTTCTGGTATTGGACACAATGAAGCAAAGATTGAGTGGACCAATGCTGTGTATGGAGGAACTATATCATGAGGCGAGTTTGAGTCAGTCATGCTTCTACCCATTGGAAACTATGAAGTTTGTTTTAAGGACTCTCTATTTCTTAAAGGAAAGACTTTTCATACAGGGAATGCAGCGAAAGTTCATGAGGCTGGTGCAAAAGATACTAAGACTGTCTCAAGAGGACAGATTGCTTCATCTTGGGAAATTCAGATTTAGGGTTTACAGTTGCAGAATATGAGCGAGACCACTGTTGTGGGGATGGCAGTGGGACTCCCCCTAGGCGTTCATGTCTGGCCTGTTTTAATTGTAATAGCCGAAACCACTGGGCTCGTGATTGCCCGATTAGAAACTGCCTGACTTGCGGCAGTGTCCTCCATTCGAACTCTAAGTGCCCTCGAAAGATCACACAGGGAAACTAAAGACGTTTTCATGAGAGCTACACTCAGAATTCCTATGACACTTGGGGTAAACTCCTAATTGCATCATCCTCCACCACAAGCAAGAGGCCGTGTACAAATTAACAGTTTTTCAACAAACTTTTCCGTAGTCAGATGTTCAGCTTGACATGTCTTGCTCTGCTGTTTTTTTGGTTTTTTGTTCGTTTTGGTAATTGTTCTTTGTTTAAGAAATATGGAGGGTGGTCGGTGTTCTTAATGCGTGAAAAGATCAGGCTGGCCAGCGGTAACAATTCTTCCATACTTGGTTAAGTAACGATGTGGCACAGCCAGGATTTACGAGACTTAACTCCCAAGGTAAAACTTGAGACACGGTGTGCGTGTGTGTGAGAGAGAGAAAGATAGAGAGAGAGAGAGAAAAGAGCTGTCAAAGATAGTGTAAAGTTTAACCCTTCGTGATTATGTTTGAATTCACATTTGTTTGTTGGTGATTGAATGTTTTTCCTTGGAGCTCAAGATCCAGGTCTGTTTTGAATCTGGTTTGAATTTTGGAAATTTAACATGATTAATTATAAGTTTAAATACCCTTAAGTGATTATGAAATAAAGTATTAACTCTTGTTCTTTTTACAGGTCATGACTATCCCACTGTCAGTTTCTAACTAATCTCCTTTATCCTTACATGGAAACCAACCTTATTCAATTTGAAATCAGTTTAATACCGAGGAATACAACATTGTCACCTTTTTCTTATTTCAGATACGTTTGTTTCAACTTAATTTTAAGACTGCTGTGTTTTATTGGCGATTATTGGTTAGGAAAGTTTTAATCTTTTTGGGGGCGTCCCTCAATGACAATTGAAGTGTCAGTTCAACATTAGCTTGTAATAGATCATCTAAAAATTAATATCCTTTGATTAATATCGGTGTCTTTGGATTCGGCTATTATTCGTGCATTATAAGTTCTTTTTTTCATTGAGTAGACAAAATCTTTTGTGGCAGCTCCAGTTATTTCACAATCTTTAGTTTTCTAATTGAGCCGTGACTGGTCAGGACTCCTCTAGAATTCTAATTTTGAATTTAAATTAAGGGACTAAATTTGACTATAACGGGTTTCAAAGTTGGGAACGGTATGCATTTTACATTTTAAATATTATATAGTGAATAAATGATTTTGCAATGTATGTATTTATAAAATATATAAGAACGTATGTTACCCAGATATAGATTGTAAAAAATAATGACCATTGATATATTACCACAGAGAAAATCTGCTCTCAAAACAACACAAAGAGAACTAAGCTCTGTTGATTCACCAATGTTCAGAAGAATAAATGGAAACTTATTTTCCGTCGTCTTCTTCAGCTCGAATCCCACCCAGTGATGCGTAAAATATGCTTGGTACCACTCCACTCAGTGCTCTCTCCAAAATCCAAAATGAATTCTATCCATATCATTAGGTGTCCAGGACTACAGCCTGACTTAACAAGGCACTGCTGTCACCCAGCATTCCACCCTTTGGACAACAGGGTCAGCCAAAAATATCGAGGGATAGGGTGTAGATAATTCACTATTTCTTTTGTCGCATCACGGCCCGTTGAAATGGAGAGGAGAAGAGAATGATTTGATAAGAAGAATAAAGCAGCAAAGTACAGTTTTTAAAATGCTTTCGTCGCTTGTTGGTTTCCACCCTGAACTACAGATAATGATTATTTTATTTTATGATTTTATTTATTATTATATTTATTATGATTTATATTATTTTTTAAAAATAAATTGTATTAGTCACAATCAAAAGTCATTGACATGATTCCTTCAAATATTGTCTGTGAACTGTAATATTAATTCATATTTAATTTGAAGCATAACTGCATTAATTCATTAGTATTGTAAGAATGGAAAGCTACCTTACTGGCCAACTGAATAATGTGGGAGATAGATATATAATAAAGCTCGTTTGAAAGAGAAATTAATTTTTTTAAAAAGATGTATTTCCAAGAAAACTCGTGGACTGAAGAAAAGCAACATGAAATTCCACTGAACATATTATAGCCGAGGCAATGGCTGTCTGAACACAAGAACACACTTTGCCAATTCTGGCTTGCTCAAGAAGAATGTTCACCCGCTCTTAACACTTTCTTTCTATCATGCTCATTCCCCACAACATCAATAGTTCGACAGCCTCGGAGCAAATGGCATCTGCTTTTGAGTTGCATCTAGTATACTTTTGATACCGTCTGCTACTGCTGAAAATAGAATTGCATATTCTTTCGAAGGAAGAAACTGGGGATTCATGAACATTTCTCTTTTGATCATGCATGTTGCAAGTTCGCATTGGAACATTGCAACATTGGCATCAAGTTGGCATTGATTGAACTGAAATTGGTCTGATAGAATCAGGTAGTTTATAATCTGCCTGTGCATTTGTTCCTCATATAAAATCGTACTGGCCCACTTTCTTCTTATAAAAACCCTGCTTCATGCTCACGTCCCATATGTATAAAACTGTAGGTGTGAGTTTCACTGTTGTGTTAATCCAAATTATTGATCCCCTTACCAGTACTTTGCCTTGCTTGTGTTGATGAAATCCATCCTTTACTACTTAGTTTCCATGATGTACAAAGTTCGTCTGTACTGATCATTTGTGTATTCCGTTCTCGCTCTCTTACAGTCAATTTTGTGACGGTTGGAATCCTACGTCGGGGTAAGTGTGGACTCTCATCCTGCAGCAGACGTTATCTGCTGGCCATGGTGCTGGTGGATCTATTGGTCGTTATCATTGAGATCATACTCAAAAGAATCAAACATGATTTTTTTCCCACCATCATTCTTGGACATTACCCCTGTGTGCTATGTTCACGCTGTTCTGCGCCGTCTCCTCATAGACTGTTCTGTCTGGTTCGCCATCGCTTTCACCTTTGATCGATAGTTTACCATTTATTGTGAGAAACTGAAAATTAAATACTGCACTCAAAAAACTGCAATTGTCGTTCTCACAACAGTCGGCTGTCTGTTTTTTCTAAAATGTATTCCTGTCTACTTCAGATTTGAACCATATGAGATCATTCACAATGTACCATGGTACTTTTCGAATTCAGATGCATACAATTATGACCATGTGTGGAGTGGATTTAAAACCTGTGAGAAGATTCTAACACCAATATTTCCTTTCGGTTTAATTCAGTTCCTCAACGCTCTGACAGTCAAACACATTTTAGTGCCCAGTCGAGTCCGGAAAGTTCTGAAGGGTCAGAGTCATGGAGAAAATTCTAAAGACCCAGAGATGGAGAGTAGAAGGCAGTGTATAATTTTACTTTTCGTCATTTCTGGAAACTTCATAATTTTGTGGCTGTTATACTTTTTTTCAAGTTTGACGATCCTTTAGATAGGGATGGGAAATATGCATTTGGAAAAGTTGCATACATGCTGCGAAATTTGAATTGCTGTACGAACGCCATTGTCTATGTGGCATCTCTGTCCAAGTTCAGAGAGAAGCTCAGGAACCCATTGGAAGCTATTTTTGGTTGAAATATTCAATCAACCAACAATCAAAGCAAATGACTAAGCAGCACTTAATGTGCTCGATTCAGAAGAAGAAAATATCATGGACATGTCTGAGCGATGTTGTTCAGCAAGGGATAGAAAGTTGGACAATCTGAGGAATACTGAGAGCTGTTGTCAGATGTCAAATAGAAAGGGGTCAATGAGGGTAGATGGCTCTGGTATTACCTGAAGTGAATGAAATGAAGTAAGCAGTCATTTTAAAGAGTTTCACAACAACAGAAAAAGAGGAAACATAATTCTTGGAAGAAATAAATAGACACGAGTTAGGAGCAGAAGGAGGCCGTTTATCTGTTTGAATTTGCGAGACTTTTCAAACCAATCAGGGCTGATCATATGCATCAATATCAGTTTCATTCACCACATAGAGACTCCAGTTGTTCTAAAACTGAGGGCGTTGAATTATCCTCGTGTTGAACTAAGATTATTAGAGTGCTGAAATTTACAAAAGGTGTCAGAAAAGTCATCAGTGCAGCGAATGTTCGGTTGACCAGATATAAAAGCGGCAGGAAGGCAATCGAAGTGTCTCTCGCAGGACAGGAAGTGAAGCTGATCGACAGATTCACCTCCAGTTGTACACAGCTACACACATTCGCTCACGGAAAGCAATTACCGTTTCACAAAAAAAATGTTGTGCATACGGTAAATCTTCATATGTAATTGCATTCTAGCAAAATTCACAATGAGAAAGAATTTTTTTTAATTTTCATTCTGTCCCTTTCTGGTCGTGTCACTGCTGTCAACCCTCCACGTGAATGAACACCTGGGCTTTTCATGTGGGAAAGTACCGTGTTAGAATTTCTGCACAGCAAGCAGATGAATTGGGAAGTGAAATAATAGGACATCACATAGAAAGGGGGGTAATACAATTCACCATTCATGTTAAGCGTTGACTGTCACTCAGAGCTAAACTGAGGGCCGTTCACTTACTCCATCTTCATCTGCATAAATACTTTCAGAATATGTTCTTTGCAGACAGTTCTTTTCCGAGCCGCAAGTGAATGGAAGCTTTTCAGTTAGACGTGTCTTTTCCATTTTCATGACATTGGTATCAGTCTCGTTGGTGAAAAGTTCATCGATTGCATTTTTCCCCAGACTCGATTACATGACTGCTGGAACTCAGAGATTCCATCCTGTGGTAACTGGACTTTAGCAAATTCAATGCTGTCTGTTCTCCAACTGTCATCTCGTCCCACACATCAGTATTTCCCGTCTGCTTGCTTCCCACAATCAGACCCCCTATTAACTATCATCCTGAATGACATAAGCTTGCCCATGTATATCAATCTCTGCATTCCTCTGCCTATCCACACGTGGCAATTACTAATCTTCTATTACCGGATTTATGTTGATAGCCTCCTCCAGTCACTTTGTCTTTCCTTACTTCTGTAACATGCTGGTGTCGTTCAAGTTCCAAAATACTCCACTCGTTGTCAAATCGCCATCATTCCAAACGCCTGCAGCACTTCCGTTCACTGCAATGCACTTCAGACCATCTATGATACCTATCCTTAAAATGGACAACTCTCTAACGTTCTCCATACCACGATGCTGTCTATGCCCATCTCCAGCTTTGAAAACATCAACAATTTATTAAAGCTCCAGCACCGACAAACATTTTGAGCGCCTTTAATTCGACGAGTGCCTGCAGCACACACAGTCTCAGATACACCATGCAGATCTCACAATGCTTCCCATGTGTTTCACAGTCTCCATCCCACCAGCAAACATATCAGCCTCCCCAGTTTCTTTCTTCATTCCTATCTGTGTAACTCCTCCTCCAGTTAAGTTCTCCATATTTCTGCAACCTCTTCCTGACAGACAGTGTTCATTGGTTGCATGTACCTGTACTTGGAAATAACACTCAGTAATTCATTCAGTTAATCTCCAGTTACTGCCTTCTAATATCTGTTATCATCTCAAACACCAGCACGTGTGACTATCTCTGCACTTTCCAACATCCACAATGCACCTCCCCATTGTTCGAACCTGCGCCAATCACACCTACGCTCTCAATACATGTGTGAACCCTGACATGCATCAAATTCGTCTAGCCATTCCTGCTTCTGTACATTCTCATGCCGGCCTTTCCAAAAGCCCCGACCTGTACATTCATTTAAATCAATGTCCGTTCATCTGTGAGTCCAACACTCCTTACAATACATCCCTTCGCTGCATTTTCCGACTAAGCCCACAGCATTGCCCTACCTATATCCCGTCCGTTTCGTTAACATCTTCCAAATGCAAAAACATGCCCATTGCTGTGATCACCTTCAGCCCTAATACACCTACGTATCTTTGTCCAATATCTCATTCCCCACAAATACGAAGTGCGTTTCTGTCTGTCTCATTCAAGAATGCAGTTGAACATGTGTTGCTGGTTAAAGCACAGCAGGTCAGGCAGCATCCAAGGAATAGGAAATTCGACGTTTCGGGCATAAGCCCTTCATCAGCTACCACACCCTCATTCAAGAATGCATCAACATTTGCCATTGCAGAATTTGTTGAATGTTGCTGTTTTGCAGCGTATTGCGTTTTGATGACCACTGCAGGCCACTCCGCCTAAACAATTTCTGACGATGTTGACTGGAGGCCACACCTCCCAAACTTTCTTCATTGTGATGCTGCCTGAACGCCACTCTGCCTGGCCTACATCCCAGTAATGCACCCTGGAAGCCATTTTTCCATTCTTCCCAGCCAGACCTTATGTAACAGATTTCAAAGGTTTCCAGAAAGAACTCATTGCCTCACGACTTGGAGAATCCACTGCAGAGAAATGGGAAACCTTGCAGAATACCATGTACCTCACATCTAAGCTCACTCAAGAGGCGTCTCTTGGTTTGAGATCGGTCAAAGTCATCGACAAATGCGGTCTGTTCAAACAGCAACGGTCATGAGTCATTGGAATTAAGGTAGCTTGACGCACTGAGTTTAAAGCTTCTGTGTTCCGTGGTGAAGTTGCACAATTACATTTGAAAATTACACATTATTTGTATGTTTTTTCAAAAGAAATAGTACAGCCTTAATTGCATGATAGATCAGTCACATACAATAAGGTGACACGATTTACAGCAAGTTAGTCCAGTGATTTTCCTGGGAAAGGGTTCTGAATTACAAGAAATGTCCAATCAACTGTAATATGGTGACAGGATTAACAACAGGTTAACCTAATGATATTCCTTGGAAAAGAAATCTTATTTACGTAAATTATGATGACATGTAACAGTTCAAGTTTCGTTCGAATGGTCAGTTAATATGTCAGTGTTTATTTTGTGAAAACTCTATTGTCTCTTATCTTTGAATTTCAGCTTAATTCTGCAAATCAACAGTGCAGCTTCAGAGGGTTCAATCAGTACTCTCAGCCATGTTATAGTAGTCTTTTAATTTGAAAATCTATTTTGTGGTTAATAAAAATCTACATATAGTTGTTGGCTAAATTCAAATTTTAGATCCTCATTCCCCTCTTTGGTCATTCTATGACCAAACCATAAAGGCATGGATCAAATTAATCCAATTCAATGGCAGCGAAGAATTTCTCTTCCTCAAAATTGGAACCAGGGGCAGGCAATGATGATTCCTCATCAAGGTTTAAGTAGAGAAGAAGCATTTTCTGCTTGGAACCAATATTTTTAATAGACGTTAATATTTTAGCAATAATACACTTAACTATAGCAATTCCAACAAAAAGACCAATTGAATCAATAGCACCATACATAGTCATCTTCATTATCTGGTTGTACCATGTGCGAAAACCTCAATTTCCCCATCCTGCATCATTGTTCATTTGGTTGATAAAAGTGCGAATATTATCAATATGTCTAGTAATGTTTTTGACAAGATCAGTGACCCCGATTATGCCATTTTCTTTAATTATAGAGCAAAATCCACCTTCCTTCTCAGGTATGTAATCAGTTTTGTTGGGCAAATAGGTGCAATTCTGAAATCCTGTCTGTAATTTCGATGAAGGTGGCAGTTGTCCAATTTCACCAAATCTTGAGTCTACAAATGAGATAATTATGGTTTTGATGACTAATAATTCCTGAAGACCCTCATTATGAAAGAACACTAAGCTGCATATGCCAATGAGTGTGCTTTACTACTTGATATGGACTTTGGATTCTTCCATTCCACACAGAAGTCCGAGAAACTAAACGTTTAAAAGGGGAATTGTGATCCCCTTGCCAAGTAATTGGACATGGAACAGTAGCTGGCAAATGTGTACCTACAGCTACTGCACGAGGAGTACTTGGTCTATTCAGGACGAACTATAACTGAAAAAAAATCATAATACCCAAGTTTAGTACAGATAATAGAGGGACCTTTCCAGAAAGAAGTGGGCCTATTTTTGTGACATCGTGGAGTATATGGATAATCCATGATTACATAATTTGTCTCTGGGTGCTGAGGGTGAGAACCATCTAATCGAATGAGGTGAGTTCCTTAATAAGAAATTTGGCCGGCATCCCAGAATGGTTCTACCCATTCAATAATTGGGGAAATATAAGTGCCATGAGGGGTACCATAAGGAATGTGGGCGTTGTTAACCTTTCCGTCTACATAGGGATACATTTGTCATAAAGGCATATACATGAGATGCGAGATCCTTCCGAAAAGCAATGACGACTAATACATTTAATCATAGCACTGAGAATAATTTTAGAAACTCTTTCATGAGCGCATCCGCATCCCTTAGTATTGTAACAATTGGAATAGGATATTGCACATTTGTTGAAGGAAGTCCATAAAAAGTCGCAAGTGGGAAAAGGGAAAAACTAAAAGAGATATCACATCCTGTAAATACTTTACTACTATTCCATACCCCCATGTTATGAGTCGGATGGATGAAAGAGGCCAGGGTGTCTCTTGCTGAAGTAAATGCGTAACAAACTACTTCATCCTTTCCAAATGTATTATTACTGGTTTCTGGAAAGACGTTGCTAGAGAAGGGTAACATCCCCCACACCCCTTTGTCTCTTTTGCAACGTGAACTATCTGAAAGGGTCAAGTCTAACCAGGGATGCCCAAAGTACAAACGTAATCAAACTGGAATGAAACCCTTTACAGAGTCAAGACCATTTAGACTTGTTGTGTAAATTAACTGCTAATCTTTTTTGATGCAGCTGACCACTGCAAAAGTCATTCTTGGGAACATTCAGTGTTCTGCACACAGTGACATCTTCCTGGCATAATTGGTACACAGTCTCTGTCTGCTCAGGATTGCACGGGTAAATTCTCCCATCCTCTGCACGAATGCTGGCAATGGCACGTCCAAACATCAGATCAAGTTCCTCTTCGTCATCTCCCACCTCGAAAGTTCGGAGACCCCGGAGTGTCCATTGTAATAAAATACAAACCATTTCCTCCTTGTATATAAGTGACTATAATATATATATATAATATATATGATTTATATATATATATATATATATATATATATACACACACACACACATACATACACACACACACACACACACATATATATATATATAATGATTAAAATCTAGCAAAATTGGAAACAGCAAAGAGGTAACACAAACTAAACTATTTGAGATCAGCAATATTCTGGTGTGTGTATCAAGGGTACACCGCATTTGAGGCTATAATTTGTGCTCTTCGGCATGGTAGAATCCCTAACAGCAATTTTGAAATAAATAATTCTCGAATTAATCAGACTCAAATACACCTCTGCAGTAAATATGTTTCCCATACTGACAAAAGCTAATTTATATTAACTGCACTAGAGATTCCCTTCCTACGCAAAATTCTCTTACTTTGTATGGAGAAGCTCAGGCATGGACGAATTCAGCAAACCTATTTTTATAAATCCAGCATTACTAGAATGTATAGTCTCTGAAGTGTTACCCCTAAAAACATTTGTATTGTCTCCAATTTAGATGAGATCTGCAATATATTGCATTGTCCTTTCCAAAAAAAATACCTTGAGCCCAAATTAAATGTCTTGACCTACAACTGTAGACAACAGTATTTAGAATTATGTGTAGAAACCCAATGGTGATTTTGAGCAGAAATCCTATTCATGAATGTTAGCTGAAGGGCAACGTTGTCCCCATATATGGGAACAAGACAGAATGCTTTCCAATTACCCTAGAATTTAGATATTGGTACAATCTTAAAAGTATAAACCATCACCGGTCAGTATTGAATTTCTAAGTGAAGTTAACAGCTCAACCAGACAGTCCTTCTTAGATCTAACAGCCCAATTAAAAAATAAATCATATCAACCAGTGTGTGCTCTTATGAGCTCCACACACAAAGCAAAGATATTTAGGCTCAGCGATCATGTATGAAAATAAATCACTTGACAATTCGGTCAGTAGTATATTGTAAAATAAAGTGCCTGTAATTATTTCAGAAAGGGAAATTAGCACATTACTTCCAAATTTCAAAACAATATTGAAAGCAATCTAAACACTAAACCCATATGATAACAGTCACTAAGCAATAGTGAACTCATCATCTGCATTGTGAATGGGAACTGAATCATTCCCCTCTGACTTTTGCACCTTACCCAGGTCTGGAATGCCCATCCTTCTACTGTGTTTAACAGTGTTTTGTTGGGGATCCAATGGGATCAGAAGTTTGGGGTGTAAAGCTGCCTGCTTGGCAGCTGCATATACTTGCCCAAAAGAAGGAAAATTTATCAACAAGTGGATGGTTTAAATTAAGGCTGGTGACAATCGGGAGATGATTACATTTCCTGCAGTGTGGAAACAGGCCCTTCAGACCGAAGCATTCACACTGATCCATCAAAGAGTAATTAACCCAGACCCATTTTCCTCTCACTAACATTATAGGCAATTTAGCATGACCAATTCACCTGATACACACATCTTTGGACTGCGGGAAGAAACCAGAGCACCTGGAGAAAACCCATGCAAACACAGGGGAAGTGTGCCAACTCCACGCAGACAGTAGCCTAAGGCTGACATTGAAACCAGGAACCTGGCTGCAGTGAAGCAGTAGTGCTAACAATTGAAGCAACAGGTTCAGCACATATTCAACGGCAAAAATCCCAATCCTCAAAGCGAGTCGGTATGCCAGTCGTACGCTTGGGATTCCGAGTAGAATCTAAGTTCAATAATTTACAGTATTGTTGCATTATTATATATCTATCTCCCACATTATTCAGCTGGCCAGTAAGGTAGCTTTTCATTCTTTAAATACGAACGAATTAACGCAGTTATGCTTCAAAGTAAATATGAATTAATAGTACAGTTCACCGACAATATGTGAAGGAATCATCTCAATTAAATTTGATTCGGACTAATACTAATAATAAATATAATAATAAATAAAATCCTGAAATAAAATACTCATTACCTGTAATTCAGGGTGGAAACCAGCAAGTGACGTAGGCATTTTAAAAACTGTACTTTCCTGCTTTATTCTTCTTATCAAATTATTCTCTTCTCTTCTCCAATTGATCTGGGAACCGCGATTTGTGTTTTAACCTTATTTAACCAATTTAAAAATTTATGTTTGTACATATTTAAACCCTGTTCCGACCTATACATTTTGGAATCTTGATTATCATAATCTAAAAGCTAATCTTGGGATTTGAATTTTCAGCTAACTACATGGCAATGGGGCCGTGATGCGACAAAATAAATAGTGATCGATATCCTAACTATTCCTCGATAATTTTGGCTGACCCTATTGTCCAAAGGGTGGAATGCTGGGTGACAGCAGTGCCTGGTTTAGTCAGGTAATAGTCCTTTTTCAATTATTATGGACACCTAATGATATGGATAGAATTCATTTTGGATTTTGGAGAGAGCACTAAGTGGAATGGTACCAAGCACTTTACGAATCAACAGAGCTTAGTTCTGTTTGTCTTGTTTGGAGTGCAGATCTTCTCTGTGGTAATATATCAATGGTCATTATTTTTAAAAATATATATCTGAGTAACATATTTTCTTATATACTTTATAAATACATATATTGGAAATTCACTTATTCTGCATATAATATTTAAAATGTAAAATGCATACTTTGAAACCCATTATAGTTTAATTTAGTCCCTTAATTTAAATTCAAAATTAGAATTCGAGAGGAGTCCTGACCAGTCACGGATCAATTAGAAAGCGAAAGATTGTGAAATAACTGGAGCTGCCATGAAAGTTTTTGTCTACTCAAAGAAAAAAAACGAACTTATAATGCACGAATAATGCCCGAATCCAACGAAACAGATATTAATCAAAGGATATTAATTTTTAGATGATTTATTACAAACTAATGTTGAACTGACACTTCAATTGTCATTGAGGGACTCCCCCAAAAAGATTACAACTTTCCTAAACAATACTCGCCAATAATACACAGCAGTCTTAAAATTATGTTGAAACAAACGTGTCTGAGAAAAAAAGATTACAATGTTGTATTCCTCGGTATTAAATTGATTTCAAATTGAATAAGGTTGGCTTTCATTTAAGGATAAAGGAGACTAGTTCGAAACTGACGGTAGGACAGTCATGACCTGCAAAAAGAACAAGAGTTAATACTTTATTTCATAATCACTTAAGGGTATTTAATCATAAATGTAATCATGTTAAATTTCCAAAATGCAAACCAGATTCAAAACAGTCGTGGACCTTGAGCTCTAAGGAAAAACATTCAATCGCCAACAAACAAATGTGAATTCAAACAGAATCAAGCCGGGTTAAAATTTCCACTATCTTTTACAGCTCTTTTCTCGCTCTCTCTCTCTGTCTCTCTCTCTCTCTCTCTCTCTCTGTCTTACACACACACACACCGTATCTCAGATTTTACCTTGGGAGTTAAGTCTCGTAAATCCTGGCTGTGCCACATCGTTACTTAACCAAATGATGTAAGAATTGTTACCGGTGGCCAGCCTTATCCTTTCACACATCAAGAACAACGACCACCCTCCATATTTCATAAACAAAGAATAATTACCAAAACGAACAAAAAAAAACCGAACAACAACAGAGAAAGACATGGCAAGCTGAACATTTGACGACGGAAAAGGGATTATTTTATGAAAAAACTGTTGATTTGTACACGGCCTCTTGCTTGTGGTGGAGGATGACTGCAATTAGGAGTTTACCCCAAGTGCCGTAGGAATTCTGAGTGTAGCTCTCATGAAAACGTCTTTAGTTTCCCTGTGTGGTATTTCGAGGGCAATTCCAGGTCGAAGGGAGGAGACTGCCTCAAGTAAGGAAGTTTCTAATTGGGCAGTCACGAGCCCAGTGATATAGGCTGTTACAATTAAAACAGGCCAGACATGAACGCCTTTGGGGTTCACACTGCCATTCCCACGACCGTGGTCTCGTCTCATATCCTGAGACTGTAATTCCTGAATCTGAATTTCCCAAGGTGGAGCAAACTGTCCTCTTGAGACAGTCTTAGTATCTTTTGCACCAGCCTCATGAACTTTCGCTGCATTTCCTCTGTGACAAGTCTTTCCTTTATGAAATAGAGAGTCCTTAAAACAAACTTCATAGTTTCCAATGGGTAGAAGCATGACTGACTCAAACTCGCCTCATGACATAGTTCCTCCATACACAGTATCAATCCATTCAATCTTCACTTCATTGAACAACTTAACAGAACTTAACAGAACAACTTTCCTTACATCAGGGATACGAAATTGTTCACAGTGTTTCAACTGCGTTTTGAATAGCCATGTGAGAGTGGAGTGTCTTTATCAAAGGCAGACACAGGAAGTTTGGAATGACTCTAAGAGATTGATGATGTCTTCCTCCTGAGCAATATCCCAGGGCATGAGGTAACAGTGACAAAAAAGTGCATGCAACAAATTGAATGCTGGACTCAATGATGAGAATGTGAAAACAAGCAGCGCACAGGACAGCAAAAACAGAAGATACCATGCAATTTGGAGAACTGTGATGTTATTCACTTTGGTAGGTAAAACACGAAGATGCTGAATGTGCTCACGGAAGAGATTGTTGTCCTTTTCAATATTCAAGATATCTGCTGGTATGGAAAGAAAGACCAAAAACATGGCATTGAGGCAGGTGATCAGTCATGATCCCATTGATTGGTGGGGCAGTCTTGAAAGTGTTTAAATGGCCTTTTCTTGATATTGAATGGTTGTAAATTGGGTATGTAAAGCACGATCTGGGAAACATTGGACACGATCACTGAAGGTAAGCATGCAGGTGCAGAAGGGGGTTAAAAAGCTGCGAAGGAAATGTTGACCTTCATTGTGAGACGTTTCGCGTTAAGGAGCAGTGATGCATTGTTACAGTTTTACGAGGCCTTGATGACGTCAACTTAGAATATTGTGTGCAGTCTTTTTCTCTATTCTGAGGAAGGATGTTGTTGGTCAACAGGGAGTGCTGCAAACGTTTCCCAGACTGATGAGAGATTAACTAGGTTTGCGTTGTTTTCGCTGGAGTTCAGATGAGTGAAGCGGACATCATCGTGACAGAAGTATGTTTACAGAAGGAGACAAGGTAGTTGTTCCCGACCGTTGGTGCGTCCAGAAACAGGGTTCACAGCCTGAGGATACAAGGTGGACCATATAGGACGGACATGAAGGGACATTTCTACACCCAAATAAAGATGAGTCGGCAGAATTCATGACCTCTGGAAGTAATTAATAATAAAGTACTGAATGTATTCAGAAGCAGCAAGATGTATTACATGAGGCCAAAGGAATAAAACTTTATTGGGAGAAAGCAGCGTAAGGCTAATGAATTCGACAATTTGCAATGGACATGATGGATGATGGAGCAGAGCGGAAGGGCTCAATGGCCTGCTGCTGCTCGTATCTTTTATGTGTCTATGTTTAGAAACAGGGGTCTACCGTTTGGCAGTTACAGCCTACGATGTCATTCCAATGGAGTCATGATTTGGTGTGTAATGGACAATGCCTGACACCTCAAAACATTTCAAGAAATTATCTCAGACCCTAACTGTGTTTTGAGCAGGTATAACGTGAATATTCCAGGATAAAAGAAAGGTAAAATCAAGCGGTATCGCGTGGAAGTCGGATAGAGACGACCTTCCTGGACTGACTTCTGTTGTTTCAGCAGCTTTTTTGTTCAAACGACTGCTGAAAAAATGAAAACCAAACCAGAGTAAAGCTGAGTTGCAACAAGAGGCACACTCTTTCATTAGAGAAGTGTGTTTTTCCACTGACAGCCTCCAGCTGAGGCAGTATCTGTGAGTTATTATCAAATTGACCCGAAAAGCCTACAGCCCAGACTTTTTGGAGACAAAAATCATTTACGACATCACTTAAGAGAAGAAAAGTCAACAGCTGCATAAACCCCTCCCCTTTCAAAATGAAAATGATCTACCCATACCAAAGATAACTTAATTTTAAAACGCATTAAACTATTCTAAAGATTTTAGATTTCCATAACACCCAGACACATTACACTGACTATTAACCTGCAAACATGCGCAACTACCTTCCATTTCAGTCTATTGGTTTGCTGCCAACGAACTCACTTTCTCATTCGAGTTTCGACAATGCATTGACAATCACATTTTCTCGTCCTGCCACATGCACAATCTCCAAATGGAATGGTTGTTGTGACAGGCTCAATCTAAGCAGGCTGACGTTTGTATTCTTAAATTTCTCCACAAACTTTAGTGGGGTTTGATCAGCGTGAACGATTGTCTCAAATCGTTCTGGCTACATAAGCTTTGAAGTACTGCCATACCAACACCAAGCTCAAAGTCTCCTTCTTCAAAATCGAATATTTCTGCTGAAAGATGTTCAACTTCCTGTAGAAACACCCGATCTTTCTCTTTTATCGTCGTCTTATGTGGGCGGCACGGTGGCACAGTGGTTAGCACTGCTGCCTCACAGCGCCTGGAACCCGGGTTCAATTCCCAACTCAGGCGACTGTCTGTGTGGAGTTTGCACTTTCTCCCCGTGCCTGCGTGGGTTTCCTGCGGGTGCTTCGGTTTTCTCCCACAGTCCAAAGATGTGTGGGTCAGGTGAATTGGCCATGCTAAATTGCCCATAGTGTTAGGTAAGGGGTAAATGTAGGGGTATGGGTGGGTTGCGCGTCGGTGTGGACTTGTTGGGCCGAAGGGCCTGTTTCCACACTGTAAGTAATCTAATCTAATCTTATTGCAAGAGCACAGCACGGACACACACATCACTTGCATTATAGCTGCCTTGAATAGAGTTGCATAATTTGGTATGCCTAATCCTGTGGCAACTCTTTGCACAGCTTTCATGCAGTCAAATGCCTTCTGACAGTCAGATGTCCATTGAATCTTCTTGTCGTTCTCTAGCAATTCAATGAGCAGAACAGCCACGCTGCTAAAATTTGTGCCAAATTTTCATACAATCCACTCAATACCAACAATATCATTATTGTCTTTTCGTTGTTGGTATGGGAATCTCCCTAGTTTCATTTACTTTTGCATCCCCTGCTGTTATTTGTCCGTGTCTAATAACATGGCCCAGGAAGGTGACTTGGGTTTTGGTAAATTTACTTTTGCCCAGGTTGATCACCACGCCTGCCTTGTGAAATCTTTCGAACAAGTCTGTTGTAAATATTCTTTTCACATGTTACTAACAATCACCCATTGATATATACAACACAGTTGTGGAAAAAACTATAATGGTCCTATTGGTTGATCTGTGAATTGGAACTGGCGAATTTTCCAAGAGAGGTGACATTACATTTAAATTGATATGGTCCATTCGGCGTTATGAAAGCCGAAATCGTCTTTTCAATTTCTGACAATGGCATCTACTAGTATCCATTGAACAAATCCATCTTAGAAAGGTAAGTTCCTTAGCCTACCTTCTCAGCACAGGTTTCCAACTACAAAATCAGATACGCATTTGTTTGTGATAATCCAAAAAAAACCTTTGGATAATATCTTGTTTTGGCACCATTATTTTGGGTGAGGTCTCGTCACTGTAACTCACTTTGACTTTGTCGTCGCAGAGTGTGTGTTCAATCTTCTTTGGAACCTGTGCCAACTTTAGCGGGTAATGCCGACATGGATTTTGCTTCGTCAGAATAACATCTACGAAATCTACATCATGCATATTTACATTAATTTTGACCAGCTGATTTCCAACTATCTCCCCATGAGATAGTGGTATGTCTTTCAGGGCATTTTGATTATCGTTGCAGGATATTCAATAACTTATCGCAATTTTGCACAACCTCCTCATTGTCCAATTTAATGTGAGGACTCTCCAATTCAGAACCCTCCAAACGTGGTAGGTCTCTCTGTTTGGCGATCAAAAACTCCTTGTCCACTTGCTTCCCTTCCCTGTCAAAACAAATTTTCACCATAGTCACATGACATGCTATGAGGTTTTTTTCTCTCTCTCTGTGTCTCTTAACATTGTTACCTGTTTACCCACTGCTCCTGGTCTACGCAAATACACTTTACCTTCGCGTGCATGGAGTTTAAGATGATCGGCCACTCCCTCCTTAACCAAACTACGACCAGCTTGGACATTCTGGCGCAGCTGTCTTTCCTCCGCCATGCTTTCTGTTACATGTCCAAAAAGATTCAATGGCTGATCCTGTTTTCTTACATCTGGCTTCCCTGTTCTTTTCCCAACTCACCATAACAGTGATTTCACATGACTGACTTCTTTGAAGTGCAAATACCGGAGCTATTTAACTTCTCTGTCAACTTCAAGCATTTCCTTTTTTATTAATTATGTGGTAAGTGTGCCTTGTGATCTTCGCCAAGATCAACATTTCCTTTTGCACGTGATAATGTCTCTTTCCCCAGTTTCTAACTCTTCAAAATTAAAATTGATTCTGGAAATCAAACTTTGTTTTAATGGAAAATGAACGTGATTAGGTTAGATTCTGTCCAGTGGGGAAACAGGCTCTTCGGCCCAACTAGCCCACACCGGACCTCTAAAGAGTACCCTACCCAGATCCATTTCCTTCTGACTAATTGATCGAACACTATGGGCAATTTAGCATGGACAATTCACGTAACCTACACATCTTTTGGGCTGTGGAAGGAAACAAGAGTTGTCTGTGGCAAGGAGTGTAGAAATCTCGGAATCCTCTGAGAAAGAGAATTCCTTCCCTTCTCAGTCTTCTATTGGCACCCTTGTATTCTGAGACTTTCCGCTGTGGTCCTAAACTCTTCCATAAAGGAAGGGGTTACTTAACATTTACCCAGTCAAGACTTAAATAATCCTGCACATACCACGTCTCGTTTTTCTAAATTCCAATGAGTAGAATAAACTTGAATGGCAATAATTCTTATAAAACGTACTAAATAGCTTTCAATTGAAGAAAAATTCTTTCAGTTCAATGTAGAGATAATACAGTATTTCAAAAATGGACAGACAGTCAAAGAAGCAGACAAATCAGAGAGAATGGCAATCGAACTACTGAGATGGAAGATTTGCTTTCTTATCTAAGGGAACTTAGTGATAAATTCACTGTTCTTTTTGGAGCCACAGTTCACGTTGCAACCTTCGGGTGAGAGTGTGAAGGTATTGAAGTGATCATGAGACTTTCATTGCATGGTGATTGTGTTTTTATAATCGGGCAATGTACGGACTGAAAACAGTAATTTGTTTTCGATTGAGAAGAGTCAGTGTGTTTATTTTATTCACTTAGGTTAAAGACTCTTAAATTGAACGTGTTTGCATTGTAATTGCAAATGTCCTGGTTGAAGCACGATGTTAGCAATGCTGTTAATCCGGAAGAAAAGAGTCAGCTCATAACATTGGAAAATAATTTATTCAAAATGCTTTACACTGAAAATTCCAATCCAGATATTTTCGTTGAGAAATCCGAATTAGATGTTTGAAGAATTAGCTCAATTCCTCGACGAAGAATGATTTATAAAACGCTCAAGTCTGGGACCATAAATGAACAAATAAGTCGAAACGGTGGTTGTTTTTGGGAATGGTATTCCCTCCATTTGAACACGGTGACGTGATGAAATTAGGTTGGCTTGAATTCCTCTGATGTCTCTTGCAGTCTGTCAAATTGTGCGAAATGTTTCTGCTTGGTTTATCTGATTCAACTTCGTTATTTTACCGTCATAAACGTAAACCTTATTTTGAAACCAAGCCTGCCATATCGCCCGCTTCTACTTCTGTATGAGGCAGTCTCATTAAATCAGAAAGGTCCATCAAGTCAGGTTCACGTTTGCAGCCAGTAACAACGTTGCCTCAACAGGCTGCTGCCTCAGTTCCAGAGTTCATTAATTCTCAGAAGCAATGTTGCGTTTATCATTGAGAAAGTGTGCACATGGGTGATTTCCTCGACTGAAGTATCCACATCATGTTACGAGAGGAATTATCCAGATCATCGATCAAAAGGCATTTGTTGGCACCTTCATAAACGCGACTGATGATTTTAAGCTGGTGACTCCCACCTAACATTGGCAGCTTGAAGGCAGTCCACATTTGTGACATCTGAACAGAAACCAGTAATTCTTATATATGAGCCGTGATTTTGAAATGTTGTACATTTGAAGATATAAGTCCTGTTGGCTGAGAAATGGAACTGGAGAACATCAATCATTGCCCGTAAAATCTGCTTGGGACGTCTTCACACAAAATGCAATTTTGGTCATATTATTGGCAATCAAAGGCATTTGTTTTGAAAAAAGTGGAATTTGAAAATGAACGAAAACAGATTTTAGCTGAAAGCGATTTTTCATCCTTACATTTTTCAATTAATCTCAGAATCCACGCAAAGGGATATATTTTCTCAATTTCGACGGTATCAAACACCTCAGGAATCCTAGTTCCTTCAACGAGACCTATTCTCATTCTTCTAAACACTGGTGAATAGAATGCTCATCTGAAAGTCTTTGCTCATAAGACAATGCCTCCGTTTCCTGGCTCATCCTGGTGAACCTTCTCTGGCCGATTGGCAATTATCTTCTTAAATAAATAAGCTGATTGACTGTAACATTGTGCAATTCCCGCTCTGTGAATTTTTATTGCCTAGAAGTGCAATTAAATGTCTTTGATTTTTACGAATTATCATGAAACCCTGGTCGATGTTTTAATAAACACATTCAGTCCACAGTCCAATTTCCCCCGATTGGACTCATCTCACAATACACAAACCTTCACCCCCAAAAAATAGATCAAGCTGCGCTTTGCTTCTTTGCTCCTACAAATATCATTACTTCCAAGATTCTACTTAATCATTGAAGAGCAGTTCTAGAAATCAAGAAATTGATTCTTCATTCTCGCCATTTTCTTTGCTTCTACCTACGCTATGTCTTTCCCCATGACCCATGTTACAAGACGCCACCTGAGAATGCACCCACCTCAGATTTGATAGTATTTTCTATCACACGGTGATGAACTTCGCAGTTCTGTCAATCCACTGGAAGAAGCATGCTTAAAAGGAATGCAATCCCACGTATGCTACAGAATGGAAGCAAAGTTGACAAAGAAATATCCGATTTTCTTTTTACCAACGAAGAAGCAGTTCTGCAAAAAGAAAATGTTTAATTTCAGTTTTATTTCGAGAAAGCTTTTCGTGTTTTTGTTTCATTTAGTCCATGCCTTCTAATCAATATCTACATTAGGGTCAGAGAGATACAAATATATTTGTGTTCTGTTCTCTGAATTTCCACTGTGTTGAAGCATAAATCTAAATATTTACAGAGGAGCTCAAATACCTCTGGGAAATTGTTCTTCTCGGAAAGCTCAAAGTATTTTGTGAGTTATTAGCTCAGGATCAAAAGCAAGGAACTGGTGAACCAAACGGAACAGTCCAGGGTGACAATAGTCAGACATATAATGAACTTACAAACGGAGGTCGATGATAAAATTGATGTTGGGAATTGGTAAATGAAAACGTGGTATACCATAACGTTACTAAGCATGATCAGTTGTTCTGCTGCTGCCATGGCATCCATCCACACAGAGATACACTCAGGAAGTCCACAGTTTCCTCAGACAAGAATCGTAATTGTCATCAGGTTCGCTGTAAAGAAAAGTGAAAAAGAGGTTAATAATATTCGATTACATAGAAAAGAAAGTGTTTGTTTAGATTAGATTAGACTTACAGTGTGCAAACAGGCCCTTCGGTCCAACAAGTCCACACCGACCCGCCGAAGCGCAACCCACCCATACCCCTACATTTACACCTTACCTAACACTACGGGCAATTTAGCATGGCCAATTCACCTGACCCGCACATCTTTGTAACTGTGGGAGGAAACCGGAGCACCCGGAGGAAACCCACACAGACACGGGGAGAACGTGCAAACTCCACACAGTCAGTCGCCTGAGTCGGGAATTGAACCCGGGTCTACAGGCGCTGTGAGGCAGCAGTGCTAACCACTGTGCCACTGTGCCGCCCACATCGTTATCAAAATGCAACTCAGTTTTCTGCTACCAATGGGATGGTGAAGAAAGTGTCATGTAAGAATATGACTTGTATTATACCAGTTGCCTTAGACGCCTACCGATAAATGGTCATGATCTATTGCATCCTACAATCTGCAACAAAGCATCAAACGGTCATCTGATAGTCGCAAAATACAATTGACATTTTTCGATTATGAGTAAGGTGTAAAATCATTGCTGGCCAGCTGAAGCAATTACTACCTTCCGTAAACTAACTGCAAAAATAACACAAAGAACGATGGATGTTGGAAATCATATGCCAAAAGACAAATTTACTGATGGGGGCTGACTGGACCTGAAGTGTTCACTCTACTTCTGTCTTCAGTAATGTTGCCAAAACTGCAGAGAATGTCCATATGTTTTGCAAATGCCAGTTTCTCCGCATTTGTCGACACATTTTGCATTGTTCTCAAAATCAAGATAGCAAGAAGAAAGGCATTTAACATAAATCATCAGGAAAACATAAATATGTAAGTCAGTACCTGGCACACTGACGACTGCCAGTATCGGATACTAAAGATATATTATGAGTAGAATCACTGTTAGCCCTCATTCTGTGGCAGTGGGAGAAGTGTGTAGCATCCAAAGGACTGATTCATGGTTGATGCAATGGAAACTAACTTAGATTTTTACAGATGTCAATCTGCCAGTGAGAAACTCACGTTATATCGCCAAGAAAGTCATTTACAAATGTTCAATTCATGCATTCAAGCGTTTCGTTTCACCTTCATGCCTCAAATATAATACAACGCTTGTTAAATGCTAAAAAAAAAGAAAAGCTGTTAAATTGTTCACCTGAATTCCACCTCCCGATGGCAAGAGCAAATGTCTAGAGAGAGGGGAAAAAGAACAATCGAATACTATCGCCACAAAATTCACCAAGTTAACATTCGACACTGCCTGAAATCCCAACTACAACTGCGACTAATGCGTCAAATTCCAAACAACTGCTGTATCTCCACTTTCAGAAGTTCATTGAATCATGTAACAAACATGTCTCCACGTTGACTGCTGTGGGCAAAGAGAATCATAGTATTAGTTTTCCAGTGTTATTTGGTAAAGTGCTACTTTAAATGCTAGTATCGGAATATAAATGTTCACGTGTAACTGGGAGCCTGCGGTAATAACAGAAGGGTTCCTGAGAGGTACGAAGCAGAAATGGATGTCAGTGTGCTCTCTCGTCATAAGTATTCAAAGTGAAAATATTCTGGGATCTCAACTACTTCCAATCTGAGCAAGTAACTTACATAAATCGACGTTAGGTAGTTTTGCCATTTTTACTCAAAAATTGAAGTGAGAAAGGAAAGTCAGTTGTACTGTCGAGATAAGAAAGGCATAGTTTGCGGAATTAAAGGGGGAAGGTTCCAGCAAATGGCGCATAATGTTGCAAAATGTGAGAACGCCACTTTATCAAGGTTTCTGACTCTACTACCACCGGTGGCAGTGCATTACAAGCACTCACCTCTCTTTGCTAAAAGAACATACCTCTCACGTGTCCCAGATACTTTCCTCCAATCATCTGAGAACAATGACAGCGCGGATAGCCATTTATGCCTGGATCAAAGTATTTGGCCATCTACAGTATCTATATCTCTCATTATCTTGTACACCTCTTTCAAGTCACCTCTCTTCCTTCAAGGTGAAAGGCCCGGGCTGACTGAATCTCTCTCCACAAGGCAAACACATTAATCCAGGCAGCATGCCAGTAAATCTCCTATGCAGCCTCTCTACATCATCTATTTCCTTCTGATAATGAGATAACCATAACAATGTACCTAGTAGTATCGAAGCCTGGTTTTATAAAGCCGAAACAAATTTCATGGATTTCAAACCGAATCTCCTGTTAATGAAAGTCAAAGCACTATATGCCTTCTTATCAACCCTTATAACGTGGGTGGCTATTTTAAAGGTTATATCGCTGAGTACCCAATGTTCCACCACATTGCTCAGAATCTCCTACCCTGTATTCAGCATTCAAGTTTGACATTCCAAAATGAATCATTTCGCAAATATATCCACGTTGAAATCCATATTCCACTTCTCAGCCAGGCTCTGCATAATGTCAATGTCTCATTATAGCCTTCAACAGCCCTCAGCACAATACACAACATTGCTGACATTTTTGTCATTGGCAAACTTACCACCCAACCTTCCACTCCGTCATCCAAGCTATTTATAAAAAACTTACCAAAGCAAGAGGCCCAAGCACCCATGCCTTCCGGCCAACACTGGTAACAGACCGACAGGCAGAATACTATCCATCCATTACCATCGCTGTCTCCTTTTGGCCTTCCAAGTCTGTGTCCAGACAGCCAGATTTCACTGTGCCCCGTACCTCCGAACTTCCTGAATCAACCTACAATGGCGAAATTTATCAAATACCACACTGAAATTCATATGAACCACATCCACTGTTCCTTCTTCGTCAACCTGCCTCAATAAATTCCAACTTTCTAAGATGGACTTGTTCAATGGATACTAGCAGATGTCATTGTCTGAAATTGAAAAGACGATTTCGGCTTTCATAACGCCGAATGGACCATATCAGTTTAATGTAATGTCACTTGACTTGGAAAATTCGCCAGTTCCAATTCACAGATCAACCAATAAGACCATTATGGTTTTCTGCAACTGTGTTGTATATATCAATGGGTGATTGTTAGTAACATGTGAAAAGAATATTTACAACAGACTTGTTCGAAAGATTTCACAAGGCCGGCTAGGTGATCAACCTGGGCAGAAGCCCAAGTCACCTTCCTGGGCCATGTTATTAAACACGGACAAATAGCAGCACGGGATGCAAAATGAAACTAGGGAGATTCCTATACCAAGAACGAAAATACAACAATGATATTCGTGGTATTGAGTGGATTGTATGAAAATTTGTCACAAATTTTAGCAGCGTGGCTCTTCCGCGCATTGAATTGCTAGAGAACGACAAGAAGATTCACTGGACATCTGACTGTCAGAAGGCATTTGACTGCATGAAAGCTGTGCAAAGAATTGCCCCAGTATTACGCACACCACATTATGCAACACTATTCAAGGTAGCTATTGATGCAAGTGATGTGTGTGCCCGTGCTGTGCTCTAGCAAGAAGACGACGATAAGATAGAAAGATCGGGTGTTTCTACAGGAAGTTGAACATTTATCAGCAGAAATATTCGATTTTGAAGAAGGAGACTTTGAGCTTTTTGTTGGCATTACAGTACTTCAATGTTTATGTAGCCAGAACGATTTGAGATAATCGTTCACGCTGATCTAACCCCACTAAAGTTTGTGGAGAAATTGAAGTAAAGAAATGTCAGCCTGCTTAGATTGAGCCTGTCGCAACAACCATTCCATTTGAAGACTGTGCATGTGGCAGGACGAGAAAATGTGATTGCCAATGCATTGTCGAAACTCGAATGAGAAAGTGAGTTCGATGGCAGCAAACCAACAGACTGAAATGGAAGGTAGTTGTGCATGTTTGCACGTTAATAGTCAGTGTAATGTGTCTGGGTGTTATGGAAGTCTAAAATCTTTAGAATAGTTTAATGCGTTTTAAAATTAAGTTATCTTTGGTATGGATAGCTCATTTTCATTTTGAAAGGGGGAGGGGTTTATGCAGCTGTTGACTTTTCTTTTCTTAAGTGATGTCGTAAATGATTTTTGTCTCCAAAAAGTCTGGGCTTTTCGGTTCAATTTGATAATAACTCACAGATACTGCCTCAGCTGGAGGCTGTCAGTGTAAAAACACACTTCTCTCATGAAAGTGTGTGCCCCTTGTTGCAACTCAGCTTTACTCTGGTTTGGTTTTCATTTTTTTAGCAGTCGTTTGAACAAAAAAGCTGCTGAAACAACAGAAGTAAGTCCAGGCAGGTAGTCTCTATCCGACTTCCACGCGATAACACTTGATTTTACCTTTCTTTTCTCCTGGAATATTCACGTTATACCTGCTCAAAACACAGTTAGGGTCTGAGATAATTTCTTGAAATGTTTTGAGGTGTCAGTCATTGTCCATTACACACCAATCCATGACTCCATTGGAATGACACCGTAGGCTGTAACTGCCAAACGGTAGACCCCTGTTTCTAAACATAGACACATAAAAGATTCGAGCAGTAGCAGGCCATTGAGCCCTTCCGCCCTGCTCCACCATCCATCATGTCCATTGCAAATTGTCGAATTCATTAGCCTTACGCTGCTTTCTCTCAATAAAGTTTTATTCCTTTGGCCTCATGTAATACATCTTGCTGCCTCATGAATACATTCAGTACTTTGTTATTAATTACATCCTGAGGTCATGAATTCTGCCGACTCATCATTATTTGGGTGAAGAAATGTGCCTTCATGTCTGTCCTATGGTCCACCTTGTATCCTCAGGCTTTGAACCCTGCTTCTGGACGCACCGACGATCGGGAACAACTACCTTGTCTCCTCCTGTAAACATACTTTTGTCACGACGATGTCCGCTTCACTCGTCTGAACTCCAGCGAAAACAACTCAAACCTAGTTAATCTCTCATCAGTCTGGGAAACGTTTGCTGCACTCCCTGTTGACCAACAACATCCTTCCTCAGAAAAGGGAAAAAGACTGCGCACAATATTCTAAGTTGACGTCATCAAGGCCTCGTAAAACTGTAACAATGTATCACTGCTCCTTAACGCGAAACGTCTCACAATGAAGGTCAACATTTCCTTTGCAGCTTTTTAACGCCCTTCTGCACCTGCATGCTTACCTTCAGTGATCGTGTCCAATGTTTCCCCGATCATGCTTTACATACCCAATTTACAACCATTTAATATCAAGAAAAGGCCATTTAAACACTTTCAAGACCGCCCCACCAATCAATGCGATCATGACTGATCATCTGCCTCAATGCCATGTTTTTGGTTTTTCTTTCCATACCAGCTGATATCTTGAATATTGAAAAGGACAACAATCTCTTCGTGAACACATTCAGCATCTTCTTGTTTTACCTACCAAAGTGAATAACCTCGCAGTTCTCCAAATTGCATAGCATCTTCTGTTTTTGCTGTCCTGTGCGCTGTTTGTTTTCACATTCTCATCATTGAGTCCAGCATTCAAATTGTTGCATGCACTTTTTTGTCACTGCTGTCTCATGTCCTGGGATATTGCTCAGGAGGAAGACATCATCAATCTCTTCGACTCATTCCAAACTTCCTGTGTCTGCCTGAAATAAAGACACTCCACTCTCACATGACTATTCAAAACGCAGTTGAAACACTGTGAACAATTTCGTATCCCTGATGTAAGGAAAGTTGTTCTGGTATTGGACACAATGAAGTGAAGATTGAGTGGATTGATACTGTGTATGGAGGAACTATGTCATGAGGCGAGTTTGAGTCAGTCATGCTTCTATCCATTGGAAACTATGAAGTTTGTTTTAAGGACTCTCTATTTCATAAAGGAAAGACTTGTCACAGAGGAAATGCAGCGAAAGTTCATGAGGCTGGTGCAAAAGATACTAAGACTGTCTCAAGAGGACAGATTGCTCCATCTTGGAAAATTCAGATTCAGGAATTACAGTCTCAGGATATGAGACGAGACCACGGTCGTGGGAATGGCAGTGTGAACCCCAAAGGCGTTCATGTCTGGCCTGTTTTAATTGTAACAGCCTATATCACTGGGCTCGTGACTGCCCAATTAGAAACTTCCTTACTTGAGGCAGTCTCCTCCCTTCGACCTCGAATTGCGCTCGAAATACCACACAGGGAAACTAAAGACGTTTTCATGAGAGCTACACTCAGAATTCCTATGACACTTGAGGTAAACTCCTAATTGCAGTCATCCTCCACCACAAGCAAGAGGCCGTGTACAAATCAACAGTTTTTTTCACAAAATAATCCCTTTTCCGTCGTCAAATGTTCAGCTTGACGTATCTTTCTCTGTTGTTTTTCGGTGTTTTAGTTCGGGCCTCCTCTATATTGGTGAGACAGGCAGGCCTCCTCTATATTGGTGAGACAGGCAGGCCTCCTCTATATTGGTGAGACAGGCAATCTATTGCATCCGCTGCACCCGATGTGGCCTCCTCTATATTGGTGAGACAGGCAATCTATTGCATCCACTGCACCCGATGTGGCCTCCTCTATATTGGTGAGACAGGCCGCTTACTTGCGGAACGCTTCAGAGAACACCTCTGGGCCGCCCGAACCAACCAACCCAATCACCCCGTGGCTCAACACTTTAACTCCCCCTCCCACTCCACCGAGGACATGCAGGTCCTTGGACTCCTCCACCGGCAGAACACAACTACACGACGGCTGGAGGAGGAGCGCCTCATCTTCCGCCTGGGAACCCTCCAACCACAAGGTATGAATTCAGATTTCTCCAGCTTCCTCATTTCCCCTCCCCCCACCTTGTCTCAGTCGGTTCCCTCAACTCAGCACCGCCCTCCTAACCTGCAATCCTCTTCCTGACCTCTCCGCCCCCACCCCACTCCGGCCTATCACCCTCACCTTGACCTCCTTCCACCTATCCCACCTCCATCGCCCCTCCCCCTAGTCCCTCCTCCCTACCTTTTATCTCAGCCGGCTTGGCTCTCTCTCTCTTATTCCTGATGAAGGGCTTATGCTCGAAACGTCGAATTCTCTATTCCTGAGATGCTGCCTAACCTGCTGTGCTTTGACCAGCAACACATTTGCAGCGGTGTTTTAGTTCGTTTTGGTAATTGTTCTTTGTTTATGAAATATGGAGGGTTGTCGTTGTTCTTGATGTGTGTGTGTGAGAGAGAAAGACAGAGAGAGCGAGAAAAGAGTTGTCAAAGATAGTGTAAATTTTAACCCGAGGTAATTCTGTTTGAATTCACATTTGTTTGTTGGCGATTGAATGTTTTTCCTTGGAGCTCAAGGTCCACGATTGTTTTGAATCTGGTTTGCATTTTGGAAATTTAACATGATTACATTTATGATTATATACCCTTAAGTGATTATGAAATAAAGTGTTAACTCTTGTTCTTTTTACAGGTCATGACTGTCCCACTGTCAGTTTCGAACTAGTCTCCTTTATCCATACATGGAAGCCAACCTTATTCAATTTGAAATCAGTTTCTTACCGAGGAATACAACATTGTAACCTTTTTTTAGTTTCAGACACGTTTGTTTCAACATAATTTTAAGACTGCTGTGTATTATTGGCGATTATTGTTTAGGAAAGTTGTAATCTTTTTGAGGGAGTCCCTCAATGACAATTGAAGTGTCAGTTCAACATTAGCTTGTAATAGATCACCTAAAAATTAATATCCTTTGATTAATATCCGTGTCTTTGGATTCGGGTATTATTCGTGCATTATAAGTTTTTTTTTCATTGAGTAGACAAAACCTTTTATGGCAGCTCCAGTGCTTTCACAATCCTTCGCTTTCTAATTGATCCGTGACTGGTCAGGACTCCTCTAGAATTCTAATTTTGGATTTAAATTAAGGGACTAAATTTAACTATAATGGGTTTCAAAGTTGGGAACGGTATGCATTTTACATTTTAAATATTATATAGTGAATAAATGAATTTCCAATATATGTATTTATTAAGTATATAAGAAATTATGTTACTCAGATATATATTGTAAAAAATAATGACCATTGATATATTACCACGGAGAAGATCTGCTCTCCAATAAGGACAAAGAGAATTAAGCTCTGTTGATTCGTAAAGTGCTTGGTACCACTCCACTTAGTGCTCTCTCCAAAATCCAAAATGAATTCTATCCATATCATTAGGTGTCCATAATAAATGAAAAAGGATTACTGCCTGACTAAGCCAGGCATTGCTGTCACCCAGCATTCCACCCTTTGGACAATAGGGTCAGCCAAAAATATCGAGGAATAGGGTGTATATCGATCACTATTTCTTTTGTCGCATCACGGCCCCATTGCCATGTAGTTAGCTGAAAATTCAAATCCCAAGATTAGCTTTTAGATTATGATAATCAAGATTCCAAAATGTATAGGTCGGAACAGGGTTTAAATATGGACAAACATAAATCGATAAATTGGTTAAATAAGGTTAAAATACAAATCGCGGCTCCCAGATCAATTGGAGAAGAGAAGAAAATAATTTGATAAGAAGAATAAAGCAGGAAAGTACAGTTTTTAAAATGCCTACGTCACTTGCTAGTTTCCACCCTGAATTACAGATAATGAATATTTTATTTCATGATTTTATTTATTTTCTATTATGATATATCATTTTTAATAAATCAATTGTATTAGTCCGAATCAGATTTAATTGAGAGGATTCCTTCATATATTGTCGGTGAACTGTACTATTAATTCATATTTAATTTGAAGCCTAACTGCGTTAATTCATTCGTATTTAAAGATTGGAAAGCTACCTTACTGGCCAGCTAAATAATGTGGGAGATAGATATATAATAAAGCAACAATACTGTCAATTAAAGAACATAGATTCGACTCGGAATCCCGAGCGTTTGTCTGGCATTACGACCCGCTTTGAGGATTGGGATTTTGCCGTTGAATATGTGCTGAACCTGGTGCTTCAATTGTTAGCACTACTGCTTCACTGCAGCCAGGTTCCTGGTTTCAATGCCAGCCTTAGTCTACGGTCTGCGTGGAGTTGGCACATTCCGCCTCTGTTTGCATGGGTTTTCAGGAGCCCTGAGATTCTTAGAAAAAATAAAATAATTCTGGTTCTTCGACACATTAGGATATAGACTAGGCACGGGTCTACCTGATCTTATCCAACCAGGCATACCATTTGTTGAGTAAAATCATTAGATCTGCGTCATCATATCAACATCTATTGTGACGATGTTGTCACATTAAAAATGTTACTTTGTCTTTGAATTTGTTTGGAAGAGAGGCAGAGGCACCAGGGAGTCGAGTGCATTTAACGCCTTACCAAGGGAAAGGAAGTGATCAGTTTTCCCAGTTCAGATTTTTTTCTCTGCCTGTATGAGCTGCAGCAGTCACAATATATTGGAGTCCATAAAAGTTTCCAAGTTTTAGCGCATGATTCCTGGCTGACTTTTCCCTCTGAAATGTCTTGGAATGCTGTTCCCCTCTGCTGGTAGAAAAACTTGCATTTTTGCCAAGGGGCGTGTTTATGGATTGAGTCTGGATGGGAATGACTCCTCAGTTAATTTGCTCTATCGATTTTGTTAAGGTTTTCAATTGTTAATATTTTTTAAGATCTGTTTTCTTTTGTTCGTGTTTCAATTGTCGTGTTTCAATAAATTCTGTTTTGCTTGTAGTTGTTTTAACAGATGCATCACACGTGGAATATCTGCTACACATCTGCTTTTAAAGCAAGAACAATATTATGGTCTCGACTTCTTTCTTTAAATATATAGGGGTGTCTGGCCTGGTCAATAACACGATCCCATTCACCATACTGTGCAAAGGAATCCAGATGCATCTCACTACTGTCACGAAAAACTAAAACATTACCTCCTTACTTTTGCACTCAGTTCCCTTTGTAACAAATGATAAAATTCTTTGAGCTTTCTTGATTACTTGCTGAAATTGTGCTAAACTTCGGTGATTGTAACAGTGGAACTAACAGGTACCTCTGCATCTCGGAGCTCTACAACCACTCAATATTTCTAAAATATATTGATTTCGTTTATGCTGCATGGCTGACATTTGTGAGAGGTAGTTGGATGCAAGTCCAATTGTGCATCCCATCCGAAAATCTCCCATTCTTCAGCGTCTCTCCGTTATTTTAGGGATGTGGTATTCTTTCAAAGACACATGAGCCACTTGTCCAGATATTGGGTGTGGACCATGGTTCGTCCGAACACAGAGAAGAACTCCATAAATGCCTTGTTGTGTATAGCACAGGCTTCCAGCAGAAGCGAGACCGGTGTGAGCAAGGGCCGAGAGGTTGCTGGGAAGTCAAATTCCTCCTTAATTCAAACGTTGTTAATCTGCGCCCCCTTGTTTTGCAGAAGCAGTGAGAACGAGGGTGAATGGGTTTCTGATAAAGTTAATTCCTACTTAAAAAGCTTACCTCATGTATAGACGGGTACACGCTGATCTACAGCGCAGACGGGACTGCTAAGTCAGTCAGAAAATATTTTTGGCCATAACTTTACCTGAAACATTACTTCGAGTCTCCCAGGAGTCCTCCCACTCTTACCAAAAAAAAGTGTTTCAGTGTGCCAATTCCGTACGGTGTCTGGATTTTTTTCAATTGTCTGATCGGGATTTTAGAACAGTGGGAATGTATGTTCGAGCAGTTGAATGCTGCTACTGTAGGAAATGGCAGGTAAGTGTCACCACTCGTGTCCCCACTGACTTCACCTTTAAGAAGTGCACCAAACGCCAGCCCCTCGGAAACCACATTATGGAACTGGATCTGGAGCTGGAGCTGGACGAAGTTCTGATGATTTTGGAGGCCGGGTGAATAACAGAGAGCAGTTACAGGGAGAATTCTCACCTCAGGTAAAGGAAAAAGGTAGCTCGGTTACAGTCAGGGAATTCAAACGAAACAGATAAACAATACAGGGATCCTCTTTGGTTGTTCCCCCCAAAAATAGGTCTATCGTTTTGACTGTTGCTGCGGAGGATGAGTACATGACATGGAGGAGCTGCTGAGTATAACTTGGGAACATTTGTTCTCCGGGAATTGCACATCAGAAGCGTGGGCGCTGTTTCAAGTGTAAATGTTGAAAGTGTTGGATAACTTTGTCCCACTGAGACTGGCAAGGAATTCTAAGGTGTAGGAGCGTTACTCGGTATGAGAAGAGCTGTTTCTCATCAAGTGGAAGAAAGAAGCTGACTTAAGGTTGAGCGAGCTAGGATCTGACACTGATTTAAAGGACTGCAATTTAGCTAGGAACTGAAGAAAGTGAGGAAACATGTTTTGGCAGGAATTATTAAGGAAAACCCAAAAGCGTTCTGTACTGACATGAGGAATGACAGAATGATAAGAAAGATGGCAGGGCCGATCAGGGGTACTGGAAGGAATTATGCCTGGAATCTGAAGATGTGTGGAGGCAAAAACTATTTGTTCTGTTTGAGAGAGAAGCCTTGTTGATAGTGAAAACCCCGTGGACTCGGTTACCATGCATGAACAGATTGCTATTTTAAAATTAAATGTGCTGAACGTTTTAGGAAGCCTCAATAAATATAAGTCCTGAGGGCCAGACCAGATATATGCAATGTTACTCCGGGAAGTGTAAAATGAGATTGTTGCGTCTCTGACGATGATGTTTTGCATCCTCACCCTGAACGGGCGTAGTTCTGGATTATTGGAGAGAGGCAAATGTTGTTCCTCTCTTCAATAATGGAAATTAGGACATCTTGCAGAATTAAAGCCCAGTCAGGCTTATGTCAGTAGTAAGTAAGGTACTGTAAAGAATTCTAAGATATAGGATTTATGACTATTTGCAAAGATGTAGTATGGTTTAAGATAGCATGATTTTGTAAAGGGTAGGTCATGCTTCACAAGCCTTATTGAATTGTTTGTGGATGTGACGAGACAAGCTGATAAAGGTCGATAAATAGTTGCAAGGTGTATAGATTTTAGTAACGAATTTGATACGGTTCCCCATGTATGCTATTTCTGAAAGTTAGCAGTTATAGGATACAGTGAGACTTGGCTGTATTAATATCTAATTGGCTGCACAAAAGAGGCCAACGGTTGTTAGTGGATGGAAGGTATTCCAGCTGAAAGTTGGTGACAAGTGGTGGCCCATCGGGATCTATGCTTGAGCCTTTGCTCTTTGCAATGTTTATAAATGCATTTAGATGATGAAGTGGAAGTTTGGGTGTTCATGAAAATTTCGAGAGGCAGACCTTGCGCATTGACTAGTTTATTACACGATGCAGCATGCAAAGCCTCACCATCTAAACAGTGGCCCAGTAGAATTTCGAAGTAAAGAATAAAGCTACAGGAATATACAGGAAACAAGATATTAACTGAGACACAAGCTAACCGTTAATTACAAACGGTCTGAGGAGGTAGCAAATCAAGGGCCAGCTCTTGGTTTCTGTCCGAATTGATGCTACACATTCCACATGAGGGCGGCATTGAAAGCGAGCACCTGACAAGATGTTTACAGAGATCGAAACAAATATAGGACAGACGTCCTTAATTAGAGGAACCACACACATTTGTAAACTAATTGACAGGGCAAAACACGGTTCAACAAGTAAGCCACATGCTCAAGCAATACATCACAATGGGGAAATAGATAGCACACAAACTATGACACCTTGAACACATAAGCTACGCTTCAGCATTACCTCCTCGGGAGATATGAACTACGTGCATGATGCTGTAACACAGCCTCTCACAGCTGCATTTGAAGTACGATTGCTCTGCTGAGTGAGACACACTAAAGCAAAACGGTTCCTTAACCGGGAGGAAAGTCACATTCAGGAAAATTGCTTTGACAATCCGTCCTTTTTCATTCCACAACCAAAGAAACTGCTTTGGAGCATCAGCATAAGGGGCAATGTGACCAATGCCAGGTGGTTATCTGGAACGGTAGGTTTTGTACCGCATAGAGTTCAGAATCTGACGGGTCAGCGCTGTTAGGGTCGGGTGTCCGGGGCTCAGCGCCAGTGTAGGGATTCGCTGCAAGGGGTTTTGACCAGCTGGGCTGATATTGTCAATGAAAGCAGCAACAGTGAGCCAAAATGCGTTTAACACAAGTAGAAAGGACCGCAAGCTGCACTAAAACAATACTAAAATCAATAAGCACTTGTAGGTGAGCACTGCCCCAGGACACGAGCCACAAGCCCACCGAATTCCACTTGTCCACTGGAAGCCGAGTTCCCGCTGAGCTGGTACTCTTTTGCATCCAGTTCCCTGCGTCCATTGGAATCATTCTTTGACTTTGACTACTGTGCAGGTGGCTAGCGCCGTGAATACTCGGCTTCAGTTTTCCACGGACCTAGTTTTTCGGCTTGGCATACCTGTGAATATACATTTTGGACTGTTTTAGTCAACTTATCCAGATATTTCTCACTTGTCAACCACTGTTGTGGCAGTATTATCCATCATTGGGATGGTTCGGATTCATCTACGGCAGACTTTTATTCGATAACATTCACAACAAATTACTCGAAATAATTCTATCAAATCAATTTACAGGAAAGTGAAAGGGCACCAGGCAAGGGAGCAGATACTGAATCCTCCTTTCCTAAGTGTGTACAACTATACACGTAATCAGCTAAAATAGGGAAAAGCAAAGAAAGAACACAAACGTATCCCACATGGATCACCAATAACTTGGTATGAGTATCGAAAGAGCACCCCATTTGAGTACATAGTTTGTTATCTTCAGCCGAGACCACTCTCGTGATTTCTATATTTAACCCATGTCTTGTGTACCCACTATTATACTATCTCGAACCAAGTTTTCGTGGGAACTCAATTGGATCTGAAGCTTGGTGTGTAAGACTGCTTGCTTGACAGCAACATCGATCCAAACATTTCCTTTGAAGTCTGTATGAGTCACCTCAGCGTGAGTCAATCATTATGATAGCTGTCAGACCATCGGAAAAAGAAACAGCAGTGCTCATAGTTTATCCCGTGGTGGTTAAATCCTCTAAAATAACACAAGCCTCGGGTAAGACCACAACAGCACACCATGAGTCAATCTATATTTGCAGCTTTTCCTTTCATTAGGATGGAAGCATGTCGATCCTCGTGGTAGCTCCGAGTTAACAATAAGGACGTTTCACTTCCCAGTGGTCATATTTCCACAGTTAATGCGAAGACTGTAATTTCTCCTCAGGGGATTTCACTGTAATGTTCCTAGTCCAAAAGCTGGAGTACTGTGGGCTACCTGCCCAAATTTCAGGGGTCCCTTCGGGAAAGCGTCGTTCAACAGTAGTTGCTGATGGGCATTTGAGGTAACTTCACTCCCCAGAATGTATGCTGGTCCCAATCAATCTCTTCGGGGTTGACAATGGTCTTTTGGGAACGCAAGCTCGCTGGACATATTCAGTTGTTCCTGTAATTTGGATCGTACCATTAGAAGACCAATGCTCAACTCATTTGTGATCAGAAATTCTTAGACTAGTTCATATTGTTTGCCTGAGTCATAACAGCAACACCAGAAGTAACATAGTAAAAGGCAAAGTATTAAACAAACGTGTGTCAGCTTCTCAATTAAAGACTAGTCATCTGCAAATGCTCCATAACAGGCAGAATGCGTTTAACACAAGTTGGAAAAGATTATAAGAGGTAGGATTTATAACTATGTAGAAAAGAATAATCTGATCAGGGACAGTCAGCATGGTTTTGTGAAGGGTAGGTCGGGCTGAACGAAGTTTATTGAGTTTTTTGATAAAAGTGACAAGCAGGCAGATGAGAGTAAACCGGTTGATATGGTGTATATGGATTTCAGCAAGTCATTCGATAAGGTTCTTCACAGTAGGCTATTATACAAAATGCGGAGGAATGGGATTGTATGAGACATAGCAGTTTGGATCAGTAATTGGCTTGCTGAAAGAAAACAAAGGGTTGTAGTTGATATAACATGTTCATCTTGGTATTCAGTTAATAGCGGCGTACCGCAAGATTCGGAGTCATGTCCACTGCTTTTCGTCATTTTTGTAAAGGACGTGGACGAGGGCTTAGAAGGCTGGGTTCGAAAATTTGCGGTCGACACTAACGTCGGTGGAGTTGTGGATAGTGACGAACGATGTAGTAGGTTGCAGAGAGAGATAGATAGGATGCAGGGCTGGGCTGAGAGGTGGCAAATGCAGTTTAATGTGGACAAGTTTGAGGTGATACACTTTGGACGGAGTAATCGGAATGCAAAGTACTGGGCTAATGTTAAGATTCTTGGGAGTGCAGATGAGCAGGGAGAGCTCGATGTCCATGTACACAGATCCATGAAAGTAGCCACCCAGATTAACTGGGTTGTTAAGAAGGCATACGGTCTTTTGGCCATTATTAATAGAGGGATGGAGTTCTGGAACCAGGAGGTTATGCTGCATCTGTACAAAGCTTTGGTATGGCCACACTTGGAGTATTGTGTACAGTTCTGCTCACTGCAATATAAGAAGGATGTGGAAGTTTTGGAAAGGGTGCAGAGAAGATTTACTAGGATGTTGCCTGGTATGGAAGGAATGTCTTACGAGGAAACGCTGAGGGCCTTGAGGCTGTTCTCGTTAGAGAGAAGAAGGTTGAGAGGTGACAAATAGAGGCATACATGATAATCAGAGGGTTAGATCGGGTGGACAGGGAGATCCTTTTTCCAAATATGTCGACGGCAAACACGAGGGGACACAACTTTAAAGTGAGTCGACATAGGTATAAGATAGATGTCAGTGGTAGTTTCTTTACTGAGAGAGTCGTAAGGGTACTGTAACGATAGTAGCTTCGCCAAGTTTAAGTGCATTTAAGTCGTCATTGGACAGGCATATGGACGTACGTGGAATAGTGTAAGTGGGATGGGCTTTTAATCGGTATGGCAAGGCGACGTAACATCAAGGGCCGAAGGGCCTGTACTGAGCTGTAATGTTCTATGTTCTATAATGTCAAATGTAGATGTTGACGACTGTGGATATCGACGAGTGTTACATAGAAACATAGAAAAATACAGCGCAGTACAGGCCCTTTCGCCCTCGATGTTGCGCCGACCCAAGCCCACCTAATCTACACTAGCCTACTACCCTCCATATGCCTATCCATTGCCCGTTTAAATGCCCATAAAGAGGGAGAGTCCACCACTGCTCCTGGCAGGGCATTACATGAACACACGACTCGCTGAGTAAAAAAATCTACCCCTAACATCTGTCCTATACCTACCTCCCCTTAATTTAAAGCTATGCCCCCTCGGAATAGCTGACTCCATACGTGAAAATAGGTTATCATTGTCAACTCTATCTAAACCCCTAATCATCTTGTACACCTCTACCAAGTCACCCATAAATCTTCTTTTCTCCAATGAAAACAGCCCCAAGTGCCTCAGCCTTTCCTCATACGATCTTCCTATCTTACCAGGCAACATCCTGGTAAACCTCCTCTGCACTCGTTCCAGTGCATCCACATCCTTCCTGTAGTATGGCGACCAAAACTGCACACAATACTCAAGATGCGACCGCACCAGAGTCTTACAGAGCTGCAACATGACATCAGGACTCCGGAACTCAATTCCTTGACCAATAAAAGCCAGTACGCCATATGCCTTCTTCACAGCACTATTTACCTGGGTGGCAACTTTCAGAGATCTGAGGGCATCTCCAATCACGTGAAAGTGAAATTGCAGTTTTGACCGAAGGAGGACATGTGATGCATTTTGTGGCGGATCTAGTCCTCCTGGGAGGAATAGGGAATAGGGATAACACTTTTGCAGGTGTAATCTGGGTAGCAGTGGTAGTCCGTGCGTTTGTAAAAATATTGTGTTGTGTTTTGAGTCGGTCATCATTTGTGGAGATGGAAAGGTCCAGGAAGGGGCTGGAGGTGTCAGAAATGATCCAACTAAATTTCAGGTCGGGGTGAAATATGTTGGTAAAATTGATGAACTGCTTAACCTCCTCGTGGAAGCATGACATGGCGCTGATGCAGTCATCAATGTAGCGGAAGTGTATAGGTACTACTCTGACCTGCTTTTCCAAAATGCAGAATCTCCGATTTTTATAAATTAAAGTCCATCTGCCACTCTTCAGCCTACTGGATCTGATTAAGTTCCCATTGCCACCCGAGGTAACCGTCTTCGCAGTCCATTACACCTCCAATTTTAGATTCATCTGCAAATTAACTAATTACACCTCCTATGTTCACATCCAAGTCATTTATATGAATGAGGAAACGGAGTGGACCCAGCACTGAGCCTTGTGACATTTCACTGGTCACAGACCGTTTTTCTGAAAAGCAACCCTCCACAACTTTGAGCCGATTCTGTATCGAAATCGCTGTTCCCCATTGTATTCTGCCATTTAACCTTGATAACCAGTCTCCCATGCGGAGCTATATCGAACGTCTGACTGAAGTCAAATTCCATCACGTCCACATCTGTAACGTCATCAATCCTTTTTGTTATTCATTCAAAAAAGTCAGGCAATTTTGTCTAACATGATTTCCTTCACACAAAATCATATTGATGATACCTAATCAATTCTTACTCTTCTAAATACAGTTCTGATTTTCAGGATTCCTTCCAACAACCTACCCACTACCGACGTCAGGCTCAGCGGTCTATTGTTTCCTGGAATGTCCTTACCATCTTTCTTCGGTAGTGGTAACAATTAGCCAACATCACCTGTGACGATCAATAATGCAACATCTCAGCATAGGGCCCAGTGACCACTTCCCTAGCTCCCAACAGAGTTATAGTGTACTCATGATCACGTCCTGGGGATTTATCCACCTTTATGCCTTTCAAGACGTCCAGCACCTCTTCCTTGAAATATGAACATTTTGCAAGATGTCACCATCTTTTTGCCCATACGCTATATCTTTCATGTTCTTCTCCATAGTAAGCATTGAGGCGCAATACTGGTCTAGTAGACACCCTCCCCAGCCATCTTCGATACCTCCACATAAAGACTATCTTTCTGATCTTTCAGGAGCTGGATTCTTTCCAAAGTTATCCCTTCATTCATGATGTGTCTCTACAAAACCCTTTGAATTCTTTTCAAACACTGTTTATCAAGGTTACTTCATGACCCTTTTTGCACTCGTGTTTTCTAACACAAGTACACTGCTATTACATTTATGAATGTGGGGAGAAACCAGAGCTTATGGACGGAAGCCATGCAGACAAAGACAGTATGCACAAACGCCATGCAGAGAGTCGTACGCGACTGGAATCTAGCCCCCATCCCAGGGACTGTGAGGAAGCAGTGCTAACCACTGAGCTAACTTGCTGCACCGAAATTTGCTTCCCAACTTTGATCGTGTTTCTGGTCAATCTGGGGCTGGAGTGATTGATTTAACTTGATAATAGCCGAACATTCCTCGATTGATGTGGATTATAGCCAGTGGTGCACAAAACCGGTTCCCAAATAAAACATTAAACAGTTTAGTGCAGCTGCCATTCTTAATTTGCACTGCAGCCACTCTCCAAGGCTCAATGGCTTACTGCGGTGCACAACTCATGCACATCTGTGTTAGAGGGTCCTTTCTAAGGACGAACATTACCTTCGGTGTTCAAGCCAGTGTCTCAGAATTCATGCACTTGTCTTTAGAATTTATACTTGGATTTTCGGGGATAGATTGCCATGGCTTTGAGCTTTACGTTGCCATTTTCTACAGGAATAGTTATAGAAGACTGAAGGATAGCAAAAGTTGTTCCCTTGTTCAATAAGGTGAAAAGAGACAGCCCTGGTAACTATAGACTTGTGAGCCTTAATTCAGTTGTGGGATAAATTTTGGGAAACGTTATAAGAGATAGGTTTTATAATCATCAATAAAGAAATAAGTTTAATAGGGATAGTCAACACGATTTTGTGAAGGGTCAGTCGTGATTTATTAACGTTATTAAGTCCTTTGAAAAGGTGATGAAATAGGTGGATGCGGGCAAAGGCTATTTCAAAAGTGTATATGAATTTCAGTAAGGCATTTGATAAAGTACTCCAAGGTCGACTACTGCACAAAAGCCATGGCAATGAGGGTGCTTTAGAAGTTTTGATCAGAAATTAGCTCGGTGAAAGAAGACAGAGGGTGGTCTTTGAAAGGCAATGAACATCCAGGAGATTAGTTGTTAGTTGCATACCGCAAGCATCTGTTTTCAGTCCACAGCTGCATTTTTATACATGACATTTTTGAGGACATAGAAGGAAGGGTTACCAAATTTGCGGATGGCATTAAGTATAATTTGAGATAGTGCCAAAGGAAGTTGTAGGTTGCAGAGGTACATTGACAGGCTGCAGAGCTGGTCTGAGAGGTGGCATATGGAGCTTAATGACGAAAAGTTTGAGGGATTCACATTGGTAGGAGTAACAGGAATGCAGAATACTGGGATAATCGTAAAATTGTTGGTAGTGTAGATGAGCAGACAGATCTCAGCGTTCAAGTACATAAATCGCTGAACGATGCTACCCAGGTGAATAGCGTCACTAAAAGGCCGCCTGTGTGTTACTCTTTTTAGGGGAGGGATTGAGTTTCGGAACTATGACTTCATGCTGTAGTTGTAAAGGAAAAACTCTAGTGCAGCCACACTTCAAGTATTTCATACCGTCCTGGTCACTGCATTATAGGAAGGATGTGGAATCGTTGGAAAGGGGAAAAACGAAATTGTGAAGGATGTTGCCTGGTAGGGAAGGAAGGTCCATGGAGGAAAGACTGAGGGACTTGAGGGTGTTTTCCTTGGAGAGAAGAAGGTTGAGACGTGACTGAATTGAGGCAAAAAAGCTAATCAGTGGATTAGATAGGGTGGACAGTGTGTCCCTTTTCCCTCGGATGGTGATGAATAGCATGGAGCACGTAGCTTTAAATTGAGGAGTGATGGATATAGGATAGATGTCAGAGGTAGTTTCTTTACCGAGGTACTGGAAGGGGCGTGGAAAGAATTACCTGCAACAGTAATAGATTCACCAAATTTAAGAGCATTTAAATTGTTATTGTACAGTCATATGGACAAAAATGGAATAGTGTAGATTAGATGGGTTTCGTGTTGGTTTCTTCGGTCAACACAACATCGAGGACCGAAGGGCCGGTACTGCGCTCTAATGTTCGACATTCTATGTTCTAATGTTAAGATCTAGAGGACTGATAACACCGGACTGGAAATGTTAATTATATGTCTTGCTCGAACTGTCGCCAGAGTTGCTCGGCTGCTCTAATGCTTTCTGCTGGTTCTTGAAAAGAATGAAATGCAAACTCAAAGCATGTGGTCATGACTGAGCGACAGGCAAGTCATGCCAGATATGCGAGCCATTGCGTTTTGGAAAGGGATAAAATCTAAGACGTTACCCTCATGTAATTACAAGACTGAACCAATTGTTAAGCATTGATGTTTGCAGTGAAAACAAAGATTATAGATTCGATTGATGAAACACGTCAACTGCGTGGAAATGTAATCAATGGATATATCGCTACTAAGTCAGTTCGTACTCAACAAAGCTCTAAGATAGTAGTGAAGATTGGAGATGTAACAGGCGGGCATAAAGGAAGACTAGAAGCAGCAAATGTAGGAGAGTAAATTTTAAGCACTGCCAGACTCTTATCAAAGATTTGCAGAATGAACAGTAGACAAGAAAGGAAACTACAGCAGCATGGGTTGCAGAGTAAATATCACACTCTATTAAAATACCAAGGACTTACCAGGGACTGCAACAATAGCGATAATTGGATAATAAATGAATTGGATAATCCGAAGGATGGTACGAATGTGGTGTTTGACTGGCTTGCGATGACTGGTGGAAAAGTGACTCAACATTTCATTAAAACTCCTCACTATTGTTGCACTATTCCAATCTATTATTCTCAAATTTTGAACCATTGCTGTTCCATTCCAATCTGTTGTAACATTCCAATCCATTTTTGTACAATTCCAAACTATTGGTCTGACTTTCCAATCCACTCTCTTACTTTTCAATGCATTATTCTTGGTTTAGAATCCAATGTTCTATCAATTCAATCTATTGCTGCCAGATTCCAGTATATTGTTTTATCATTATGATCTAATATTCTTCAATTACAAAAAACGATCTCCTTTCCTCTCTTTCTCTCTGGCCCTCCTCTCTCTCTCTGGTGCTGCTGCCTCTTTGTGGTGAGACTGTTGCTCCAATGGACATGATGAGAAAACACATCTATTGATGTCCCTTACTAATAGATATAGTACACGCTGCTCTAAAACGGTTAGGATCCATGGGGGATGGCATTGCAGAGAGTTACTCAACTAACGTGTTCAATTATGTCCTTTCAATTCAACTCCCTCTGTGCCAGAATAGAATGATGTGTTTACCAAAGTGACATCGGAGCTTGCCTGTGGAAAGAGTGATGTGATTAGTGAAGGCACTGACTGTACACCTGGAGTCGGGCTACAGTCTGAGCATTGCAAGTGCTGAGCGCTGTTTAAGAAAGTGAATAAGAGTTGGCATGGTAGCCAACTCAAAGACGTGCCGATGCTGTAAATCAGAAATAAAGAGACAAATTGCTGCAGAACACTTCTTAGTAAGGTTCAGTAAAGCCAGCATGTTGACTCTGATTTCTTTCCAAAAATGCTAACATCATAGGTTTCTTTGTTGTACTTGAATGCTTAACACAATGGTTATTCAATGCAAAATATCCATATGAGCTGCAGATGTTATTCAAATGCAGGAGAGAAGGTTCTGACATATCACATGAAGTAGATAAAATGTACCTCAATATAGAAGAAAAATCTGACTATAAGAAGTAGAAACAACACATCCACCAAACAACTCATTCTACCTTTCATACTGATTTATGAAACTTTATTTAAGCCTTGAAGATACACAAACACGCCAGCTCTCTGTGACAAGGAGTTCCAAAAACTCACAACTCTCTGAAAGAAGAAATTCCTCCTGATCTCAGTCTTCAATTGGACTAGCTTTATTCTGAGGCAGTGTTCTCCGGCTTTGGATTTTCCCTGTACATGCCTCGCAGCAGCCACACCCGGTCCCCGATTTTGCGACTTTCTGACATCTTTCTCAATTTGAATAATACTGTTCAGTTGATCTCCCTTCCAAACTGAGTAGCTTCACATTTTTATCACCGTGGACTCCATTTCAATGCTTCCCCGTTGATTTTGACGGGGAACGGGGATGGAGGTAGCAGAGTGATCGGTTGTTCAATGCAACGTGTTTGAACAGTGGTGAAGGTTCCGTTTAAAATGCATTATGTTCCCGGCGATAATTGTCCATTTTTGACGATTCGACTCAGCAGAATATCCTATGTAACGCAAAACAAGTTTTGGGGAGAAGTTGGATCATTTTCTGATCCCAGATTCGATCGGGAAGTTTGCAGACTATCACTCATCTACAAATAATGTAGAAGAATAAGGAATTTTTCCCTGCAAGCCGGCTTCAGGAGACAATCAGAACACGGCTGATGTAATTTTCGGGACAACTCTAGATTGCTACATATTCGCTTTGAGAGTCAAACATCAATTTACCTCTAGCATCAAAATTTTCGAGCATTTGTTACACACTACCTTATGAGGAATGAAATTCCAAAAACACGCTTCTCACCGAGAGAATAACATATTTTCTCTTCTGTGTCTTCATTGGCGTTTGTTTGTTTAAAAACCAAGACCGCTAGTTTTGGAATTTCTCACGAATGGTGAGACCCTATATATTTTCAGGCATTCACGAGCCCTCAGAATCTTAGAAAAAATTAAGTGAATTAACTCGGACTCTTCTACACATTAGGATGTACAATAGACGCTAGACTATCTGACCTTTCCCGACCAGGTTGTCCATTTGTTCTGTGAAACCTTCACAACTGTGTCCATCACATCAACATTTATTGTGACGATGCTGTCACTTTAAAATGTTATTTTGTCCTTGAATTTTTTTCGAAGAAAGGCAGAGGTGCCAAGCTTTCGAGAGCGTTTAACACATTACCAATGGAAAGAAGTGAACAGCTTTCCCAGTTCTGGTTTTTCTTTTCTGCTTTGGTTTAACTGCGACAGTCTCAAGATTCTGGAGACCCGGTCAGGTTTCAAGTTTCATCACATGCTTGCTGGTTGCCTTTTCCCTCTGAAATGTTTTGGAATGTCGCTCCCTTCTGCCTGTAAAAAGAAAAGTGTGTTTTCAGTTTGATTATTGCCAAGGGGCGTCATTATGGATTATTTCTGAATTAGAATTTGCTGAATTGGTTTTGTTAAGCTTTCGAATAGTAAAATTATTTTAAATTCTGTTTTCTTTTGTTTGTGTTTCAACTGTCGTGTTTCAATAAATTCTGTTTTGCTTGGGGCAGTTTGAAAAGCTGCATCACACGTGGAATACTTATACCACATCTGCCTTTCAAGCAAGAACAATAATATGGTCTCGGCTGTTTTCTTTAAATATTTAGAGCGATCTGGCCTGTTCAATAACACGAGCACATTCACCAGTACTGGACAAAGGAACCCAGATACAGTCTTACTATTGTCCTCTATAACTGATACATTGCCCCCTTACTTTTGAACTCAAGTCCCTTTGTCAATAATTATAGCATTCTATGAGTTTCTTTGATTATTTGCTGAACTTGCATGGTAACCTTCGTTGATTCAAACTGTGGAACTGCCAGATAGCTTTGCACCTCAGAGCTCTACCACCACTCAGCATATGTAAAATGTGTTGATTTCTATTGTGCTGCATGACTGATATTTGTGTGCAGTAGTTGGATGCAAGTGCAATTATTGTGAATCCCATCCGAAAATCTCCCATTCTTCAGCGTCTCTCCATTATTTTGGAGATGTGACATTCTTTCAAAGGTACTCATCCCGATCCTGCGCTGGGGCCATGGTTTTTCTCTCAGGAGCGAGAGGAGCTCCAAAAATGCCATGGTATATATAGACCAGGTATGCTGAGTGAGATTCGTATTGTCTAGAGCTGACCTGGCACAACTGGAGTAGATCTGTTCAATTCGATTAAAACTTAGTGTTGCACTGAGACATGGGATAAAGGGAACACACAATGGTCCATTTATGCAGCAGCAGCTGGAGCCGTGAGAGCGAGGAAGCCAAATTCTTCCTTTCAATTCGAACCTCGTTTAATCAGCGCCTTCCGTTTTTTAGCAGGCATAGTGACAGTGAGGACTCGTGCACTTCCAAAAAGGTAAATTGCTCCTTTAAAAGCTTGCCTCATGTAAAGAGGAGGCACACGCTGAGCTGCAGCAGCGACGGGACTGCGAAGTGTATGAGATAATACATTTGGCAGTAGCTTTACCTGAAACGCGACTTAGATCGTGTCCCGCATCAGTCCTCCCCCTCTTACCAAAAAAAGGTTCTGTGTTCCAATTCAACAAGGTGACTGGATTTTTTAAAAAAGTAATTCTTTTGCAATTCCGAACAGTGGGAATGGATGTTAGGGTAGTTGCATCCTCATCCTGTAGGATGTGGGATGTAAGGGTCACCACGCGTGTCCCCACTGACTTCATCTGCGGTCCGGACCAGATATAGACAAGGTTACTACAGGAAGCGAGGAGTGAGATAGTTGCGTCTCTGACGATGACATTTGCATCGTCATTCTGAACATGTGCATGTCCTGATTATTGGAGAGAGTCAAATGTTGTTCCTCTGTTCATGAAAGGGAATGAGTCATCCTGCAGAATTTACAGGCTAGCCTGTCTTACGTCTCTGGATCGTAAGGTACTGGAAAGGATGCTGAGAGACAGGATTTGTGACTATTTGCAAAGATGTAGTTTGATTTAAGATAGTCAGCATGACTTTATAAAGGGTAAGTCACGCCTCACAAGCCTTATTGAATTATTTGCGAATGTGGTGAGACAATTGACGACGGTTGAGAAGTGAATGCGATGTACATGGATTTCAATAAGGCACTTGTTATGGTTCCAGATGGTAGGCTATTTCAGAAAGTTAGGATTATGGGATACAGTGAGATTTGGCTGTCTTCATACATAATTGGCTCTTCAAAAGAGGGTCGCGAGTGGTAGTGGATGGAAGGTATTCCGATTGGACGTTGATGACCAGTAGTGGCCGATCGGGATCTATTCTTGGATTTCTGTTCTTTGTAGATTTTATAAATGACTTGGATCAAGAAGTGGAAGAGTCGGTATGCAAGAAAATTTCGAGAGGCACACCTTGCCCAATGACTAGTTTATTACATGATGCATCATGTGGAGACCCACTGTTTTAAACATGGCTCAGTAGAACGCCAAAGAAAAGCAGAAAGTTACAAGATTATATGGGAAACAAGACATGGGCTGAGGCACAAGCTGACCGTTAATTGCAAATTGCCAGAATGGACTGAGGAGGTTCCAAATCAAAGGTCAGCCCTAATTGATGCTATACACTCCACATGTGGGCACAATTGAAAGCTATCACCTAACATGCTGTTTACGGAGATCAGTAACAAACATTGGAGACATATCTTTAATTAGAGGAACCACACACATTCGCAATACATCGTAAACTAATTGACGCGGCTAAACACGTTTGAGCAACTAAGCTACATGCACGAGCCATACATTAAAATTGAAAAAAGTGAACACAAAACCTGTGGCACCTTGAACACATAAGCTGCACTTTAGCATTATCTCCTAGGGAGACAGGAACGGAGTTATGTGCAGGAGGCTGTAAGGCAGCGTCTCACACCTGCATGCTAAGCACTGTTGTTCTGAGGGGCACTTCAGCAAAGCGGTTCCTTAACAGGAATGGAAGCCATAGCCAATAAAATAGCTTTCACAGTCCATCCTTTTTTCTGTTCACAGTCAGAGTGACGAGTCAGGAGCTTCAGCAAACGAGAAATGTAGCCAAAGCCGGGGAGTTGGGCGGTTGACTGCAGGGGTGGGCTTGGAACTGGACGGGTAGCTCGCAGAATCAGAGATGTCAGCGCTGTCAGGGCTGGGAGTCCTTGGCTCAGTGCCAGCGCAGGGCTTCACTCTGAGTGGGTTTTGACCAGCTGCACTGAAAATGGGGAGGAAAGCAGGAGCAGTAATCCAAAACACGCTAATTAAAATTAACAATGAACGCGAGAAACTCTAACACAACAACAAGGTTCAAGGAGCACTTGTAGGAGAGCATTGCCCCAGGACCCGAGCCACGAGATAAACCAATGGCACAAGTCTATATGGAGCCGACTTCCCACTGAGATGGTAATCACTTGCATCGAGTTCCGTGCGTACATTTGAGTCTTCCTTTGATTTTGGTTGTGGTGTGCGTGGCTAGCAGAATAAGATACGGGCATTCCCATCTATGCTCCAGCTTTCCCAGGTCCCAATACTTCAGCTTGGCATACCTGTGAATGTACACTTTAGAAAGTTTTAGTTAACTTAGCCAGGTATTTCCCACTGGTCTTCCACTGTTGTGGCAGCCGTATCAATCATTGGGATGGTTCAGATTCTTTCACGAAATACATTACTGTTATTTGGCAATATTCATAATAAAGTATTCGAGATAATTCTATGAAATAAAGTTCTAGAAAAAAAAAACCAAAGGGTCCACCAGGCAATGGAATGATTCCAGAATCCTCCTTGCCTAAAGTGTGCACAACTATGCACATAATCAGATAAAACAAGGAGTAGCAAAGAACGAACACAAGCTTGTCCCTTATGGGTCACATATAACTTGTCTTGAGTATCGGTGGAGCACCCCATAGTTTGTGATCTTCAGCTGGGCCTCCCTCGTAATTTCTGTATCTTACCCAGGTCTGGTGTACCCACCATTATATTGTCTCTAACCAGATTTTCGTGGAAACACAATAGGATCAGAAGTTTGGATTGCATGGCTGTCTGTTTGACAGCAGCATCTATTCACTCATTTCCTTTGTAGATTGCATCAGTTGCCTCAGCGAGAGAAAAATATTATGATAGCTGTCAGACTGGTCTGAAAATAATAACAGCATTACTAATAGTATGTCCCGTGGTGGCTAAATTCTCTAAGTTAACCCAAGGCTCGGTTATCGTGGGCTACCTCAAAAGCACATCGAGAGTCAGTGTATACTTGCAGCTTTCCCTTTGGTTTGGATGGAAGCATGTCGTTCCTCGCATTAGGTGCAAGGTAACAGTACGGTTGGTTCGCTCCCTGGTGGTAAATTTTCCACAGTTAAAGCAAAGACTGCCATTTATCCCTGGGAGATTTCGCTGTGTGCCCACCCCATTCCCAAAGCTGGTGTACTGGGGCCTGCCTGTTCCCTTTCCAAGGTCACTTCGGGAAAGATTTCTCTGTAGTTTTTGCTCGGCGGGCATTTGAGATATGTTCATCCCCCAAATGCATGCTGGTCCCAATGAATCTCTTCAGGGTTGGCACATGGGGATTCAGGATCGCAATGTGGCTGGACATATTCAGTTGCGCCTGTAATTTGGATCGTGGCTCGTTCTAGTTGGGGCTATCCCAGTGGAAGACCAATACTCACCTCCATTGTGATCAGAAATTCTTAGAAGAATGCATACTGTTTGTCCGAGTCATGTTCGCTACACTAGAAGAAATGCAGTACAAAAGTAAAACATTAAACAAAAATTTGTTAGCTTCTCGATTGAAGATTAGTCACCTGCAAATATTCTGTAACAGGCAACAATCCTCTCCGAAGAATCATCTCCTGACTCCGAAGGATTGGGAATGCATTTCAGTACGTCCCAAATATTTACATGTTGTTGTTAGGCTCATTCTAATGACTAGATTAAGTGATCCGCCTATTCATCATTGTTAGGGAATCACTTCTTCAAGTCCTTGTAACTGCAGACAGTCACTATGGGTGGCATTTATACGTCCGAATTGCCTTTCAGACATACTGAGCAAGTTGGGCAGGTTGCGACTCGTGGTCAGGGCCTTGCTTCATCAACATTACTCTGCTTTCTGAAACAGCCCCTGTTTAAGGACGGCTCAGGCCACTCACCTTCATGCTGTTGACTATGAAGTCAGTTAGCGAAACTGGACCTTCATCTCCAGAGAACGGGGAGGGCTATAATCAGATGTGTGCTTGGGAATATCATGAGATGTTAGAGGCTCAGTGAATATCCTTTAATAAAACCCCATCCCTCATCCCTATCAGTGTAATCCCCATCACTAAATAATGCCAGTATGCCAGAGATAGGTGCAGGACCCCGAGTGGCACTGAGGTTCTTTTGCAGCGCTTTTGCTTCAGCTCCCTCTTTAATTCACACTTTCCATTATATCGCCGACTTCGATTGCAAATAGGATGCACGATGCTCAATTTGCTTTAAGATATGGCACAGGTGTACAATAATCAATGCAGCTATGATTCTAACCAATCCTGAGACAATGACACAAATCACAGACAATGGTGAAGGTATAAAAACGAATTAACCTTGCCAATTAATCAAAGTTATGCAATTCAGGGCTATAAAGAATTGTTTTAAAAACATTGACTAATACAATCATACTGTTAATGAGAGATGGCAGATCAACAAGTGACGAAGATATTTCACTGTTAATGAATAAGAACAAACAGCTTTCAACGTCGCAAAAATGATTCAAATCTGCTTCGTGTTGCAGACATGAAATTGCGTCGGGATTGGTCTATTAACTACCTATCGCACCCAGCATATTAACTCGCAAGAATGAGCGAGTATAAGCTTTGTGAAGAGACTTCAATGCAAAATGTAAATTCGGCCATTCAAGAACCAATTGTATAGTATAAAATGCATAGAACCTCCAACCCTCAAATCCATTATGATTTTCTGGGTTCTTGTCTCTGAATGTAAGTGCAGCAGTCTTAAATTTATGTCGAACCAAATGATTCCTATGCAAAAGTTAATTGTGCTGGTGTCATTTTCTGAAAACAATGTTCCTGGTTTGAGATATTTAGATCTCTCTTTATACGTCCAATTTTAAAATGTTTATTGAAATGATTAAAGGTTCGCCACAATTCCTCCATTTAATGAGAAAATGTTAAATTCTAATATGATTTTCCTCAATGTAAGGTCAGGTTATTTTAAAGAAATGAGCAGGCACTCATTTTCATCCAGGAACAGAATCATTCCGCACCCGATGGCACGGGTTAGTGCTCTCGCTTTTACGTCCTTTTGTCAATCCTGTGATTAGTCCAACACCTAAGGGTGAAAGGGGTAATATTGAATTGTGACAGGAGCCTGAAATTATGGAAGACTTGAGAGCAGGTTTACACTGGTTTCAAATCGTGCAGAAATCGAAGCAAAAGACATTTTTTTGAAAAAACAGACTGTCATGCCCTCATCCTCCATATTACAATGATTAGGATTTCATGAAAATATAAATTAGAAATTGACAGCAGTGCAGTCATGGTCTGTCTGAGGAACATTCCTAGAATTCGAGCTCCCGGGAACAAAAAAAAATCAGTCGCCAATAATCAAATGTGCATTGAAACCAGAACACAAAGAGTTAATCTTTTCGGCAAACTTCAGTAACTCAGCACTGTGACAGTCTCTCTTTCTGGCAAGTTTCTTTCCATTCCAGTTTTTTTTAAAGCCTCCATTGACTCCTTGCTCGTAATCGTAATGAAACATTCACATTCCAGAACAGTCAAACAGAGGGAATTTCATTTCGAACAATATTTTCAAGCCAAGTTGTCTGTGCCTCTGCATTAATCCATGACCCAGGGAGAAAAACAATAGAGTCGTTAATGGTCACACAATGTGGCCCATTGTTTAAATTCATTAAAGTCTTGACATCTTATCGGCAATCAATTATAAATACTGCAGATTTGTACGAGTCAATTAAAAATGTTAAACACTAGAGCGGATTGGGACATCATGATGCATGCCACACAACTGAGAGTGGGGACGGGACATGTCAGGTGGGGTTTCATCTGTGTTAGTCCTGGACAAAGAAGTACTTTACCACCAATTGCTGTACTAACTGACATGTTTTCCTCAACATGTTCCATCTGGACACTAGGACCCTGCTAGCACTAGGAACTTATTGCCAATTAGTGCGAACTGTGACAATGTTTCTGACAGCATTATAACTGGCCAGTTTTTCTGCTTGTTTGGGACTGAGCGGGTAATTGGGGATACTTCGGGGAATAAGGCGCTGGTACAGTGGGAGGGTTGTTGAATGAGTTCCAAGGATGTTTACCCTGATTGTAAGTGCAGGGGGATGATGGCTTTTGTGCACTTTCTTAAACTCAACTGGAGAATTCCCTCACTTAAGTGTTGCATTTCACATGTTTACTGTGGCGTTTTAGAGTCTTCTCCATGGGGACAAAAGGACGGGATCTAGCCTGCACAGCATGACAAGATTGTCTTGGCCCTGGAACCGGCACTTCGGTCTTACTTGCAGAGTGCTTCGATCCCATTCTCACATCGCAAGTCCCGAATGCAGATCAGTCTCCGACAAGCAAACGAATACAATGCAAAGGCAAACTCCAAGACAAACCAACAAGCCAAAACACTGACTTTGGGGTCAATACCTCAAGGCCTCCCCAATCCCAGCGATCAGCCGAGTTTGACATTTAGATCTGGACACATTCCATCTTCCCTCAGCGGATCAGTCTACAGCTTCAGATCGGGATCATACACCTAATCAATTGTTGTGTTTTTGATTAGCCCCACACAACACTCACATTTACTCAAGGTTTGTGCGAAGATTTGTAGCTCGAGTGCTTGTTGTAGTGGTTCTGTTCGCCGAGCTGGAAGTTTTTGTTGCAAACGTTTCGTCCCCTGGCTAGGAGACATCATCAGTGCTGTGGAGCCTCCTGCGAAGCGCTTCTTTGATGTTTCTTCCGGTTTTCCGGTAAATACCGGAAGAAACATCAAAGAAGCGCTTCGCAGGAGGCTCCACAGCACTGATGATGTCTCCTAGCCAGGGGACGAAACGTTTGCAACAAAAACTTCCAGCTCGGCGAATAGAACCACGACAACTCACATTTACTCCTACACCAACTTAAATTATTGAAGGTATTAATTTCTTGAAGAAAAACTCGAGAGGCGGAGCTTTAACATTAACCGGTTTATTACACAATGCATCATAGGGAGCTTACCATTCCACTCTATGACTCTGCAAGTCTTAAACTATAGCAGGAAGTTACAGGATAATGTAGAAAGCAAGACTCGGGCTGGGATAGAGGCTGTCCGTTAATTTCAAAGTGTCAGAACGGTTTGGGGAGGTACCAAGTCATGGGTAAGCTCTCAGCTTCAGCCCGAATTCATGCAACACATTCCACATGTGGGCAGCATTGAACGTTATTCTTAAAATAAGAACAACACACCTTAGCAAAACATCATAGAGAGGGATAAGCTAATTAAAAAGAGGAGGCGCCTTTAAGCAATTAATTTCACATACCAGCAATACATCACAGTGAAAAAGCAGCTAGCAGACACTTTGAGACGCCTTTTTAATAGATAAGCGACATGTAAACATTATACCATTGTGACAGAGGAACTGAGACATGTGCCAAAATCTGTGAGACAGCCTCTCACAGCTAACATGTCAAGGATTGTTGTTCTACTGTGTGGGGGACAGTTCGACAAAATTATTTCTTGTCGAAGAGGAAGGGCATGATCAAGAAAATGGCTTCAACATCTGGTAATCATCATTGCCACATTCCTACCTGCTCTGCTCTAAACCATCATTTTAACAGCCTGGAAGGGACTGACGAACTCAACGTTGACGGCCTCTGTAGTAAATGAAAATGAATGATTGTGTTATATTACAGAGGAAAATATTCATTTTCCTCCAAAACGTGACTCCTTTTTCTACAATTATGTGTCTGCACCTGGACTTTCCAACAAAGTGAAATGTCTTTCCATCTGATCACTGCACAGCGATCAGCATCATTTGAGGCTCGTAGGATACTGAGACAGTCCATGTTCAAAGGAAGCAGACTTGCCAAGGTTTCAGCTAAAAGGTGGCAATTAACAATTGTGCCTCACAATTGGCACACAATGGCTACCTTCAACAAGATATAATCTCGCCACCGTCTCAGAAAGCTTAATGGCATCACCATCAATGAATCCTCCCTATCAATTTTCTAGGGGTTACTACTGTTCCGAAACTAAACTCGACAAACAATACCCGTAGGACGACCATGAAGAACAAGTCAGAGGATAGGAAAACTGCACGGAGTAACTCATCTCCTAACTTCCCCAGGCCTTCCCACAATCTGCAAGATACAACTCAGGAGTCTGATGGATTACCTTTCATTTGTCTGGATGTACACTGCTACAACAACATTCAAGAAGCTCGACACCTTCAAGTACCAAGCAACTGATGGATCGGCATCGAATCCACAAACATTCTCTCCTGCCACATCTGAAACTGAATAGCGTCAAAGTATACGATCTCCCCTATCTTGCAATGCCTTAGCTGCTAACACCTTCCAAACTTGGGAGCTCCATCAAGGGCAAGAGAATCAGATACGTTGGAAACCCGCTTTATGCACGTTCCCATTCGTAACAGACAATACTGATGCCCTAACCTATATCCTTGGTTTGTTTCACGTGTCCAAGATTCTTGAAATAACAGCCATGCACATGCTGCCTCACACTGAAAGATTTCAGTAATGCAACCTGTCGCCTTTTCTGAGTGAATTGAAGGACTGTAAAGAAGCATTCGTTTAACAAGCCATATCTTTTTAGCGATTCCATGTATATTTAGTTCTGCTATGTCATCATCAAAAGATGTATTGAAGGGAAATATTTGTGAAGAGTAAAAAGGCAAACTTTGTGCTACGGAATCCAGGTCTTTCTACAACATATGAAAAACCCATTCCTAATACTAAAGGTGAGTCTTCAGTGGTCTAGTTATAGGAAGTCACAGACGTAAGTCAGTACCTTCAATGAGACCTCAATCCAGCTTGAATACAAGGCTATCAGTTTCACATCAGTTGCATTCAGTCTCGATGCTCCTGAAAGCGACCAAAATGTATCTTGTGGCGTGTCGATCCTGTACTCTCCATCAATACACCTAAAGGCTTCCGAAATACATTGCTTATATGTCAGGTAGGCAACATGTGTTTGCACCAGTCCACCTTGAAATGAAGCACGCCAACGTATGAACATATGAGCAAACAGGCCACTCGACTCCTGTAACCTGCACAGCCGTTCAGTAAGTTCTGGTCGGATCCGAATTTCGCATTAACTCTCCACATCCGCAATCCCTCCCTGATAGCCTTTCAACACCTTGGTTATCAAGAATGTAATTGCCTCTTCCTTAACAACAAAAGAAAATGTCGGCACTTACTGCCTTTTCAGAAAGGGAATTACTACGATTCAGAAGAGTCATCGTAAAAAAATGAAGTTTCTTCGTTTCTCTGAATGAGGAATTGTGACCAGTGGTGTTCTATAGGGATCCTTGCTAGGAGTACTGCTGATTGTGATATACATAATTCACCAGGAGGAGCATGTAGATTTTCTGATAAGCAAGTGTGCAGATGAAACTTAAATTGGAGGAGTAGCAGATCGTGAAGGGGGCTGTCAGGAAATGTATCAAAAAATAGATGGATTGGCGAATTGTGTGATGAAATGGCAGATAGATATCAATCCGGGTAAATGCGAGGTGATGCAGTTAGGCAGATCTGATTCAAAAGTGAACTATGCAGTAAATATAGATGCCCTGGGAAAAATTGATGTGTGGAGAGATCTGGGTGTTCAGTTTCATTGTAACCTGAAGGTGGCAATGCAGGTCGATAGAGTGGTCAAAAGGCATGCAGCATACTTTCTTTCATTGCACGGTGTGCTGAGTGAAATAGTTGGCACGTCATGTTACAGTTCGTCTTTGGCCACATTTGGCATACTGCCAAACATTCTGGTCATTACTAAACAGGGTGGATGCTTTGCAGAGGATGAAGAGGAGGGTTCCTAGGGTGTTGCCTGGTATGGAGGGCGCAAGTTATGAAGAGAGGTTGGGTAGACTAGGAATATTTTCATTAGAAACACGAAGTTTCAGGGTCGATCTGATTGAGGTCTACAAAACCATGAGAGTATTAGACATGATGGATAATAAGAAATTGTTTTCGCAGAGTGGGTGACTAAATTACTGGGGGTTACGAGTTCAAGTTCAGAGGGGTAACGTTTATGACAATTATGATTGGGAAGTTTTCCTTACACCAAGGATGGGTGCCTGAAATGTGTTGTCAGTGGGAGTAGCAGAGGTATGCATGATAGCATCATTTAAGATATCTCTAGACAGATACATCTATGGGCAGGGAGCAGAGGGTTTTCAGATTCACAGAAAATAGTTAGAGGATGTGGATCAGCACAGGCTTTCAGGGTTGAGTGGTCTATTCCAGTGCTGTCATTTCCCGTGTTCTTTGTTCAAGAAGCTTCCCATATTTATGGAATGGACACGTAAAACCTGGTCTCGGTTAATGTGTCGAATTTGACTGCCTATTGATGGGATAAACGTTCTTACTAATTTTGCATGGCGACTCAGAACGGTTAGATGTGCATAGACTTCATTCCTTAAACATGCAGACAATGATAGAAGAGTTGCTATCATCCTTTGTCATGTGCTGACTATGAGAAATGTTGGTCACGGACAATGGGACATTTTTTACGGGCACGGATATTCAGTATTTAATCAAGTTGAAAGGCTTTCACCAAATAAAAACTGAACCACACCATTGATTTTCCAGTGGGCTGGTGGCAACAGCCCTGCAAACCTTGAAACTAGACTTTTAAAAAAAGCCTACAGCTTCACTCATTACTAAATTGTCTGTTTCCTATTTGATGACCAGACAAGTCTGCATGCAAATACAGGGATAGCGCTCACAGAATTACTGCTGGAGAGGCCATTCCGCACCAGTTCAAATCTGATCATCCCATACCTTGGACAGCTGGTGTCAAAGATCACAGAGTTCTCCCTGGATGGGTATGCTGCATTGTCCACACGATGTCACGTCACATTATATATTATTACTGATAACGAGAGGCTTTCATAAACATCCACATACACCACAAGAAAACTCAATACTTCCAAATGAGTGAGGAACGAAACATATCCAGTCCCGCAGAACTGCAGGAATGGTTGACAGGACATTTTTCTTTTCACCCACCCTCTAGAATCAAAGACAATATAGAGTCTTTGATCTACACGACTGATTTCACAGCCTCGAGCCCGTTAACACAGAAAGAAAAAGATTAATTTCTTGCGCGATGCTCCGGCCCAAGAGGCATGTAATTGTCTAATGCTGCCGGCCAATAACACTCTGAGTGTAAGAGACCGGGCCCAGAGTAACAATGCCCAGGAAAGTATATACTAAAAGAACAGGCCTATATCCCCGATCTTAATGGGAACGGGATGTCGTAACAGTAATGAGGTCAACAATGTAGACCTCATAAAATATCAGCTTCCCTATTGAAGCTGTTAATCTGTTCTAGTCAGGGAGTTCTACTGAAAGATATAAACAGGACTGTCAGAGGTTCTGTTTAGTCTGACTGCTGGTTCTGAGGAAGCCGGACCAATGTCAATTACAATAAACTTGTAAATAAAGGATGGCTTGGTCCTGGAATATTGGCCCTTGTGTAGTTATTTCAGAGTGGATTTAACTAACTGGCGAAAAGGAAGAGATAGCATTAACCTTAGTTGGAGAGCACGCTACAAATTCAATCCACTCCCAATAAGCAATCTCAGAATGAAACTCATAATTTGCAAACTTCCCATGTGTTGCCCTCAGAGGACCTGTTTCATTACTTGCTGCATAAATATCATTGGGTGGTCTATAATGATTGGTGCACGCAATCAGGTCAACATTTTAACCCATTCCCATATCTACCAACTGACAGTTCCGTATTCGGCCTGGTCTCCTTCCTATTGGAAAGATGTTGTGAAATTTGAAAGGGTTCAGAAAAGTTTTGCAAACATGTTGCCACGATTGGACGATTTGAGCTAGAGGGAAAGGCTGAACACGCTGGGTCTGTTTTCACTGGAGCGTTGGAGGCTGAGGGATGACCTTATAAATGTTTACAAAATTATGAGGGGCATGGATAGGATAAATATACAAAGTCTTTTCCCTGGGGTCGGGGAGTCCAGAGCTAGAGGGCATAGGTTTAGGGTGAGAGGGGAAAGATATAAGAGAGACCTAAGTAGCAACTTTTTCAATCAAAGGGTGATCCGTGTACAGAATGAGCTGCCAGAGGAAGTAGTGGAGGCTGGTACAATTGCAACATTTAAGAGGCATTTGGATGGGTATATAAATAGGAAGGGTTTGGAGGGAAATGGGCTGGGTGCTGGCAGGTGGGTCTTGATTGGGTTGGGATATCTGTGTCAGCATGGACGGGTTGAAGTGAAGGGTCTGTTTCTACGTCTCTATGACTTTATGTTACTTTGGTCTTAGGTGTTCGCAGGTAATGGCAGTAGATGGTTCCTCCAATGGACACCTGTGATCCCATTCATTTCAATATGATATTTTCGACAGTTTTCCGTGAGACTAACGATTATATTCCAGATTTTACATTGCATTTTTAAATCCACCAATATAGTTTTCGAACCAATATCCCCATCAGTTTGACATGAGCTCATGATTATGAGCACAGTGAAATTAAAAATATGTAACTGCTGTTACTCACAAATTCACTTGCTCGATATCATGGTATCACATTTTTGCTCATTATAACATTTAATCTCGCACAAGTTCATCCTCTTTCCGAATCACCTTATTACTGAAATTATAACACGTGCACTCACTCGCACACATGGTACCTTACTCAAACGTTCACACATTCAGTCAAGTACCAACACGCTCATTCAATTACACACATACATTTGCACACTCCAATTCATTACGACGTGTACATTGAAAACAGTGCATGTGAGTCGAAAGGTGTGGCATTGAGAAAACACTTCATCCAGAGAGTTCTTTTTCTCAGAAATTGGTTAACGTGCAAAACTTAAATGTTTTATGTAAGTTTAGTATTTCGACCTTACATGAAATTTCATTTTGAGGCAACTTGAAAATCCGTGTGGCAAACGTCTGAGCTACTTCTGCGTTTAGATTAGATTAGATTACTTACAGCGTGGAAACAGGCCCTTCGGCCCAACAAGTCCACACCGACCCGCCGAAGCGCAACCAACCCATACCCCTAGATTTACCCCTTACCTAATACTTCGGGCAATTTAGCTTGGCCAATTCACCTAACCCGCACATCTCTGGACTGTGGGAGGAAACCGGAGTACCCAGAGGAAACCAATGCAGACACGGGGAGAACTTGCAAACTCCACACAGTCAGTCGGGAATTGAACCCGGGTCTCAGGCGCTGTGAGACAGCAGTGCTAACCACTGAGCCACCGTGCCGCCCACATATCTAAGAGCCATTCTTTTGTATTTGTACATGTGATAGAGCCTGTGTGTATGTGTATGTGTAAAAGTATTTGACTGTATGCGTGTGAGAGAAGCAACTGCGTCAGTGTGTGTGTTTTTGAGTTTGTATCAATGAGAAAGAGTGTATACATGTGTATTTGTGAGCTGTCCAAATGTGGGCGTATATGTGTGGTTTCGTGAATGGGAAGGTACTTGTGCCTGCTTGTGCATCGTACAACCATAGAATGTGTTAGTGAGGAAGTATGTGTGAGAGTGCGTGTATGTGCATTTGAGAGTTATCGAAGTGTGGCATTCCTCTCCATCCCTGCACGCTGACATCGGAAAACGTGGAAAGAACTTGTGCCTTCATTGTTCCTTTGGTCCAACTCAATGCCAGTGTGAGAATTTACAATCTGAATGCATCAACCCAACCCACACAAACACTGGTTTCTTAATTCAGGCCGTCGATGAATGAACTGTTAACTGTGACATGTCTACATCCTAGCATATTACATGACAAGTATGCATTGAAAGCATTTGAAATCTTTGGAAAATCTGTGCGAATCTCATGAACAATATTCACTGAGAGTCTGTAATTCGAGCCTTATACATGCAATTGCATATTATGTTAAACATGTTGGGGTGAACATGTTATGTAATCACGACTGAAGTAATCAGGCAGCTTTATTGGAACTGCATGAAAACTGATAATTTAACGGTGTACACGAAAACATCTGAATTGAAATGAATGGCTACATCAGCTTCAAAATTCTCTCTCTCTCTCAAGCTGTTTGTATTCCCATTTCAGGTACAGATAAACACCACATGCTGTGACAAATTTGTCAAAAGTTTACATGCATCAAAAGCATGAGAATGTAGAACACATTTGAATGATTATTAATCTGGATTAATACAATCCACTCCATAAAGGGAGGAACGAAGGAGTACTTATTACGTTACTTGGTGGGTGTGGCGGTATTCTGGTAATGTCATGACCAAATCCGAATATGCCATCTTTTCTCAGACCTTTGAATGAATCCCATGTGATGAGAGTTCGAAACAGAGACATCAACTGACTGGTGGTTGTTAAGATACAAATCCATTGGAAATCCTTTAAACAAGAAAAGAAATGAAGGAACGAATGAAAGCTATGTCCTTTTGTTCTTTGAGTTCAAAAAAAATCTGCCCCCTTCTTGAAAGCATTCAATGTCCTGACCTTAGCCACTTTACGTTGCAGTTAAATCCACAAGTTCATCACCCTCTGGGTGAAGTTCATCATTTTAGCCTTGATTGCCCATTCCAGATCCTTAATCGCTCATCCTAAAACTCCACTTCTGTATTTGTCCACGGAGAGAATCTTTTAATTATTTCAAGGGAGCTGCACGCTTTTTGCCAAGTAAAGTTACAGATGTTGCCATGAGGGTATTCGTTCGGACTCGGTAGATGCAAGTACACATTGACGCTAACAATTTGTATTCCTGCTCTTGAAATGGTTCATTGAACAGTACAGCAAAGACTGGACCATGTTAAAATTGGACGCTGCACTGAGCCTGATGGATTTTAATGGAAAATGGAGGAGTGCTTTACATTTTGTCCATTGTTTTGAATGTCCCCGGATTGTTTAAACATTCTTGATGCAGCATCAATAACAGCATGCACACACCCAGGGAATACATGATCCAGAAAATGCGAAATCCTGAAATCTCTATCTCGCACATGCTCTGATTCTTCGCAGTAGTGCTCCTAAAATAATATAAATGTAGCTTAAACTGTACCTTTTCCAGTTCTCGACCTATTCGAAGAATGTTTGATAGCGACAATATCGTGGAACTTTTAATCTTTGTCGAATTCTGCACTGCACGTGTTTGATGTGGACTGTAAGGATGGAGTTTTAGTGCATATCTATGCTCTACCTTTCCTGTGAGTGTTCGATTGGGAAAATATTGTGGCAAACCTACTCAGTATCTAAACCTATGTTGTACGTAGTTATAGAGTCATAGAGAAGTACAGCATGGAAACAGACCCTCCGGTCCAACCCGTCCATGCCGACCAGATATCCCAACCCAATCCAGTCCCACCTGCAAGCACCCCGTCCATATCCCTCCAAACCCTTCCTATTTATGTACACATCCGAAGCCTTTTAAATTGTAATTGTACCAGAAATGGGAGAATTTAATCGGGATATTTCAGAGGGAGAATTATATTGTATCTCAAACCATACTGTCCTTTTCTGTGAAGAGTACAGAAGCGGAATTATTTGCATTTTAAATGATTGATGGAGGCTGTGTACTCTATCCAACCGAGTTCTGTCCCTGTCCTGAGAGCTTCAGATATGGCATTGCGAGGGAAGCTGCATTCTGCATTATATCCACCACCATGATGTATCCATGAAGGACGTCTTCAGGAGAGTGAAACTTTACTTTCTGATTATAAGTGTCAAGGGAGGCATATACTTTATCTGTGCTGCATTTGCATACTGACTATTTCAATAAGCCAGAGTCGTGTGAGTATAATTCTATGTCGAACTCCGTGCTGTCCTTGTTTTGGGAGTGTTCGATGTGACCTGTGTACAGGAAACTTTCTTTGTATCAGTCATTCAGTCAGTGATAGTGTCACGGGCGAGGCCAACATTTATGCTCATTCATTTTTGTTAAAGGGCAGTTTAAAAGTCAACCCCAAATCTTTAAGCCCTGAATCACATGCAGGCAAGACAGGATCAGGATGGAAGTTTCCTTCTCGAACGAAATAAATAGATTTTTCCAAAAAATCGACAACTGATTCATTGTTATCATTGGACTCTGAATTCCGGATTTCTATTGAATTCACATCCCACAACCTGCTGGAGCAGGATTTGAACTTGGTTCCCACGATATTACCTAGGAAACTGGAAAATACTCTCACAATCATACCAGTAGGCAATCCTAAATTTGTATCGAATTGTGGTAGTGCACAGATTTCTCATTTTTCCTTTAACGAGTTTCTAAGTTCTTGCTATCTCTGCCATTGGACTTTTTGGTGTGGACAGTGCATAACGAGTTTTACTCTCTCTTTCGAATTGCACAGGTGTATTTACTCTGCGGCGATGACAGTGTTGTAACTTTCCTGAGAGTCGATGGATGTTGACAGTTCTGAGAGGGTATTAAGATATATCTAACCAGGTGCTTCTCCGATTCTGGGAATGTAAGATGCAGACTGTGAAGAGAGATTTCTTATGTATTTAACACTCTATTGTAACTGCCTTTTAGTTGTTTGCTACATTCAGTGTAGAAGATGTCCTTCCAATTAAAAGATGAGATTTCGCGTTGATCTGTATGTAACACAGTTCTGAATCGGATCTGGCAGAGTTTGCTGTGTGTGAAATATTGATTTACGCAGTTTTACTTTCCTGGGTTGATTGATGGGGCAGAGTATATGCAAATTTATTTTTACTTCAAAGGTTAGAGAGCACGATAATTCTGCATCTAACACAGTTGTCCTGGAAGTGTTTGATGACAACAGAGTAGAGGCAACTTGGCCTTTAACTTGAACGTGTGGACACATGTACTCTGAGTCTTACAGTGACCTGTACCTAAACTGCAGTCGTTCAGAGGAACGGCGTGGAAAGAGATTTGACCTGTACGTAAACCGCAGTCGTTCAGAGGAACGGCGTGGAAAGAGATTTATTTTGATTTTGTTTAAAAAAAGGTATAGAAATCTTTAATCTTCATCTGTCCCTGTTGGCAGAATATTTGATGGAGTAGACTGTGAGGAGAGGTTTATTTTCAATATAAAATGGTAGAGGGATATTCTGTTTCAGCTTGATTCAGTTGGCAGAGCTTTACTCTACATTTGGTTCGGTGTTGACCCTGAGCTAAGAATGGCTAATCCATAGAATCTATACAGTGGGGAAACGAGTCCACATCGTCGCTTGGAAGAGTAACCCAACCATTCTATTTACCCCTGATTAATGCGCCAGACCTATAACTCCCTGAATATTATGGGCAATTTAACAGGCCCAATTCACCTATCCTGCACATGTTTGGATTGTTGGAGGATACCGGAGCAAACCCACACAGATACGGTGAGGATGTGCAAACCCCACACAGACATTCGCCCGACGCTGCAATCCAGCACAAGACTCTGGCGTTATGAGGCAGCATAGCTAACCACCTTAGGGAAACACTGAAAGTGTTATTTACCATCGGTTTCATGGGTTGAGGGAAATTTAACGTAATCCTTTCCATATCCAAGGAGTTTTAATTTGGAACAGTTTTGAGTGAAATTTACTCTGCTGATAAATTCATCTTTTCCCTGTTGTAAGAAGAAGTCGCATTCCACAACTTTCATGACTGTAGTGAACAGGAATGTATATCAGTGCACAATCAAACAGACCTGAGAACGTTATCTCAATTAAAAATGAAATGTTTGCATCGAAATGCTAGAGAACAGTCATTACTGAAAAGAAATGTGCGATCCAGAGGCAGAAATCTCAGCTGTTCCGTAATCTTCTCCATTGGTGATTCTGACAACCTTTGATCACGTTTAACATCACAATGTCATCAGCCCCGTCTTGTTTTGAGAGAAGTAGGTGTTTGTCACAATACTTCATCACAGCGAATATTTTAATTCGTGAGGGAATTAACTCAACTGTCATAATGTGATTCTTCAACATTCAAGAAAACAATATGAAAGATGATGCAATCGGCCTGCAGGGTGTAAACCGAAGACTTTGGGAACGTAGTACCTCAGGTTTTAAGCTGAAAATGTATGGCTGGAAAAGCGCAGCAGGTCAGGCAGCATCCAAGGGGCAGGAGAGTCGATGTTTCGGGCATGAGCCCTTCTTCAGGAATGAGGAAACGTCGACTCTCCTGCTCCTTGGATGCTACCTGACCTGCTGCGCTTTTACAGCAACACATTTTCAGCTCGGATCTCCAGCACCTGCAGTCCTCTTTCTCCTCAGGTTTTAGGGCAGAGAGACTTGCTACACAGAAAAGCACAGTTCATTTCACAAGGAAAACGCAGCTTCCAATTGAAACAATTTGGAAAGTCTTTCACATGATCATAGGTTTTATTGGAGTTCCTGTCAAATGTTAATATTCATTGTTGTCCTAAACTGTTTATAATCTGCTTTCTGCGCTTATATCTTCATGGCTCATATTATACGTTGAGTTAGTATTCACAAGGAAAAATATAGGTATTCAGCAATGACATTCTGCTAAATTCTGTGTCGTCAATTGCATGATTAGATAAGATTTCCGACTGGGTTGGCCCTCTGGCCCAACCAGTCCACACCGACTCTCAGAAGAGTAACCCACTTCTCTCTGACCAATTTGACATGGCCAACACATCTGAACCGTAGGAGGAAACCGATGTAGACACGGGGAGAATGTACAAACTCCACACAGACAGTCACCCGAGGCTGGAATCGAACCTAGTGACTTTGAGGCGATGAGACAGCAGTGCTAATCACTGAGCCACTGAGCCACTCTACTCTTTTTCCTACTGTCTTGGCTGCTTGGAGATCACAATGCTTTGGATTATGTCAGTACTGCATTTAGTGGAACAATGCATTGAAACATGAAACAATGTTTTTTTGAGGGAGCAAACGCATGGAAAGAATCAAAGTAATGAGCTCAAATGTGAAAACGAACATCATTGTGAATGAAATGAAAAACACGATATTTTTCGAAGAGCAATACGCTGTGAATTGTGGATTTAGAAAGGAACCTCGTTCGTTTGTACCTAAATCATGAAAGCAACTTCTACAAACAAGAAGGGTGTTGCCTAATGGACTACATTGCAAGAACATTGGAAATCAGAAGTTAGAGATGGTTTAGTCTGCTTTTGCGGGGTCTTGGTGAGAGTGCATTGGAGTTTTGTGTGCCGTTTCAGAGCCCTTATCTCAGCGTGGATATTCATGCTCTTGAAGTGCAGCAGACAATCTCTAGGCTGTGGCAGGATGTTGGAAAGCATGATAATCATTTTGAGATGAAGGATGTATCGTGATCGGGGAAGGATTGAATGGCGAAATGGCCTATTCTTTCTCTGAGTTTGTATATGTTGGCTTCCATGAAAGAAGTACAGTTTAAAGTAGAATTGCATTTAACTTGGTCACTACCTGTGCTTAAATAACTGATTACAAGTACCAAGTATGCACTTGAATTGTCATCATTTTATATTAGTATTCAGTTTGTGAGATATGACCCCCAAATTCAAGTGCAATTGCAGTTAGTGCTGCGTGTTTGTCGCCTACTTGGAGCACAAATTGTTCAGTGATGCTGAAAGAACGTGCTTTAAGGCTATACATCATTTTTTTGCTTTTATTTTTAAAAGGCTGCTGAATATGGCTGCTGAGTGTTGCAGATGCACAAAATGTGTGCTTGCGTCACAACTGGATTTTGTATGTCTTCAAGCACCATGCCAGTTTACATCAATTCCAGTTCTTCCAATCCACCCTAATGCATATCACAATTTCCATCTAACCTGTACATTTCGAAGTTATACTTGCCAACTGCTCAATTCAGTATCAAGCTCTTGATCTACATAGGTCTCGGCTGAATTATTCTCAGAATATATGGACAGGTTTTAAAATTCATGTCTGATGCATGTGGCCCTTTCCCCCACCCACGGCTCTCCAGCTTTTATTACTCATTCCTGGCTGTCGTCTTAGCTGCTGCAGTCTATCACTTGAAGGTTGATCCAAAATGCCATTTGTGAGGGAACACCAGGATTTTGACCAAGCGACCCTGAAGGAACAGTGATTTATTTTGAAGTCAGAATGGTAAGTAACTTGAAGGGGAATCTGAAGGTGGTGAATTTCCAACATTTCTGCTGCCCTTGTTCTTCAAGTGGAAGTGTTCATGAGTTTAGGAAGTGCTGCTTAGGATCTTCGGCGAATTCACTAATATATATGCAGCCATGTGGAAAATTATACATGTATGACACTCAGAGCATCGTGCAATCATTCGTGAACATCCCCATTCAGACTTTATGATGGAGAGAAAGTATTTATAAAGCAGCTTAAGATTGTTGGGTACAGGATGCTACCTTGAAGAATTCCTGCAGAGAAGTCCTGGCGCTGAAATGGCTGACCTTGAACAACCACGACCACCCTCATATGTGTCAGGCATGACTCCAGCCACTGATATCCATTGACTCCCGTTTTGCGAGGGCTCCTTGATGTCATTCCCGTTTGAATACAGCCTTGATGCCAAGGACTATCACTTTCACCTCTTCTCTGGAAATCAGCTTTTTGGTTCACGTTTAGACGAAACCTGCACTGACGTGCAGAACTGAATACTCCCATCAGAACACAAACTGGGCTTTATTGAGCATGTTATTGCTGAGCACATGTTGCTTGATACTACTGTCAATGACACTTCCATCACTTTACCAAGGATGACAAGTCGCTTCATTGGGCAGTAAAATGCGGGTTGACTTTCTCCTGCTTTGTATGGACAGCACACACACGTATAATTTACCACATTTCTGCGTATATATTAGTGTTGCAACTCTATTGTAACAGCTTGGCCAGGGGAGCGGTAGACACTGGAGCAGAAATCGTCTGTACTACTGCCGTTGTTGGGGCGACAGTGTGTGCAGTATCCAGTATCTTGAACCGTTTCTTGATATTGCATGAAGTTTATCAAACTGGCTGATGACGGGAATCCGTAATACTGGCGACAACTCGAGGTGAAGAAATTCAGGATTGAACGCAGTCACGTGCAGATATATCTTCAAGAAGATATTACCTTCTAATTTTAAAGGGAGATACTTGGTCATGACTCAGATTTCCTTTCGAATCATCGAAGTTTCCAGCAAAACCAAATGGCTTTGCCAATTTGGTGGGGACCGACTCAAAAGAACGATTAAATATTCTACTTCCGTTTCTCTACACTTGACTCATAGTCTGTCAGTTTTGACGTTGCAAGCGCAAGTTCAAAAACGTGAACAACATTATAGAAGCTTTAGTCTCTTCCAGGCTCACAGGGAGTGAACTCCGGATTCCCTCGAAACTGTGAGTAGATTTAGTTTTCTCCTGTCTGTTACCTTAATGCCATGTTCTCAGTCATTGATCCTTCCACCAGATGGACATATTCTTGCCTATCTCCTCCATCTGTGCCCATCAAAAACTTAAACATCCCTTTCATGTACCCTTGCATGCTCCTCTGCCCTAAGGAAGACAACATGTTCAGGCAGGGGGTTGCAAGAAAACAGGAAGTCAGGTAGCAAAGGGCGGTGGGGAAGTCGAAGTTTCGTTTGTAACCCTTCTTCAGGACTTGGGGTGGGTGCAGGGGGAGATGTAGATAAAGGGGTTGGCGGAGGCACGATTACGAATTGTGGATACGTGAAGACAGGTGGCGGGTACACCTGTTTGATCAAAGGGAGGACAGATTCCGTTCACTGGCGGGGAGGAGTGGAATGAAGGGGAGGGAATCGACAGGGAGTGAGGAATGGGGAGGAAATTCATTTGATATTCGAGAAATCAATGTTGAGTCCTCCAGACGATATCAATTAATTGGAGGAACAACACCTCATTTTCCGCCTGGGTAGCCGACAACTGGTGGACTCAACATTGATTTCTGTACTTTATACAAACCTCCCTTCACATCCTTCCATACTGCTCCGAGCCCGTCACCCTCCCTTCTACTTCTTGCCACCAAGCGGATTCATTCTTCCTATTGAAAAACAAAGTCGTGCCCTCTACCTGTCTTCACCTATTCACAATCAAAATCCTGACACTGCGATCACTTTTGTCTACAACTCCCGCTACACTAACCATCAGACCTGAAGAAGGATTGCACCCGAAACGCAAACTTCTCCATTTCCAGATGCTGCCAAGTTCCTGTGTTCTTCCAGCCTCCTTCCTATCTGCTTCCAATTCCAGCACCTGAAGTTCTTTTTTAATATAAGCAAGGAAAACAGTCACTGACTGCATTTAGCTCCCTTCATTCTTTAAATTCTCGAGTTTTGGCAATATCCCATAAATGGCCTTGCATCTCCTCCATTGCAATAGCATCGCTACAGCAAAATGAATCCTTCAACTACTCACAATATTCCTGCTGTGGCGCAGTTCAACGCTTTCTGACTTTTTTTTAGAATAATCTTCTTGCTGTTAAAATTCTGTGCCTTGGCTAATAAGTGAAAAATGCTGTAAACCTTCCTAATCAGCGTATCTAAGTTATCCATGAAATATAGACACAAAGGTATCACTGAATGCATTATTCTTGTCAATCAAGTGGCACTGTGCGAATGCCTTCACGTATTTCTTACCTTTTTGTATTGTGATGCGTAGATCAGTGCAGTACACAGAATGGTTAAGCTGATGTAACGACAACCTAATGCAATTCCTTTTCTTTTAATGCGTTATTGTAAGCATGGCCTTCAGCTCTTTAAATGTATTTATGTTGACTGAGGAAATTTGCATTTGTTTTTCAAGATACTGATGAATCTGCAACCATGATATTCCAATCACATTGTCTTCTCTGATCTCAGCAAAGGTTTGGGTTGGGTCGTCGGTTTCGTGCTGCTGAACAAAGAGACGATGCAATGTAGGCACATAGCTCCTTGAACGTAGAGTTGCCGGTAGATAAGATAGTGAAGAGGGCGTTTGGTGTATTTTCTTTTATCGGTCAGAAAACTGAATATAGTGTTTAGGAGGTCATTCTGCAGGTGTATAGGACTTTGTTTCAGTCTTGTTTGGAATATTTCATGCAGTTCTGATCTCCTTCCTATCTGGAGAATGTTGGGAAACTTGATAGATTCAGAAAAGACTTTTTCAGATGCTACCACGGTTGGAGTATTTGGGCTATTGTGAGAGGCTGAATAGGCTGGGGCTGTTTTCCTTGGAGCGACCTCATAGAGATTTAAAAAGTCATGTGGTTAAATCGACAAAGTCTTATCCCTGGGTTCTGGCAGTCCAGAACTAAAGTGCATAGGTATAAGTTGAGAGGGGAAAGATATAATAGGGACATATGGGCAAATTTTTCAAACAGAGTGCAGTGCGTGTGTGGAATGAGCTGCCAGAGGAAGTGGTGGAGGCTGGGACAGCTGCAACATTTAAAATGCATCTGGATGGGCATGTGAGTAGGAAGGGTTTAGAGAGATATGAGCTAAATGCTGTCAAATGGGAAAACATTAGGTGAGAATATCTGGACAAGTTGTACTGAAGAGTCTGATTCAGTGCTGTGCACCTGTTTGAGTCTATGACTCTATAACAATGAATCGACAAGACCTTGAATCGAATTTGAACATTCCCGCACCATCTCGAAAACCCAAAACTCTATCAATAATAACCACATCGTATTTTTCTTTCCCATAGTAAATATAGTGACAATTGCCATCCTGTCTTTGGGAAATTGCAAAATTTCTGCCTGCACGACTCTCTACCTGTTGGACATGGCAAGGGTGGATCTGCTGTTTGTTATCACTGAGGTCATACTCCTTAAGATTATATACGATTATTTCTCAAAACCTTTCTTGGATATCACTCCTGTGTGTATTTTAACTATGCCTTAATCCGTGCAGTCAGAGACTGCTCTGTATGAGTCACCATTGCTTTCACCTTCGATCGATTTGTCACCATTTGTTGGCGGCAGAGGCTTAAATTGAAAAATGTTCTGAAAAGACTGCACGTGTGGTTCTAATTACCTCTGGAATTCTACTCTGTTTAAAAAATATCTCCATTTACTTTCGATTTAAATCTTACAAAATCATCATCAATGTACCATGATGCTATGCTAACATCCAGGCATATTATTATGATCTCGTATGGAGAGGATTTAAACGATTTGAAAAAGTTTTGACGCCAATACACCCGTTCTTTTTAATTACATTGCTGAATATACTGACAATAAGATGCATAATAAGCTCCAGTCATATCTGCAAGCAACTAAAGAGCCAAAGGAATGAAGCAAAAAGCAGTGATCAAAAAATAGAGAGTAGAAGATAGTGTACAATCTTACTGTTCACCATATCCGCAAGTTTCATACTTCTGTGGTTTTGGTATATCTTAAATTACTTTAACATTGAAGCTCCATTGGATAGTGCTTTCAGTGTCGTTGTGTACATGTTGCGGGATTTGAGCTGCTGTACAAACTCCCTTATTTACGTGGCAATTCTGTCCAATTTCGGGGAAATGTAGCGAGATCTCTTTTTTATGTAAATTAGCCTGTTTAGAAATAAGCAAAGGAACTGAAACGAATTAACACCCAAAGGGTAATGGCAACAAATGATAGCTGGAAGGTATAAGGATAAGGTGTCTTCAGTCAGAAATTGACTGTGACGAAGAATTAGCAATAAAACAAGATAAGGCAGAGAGTTAATTGTCCGAAGTACACTAGCACCAAGACAGAGTTAAAAGAAACGGTACAAAATGGAGCAAGGTGAAGTGCTAACATCTGGATGATCTCTGTGTCCGTTTGGAGAGTTTTCAGTCATTGTAATGAACAGTGAACATTGGGCAATACCTGACTTTCAAAGAACAGACTTTAAAAGAGACAGAATGAGAGAGAAAGTGCTGCAATCTAAGCAAGGAAATGGATGACTCATCCAACTTGTCCTTTTAGAATCGCAGCTTCTCACATCTGTTCAGTTTCACAAACAACATTCCTTCTCAACAAAATCTGGGCATTCTGAAATCTCCATTTGAACATTCATTACTTTAACATATATTATTTATTTAAATGACGAATGATTCTGTGTTTCTATCATCATTTCTTGCGAGATAATGGACAGACACCTTTACAGAAAACAGATTGGAATTATGGGCAATGTGCAGCCAAATGGGATTACAATTGAACTATATTACTGTTAGCACACCTATGGTTAGCCAAAGAGCTGATCCTGTCCTGTACTTTTGAAAGTTATTAAATCTCCCAGACGATGGACAGGATGAAAATCCCAGTTTCCAATGGTAAAAAGAATATCTGGAGAGGTCCCTCTCTGGTATCTAGGGTAGGAATGGAGGGCATTTCTGTCAAGGACAAAAAGACTGAGATGTCATTAGCCACAGTTAGTTCGAGACAAAACGATTCAACCCTCTCCGAATAAGGAAACTCAGGATGAAATTCTACATTTGCTGAATATCTTTTTATGCCATAAAGGAGAACTTCAAGCATTGCTTGCATCATATTTGTATTGGCTGGTTCGTAGTGAATGATGTCTATGTTGATGCCGACATTTATTATCCATTTTTAAAACTCCTGCTGATACTTCATTCATTCACTTAATCTCTCAAATATTCTTGCCATTCTTACCAGATTCTTACTGACACCCTTGCTGTCACATGCACACTCACATGCACACTCTCGCTTTTCTCATTCAGGTACCAACAATCTCAGTCGTACTATCTTCAACGTACCTTCAATTGCACCCACTCCCACTCACTCACAGAGATATTCATTTTCACACAACGTCTCTCTCCTGCTGACTAAAGTGTATATAGTGAAAGGCTAAGCCAGGTATACGGGCTGAATAAACTGCATTTGCTCCCAAATGTTATGCTCTTAAGTGACCTGAAACGAAACACATGTGAATTTGGGTTCCCCGTTTACTCACCCAGCAAGTATTTATTGTATCGAAGTGACTGGTATGCATGTTCAAACAAGTTATTCAATAGTGCATTTGGTGACTTTTTTGTTGGAAGTAATGTACAAGGTTACAGGGATAAAAGAGGAAGTTTGGTTGGTTGGTGATGTTCATTTAACGAATCAGCACTGACAATATGGGTGAATCGCCTCTTTTTGCACTCTATTGAATATATGCGACTGTCTGTAAATGATTCTGAGAAGAAAACGCCCTACCATTACTTTGTTAAGGGCATGAAGTTTGAAATCAATCATAAGACATCGACAGTACTACAATCGTGGATGGTCATTTCGCAATTCGTTTGAATGGAAAAATCTTAGTGCCAACCTGCCGATGAAACAATAGTATTATAATTAAAGGTGATCAGTAATTAGCTATCAGTAGTTAAATATTCATAATTAATGAATAATTGTCATTAAAGAGATCATTTAATAAATAGATTAAACTGTTGGCAATTGTCATCAATAACATGCTGATCTTATTAAATAAGAGCTACCAAAACTGTAAAGAAAATCCACTAATTGATCTGACGGTGCCTAGAAATAGAAGGCGAAGTACAATTCGTGAGGGGGAATTCTACAGTTATTACATGATTCCTTGCAATGTCGTATCTGCTGCAGAGGCATAACTTCGTCTATTCAACCTGACAAGCTACAACTATTGAATGAGCACAATCTATGTTCCAGAGTGATTCTTGGGATGGAAGGTTGAAGGTCTGAATAGAGACATAATCAATTCGCGTTATAGTTATTTGATTCCAAAAGAATGCGAGAAAAGTCCAGGAACTTCCTTACGACATGGGGTAGACCATGCCGCTAAATTTGCACCAGACTCACAGAAAAGCTTGCCTCACTTCGTAGTCTGTAGAAGAACTACTTAATTCCACTACTTACAAAACAGATCTTTTTTCTTTAACAACAAGAACAAGATAGGGAATATTAGTCAACAACTACACTGTAAGCCTCCTTTGTCTGACTGATCTATCTATCTCCTACTCTACAACAGTATAACAATCCGATAAAACTCCCTAATTAAATCTCTCCAACAAAAAGATAGTCAAACTTCAAAACCAGTTGGCTGTGTCTTGCCTTTGTATCTTCCTCTGAAGAGTTTCCTGTGTCACCATTTCTTCCGTGTTCTGCTGCATGGATTTCATATGGAAAGGTAAGGTTCAGAGAACGGTTCTGCGGGCAGCTTGCTGCTTAACTGTTCGAATTGCACGATTTTAATGCTCCAAACATCAGATCATCTTAATATGTTGATGTCGTCAAATAGTAAAATTCAAATTTGATTAAATTTAAACTGATTGGACAAATTCACATTTGTAGTGTAATAAAGCAACTCAGCTCCAGCGGTTTGTTTCATAGCCAATTGCTACATTTTAAAAAAAATCAGCACACTCTGTACTTCTTAAAGCGTTGCCAGCTTAAACTCTCTCTTAATGGTACATTACACGCTGTCAAGTTCATAACACCGCCCAACTTGAGAACAAAAAACGAACCATCATAATGAAAGCATTCCTTCGTTTTCTTTTCTCTTCAATAACCACGTTACCATTACATGCATATGACTTGAATCTAAGTTTATATTGACTTATCCACACACATATATAAAATATTGAACAGATGCCAATCTCATTTATACTTCATCGTTTACATCTGCGATAAACTGCAACATGCACAATTTTAAAGTAAACCTCTGTAACTTCAGACTCCAACTATGCTCTCATGTTCTTGTCTTTAAAGTGTTCCAGAAATGTAAGAAAATGTTGATACATGAGCTCAACCATCTCCAACACATTGTTCGTGACATAAACATTAAAAGGTTGTCAGGCCAGGACCTAACTCAATAGTTCTTTTTTCGATCTTGGAGTATTTTCTGTGGTGGAGTTTCTGTTAAAAGTAACCGACTGGCAGTTCAATTTCATCATCATATCCATCTAGCAGTACAACTCCAACGCCTATTTCCAAGCATCGTTCAAGGTTACAAAACGTTTGCTGCAGCGAAAACTGGTATGAAGTTTAAGATTGCTTTTGCATTGTTAACTATCTCCTGGCATTGTTCTGTCCAAATAATTTTTGTGTTATTTTTCAACAAATCTGTTAACGTTGCCACGACGCTGTTGATGTTTGGAACAAATTTCCGATAAAATCCGCTCAGTCCAAAAATCATAGCACAGCTTTCTTCGAGGTTGGTGGTGGCATTTTGTCCATGGCTGTCATCTTTGCATTCCTTGGGGTCAAACTTCCATGACTGATGTTATATCCCAAGAACATCAAATCGCGAATTCAGTTTTGTTCTAGTTTATCACCAGACTTGCTTCTATCAATGGGTCAAAGCGTTCTTCAAACTGTATCAGGTGATCTTCCCAGGGCACATTCAAGATCACTACATCGTCCAATACACTGCAGAATTTGTTAATCAAGCCTCAACTCTGTTAATAAGTCTTTGGAATGTGACAGGTGCGTTCTTCATTCCAAAGGGCATCATTTGGAATTCATATGGTCCATTTGGGGTTTCAAGCATAGAGGTTTCTTTTGCATTCTCTGACAAAGGTACCTGCCAAGAGCCACGCATTGTGTCCAACCTGAAGATACTACTGCATTTTCCAACTTTCTCTGTGCAGCCCTGAAATCTCGATGTTTGTTAAGAGTCTGCTGATGTTATAGAATTGACCGTCTGATAATCCACACAAAGTTGGCAAGTCCTGTCAGGTTTCGGAACTCAGAGAAGTGGCGAACCCCACTAGCTCTGACTCGGTTCAATGATATCTTTGTTGAGCATAGCCTCCACATCCTACTGGACCTGTCTGGCTTTAAAAAGATTAAGCTGATACGGGTGCTGTTTTATCAGAACTGCATTCCCTACGTCTATCACATCCACAATAGCGTAGTCGTCCCCATCGTATTCCTTCAATTTTCCTCATCGTGTTGGAACAAATCTTTCAACAGCGTTCTTTGATCCGAGAAAGGAAGCTTACTAACTGATCCCAATCCTCAGGACTTCCTCAATTTGTAACATATTTTGAGGGACATCAACCTTCACAACATCTGGATTTGATTCCTTACTCTGAGGGGCAGTAACTAACTCTTTTTTTTTTCAATTCCTTTTCCCTGCTATTATAAGTTTTAAAAATATTCACAGGACATACCTGATACAGTATTTTTTTCCGGTCTGGCATTTTTACCATATGGTTCTCTCGATTCAACTGTTTCTAAATTTGATAGGGACCACTAAAACTGGCCTTGAAGGAATCAACTGTTACTCATAATGATCCGAATACGTCATCTCCACGGGGAAGTGTCGTAATTTCAGATACTGCATCCGCCACCTGCTTCATTCTTTGCTGTCTCGCTCAATAACTGACCAATTTAATCTCGCCCTTACCTTAAAAACATAATCCCTGTGTGAGATCACCGACCGTGGTCCAGTCAATTTCGCTTTACTCAATTGCAATGGGATTCTCACTTCATGTCGAAATATTTACTTAAATGAAGTAAAGTTAGTACATTCACTTCGGACTTTTCTAATGGCAGACAATACAAATGGAACACATTTTATCCAATGCATTCTGGTAATATTGGCAGGATGGTCTCAACATGGTCAGCCGGGTTTAATGCCAACTCTCTTAAATGCCTGGGATGCGGGATGATACGCATTCGATTTAATGTGCTTTATACCTAAGTTATCCTTGACCTCCTTCAAAGGCCTAGCAGTAAAATCGGACCCTCAGTCTGTTTGAATATCTCTGGGTAGCTCATAAAGAGTGAAGAAAGGTCCTAACTCCTCTCTCACCCTGTATGTCTTAATACTCCGTTATGGAATTACCCTCAGAAATCAGGTAGACATTTCCATTATGGTTAGTATGCACAATTCCCCTTTTAGTTCCTAGGAGGGGACCTACACAATCAACCATAACCTGCATAAAAATTTCAGTGAATGTGAGAATTGTCAAAAAAGGTGATGATTTTTATTATTGACTGTCGTGATCCTCCATATTGGCATGTATAATAGGTATGGCAAAAGTTAACGACATCCTTTCGTATCTCAGGCCAATAGAACTGTTTCCATAACTTTGCCTGAGTCTTCTGTGCAGTCTTCAGTATCGTCTTCTCGGTAAATTCCTACTGGTAGTTCATGTGCTTCCCGAAGCATTTCTGTCTGTATGCTACCAGCAACACTTTCTGATACACTTCTGCACATTTCTTCTCTGCACTAACCTGTCGTGTTCTCCATTTTTATCTGAAGATTCTGTCTTTGAGATAATAACCTCCACAATGTTCTCAGTCTCCTTTTATGCACATGCAATAACAAAAAGATCGTGTTTTTGTTTTGTCTTTCTGTTGTCAGTCCATTAACCAATCATTTCTGCCTTAGTTCTGCCATTTCAGGTCTTAGTTTCCTGCACATTACATGAAACAAGGTGTTCACTAACTGAACCTCAATTCCTTTTTGCTTCGTGCTGTGACGTATGGCAGTGGGATCAAGTTACTACATAGTCTGGCAAAATATCAGGGCATTTTTTCTTTTAAGTTCCCAGTTCCCTGGTCTTCCTTCCACAACAATGAGTGTCATTTTTACTTTGGATCCTGCTGCGTTGTTCCCAAGAACAAACAGGGCACTCGTACTGTTACTTCCCCTGTCTTGAGTTGGCACTTTAACCTGATATTACATAGGATCGTGCTATGTTTCTGTTTATCTAGCTCACAAATTAACCACTCTTTCGCTAACAGGTCGGAAAGAATCTATTTCTGTGAGACTCGTGTTGCATTCTGTATCTCTCAAAATGATAACTTCGTCCTCACAGAGCTGAATTCTTCATAAAGATCGGGAAGTAACTTCATACCCAGCCCTACCTCAGCTGTGCACACTCCTGCAGCTCCTCGGGTTTTCTTGGGGTTTCCTTTACTAGTTTCACTTATAGCACTGACTTGGCTTCTTGTATCATATCTTTAAACGCGATGCCTTCCTTTCGCAACCAGTTCCTTTTACATGCCCACTTTCCCACATTGGAAATCCCAAATACATTTCTCCTTGTTTCCACCCTCTTGTACTTCATTTTCAACCTGTGGCAAACAATTACCAGTGTCCTCTACTGTTTGTTTCGTAATGTCGGATGTCCGCTTCTCCTCATTGCTGTCCCTCACAGAATAAAATACTTGCAGGAAGCTGAACTTTGTCTCATGCACTAACTTATATGCAGTTGCCACTCTACTGCTCGTCTCAGTTGTTGAATATTCTATTGATCCATTTGAATTCTTAAGATCTCTGCAAGTGTATTTATACGGTCCTCCAGCAGGTGAATCTCTAATCAAGCCTGATAGGTCTTATGTATTTTAAGGCTCGCATCCATCTGTCAAAATTGCTATGCGTGCTTCTTCCGAACTCAGCATAAGTCTTTATGCTTCTGATCCGCTGTCGACACACTTCTGGTACCTAATCATGAGCAATCTTAATAGCCTGGTTGACATCTGCATAACCTCTTGACCTAATTTCTGACAGCACTGACAATAACTCATTGGCGCTGCCTGTCAGCTTCTTCCGATCAAGTATTACCCACAAGTACTCTGACCATCCTGTTTGCCGAACCAATTTTTGAAATAAAATGAAGAAGGCTTCGCCACCTTTCTCATGAAAATGTTGTGACATTTTAACATGACTCTGCATTCACCAGCTCGTCTCTTCTGTGATATCTATGTCTTCATATGCTGTTAATTTGACTTTCCTGATTAAGTTGCAACTTCTGAAGTTCAAACTTTCTCTTCATTTCTCATTCTTCTCTCTCCTTTTATCTCCCTTTCTTCTCTCTCTTTACTCAACTAAGAATCTTTTCTCTCTTTCTTTTTCCTCTGTCGCTTTGTTTACCTTCTCACTCCATTTTTCTCAATTGTAATTTAAGTTTTTTAGAACTGTGCTGTTCTCTTATGCTTCCCAACATACATAAGAGTATGGTAATTCCCGACAATATTAGCTTTACTTTTTTTCCTTGCTTAAACCTAAAATAAAACTCTTTGTGAATTCTAAAACTGTGGTATTTTCTTCTCTTTCTGAACTTTCTTGGCAAATTCTGGAATCATTTTCAAACCCAACAACCTCTTTATGAAGATTACGAACCATTTTCTCTCGCTTTTTAATTCAACTGACGACAAATTAGCAGAAAATAAACAACAAATTGTTCATATCTGCCAGGATGTTCCCCACCCCAAATCTTCTGCTGGAAAAGCGCAACAGGTTAGGCTGCATCCAAGGAACAGGAGATTCGACGTTTCGGGCATGAGCACTTCTTCAGGAATGAGGAAAGTATGTCCAGTAGGCTAAGATAAAGGTAGGGAGGAGCGACTTGGGGGAGGGGCGATGGAGATGCGATAGGTGGAAGGACGTCAAGGTGAGGGTGATAGGCCGGAGTGGGGTGAGGGCGGAGAGGTCAGGAATAAGATTGAAGGTTAGGAAGGTGGTGCTGAGTTCGAGGGATTTGACTGAGACAAGGTGAGGGGGGGAGATGAGGAAACTGGAGAGATCTGAGTTCATCCCTTGTGGTTGGAGGGTTCCTTGGCGGAAGATGAGGCGCTCTTCCTCCAACCGTCGTGTTGTTATGGTCTGGTGATGGAGGAGTCCAAGGACCTGCATGTCCTTGGTAGAGTGGGAGGAGGAGTTAAAGTTTTGAGCCACAGGGTGGTTGGGTTGGTTGGTCCGGGTGTCCCAGACGTGTTCTTTGAAACGTTCCACAAATAGGCGGCCTGTCTCCCCAATATAGATGAGGCCACATCGGGTGCAGCCCGATGTCTGTTGTGTAGAACAACAGTTATTTTAACATTTTCACAGAACCTGGCATTTACTAAAATATCTGCATTTTGAAATTCTAATTATTCAGAACTGTAAACGATAGGTTCACTCCTGCATCTCTCAGTTTCATATTACCCTGATTCAGATCCTTTACTGACTGGATTCTACCGAAAATCGAGGCAAGCTGTTGTAGAGTCGAAGGATCATATACAGAGACAAAAGGGAAACAAATAAGAAAAGTATTAATCAGAACAAATCCCAACAAATCACGTGTGGGCGGCACGGTGGCACAGTGGTTAGCACTGCTGCGTCACAGCACCAGAGGTCTGGGTTCCTTTCCTGATTCAGGAGACTGAAGGTGTGGAGTTTGCAAATTCTCTCCGTGTCTGCGTTGATTTCCTCCGGGTGCTTTGGTTTCCTCCCACAGTCCAAAGATGTGCATGTCAGGTGAATTGGCCATGCTCTATAGCCCGCAGTGTTAGGTAAAGGGGATGTGTGGGTTGCGCTTCGGCGGGTCCGTTTGGACTTGTGCCGAAGGACCTGTTTCCACACTGTAAGTAATCTAATTGTGGGCGGCACAGTGGTTAGCACTGCTGCCTCACAGTGCCTGCGACCCGGGTTCAGTTCCTGCCTCAGAAAACTGACTGTGTGGAGTTTGCATGTTCTCGCCATGTCTGCTATCGTTTCCTCCGGATGGTCCGGTTTCCTCCCACAGTCCAAAGATGTGCAGATCAGGTGAATTGGCCATGCTCTATTCCCCATAGTGTTAGGTAAGGGACAAATGTAGGGGCATGGATGGGTTTCGCTTCAGCGGGTCGGTGTGGACTTGTTGGGCTGAACAGCTTGTTTCCACACTGCATGTAATCTAATTATTAGCTCTGCGCTTGATATCAGTAATAATTCTCAATGACAAAAAAAATCAGTTATTATACATACAGCTACATTCAGGTACTTACGGCAATTTTTGTTTCTACATTCTGGATTTCTTTGAGACATAACAGCACTTACACTCCTGAATCTCCCAGTTCATTATAAACCAATCTGATCAAATGGAATGAGAAACATTAAACCACGCTTCTGACAATCCTATTTTTGCTTTTGCAGATACTAGAACACATTACAAAACAGAAAATTGCGTTTGCGAAATTAATGGATTAGCTTTCTCCATCGTTGACAATGAATCTTCCTCTGTTCAACTATGTTCATTGACGGACATTAAACAACCTGCTGCCTCAAGGAAGCCCCAATCATCTCTTATTCTCCCGAGAATCATAATTGATGCCTGTAAGTTTTCTCTATTTATTATAAGCTGCACTCGCAGAAGGTTACAACAGGCTTTACCTTACACTAACATCAGGTGCAGACTGGCCAGATGTTTGAAAAAATTCCCAAACATCCCTTACGAGATGTATCTGAAATGTGAAATGAATTGTAATAAATACCTGGTGTCAATCGATGCACTTTGTCCAGGTTCTGCCCATTGTGAGTGAAACCTTGCCACTCTCTGCTGTGCACCCGTTCTCAAGGGATAATCTGTCTCAATAGGTTAACTTTAAGGGTTTTTATATTCGCAGCTCGGAATCCTGAAGACTGCGTGACAAAACGTTGTTCTCTTTTCCCAACCCAAACTTTGTCTCTTGAAAAGAAACATGCAAATAAATTAAGTGTGCAAGGATTACGAATGTAAATTCAACATGTTTTTCTCATTTTTAAGGAAAATGTCAGTTGAGGAAAACACTTCACTTTTTTCGTTCCCGATTACCTTGTACATGTACAGAATCGTCTGTTTTTACCTGGCATCCCATGAACATACGCTCGTTCTAACCCGGCAGAAACTCTCCCCATCTCCATGTATTACGTCAATGTGCTCTCTGCCAGGAGGTTTTTGTAAAGGCGAAAGCTTTTCGTTATTTCAGGAGACTTATGACATAAATAACGCACACCAGTGAGGTGTACACTCGCTACATTATGGTTCTTTTACTCATGGTGTCCTGCTACCATTTGTGGTCCACTTTATAAATAGGCGTAAGTACCAGTTATTAAAGAAAAGTTTGTTGTATTTATTTTCCTGCATCAAGCCTTAATAGCTAAATTGCAAGAAAATCGAACAATCAGCCACTCCCAGTGATCTCTACTTGCTGATTGAACACAGATATTGCAATCCCCACCAATCTGTCAGGATCTATTATAGATTCACCAGTCCTGACACAATTTCGAATTGAATCCTCACTCTGCGTTCCCTTTGATACAGTTCGTTTTGGATCTGCTCAGTTGTATAACTGAGCAGCCCATTACTGTTATGATAGAGCAACAACATAATACACGTCCGTTCATTAGCTCATTCATCTGTTAGAAATCACTACTAACTCAATGCCTTGCATTTGTTCAAGCACATTCTGTTCATTGAAGACCTTCAAAACCAATGATGCATCTTTTTAAATTGAGGAGTTTTACAGTCGCACAGAGATCAATAACCTGGAATCTGGACCAGAGATTCAATCAGGGAGAGTTGGAACTAGCTAAACCAAGTGTTTGCATAGACCTCACTGTGGTCTGAGCCAGCACTATATTCTCAGTCTCAAATAGATAGTGGCATGAGTTCTCGAGGTTCCTCCTTACTCTTTCAGTTTTGATAGTTCTGAACTATGTTTTTTACTTCTCGTTCACACAGTCAATTATGCAACAGTTTGTTTGATGAAGAAATGGACTGAGAAACTGCTTAAGTGTCCAAGCTGCCTCTGAGAAGGCAAGACCAGCAAGAAAGACCAGAAATATCTCCGATCAACCATTTTGCTTTCTCGCAGCTTCACGGTGGTGCTTTTGGAGGTTTCCTTACTCTGGAGAGAGAAATGTTGAGAGTGTAGCCAATAGCTCTGATATGGTGAGATGAACGAATGTGCAAACTACACTCTGGGCAGAAACATCTCTCTCCAAAAGTTCCATTAGGAACCCAGATAGGGAATGGGAGGATTTGCAGATCGTACAAATTTTCTAAACACACGCTTCTTCACAGAGACTGCTCCAAATGCCACCTCATCCAGTTTCAGCACATCAGGCGTTTTTTTCAACCTCTTGGCATGGTCTACTTGAAGGTTGGATATGTGTTGTGATATATCTTGGCGTTCTTCGTGGAAAATCACTGCTGCTTCCCTGTCTCTTCTTGTGAAGAAAGGCACGAATGACATAGGCTCCAGCTGTGCAAAGGATTGTCGCGCACGACGTCCAATATCTCCTTCTCTAACATATCTTCCAAAAAGATGCTGCCGCTTCCGGATCTCCAAAAGAAAAAGTCTTGAATTGTTCCGTCCCCTTAGCACCAAAGAATCCCAGGTTTTTAGCCCAGACACTGATCTCAGCATTTTCAAATAAATGCAAAACAGTGGTCACGAACACTGATCATTCCGAGGGCAGCTTTCTTTGGATTAAATTGCACACAGTGTCAGCACTTCACGCCTCCATTCAGGATTTATGCAGACATATTGAGGTTCTGTATTTCTCCGAATGTCTACACAGTCACACCTGTCCTGGAATTTATCCAGAGCATTGAATAAAAAGAGATAACGCTCTGGGTTCTTCCAGTGCCTTCCAAAAACATCCCGAAAGTGAGGATACTGACCCATATTGCATTCCTCGGGTTAATCCAACAGTTAATCACGATAAATCACGGAATTTTAAGCAGAAGACAAATTGAAACCGTGGGCATATTTTCACGATTGCCAAGGCATAAACTTTTTTTTAAGAACCATTGCATTTTTCCAATCCCTGTGACTTAACACATGACAACTGAAATTCTATATTTTGATTTTCCTGCGGAAAAGCGGCTCTTCAACACCTGGTCAATTCTACTTTTTTTCCAGTTCTCTCCAGAGATGTTTCTGCGCTCCTCATGATCTCGTCCTCTTGACACCAGTTCATTTACTGCAAATGTCCAATCTCGAACAGTAGAATTTATGTTTAAGTCGGCATATTGATCAACATGCTGCAAAGTCTTAACTTGATCCTTGATTAGAATAGTGCTTACTCGCAGTGTTTCAGTTTTCACCTGGAGAATCTTCTTATCTTTCCTTTGAATAGCTTCGTTCAGGACAGGCAAACGTGGTTTCCATGTTAATTGTTTTATATATAAATAAATTTCAGTTGGACTGCTATCGAAAGGATGTTGTGAAACTTCAAAAGTTTCAGAGAAGATATAGAAGGATGTTTTTAGGGATCGAGGGGTTGAGCTATACCAGAGTTCAGGGGTTGAGGCTCTGAATAGACTGAGGCTGCTTCCCCTGGAGCTTTGGAGACCTTAGGTGTGACCTCGCAGTGCTTTCAAATCATGAGGGACACGGATCACTGTAATAGTGAAGGTCTTTGCCTTGTGTTAGTGGAGTCCAAAACTACAGGGAAGAGAGTGGTAATAGTATGGAGTGAGCTGCTGGACAAAGGTGGTGCAGGTAAAACATATAAAAGCCATCTTGTATCGGTACATGAAGAGGAAAGGTTTAGACTGGTGTGCGATAAAATGCTGGAAAGTGGGAATGGATTAATTTAGAATATCTGGTTAGCATGGACAAGTTGAACAAAAAAGGTCTGTTTTCAAGCTGTGCAACTCTGTGACTATTTAAATGCTCGGTGAATGAGTGCAAAATTTGATTTTTTAACTTCAAGTGATTTTTGAAATAATTAAAACTGTGTAACTTAAAACCCCACTTGGATGTAAATAATGGTGGAGAACGTTTCCAGTGCTTCAGAAAGTTCAAATTCTTGCGCTTGGAAATACTTCTTGTTTTGTCTGGTAGAGTCATAGAGATGTCCAGCACAGAAACAGACACGTCATACAAGATGACAAGATCTCCGAAACGAATCTAATCCCATTTTCCAGCTCTTGGCCAATATCACTTTAAATCATTCCTATTCATATACACATTCCGATGCCTTTTCAATGTTGCTTTTAAAGTTTCTCAATCTCTCTCTAAACTATGCCATCTCGTTCTGGACTCGCCCACCCAAAAGAAAGCAGCTTGTGCATTTAACCTGTGCGTGCTGCTCATGATTTTCTCAACATTTGTGAAGTCACCACTCACTCTCCGATGCTCCTAAGAAATCAACTCCAACTAATTCAGCGTCTCCGAATGGGTTGAATACTCCAACCCTGGCAATATCCTTGTAAATCGTTTCTGAACCCTTGCAAGTTCAGTCAGAGCATTTTACAGTACCTTTGAACAGTTTATGAAAACGACCGAAGTTAGTGATTCATATTCTGTGATTATATTTTCAGGCAGGACAAACAGCCAACTGTTGGCACTGCTGTGAAACAGCAAGCATACAATGTATCAGAGGTACGCCGGTTTTACCGGTTTCCTGCCTTTCCTGATCTCCATTTCCTTCCTGACAGAGAGGCTCGGACCTAACCATTATCAGTCTGCTCTGCAATTCAATAGATCATGTTGATCACCAACCAACTCTGTCCCCTCTTCTATACGATCTCTGTTTCAAGAATGATATCCAACTCCTGCTTGGAAAATTTCAATGTTTTTAATCCAACTGTTTTCTGCAGCAGAGAATTCCACGAGCTCCCTCTTTTCCTCTGGATGAAGATATTTGTCCTCATTTCATCCCCACTTCGTATCCTCAGACTGGTTCTGGAGGGTTCTATGAATCCCCTGGTTCTCGGAACTCGAAGCTTCAACAAGAATGAGGCATAACTTTCAGCTGAAAGCCATGAGATTTCGAAGGAGGAAAATATTTTTGTACTGGTGGAGTTCTGGAAATTGCTGGTAGGCTAGCTGAGGCCGAATAACTCACAAAGTTGAAAATGCCCTGAGACATAATTATGGAGGAATAACGAAGATAGAGACAAGAACGCTGTTTCTACTCGAAGGTGAAACGACACATCGGGACTAACACCTCAGAATAAAGCGGAGCAGAGGTAGTACCGATTTGAGATGAAACTTTTACACAAAAATGGTCATAAGTATGTGGAATCCACTGCCAACTGAAGTAGTTGATGACACCTTCTCGAATACTTCGAAGGCAAAGATAAATTTTTGAACAGTAAATGAATTAAGCATTATTGTGAGAGAGTGGGTAAATGAATCAGAGTCCGCAAAATATCAGTCATGATATTATTGAATATTGGAGCAGGCTCGACGGGGCACATGGCCTACCCTACTCGGATTTCTTATGTTCTTCTGTTTTGTATTGTTATATGCACTTGATGTGTCATAATATTGTCACGCCGACTCATTTTGGGTAGGTCCCTTCTACAGTGTTTCAGTCAAGGTTTTCCTCGGCTTATACGTTGATTGCATACATTCTGGTATATTGCCACATTTGTTCTCCACAGAGAAACTTCATAAAAGACGTAGGCATTATGTCACCGATATGAAAACTAGAAATTCTTTTCTTGATAATAGGCATGGTTATGGATTGATGTCTATGTTAAGATTCATGATACACCTTGTTCTTCCATTCTGGTGCTGTGTGTGTTTTATTCGATAAACCGTTCAATCCAGGTGCAGTAGCAGAACGTTCAGCCTCTCGTGCTTTCCCCATAATTCAATTTAGTGGGTGGCACGATGGCACCTTGTTAGCACAGCTGCCTCACAGCGACAGAGATGTGAGTTCATTTCCTGCCTCAGGCGACTGACTGTGTGGAGTTTGCACATTCTCCCCGTGTCTGCATTAGTTTCCTCGGTGTGCTCCGGTTTCCTCCCACTGTGCAAAAAAGTGCAGGTCAGATGAATTAGCCATGCTAAATTGCCGATTGTGATAGGTAAGGGGTAAATATAGGGCTAAGGGTGGGTTTTGCTTCGGCGGATCGGTGTGGACTTGTTGGGACGAAGGGCCTGTTAACACACTGTCTCTATATTTTCTTTGCCAAGTCTGTCGGTCTCTCTCTCTCTCTCTCTCTCTCTCTCTCTCTCTCTCTCTCACACACACACACACACACACACACACACACACACACACACACACACACACACACACACACACACACACACAGAGTTATGTGTTGGTGCTTTCTGGTTTCCTGCTTCATACGGTGGTCCTGGTTACTTGGTAAAATGTGAATCGAGTTTTCAACGAAACTCAGAAGTAAATTAACCCAATGTTCTGATTGGAAATGATATTCCACTTTGAGCCTTATGCCAGCTTTAATATTAACTACAACCCTGTCCCTAAATCCAGTGCCTAATTTGATGGCTCAGCCCTATCAAATGGCAATCCTATTTGTGTTTTTCTCCGAACTGCAACATGTACACAAACCCGCAGCAATTCCGTGCGGACCTTCAAATTAATGCTTATCGTTATCCAACTGACTACTTTAAATCCATGGAAAATATCTCGTGAACCATAGCCTATAATGGTGTCTACACAAAGTCATGACCTAACTTCCATCAAACGTTCATGCAACCCTTACACGATGTACCCTTGTAAGCCTGAATGAGAATAAAAAGTACAACATACACATTGGCCAGACATGAAACCACTGCCATTTAGATTAATGCTGTTCATATCTCTTGTCAGACTGTCCCTTACTTAGTGAGGTGGAATGGTGTTAGAGGGTTGTGGTCATTATGGGGTGTGGGCACAAGGCTGTAAAAAGTACACATTGTCTGGGTATCGATTGTTCAAGCAATATTTCTAGATAGTACATTTGACATCCTTGCAGTGGGATAGAGATGATTCCAAATTTAAAATTTCCCCTAAATCTGTTCTGGGCAAGTGATTATGTCTGAAGGATTTCCTTTCTCAGCAGATGTTCGTCAGACATTTTCATTATGATGGTCGAGAACAGACCGGACCTGCTTCGACCCACTCCACCCCGATACACATTCAACATACATTACATAATGGGGATTGTATATCTTAATTATACTTCAATCCCGGAAGGGTAAGGCGCTGTGTTTCACGTATGATTCGATTTTCTTTAAACGAAACTTTCAACAAAACCAACTATATTCTCACAACACAATTAAAATAAATCAAATAGAAAATTCTCCCCATTCATATATATAAGGAAGTTATTGTATTATTTCATCACAAATCGGCAATTGTGTCTTTATTGGCATTCTCCTATAAACATACCCTTTGCAAATGTTATTCAGGAATGCAATTATTATTCTCATGTCTTATCTCACTCCAGTCCAGGAGAAAAAGTCTGAAAGGCACTTATTTTCTCTTGTGATTTCTAAGACAAAGCCTCTCTATATTTGATGTCACTCTATCAACTGCACGTTCAAACTGTGAGCCTCCAGGAGTCAGTGAAAAAAAAACATCGACTATGTGAAACCTAATCCGTTGGATCTGTGTGGATCTTATCGTGCTCCCTCATGACGTTTTTTTGTGTCACACAAAAAAAAAGCCATGAGTGAAATCAGCAATATTCACCAACTGCCCGGCAGGTGGAGACATTTCGGCAACATATTGGCAACACTCGTCTGCAAAGAGCAAGAGAGAACAGCTCTGTTTCCGGCACTGTATTTTCACACCATTCTCAGCAGTCAAAACACGAATGTGGACCAATGAGTAAAGATGGAGGAGAGCAATTCAGCGGTTCGGGGATTACAGGAAACGAACAAGATATGCTCTCTTTCAGATGGGTAACATTCTTGGACACATTTTCTATATTGATTCTGAGAAGCTTGTTTCACTTTGGCAGGACAATATTGAACAAAGTCTCGGAGACCTCAGTTGACAGTGCAGAAAGTATAGACTAAAGGGATGATAAATTTCTTCACGAAGTGTGCTGTTAATACTTGGTCATTGGATACTCTGAGAGATTGTAGATAATTTTGTTGTATTTTTCTGAATCGGATCATTTTTTGCGCAGATCAGCAACAAAAAATGAACTCAGCAAGGACTTAAAGTGCACTGCTAATTAAATATCAAATGTGGTATGTTCATTCTAACAACACAGAAGCCATAGTTCAATAATGCAAAGAGGTGAATGCCCAAAACAAAGCTCAATGACATAAAATTGAGACGAATTATTTTCCTGTTCAAATAATGTTGACCTGGGTAATTATAGGTGACCACCACACCAGGGAGAGCATCCCTTTGTTCTTCAAATTTTCGAGAAAGCAGTGACAGAGTTTAAGCATTTGAAACATTCACTCCGTGGATCGGCGGTTCATTTGTTTCTCTCCTTTTACTTCGACGCGATTTCTTTACTGGAATGTTAAAACGTGGAGTTTTGTGACAATAAAACTTCTCATGGAGGAGCTGAGTGGCGCAGCAAAGCGGGCTGGAGCCTCAGAGAAGCGTGGAGCAACGGACAGCAAGATTGTAGCAGAGCAGGGTGCACTCTTGGACGCCTGAAAGCTGATGGCCTCATGCAGTGGGATGGAGGCATGGAATGGAGCAGCGACAGCTTCTGAACTGCTGTCTGATGCGGGTGGTAAAGAGAATTAAACAGTTTATTTTCGGTACTTGATATGGCACCCTGAAAAACAACATTTTAACTTCTCACTGTTATCATCTTCTTCCGTACTTGAGTATGCATGTAATTAAAGGATAATGCATGCAATATGACCGTGAGTTGTTTCGAATGTTTGGATGATGTTAATGAATTTGTCCGGGAACTGCATCTCATCTGGATGGCATCCTCGAATTTGGCATTTCCTTCAATTTGAGTGGATTGTAAAGTTGCTTAATTCATTGATGCAGACAAACTGGACGCGTGAGGCATCCAATTTCACCTACCTGTGAGAGGTTTATCCATAAAATTTGTGGAAGTGGTACAAGTTTTGTCTAAGCCAAGAATGATTGAAATGGAACAGTACAATGTTTTCCAAATGCAGTGAACACAAGGTATATTCACACTGAACCTGAACAATGATACAAGTCCTGACCAAACCTTTCTAATTGGAGACTGAAATGGAGCACGGGTTTATGCACACAACAACTGAGACAATGATATCTGTCTGAAATGCAAAAAAATTGACAAAGTGATTTACTACAGCATATGGTGCATTGACTGAAACCGATAGATTCGTTATGGATATGCTGAAATTCATTTGCCTCTTGAGAATGAAATGGCATTTTTGTGCTTTCTTCACCGTCGTGAACATGGGTACACTAAGACAGATGGCTGCTGATCGCCTCGTGCTGGAACTTGACGTTTTCCATTCTGTTTCTGCTCAGCACCATTGATGTAGACGGTGTCTGCCCGACACTCCTCTTCTTGTGGTCAATCAAGCATTCCTTTGTTTGGCTGATGGTGATGGACAGATTGACACATTGACACTGTCCTGCTAAGCACGCTATTCCCTTCCTGTTCTCCATCTCGTAGCTGTTTCGCAGTGGTTTCGCAAGCTCGTAACATGTCACTGGAGTTGATGTGGGATTTAGCTGCACAGTAATGTTTATGCCTTGTCGGGCACAAGTGGAGAAGGCCTTTTCTCCAATACGCACTGGCTGTGGCCTGTTGGTCGAGAAGTCGAGAATCCATCTGTGGAGGCAGCAGCAGAGACCTAGATCCTGGAGTTTCGAGTTGAGGTTTTTTGGCATTATGATCTGGATTATAACTCTACAATAAGTAGAAGCAGATATCAGTTGCGTTTTTTAGGGTAACGAAGATGCTGGTGGTCAGAGTCGAGAGTGTGGTGCTGGAAAAGCACAGTTGGTCAGGCAACATCCGAGGAGCAGGGGGATCAATATTTTGGGCACAAGCAATTTCTGAAGAAGGAAATTTGCCCGAAATGTCGATTCACCTGCTCGATCCGTATCATTCCTGTTTAGACTTCCTGACGTGAGCATGGGCCGAGCAAGTTTGCTTCTGCAATGGATATGTTGGACTGGTAGGCGAATGATAAGGGATCAACGCAATATGGGAGGCCAAGCTGTCGAAACATTTCATAATTATAGATGTGAGAGCTACCGTGTGGTTGTCAGTGAGGTGCACTGTATTACTATTCTTTGGAACTCGTATTGTAGTCCTCTTGAAGCAGGTGGGATCATCAGGCCGTATTAAAGAGAGGTTAATGATGTCCATGAATACTCAAAACATCTATATGGCCTTTGAGTACACGGCTGGAAACTCCACCAGGACTTTTGCTTTCCATGTGTTCCCTCTGAAAAAGACAGATCGAAAGTCTGTGGCAGTGACTTCATGTACAGCTGGATCCGAAGCTGCTGGGACACGTGACATCATTTCACTGGCATTCTGTTCAAAGCGAGCTGAGAATGTACACAGCTCATCGTATGGGAACACCCTGTTGCCTGCAATGCATTTGGATTTCGCTTTTTACCTTGTTATTAGGCACAATCTTTGTCAGGATGAAAATATGTGTCGTCTGGATCTCAAGCTCAGTTTTGGTTTGCTTCTTGGTGTACCTGAAAGGCTTGCTGATGTCATGCCTGCTCTCCCTATATATCTAAGGGACACCCGACAAGAACAACCCATATCTTGACTTCACTGAGGACTGGATTCTTCAGATCAATCATGGTTTCCTAACGAGGAACGTCCAGATCAACGTCACTGTCAAGCAGTCATCTACATATCTGCTGATAAATGAAGTCTGTAACAGTAGTGGCATACGCACTTAGGTTTTCTGCAGGTTTCTTGAACATGGGATAGTCCATTGATTCTAAGCAGTCCGCTTGAAGCACTTCTGGTTCCTCAGGTCAACGTTGTATCATTATCTGTACTGGGTCCTCACGCGACAATTTCTGCCTGGAAACCTTGCTTAGAAGAACAGGGTTTTGGGCTGATGTTTAATGGTTGCAGCCATCTTTGATGAACCATGATGTTTTGATCTCTGTTGAGACAGAACGTTTCTATTTGTTAATCTGGCAAAACATCCTTGAGATTGACCTGACTGAATTCATCCACTACAATCAACGGTGTTCCAGTTATTCCATCTCAAAACTGTTTGCAACGCTGTATGCTTCATCAAGTGCATGCTTCACATGTGCACAGGGTGGATTATAGAAAGCTTTTTTGGATACCAGAGGTGAGCACGAATGTAGGTTGTAGATATTGCACACTACTGGATGAAATGTAGATTCACGGACAAGGTACTCAGCAACGACACGGCTGATCACAAGGTGGCGTTGATTAAAAGGTAGATTTAGCAGTGACTTGACTTGCCTGAATACAATGACTAGTGATTTTCTTCAATTGAAATCAGGTCTAACCGTGGTGTGCCATGTCTTTGTGCAACAGAGCATACAAACTCTCACAATTTCCTTTTGAAAGTAAGTCTATCCTTAAGGTCACCTACCTTTATTTCCATTTTGTGGACGTTTCTCAGTTACGTGCACGGGACAGTAGAGGATTGGAAATTTTGGAGGTGCAATACCAACTCACGTTCACCGTGCCTCAAAATTTTCCTGCGTACATCGATGGGAGGAATTAGACTGGTTGGTGCCTGGATTGAAGGGTCGATGAGAGGAATGGAAAAGAATGGAGACTGTGTGCAAAGGGAGTTGGGTAATGGGAAGATAGGTTATTTCAAATTGGAAAACTCAATGTTGAGTCCTCTGGGCTTTGTGTTGTCCAGGTAAACGTTGATGTGCTGTTACTCGAATTTTCGGTTTGATTCTTTTTGGCCAAGGAGGAGGAATAAGATGGTCTTGTTGGAAATAGAGTGAGAAGCGGAATTAAAATTTACAGCGACTAGGAAGACATGTCGGGCATGGCAAGGCTGGCTGAGATGTTCAGCAATACATTCTCTTAATTTGCATTTAGTCTTCCCGATGTAGACAATACCACATTGGGAGCATCGAATACAGTAAACTAGGACAAATGAGATGCATGTGAACTTCTGTCTCACCTGGAAGAACTGTTTGCATTTTTGCATGTCTAGGAGGAGTGTAGTGTGCTGGGAGGTTTTTCATCTCTTCCGTTTGCAGATAAAGTACCATCACCTGACAACCTTCCCATCTTCTGTCTGTTCACTTCCAGTCCTCTCATCGGTCATTCATGCTCGCCATCGTCTATATTCCACCGCCTGGAATCGAGTTAACCTGCCTTTACTTGGCCCATGTCTCTCCAAAATCTTTCATATACATGAAGTGAACGAAACGCCCTTTAATCTTTCTTACTTTACTGCGTCCATGACAGTTCTTTGACAGTATATTCTGCACACGAACCATTCTCTGTGAAAAGATTGGCCCCTCATGTTCACTTGAAATCTTTCTCCTCTCACTTTAAAAAATACACCACATAGGTTTGAACCCACCCCACTCCAAGGCAAAGTCATTTCTCCTGTATATTTTGCATGCTACACACAATTAGATATACCTCAATAAATTCAGCTCTCAACAAAGTACTCCGCTGCCTTTCTGGTCTACTTGGAACAGAAAATATCTTTACTTAATAAAACCTAGCATCATTACGTTATCAATTGCAAAATTGCAAAAAAAACCGTAAAGGGAATATTTCACCTCGTGTGTCAGATATTCACTTTGTAAGTAGCAGTTTATTTGCATTTGAAACTGGATGAAAAATATGAGTAATGATTAATCTCAGGAACAGCATGGAGATCTCTATTGCTCTTTTTTAAGTGAAGGATCGTACATCATGGAGAATGACTGACCAGGGTGCCTGCACTGAAAGTTTGAAAGCACTAATTGCCACCACCCTCTTGACATTTGTTCTGAGTCAATGAATAACTCCCTTCTTTGTTATTCAACCACTTCCTGGAATCATACCATTCCAAAGACACCTTTCAGAACTTCAAGTATTTAGCGCCATAAAACCCACTGCTACCTGCACCTGTCCAACCTTCCCACAATGGACCAATGCTGTAATGCTTCACCTACACATGCCAGAACTGTTTAAAGATTGTAAGCTTTCCCGCCTCAACTATCCTTCAAGACAATACATTCCAAAACCCCACTTCTCTCACAGTGGAAACAAATACCTCAACTCCACATTAATCAGCCTAGTTTTCAACTTAAACATACATCATCTTTTTCGCGCCCCTGAAAGGAAATGTTCCACTAACAGTTGTGTCATAACAGTGGGAGCTAAAATCTGATCAAATCCAAAGATTTACGACTCCGAATTGGATTGTGTATTGCAGACATCTACCTCAGTGAGACTAAAGGTTTCTTAATGCGAACATTCCAGAGACAAAAAAAAATCAGTTTTAAAATGGCAGTGCACATGTCTTGTGAGAACAAGAAGAGGATACTGCAGACAAAGATTTACTTTACAATTAACTCAGTGTTGATCTTGCACGACGAGTACTTGATGGAGTCAGAGCAGAGAAAGCTCTTGGTATGGAATAATCAAATAATTCACTCGACACCCAGAAATTCATGTCTAAAATGAAAGTATTTATTGAAGATACACCGGTCGTAAGAAACTCTCTATAAAAACAAAAGGCTTTTTTCTGCAAACAATGTAAAAGGCACATTGTTCTACTGTAGCTTCATTCCGTCTTGAACATTTACAAAGCAGTCATGTTATTAATTAATTATATACATCTCCAGTCAGTCGAATATTATCTCTGAATGTCGAAGATGGGAAGGCATGTCCTCAATCCTTAGTCCTCCATTGTCTCGTGACGTTTTCCAGACTCTCTTATCTTCTGTCTTCCAGATTTTAGAAACGGACACTGTATTCAAGTACATTCCTGCATAGACATTTTCCAGCCTCAGCAGATTAATTGTCAAATAATTGGATATCTTTCCATAATTTAAGCTCATTTTAATTTGCTAATTCAACTCGTTGTAGTAAATGTAATATAAAACTCGCTTTTAATAACTGTTACAATACATTTATGTGATCATAACTAACATTAGAATTCTTTACCCAACAAGGAATGATCGTTTTGTTTCTTGCCAGATTTGCGAGACACCCCTGTCTTTATTCTTGGCTATCTTTATAGTGTTCATTCAAACCATACTCCAATGTCGGTCAGGTTCTGTACCTACGATTCATATCACCACGTAATGATAAGGGGCTGATTTTCGTGTCTGAGGCTGGTTTGCTCGCATAAAATTATTTGAATTATTTCCTCAATTTTTGTTTTGTATCGAGGTGAATCAACAACTGATTCAGAATTTACATCGATGACCATTTGAAGGATTGTAACTGGAAACGACTATTAGTATTCTAGAAAGGTTCACTCATTAAATATCGTGTGAGTATTTATGTCTTATGCATAAACAACTGCAACTGCATATTCTATGTCAGTAAAGTTACCGCTGATATCATTGTTCTTGTGAAGACTGCATTAATCAAATGAATTTCCCAAGCATTGGAACTATTGTTCGGCATGTTCATATGCAGCCATTAGCTATTTTGTGCTGCTCAGTCATTGGCACCCGGAACAAGCTTCACTCGAAATGTAACCTCATGTTGTAACAGTGCCTCGAAGTCTTTTATGGGGCAGTGTAAAGGGAGGTTATAAAAGATTATCGGGCATGTAATCTAATTTGGTACCAGCCGTTGCAATATTTTATGCTGGTATTGAAAAGAGAAATTTACTTGCTTTTTTTAAAAAAATCGTGGATGTTTATCCTGTATTGAAGCCTGTGTGATACCCGCATTAGATATGTTTGATGGCGAAAGTGCAGTGGTATTTTATTGTAGAACGAACACTGTGGTGTAACTGTCCTGTACTATGTTGCGAGTGATCTAATCAATAATGAAACGCATGGTGAAAATTGCATAGGAATTTCAAAAAAGTTTCTGACCATTGCTAACAGCTTAGTCAATGATCCAAACTCTAATGTCCAGAAGTGACAAGCCCTATTGCTCTCTATGAAATACAGCAGTTTCAATTATCCTATCGAAAATTTTAATCACCTCAATTTTTTTCTGAGGCCTCGAAGGTTTGGAGCCTAGCTTGATCCAGAGACTTGAGCAGGGCAGGCTGAAAACTTTTTGTTGGCAGAATCTAGTTGAAAGTCCTAAAATTGGAATACTTTTCGAACGAAGGAACTTCTTTATTCTTTCTTGTCATGTTCTTTTTTGAAAAAATGTTATAATTCTTTCAAGTCGGCAACTTACGCGACACACCCTGTGTGTTTGACAGCACAGAAGTGGCAACATTACAAACTGTTCACTTCACTCATTCGAGTGCACGTCACAATTAAAACTAATCCAATTCAATTCTAAATTTCAAGTACTTAACACTGGGATTGTATCAATTCGACTTCCATTCACTATATCCTTAGTGTACATTTATCATTCGGGTGAATCTTGCCTGCAATAAAAAGCATGTGGAATCCTAATTCTATTCTCTTTCTTACAACTAAAAGATAAATGTCATTCCTGGGCTAAGATAAAATGGCTAAAGTGAACAAACCTGAATTGCAAGTCTTATTCCTTCAGAAGCATGTGCCGTGACTTGCAGATTGTACCACATCTCATAATTTATACATAATCGTCTTTTCACCTCTGTATGCGAAATACAGAGAGAGTTGCTTTTTTGCTGTTTGTACTGAGGAGAACGATATAAACGAATTGGTCAAATACTCCAACGGAACAGGGCAGAGAAGGCATGAATTCTGTTTGCACTGGGTTGGCGGACGAAATGTGTCACAAGCTGTTTTCGCTCATGCATCCATTTATGTGCTGTAGAAATGTTAGTCATGATTGCAAGGAGTGGGAGTTGAGAAGGGACATCTAAGTGTATATGCAGGGTTCGATGGATATAGACACAAATTACAGAATCGATTCAGAGTTGTAGTGGAACAGAATCATATAGCACCAGTCCAGATCCTTCACTCTACAGTCTATGGCTACCATAATCCAAAACTACACGAGTCTGACTGGCCTGCACCTAACACATAGCCCTGCAAATAATTTCTATTTGCATAAATCCCTAAATAACGTTTAAACCCATCGCTGTAACCACATCCACTACTATCTCTGGAATTTCATTCCTCAAACGAACCACGTTCTGTGGAATTACACTTGGATTTCATGTCTCTTTTTAAATCTTTCCGTGCTTACATTAAAAAATGTGCTTTCAAATTCTTGAACTGCCCCACCCAAGGGAAAAGACAACTAAAATTCACCTATCTCTCTCCCTCATTATACTATACACATGTATAACATCAGATCACAACCTCCTACTCTCGTTAAATAAAACGTGTCAGCCTACTCTGCGTCTCTTTCGAACGCGAACCCTTCATTCCTAATAACGTTATCATATCCCTTCCTTGCTGGTCGACAAGGAGAGGCCTCGCCAACATCTTCTACATTTTCTGCATAACATTTCAATTCCTATATTTCCAAATCTCAACAATTAAGGCAAACACACTAAATCCGTTCTGCACAGTAATATCTAAATGTGATGCAATATTTAAAGAATTACGTAACTGAACCACTAGGCTGTTCTCTTCTACAACATAGAGCAAGGCTCTTCCTTTAATTGTATATGTCTCGTCAATGTTTATTTTTCCTAAATGCAAGATCATGCATTTATCTGAATTAATCTCCATTTACAATTCTTTAACCAATTGATGCAATTGCTCAAGGCCTCTATCTAATTGTTGATAGTCTTGCTTTCAGCCAATCTTTGCACCAAATTTACTAACCATGCTTTCTCTACCCTCATCGGAATCAGTTATATCAAGGAAACACGAAAGTGGACCCAACACCAAACCCTGTGGATCACTGCTGATCACAGTTCTCAATCCGATAAAAAGAAAACCTTCGCCATAATTTTCTCTTTCTCTCCAGTCCTTCAGCCAATTTTGTATCTAATTGGCAAGTTCACATGGAATAAGGAAACGTCTCAGAACACCGATCACTCTGCACTTAACAATTTTCTTCGCCGATTGCTGAATAAGCTTAACCAAGTCTGTGAGTCATGATTTCCCTCAACAATGTCATATTGATAGCCCAGTGATTTCTTATCTCTTCAAATGCACGTAATTCCTATCTTTCAGAATCTCGACCCAAACTTTCGCAATTCTGAATTCAGACTCGCAAGTGTATAGTTCCACATCATCTGCTTACAAGCCTTCTGAAAGAAATGCACAGCATTTACCACTGTCCAATCATCCAATACCTCTATTGTAGTTGTATGCAACATGAATATTTTGCAACTGGCCCCGCAATTTTCTGCCTAACTTCAAGCAAGGTTGTGGGACACAAACGATCAGGTCCTGGACATATTTCCAACTTTATATTTTCTAAGATATCCAGTCATTCCTCTTTTGCAACGTAAACTTTTTGCAAATCCTAAATGCTTATTTCCTTGAGTTCTCCAGCCGCTCTTGCTTTCTCCACTGTGATAACTGATGTAAGATATCAATTCAATATCTCTCCTATCTGTTTTGGTTCAACATAAAGATGGACTCATTCATCTGTGAAGGGCCTGACTGTCAATCTATCTGTTAGCCTGCTCACAATATACTTCGGGTATCTCTGAATCATCCTTAATATTATTTGCCAAGGCTATCTCGTATCCAGCATTTACCTTCCTTTTAGGAATGCCCATATATTGTTTTTACTGTTCAAGAACTTCAGTTGAATCCAGTTGTTTATATTCAGGTTGTGATTAATTTTGTGTTCTTGACGAGAACTTCAATGTCTTTATTCATTTTTTCCTAATACTCACAGTCCTACCCTTTTATCTCACTGGAGCATAATGAGTCCAAACACTCATTACACCTCGTTTAAAAGTCTTCCGCTTACCAGCCGTCCCTGTATTTGCAAACGGTGTCCTCGAATCAGTGGTTGGAAGTTCTTATCTTTTGCCGCTAAAATTAGAGCCAATGTGCCCCCCATTCGATCACTTCATTTCGTTGTCCTCTCCTATTACCCAAGTGAAGATGAGGTTATGCTCCTCTGCTCGTAAAATTAATGTCTTGATTAATAGAGTTTTCTTGAATACATTTAGCAAAGTTTACACCATGCAAACGTTTAACACCATGGGGGTTCCAGTCAATGTTTGAAAAATTGAAAGCATAACATTAGTTACAACCTTGATCTTCCTTCATATGTCCGAGTTTTCCCAATATATTGTTTCTCATTTTCCCTCTGATTGTTTAATGGTTTGTGCTTAGCACAATCCCATCAAGATTATTTTCGTTTAATTTTTAATTTCCACTGAAAGTCACTAATCTGAGTAAATCAAACGATTCAGGTGTACCTTGATCACATTCCAGAATTCAGTCAGAGTGATAAGAACATATAGAAAAAATATACCAAGCCAGCCTCTGAATTGTAAATGTGAAACTTTTCTCACGATCTGACACACACTTTTCACATCGAATCAGGTTTATTCTATTCCGAAAGCAAGCATCTATCAGAACTGATAAAATTTAAAAACAGCAATTATTTCATCGGAGAATATTATACATCCATCTTACTGTTAGGACAAACAGTAAAATCCCATTTGTTTTCCTGGGAAGATTATTCTCGAATTGTACACTTTAAATTAATTGTTTGCAGCTCTGTGTAGGAAAGGCGACAGCCTCGCCTGAGGTAGAACATCCAGGAACGTCAGGTGAAACCTTTCTTCCTTGAAATGTCTGTTTCTTGTTTATTTCTTTTCGTCTTGGTGACCCTTCTGTCAGGTGGGAGCCGAGTGAAATATTTGTAAGGGCTTTCATTTATTCATAAACCAGACGTAGAAGAAGTGTGCATATACGTGATTAGTTCAATGCAGAATGGGTGCATGGACAGACGCATCCGAACACGAAGAATATCCTCTTTGCACCTACTCTGTACATATCTGTTGCAGTTGCTTTATTTTCAACTAGATCTCTTTGCATTTTTATAAATTCCAGTCAATTCATTAAACGATGCATTCTGTCTTCAGAAGTCCTCCTCAACATCTTTAGCATCAGCCTCGAGAGTGTCTGCTGAATTCTCTCTGTGCCAAGTCCTTCATTTCTGAGACAGGGAAAGAAAAAAAACACCAAACTTTGAATTTTCCAATGAGCAGTAGCACAATTTCCTCAAATTCTCATCATTAGACAGTCCTTCTCCAGCGACTGTCAGTCGAGCGAATCATCATTGCACTGCATCGAATCACCTTTCCTTATGTCAGAGACCTAAAACTGCTCATAGCTTTGCAACTGCGATCCGAGTAGTAATGTGGGAGTGGCGTGCCTTTATGAGGTGGAAACTCAGTTATATTGGCGAATGTCTTGATCCTGAACAGTGTCTCAAGAAATGAGACAATCCTTGGGGCAACAGCATGTAGAGTGGACAGATGCAGCAACTTACACATCATACCCAGTCGAGAGCAGTATGATTATGAGATGTCCATAAGGCAATAAAATAAAATAGGAATGGGATTCGTCATTTTGGTCCCTCGAGCCTGCTGTACCATTCAAAACGATCGTGGCTATGTTGACACTCCTCAAATCCACTTTCCTGCACTTTCTTCAAAACACTGGATTCCCCGACTGAATCAAGAATCCGTCTCAGCTTTAAACATTCGAAAGGACTCTGTCTGAAGGAGCGGAAAAGAACTCAGTCTGTGTGAAGCAAGAAATTAATCCTCTTCTCAGTCTTAAATTGGTGTGTACTGTCCCTTTCCTTGGAGTGTTTGATGCAGGCAGTTTTAAAATGGCTTTTCTCTGCATCTCTCACCATGCTGTACCTGTCCCTGGAAGTGTTTGATAGGGAACTTGCAAAAGGTGCTCTTCTTTGTATCTAACCAGGTCCTGCATGAATCCCGAGGGTGTTTACTGAGGGGAGTGCAGAGCACTGTTTATTCTGCATCAAACCACGTTCTCTCCCTATTTAACAACTTTAAAACCCTTGGGATTTTTGTAACAGCGGTCGCAAAGACAAAGATATGTTGGGTCGAGACAGAGACGAAGTTAACAATGGCAGGAGAGTGAACTGTTCTCCCAGCTTAGGTTCTTTCTAGTTTCTGACAGTCAGAAGCTGCTACAGTTCAGAAATAACCCAGGCTTCAGCAAAGACGCTTGACTGACTTATCACTCGGAAATCTCTTTGGAAGTGACTTCGTCCTTCCTATGAGAGCTTCAGTTTAAGTTTAGCTTTTTGCTAAGTGGTGTGTTTGTGTTGGAGAATTGGAACAGCTCCTTAACTAAGGTGCTGGATCGGGTCAGTTAAGTTTCCCACAGCGATGGAACTCTAAGATTTGTGTTCTTTTTTTATGTTTCAACTTAAGCATTTGAAATAAACTGCATTTTGCTGAAAGCCATGTGTGGTTAGACGACCTACATCAAACCTGGCTTTTCCACTTTACATCTGTAGTTAAATTAAGGAAAACGTTAAGGTATAGGCTTACTTCTTAAAATATTTCGAAGGCATCTGGCTTGTTCTGGAATACTCTGCATATAAACAAATCTTTATGTTCTGCCATACAGTTTTTAGTTTTCATCAGTACTTTACCTTCCAAAATGCGTCACCTCACATTCGTCCGGATTAAACACTACCTGTCATATTTCTACCCGTGCCCTCCAATTATCTATATCCTGCTGCATCCTTTGACAATCCTGCAAAATAATAATGATTCAAACAATACTTTACCGTTCCAAACTTACTAATCAGAACAGGTACATTTTTCTCCAGTTATATTTATCATGAAAGCCGAGGTCCCAGCCATGACCCCAGTGGATCAAAATTGGTCTCAGCCCTCCGTTCTGAAAGGCATCCTTCTATCTGCCTAATGTGACTAAGTTGGCTCTGCATCCATCTTGCCAGCTCACTCTTGATACCAAATGACTTCCCTTATTTATTGGTCTGCCATGAATGATTTTGTCAAACGTTTGCTGATGCCCATGTCAGCTTTTCCCTGATCGATCATCTCTGTTACTTCCTCAGTAAAACGCGATCGATTTAGTGAGGCGTGGGCTCCCTCGAACAAAACCATGCTGTCAATTGCGAATAATTCCATTTGCTTCTAATTGTGTACCAAACCTGTCCCGAAAAATGTTTTCATAAACGTTTCCCTCTTAACGAAATTACACTCCCAAGTGTTTAATTTCCATGATAATCCCTACTGCCCTCTTTAAAGATTGAGAGAGTTTTGAATACTCTCCATTCCGCTGAGATATTTTCTGTGCCCATGGGCAGAGAAAGATAGATTTTAGGTCTTCAGCAATTACTTCACCTGTCTCCCTCACTATTCTGGGACACTTTCAATCAGTGCCCAGGAAATTAATCACGTTTATGCATTTTATAGCGCATAATACCTCTTCCTTTCCGTTCACAACTTGACTTAAAAACTCTGCATTCTCTTGCCTGAGATCATCTTCTATCAATTCATTCATTTTGGTAAAAATACTTGACATTCTTCCTAAACCTACTTGCTAATGATTTTACATGACTTCTTTTAGCGTTTCTATTTCCTTGTTTAAGTTAATTCCTTCTTTCCTTATCTATTTCAAGGGCTTTGTTATTCTCTATCCTCCTATACCTTATGTGTGCTTCTTTTTCTTCTTTCAGACAAACGTTACAACACCCCTATTGATCCACGTTTCAGGTACCTAGCCATATTTATCATTCAGTCTCACAGGAACATTGTGCACCTGAACTCATATCAAATGCCGTTTCAAATATTCCTACATGCCTGATGTTGGTTTACCCTCAAACAGCTGTCTCCTATCACCAAGTGTCCAGTTCCTGACCAACATCGTTATAATCCGCCTTCGTCCAATTTGACAATTTCATTGGGAGTCTCCTGTTGTCCCGATCTATGAACATGTTAAAACTCGCGGCATTACGGTCACTACTCCCGAAATACTCCAGTCTTGAAGCTTCATTTGCCTAGCTGTGCTCATTCCTCGAATCTAGGCCCAGAAAAATCCCTTCCCCGTTTCAACTGTTGACATGTTGTGTCTAGAAATTCTCCTGATTGGTCATTAAAAAAATCCAGTCCCATTCAAACTCCGAGCATGTAATGCGTTTCAGTCAATCTCGGGGAGGTTAACATTAGCCATTGCATAAACCTTGCTATTTTAATTTTTTTGAAAATCTGCCTGCAATTTTTTTCTACATGGCACTGTCAGTTGGGAGGTCTTTTATGTACTACAAAGATTCTGATTTCACCTTTCCTAATTCTGAGTTCAAAGCAGATTGCCTTATGCACAGGTCGTCTATCATATCCTCCTCCAATACAGCTATGAGATGCTGCTTTACCGGTCACGCAAATCCTCCACTCCCATCATCCCTGGAACACCTTTCAGCTGCCAGTCTTGACACTCGTTCAACAAAAAAGATCCCAACACTGGCGAAAGGTTTAGGTTCATCTACCTTCCCTATTATTCTTCACATATGTAAACACTCTCCTCACCTCTGATGTGTTGCTGGACCAGTGTACAGATACTCAACGATGGCAATGGTCTCCCCCTGCTTCAAATATAGGACCGTCTTCACTCACTTTTTCCCCCCATAACACAAGTTAACCAGTCAGCAATCATAACAAGAGAAAAATAATATCTGAATAGAGAACAGGTATACTTCCTGCAAGGTTACACAAACATCAAACACGCGTCACAAGTATGAGAAGTGACACAGTTGGCAATTCTCCCGGGCTTAAATGCATTGCAACTCTCTATTTGCAGTGTTCACAACAAATATTTATGAGAAAGGTTCAGAACATGAGTGAAGGCAGATGCAAAACGGACTCTACAATGTCCCCATCAAACACTTACAAGGCACATGAAGTACGGATATTTGTGCAGAACAACCCACGCTTGACACGGTCATGATCAAATAGTTTCGGAAGAATGAGCTGTGGTCAGCCACAGAGTCCGACTGCGATGCGTGATCTTCATTGATAAACTTAGTGAAGCACTCTGGAAAGTTTGGCATTCAGTCAGTGTTGCAGTGACAGAGGTTTGGAAGAGACCTTGCTGTGAGCTGCACAGTGAAGCAACCTGGACAGAGTGGCGTGCAGTTCACACTCAATGCAAAATCCTCGGGACAATGCCATGCAGTGATTTATACATTGGTACAATCCACAAAGATTTGTTATCATCCAGCTATTGAGTGAAACAGTCCATGAGCTGTACATAAAGTTTACATTGTAGTTAAACATTCGGGAAAGAGAGACTTAAAGTTAGCATCTCAGTGAAGAACTCTGGAAATGTTCCCTGCCCTGAGCATCGGAATGAAGTAATCCAGCAAGAAAGACATGCTGTCAGGAGGACAGTGAATAAGTCCTGGAAGAATGGGCTACAGTCAGCATCATGGTATCAATGTCTGGTCGTGGGTTTTGTAGTGCACCATGCAAATGAGATTTGCTTCAAGAGTGTATGGACGTAAAGCAGCCCAGGAAACATGTCCTGAAAACAGCGTTGCAATAAAACAGTGTGTGAGAGGTGGCCTGCAGTTATCAACACATGGAAAATGTGTGTAATTGGTACCCAACCGTGAGCAACACAATGAATGATACAAGGAAAAGTGGCCTGTAGTGTTCGTCACGGTAAAATAGTCTGCAAAGGGTTGACTGGATTTAGTATGGAATTGAAGGAGATTGGCCTGTCGACAGCATTGTAGTGATGCCATTTATGAAGAATCGCTGCCAGTGGGTGTCGTAATGAAGCAGTCTTTAAAGAGCGAACTGCAGTGAGACACTCGTAGAAAGTCTGTGAAAAGTGATTTGAAGTTAATATCTCAGTGGAGCAGGCCATAAAAATTGTCTGGCAGTGAGCATCGCAGTGACAGTCTAGGAATAGGATTCCTGAGGTCTACGTGGTACTGAAACAGTCTGAGATGGATCACATGAAGTTAGCAGAACAGTGATGCAGACTGCAAAGTGTGTCGTGCAGGGACAAATGCAGTAAAATAGTCTGTTAAGAATGGTAATCAGTCAAGATTGCAGTAAAAATGATTGGTAAGAGCAGCCTGTCGAGTTCATCATCGATAAAAATGGGACAGATGGCTCTGTTGTCAAAATTTCAGTGAAGGTAGATTGTGAGAACGACTTGCAATGAACATTACTGAGTACAATTCTGCAAGGCATAGCCCACAGTCAAAGCAGTCGTGAGGGACTTTGGACTTCAGGCAAAATGATGATGATGCAAAATGGGAGGTGTGGTCTGCAGTGAGCAATGAAGGGAAGTGATCTGGGAGGAGCGATTGAAGTTTGCAGTGCAGGAAAGGGAAACCGGGAATATCGGCTGAAGACACATTTCAGTGAAGTATTCTGGGAGGAGTGGTCTGCAGTCAACATGGTGGTGAAGCAGATTGGGAATGGAATCTGCAGTCTGCAACTCAGTGTCGCAGTCTATGATTTTAGGGTTTCACTGGAACAGTCCGTGAAGAGTGACCTGCAGTTAATAACGAAGTGAATGTGTCTGTAAAAAGTGGACAGCAATCAACATCACATTGAATCAAACTGGGGTAACTGATCTCAGTGCAAATCACTATGAAAACAACTTGAAAAAGTGGACTGCAGTTTTTTTTTCTATCATAATGAATCTGATAGGGATGCGCAACCTGAATTCAAACTGTAGAGAAAATGGCTGAGAGAAATGGACTGCAGCAATCATCAAAATGAAATCGCCCACCATGATTAGCGCGAGTCAACATTATAATGATGAATGCAAGGAAGAAAAGTCTACAGTGATTAACTCAGAGAAACAGTCCGGAGCAGTGACCTGCATTTAAAAATTCAGTAAATGTGTCTGGGAAAAGCGGACAGCAATCAACATCACATTGAAACAAACAGGGGTAACTGGTCTCAGTGCACATCACAATGAAAACACTTGGAAAAAGTGGACTGCAGTTTGCATCATAACGAATCTGATAGGGATGAACGACCTGAATTCAAATTGTAGAGAAACTGGCTGAGAGAAATAGACTGCAGCAGTCATCAAAATGAAATCACCCACAATGATGAGCGTGAGTCAACATTTTGGAAAGTCCCGAATGTGTCATGAATGCAAAATCTGTGAGATGAATTTGAGAGATTTGCAGATATGTAGACGGTTGTAGCATGTCAGGGTTGATAAAATGTTCAGAGAGTAGGAGTGATTGGTGCAGCTTAGAAACAATGGGAAGGTGTGTGGGGGATGTTGGAATCTGTGAGTTCAAGCAGTGGTTTAATCCAGTCTGAGGAGGCAATCGATGAAGTTTTCAGCAATGAGCATGATACCGGGGTAGGCTCAGCAAGTCATGAAAATGGAAAAGAGTCATCTGAGTAAATCCTTCAATTCACTTGAGGCTCGAAAAAGAGCTTTCTGAAAATTGTATATTCTGAAAGCATTTACACGGATGCAAATGAACAGCCCTCGGTTTAGCTCTGAGCGACTGTCAATGCTTACCATGAACAGGGAAGTGTACCATTCCCCCATTTTTTGTGATGGCCTATTATTTCACTTTCCAACTCTGATGATTGTGCAGAAGTTCTACCACGGTCCTTTTCCACTCGAAATCCCAGAGGTTGACTCTGGCGGAGGTGTGTCAGCAGTGACTCGAGCAAAAATGCAGGAAAACTTGTTTCTCATTGTGAATTTCGTTAGAATATATCGAGTAATTACACACGAAGACTTGTCATATGCAAAGTATTTTCGTTTCTTATGGTGTGATTGCTTTGCCTGAGCAGATGTGAGGACCTGAGACCTAATGAAGGAGAAACTGCGATCAGCTTCATTATCTCTCCTGCGGGAGGAAATTCGATTGCCCTCCTGCTGTTTTTATGTCTGGTCAACCAAACGTTAGCCGCTCTGATGACCCTTCTTCGGCATATCTGACAACATTTGTAAATTACAGCTCTCTGATAATCTCAACTCAGCACGAGGAGAGTTCAACTTTTCAGTTTAACAACAACAGGAGTCGATATGGTGTAAGAAACTGATATTGATGCAGATAATGAACCGTGATCTGTTTGAATGGTCGAGCGGATATATAAACGGCCTCCTTCTGCTGCTAATTCTAGTCTTTTTACTTCCTCCGTGGACTCTGTTTCTTCTTTTTTTCTGTTGTTGTGAAACTCTTTCAAGTGATTGTTTCCTTGTTTTCATTCACTTCAGGTAATCCCAGGGTCATCTCGCCTCCTTCGCCATTTTCTATTTGGTATCTGACAACAGCTGTCAGTATTCCTCAGATTGTTCAACTTTCTGTTTAAATTGATAAAATCAATCATATATCTCTTAATATTTTATTCTTACGATTCCTCCACACTGAGTGCTGCTGACTCAGTTGTTTCGATTATTGTTGGGTTGAATATTTCAAGCAAAAATAGCTTCCAATGGGTTCCTGAGCTTCTCTCTGAACTTGGACAAAGATGCCACATAGAAAATGGTGTTCGTACAGCAATTCAAATTTCGCAGCATGTATGCAACTCTTTCGAATGCATATTCCCCATCACTATCTAACGGGGCGTCAATATCAAAATAATATAAAATGTACAACAGCCACAATAATATGAAGTTTCCAGAAATGACGAAAAGTAAAATTATACACTGCCTTCTACTCTCCATCTCTGGGTCACTGGAATTTCCCTTCATCTGACCCTTCAGACCTTTCCGGACTTGACTGGCCACTAAAATGTGTTTGACTGTCAGAGCGTTGAGGAACAGTATTAAACCGAAAGGGAATATTGGTGTTAGAATCTTTTCAAAGTCGTTAAAACCTTTCCACACAGGGTCATAATAGTATGCACCTGAATTCATACAGTACCATGGTACATTGTCAATGATCTCATAAGGTTCAAATCTGAAATAGGTAGGTATACATTTTAGAAAAAGCAGACAGCTGATTGTTGCGAGAACGACAGTTGCGGTTTTTTGAGTGCAGTATTTGGTTTTCAGTTTCTCACAACAAATGGTGACATATCGATCAAAGGTGAAAGCGATGGTGTACCAGACAGAACAGTCTATGAGTAGACGGCGCAGAACAGCGTGAACAGAGCACACAGGGGTAATGTCCAAGAATGATGGTGGGAAAAAATCATGTTTGATTCTTTCGAGTATGATCTCAATGATAACTACGAATAGATCCACCATTGCCATGGCCAGTAAATAGCGTCTGCTGCAGGTTGAGAGACCACAGTTACCCCGAAGTAGAATTCCAACCGTCACTAAATTGACTGTAAGAGAGAAAAAAGGGGAACCATAAAACAATGATCAATACAGACGAACATTTTCTTTCACGGATCCTAATTTGTAAGTGTTCGATTTCATCAACACAAGCACGACAAAGTAAACAGTTAGAGGATCAATAATTTGAATTGACCCAATACAGAAACTCACGCCTCTAGTATTAATCAATATGGGACATGCGCAAGAAGCAGGCTGTCTATAAGTGGGCGAGTAAGATTTTGAATGAGGAACAAATGCACAGTCAGATTATGCACTACCTGTTTCTTTCAGACCAATTGCAGTTCAGGTAATGCCAAAGACGGAAGGTTCAACATTCATGATAAAAGAGAAGTCTTCCTGAAGCTCCTGATCTTCCTTCGATAGAATTTGCAATTCCTCTTTCAGCAATAGCAGACATAGCAATTACACACTAGAAGCAACTCAAAGGCAGGTGCCATTTGCTCCGAGGATGTCAAAATATTAATGTTGTGGAGAATGAGCATTAAGAGAAGGTGAGCATTCTTTCTGAGCAAGCCAGAAATGGCAGCATGTGTTCATGCATGTATATGTGCCCAAGAATATGAGGAATAGACAGAGGGCCGCGTGGAGCTTCAATGTTGTCAGATATAGTTGTACCAAATGCCAAGTTCTGTCCTTTACATACTGCATCACTGGAATCATGTAATCAGAATCAGTTACAATTTTATCCTAATCGAGTAATTTTAGTTATATGTCAATACATATCCGTCCTGAGTTCGGAGTAATAGATTGCTCAGCTCGAAGAAATGCACAATATAATATTGCTGGTAGTCGTCAGAATTTTGTTCACTACACTGGCATAAATCGATCACGGAGGATACTCCATTAATCAGTGAAATGAAGCAGTTGTTTTCATCGACCCAAGTACCTAACTTCAGAACAGTTCCCGACTTACCAATCTTGGCAGTAATTTTCAGTCACTGGTGTAACGTGGAACATTCCACTTCCTGACCACTTCTGCTGTGACATCAACCGTTGGCAGTGCTTATGGAGTCATAGAGTGAGTGGATCACAGAGTTGCACATCGCGGAAATAGCATCTTTCGTCCAGATAATCCATTCCGACCATAATCCCAAACTCAACTCTTTCCATCTGCCCACAGTTGACCAATAATCCTCCAAACATCTCGAATTTAAGCACGTAACTGAATGGATTTTAAAAGGTTTAATCGTATGTGTATTAAGCACATCCTTTGGAAGTTCCTTCCACATACAAATTGTTCTCTGTTTAAAAGCAAAATTCCTTCGTGATTTTTTTGTAACCTTTCTCCTCTCACCTTCTACTTATGGTCCAATGTCTTGAAAACCCTCACCTTACGGAATATCACCTGCAATTTATACAAATTATGCTCTTCATGATTTTATATATCACTGTCAGGTCAGCCCTGAATCTCCTACGCTGCGGTGAAAATAGAACCAGCCTCTCCTTCTTACGCAAACACTTCATTCCTGGAACATTCTGAAAAACCTTTTCTGAACACTCTAAATCTTAATCATGTATTTTCCACAACACGGCGATCATAACTGGACACATTACTTCCGAAGATACCAAAAGAACGTCCAGTGTAAACCAAAGATATGGTCCCGACTCACCTTTTTAGCCAAACTGTCTGAATATGATGCGAACTTCAAAAAATTGTGTTCCTGTAGACCTCGGTCACGATGTTATACAGCGCTAACCAAGCCCTTACTTTTAATTGGAGAAATCTTCATTTTTTACAACCAGAGGTGTGTTCTGGTAGTGGCATCTGCCTTCGTTGTTCAACATTTTTGCTTTTGAGTTGTTTGCAATGGAGCTCCGTCGCTCGGTTTTTTGCAGAAGTTACTGGAAATGTTCTTTGAAAAATATAACAGCAGAAAGTGTCTACGAGAGCGAGCAAGAGCGAGAGAGGGAGAGGGAGAGGGAGAGGGGAGAGAGAGAGAAAGAGAGAGAGAAAGAGAGAGAGATAAAACATGAACTGGCCTGTGACTCTGAAAAACTTTTTGAAATGAACGCAATTCGAACATCAGATAAAAGATACAGCACTTTTGCCTGAACAACAATCTTCACAATATTTCAGCTTCACTGTAGGATAATTTCTGTATCCTTGCTCAAGCTTCTAACTCATTTAGCATAACTGCAATAGATTTCTTCACTGTCAAATTTCTGCAAACAGCAGAATCTTCTTTCCTCATCATCTTCCTCTCAAAAACTTGAAATAAACGTATGCGATGTCTTCCATTACCACGTGCCTGGAACAACTTCATCACATGTCTCTGACATATCTATGATATTCTGTTCCTGTATTTCTTGGAAGCAACTGGAAGACCTCCCCACCTCCGCCAGCCCGCTCCAACTAATGACATAGTCTACCCTTAAACAGCTGTTCCACTTGTGAAGACCGCCTCTGCCTGCTAACATACCTTTGTTTAAAAGCACTTACTTCTCTCAATCCCTCGTGTTCAGACAGTCATTGCCTGAGCTATAATATGTTCAGTGGAATTGCTTGTTGTTCCTTTTTTATCAGTCCATGAGATTTCTTGGAAATGTTTCTTTTTAAAAGTTTCTGGTTCAGAATTGTTTCTAAACCTGAACGAGTGAAACATTAATATCCCAATTTCGTTCTATTCCATCGCCGTACAAATGATTATAGTCCTTCATATAATATGTCTCAGCGACTTTGTTCACTTCCTGGAATGGATCAGCACTGACGGCAATAACATAGTGAGGAGAGATTGAAACAGTGGTAACAGCATATGAAACTGCAGAAATATGCCCGGCTTATTTGAGATAATGTCCTGATGAAGTATCATTCTTGCTCACTCGATAACTGCAGAAACTAGTTCAGGCAGGGATTTGATCAAACTAAGTGATTATCTTCACTCACCAGGAAAGCCAATGATGCTGAGCACCACGTAGAATATTTTTCTCACTGTTCGAATCAGATCACGCATTTTCAGTGTGCAGTAATGTGTCACTGCCTTCTGCGGGCAACCCCCCCTCAGTTTGATTCTATTGTGAACGATTTGCAGTATCTTAATTTTATGCTGATCAGTATCTCCACGGGGATATTTATGTTGCACAATATTCCAATTTGATGTTTTTTTCTTCTTGAAAAGTTGGAATAAACAGATGACGACAGCTGAACTAATCCTCTGCCACTGAAAAATATTTAGTGTGTGGAATTAATTGGGGGAAATAAAACCTCATGAATGGACAGCACTGATCACATGAAGTAACTAAACTTAATTGGAAACGATGTCAATGTACAATGCAAATGGTCCTTCAAATCCTCCCCGGTCCAGCTTGAGACCTCGTGATTATGACTTTGCCTCAATGATCAGTCAATGACTGATTTCAGCATCAAACTCAGTTCTGGATTTTTTTTTGGACAGGTATGCCACTGTCTTCAGTTAAAAAAAGGACAGTTGAGTATTTCACAAAAAATAAGTGAGCAATACAGAATTCTCCCTTTCCTTGATCTTCATCAGATTTGTGACAGACCAGATGAGCAAGTCTCACAACTACTCATCTCTCCATCATTACATCATTCAAACCTCTTTTTGTATTTTGATAATTTCTACACTATTGAAGTTACGTTCGCCATGATCTCAGTAGCTTTCTTTCACACTTACAATACGTTCTGTGAGCACAGTAGCTTTCCATTATTTCTGTATTCACATACTGCCAATGTCTTCAAACCTCCGTCTCCCATCGAGTGTCCATCTGAAGAAATTGACTGTGCTTCAGAGAATAAAAAAAGTGAAGTGTAATGTCTCAAATATTTCTCGAGTGTATTTCACAGTATTGGACAAATGTGATTTGTAATCTCTCTGAATCTCCGTCAGGTTTTGATTTGCTCCAGTGCTCTGATGCACCTTTCGATCCAATGCACTTAAGATTGCACCTATACAAACATGAGATATTCTACATGCAATTTCTATCTCTACTACTTTTTTTTAAAAAAAACCTTCTAGTATTGACAATCCTGGTTATCCGTGATATCCCTATCTCTTAAATCAACATAGTGTGTGATAACATTAAGTGGAAACTGATATGTTCTAATCAGATACGTACACCAGGTGAAAGAGCAGTTCAGATGCTTAGACTATTGCATGCCTTCTGATTCCTCAACGTCATTCCACAGTGACAAGTGATTAAATCCTCCACAATTGCCTGAATGAGTGCAGTTTCAACAGCGCACAAGAAACTCAACATTATCTTTGCTTTTCAGCAACGAAGGCCATATCCATGATGCATTGTACATACTTTTAAACATTAACATCTTTTGTCATTAACATCCAGAATCAAGACCACTATCCTATAGAAAGACAATATAACATTTGCTTGTGAACATCGAACCCTAAAAAGTTCTCCTTCTATTCACTCGTCATTCTCACACAGAATTGTCCATAAGTCCAAAACCACACATGTCCTCACAACATTGACTATATAGTGAACACCCATGTCGTTATCTACATCCCAACACCACGAAATCGCACCTGCCTCATAACAACCTATAAACATATCTGATCCTAGGTAACAACATTCGCAATGGCCCCATCCTCATATTAAACCACATATGGTTTGTTGCCTCCCGGGTACCAGGGTTCGAGACGTCTCGGACAGTGTCTTCAGAATCCTTAAGGGGGAGGGTGTTCAGCCAGAAGTCGTGGTACACATTGGCACCAACGACATAGGTAGGAAGAGGGGTAGGGAGGTCATTCAAGAGCTCAGGGAGTTAGGCTGGAAGCTAAAAGCTAGGACAGACAGAGTCGTCATCTCTGGGTTGTTGCCGGTGCCACGTGACAGTGAGGCAAGGAATAGGGAGAGAGTGCAGTTGAACACGTGGCTGCAAGGATGGTGTAGGAGGGAGGGCTTCAGGTATTTGGACAATTGGACTGCATTCTGGGGAAGTTGGGACCTGTACAAACAGGACGGGTTGCACCTGAACCAGAAGGGTACCAATATCCTGGGGGGTAGGTTTGCTAGCACTCTTTTGGGGGGTTTAAATTAATTTGGCAGGGGGATGGGATCCGGACTTGTAGTCCACCAAGTAAGCTAGCTGTGTGTCAGGATGTCCATGAATGTAGGGAGGCTGTGGAGAAGGTAGCACTGACAGGGAATACTTGCGGACACAGAGATGGGCTCAAGTGCGTATACTTCAACGCAAGTAGTATCAGAAATAAGGTGGGTGAACTTAAGGCGTGGATCAGTACCTGGGACTACGATGTTGTGGCCATCACGGAAACGTGGATAGATGAGGGACAGGAATGGTTGTTGGAGGTTCCTGGTTACAGATGTTTCAGTAAGATTAGGGAGGGTGGTAAAAAAGGAGGGGGTGTGGAATTGCTGATTAGAAATGGTATAACGGTTGCAGAAAGGAAGTTTGAGGGGGATCTGCCTTTGGAGGTAGTATGGGTTGAAGTCAGAAATAGGAAAGGTGCAGTCACCTTGTTGGGTGTTTACTATAGGCCCCCCAATAGCAGCAGAGATGTGGAGAAACAGATTGGGAAACAGATTTTGGAAAGGTGCAGAAGCCACAGGGTCGTAATCATGGGCGACCTCAACTTCCCAAATATTGATTGAAAGCTCTTTAGATCAAGTAGATTGGATGGGGCGGTGTTTGTGCAGTGTGTCCAGGAAGCTTTTCTAACTCAGTATGTAGATTGTCCAACCAGAGGGGAGGCCATATTGGATTTGGTACTCGGTAATGAACCGGGACAAGTGATTGGCTTGTTAGATGGTGAACATTTTGGTGATGGTGACCACAATTCTGTGACTTTCACCTTGGCTATGGAGAGAGATAGGTGCGCATAACAGGGTAGATTTTACAATTGGGGGAAGGGAAATTACGATGCTGTAAGACAGGATTTTAGGAGCATAAGTTGGCAGTATAGGCTGTCAGGGAAGGATGTGGTGGAAATGTGGATCTTTTTCAAGGAGCAGATACGACGTGTCCTTGATATGTATGTACCTATCAGGCAGGAAAGAACTGGTCGTGTGAGGGAGCCTTGGTTGACGAGGGAGGTTGAATGTCTAGTAAAGAGGAAGAAGGAGGCTTACATAAGGTTGAGGAAACAGGGTTCAGACAGAGCAGTGGAGGGATACAGGATAGCCAGAAGGGACCTGAAGAAAGGGATTAGGAGAGCTAAGAGAGGGCATGAAAAATCCTTGACGGATGGGATCAAGGATAACCCCAAGGCATTTTATGCGTATGTGAGAAACATGAGAATGACGAGAACGAGGGTAGGTCCGATTAAGGACAGTAGTGGGAGATTGTGTATTGAGTCGGAAGAGGTAGGAGAGGTCTTGAACAAGTACTTTTCTTCAGTATTTACGAACGAGAGGGACCGTATTTTTGAAGAGGAGAGTGTGAAACGGACTGGTAAGCTAGAAGAGATACTTGTTAGGAAGGAAGATGTGTTGGACATTTTGAACAACTTGAGGATAGACAAGTCCCCCGGGCCTGATGGGATATATCCTAGGATTATTTGGGAAGCAAGAGAGGAAATTGCAGTACCGTTGGCAATGATCTTTTTGTCTTCACTGTCAACGGGGGTGGTACCAGGGGACTGGAGAGTAGCGAATGTTGTACCCCTGTTCAAAAAAGGGAATAGGGATAACCCCGGGAATTACAGGCCAGTTAGTCTTACTTCTGTGGTAGGTAAAGTAATGGAAAGGGTACTGAGGGATAGGATTTATGAGTATCTGGAAAGACACTGCTTGATTAGTGACAGCCAGCACGGATATGTGAAGGGTAGGTCTCGCCTTACAAGTCTTATTGAATTCTTTGAGGAGGTGACCAAGCATGTGGATGAGGGTAGAGCAGTGGATGTAGTGTACATGGATTTTAGTAAGGCATTTGATAAGGTTCCCCATGGTAGGCTTATGCGGAAAGTCAGGAGGCATGGGATAGAGGGAAATTTGGCCAATTGGATTGAAAACTGGCTAACCGGTCGAAGTCAGAGAGTGGTGGTAGATGGTAAATATTCAGCCTGGAGCCCAGTTACAAGTGGAGTTCCGCAGGGATCAGTTCTGGGTCCTCTGCTGTTTGTAATTTTTATTAATGACTTGGATGAGAGTCGAAGGGTAGGTCAGTAAATTTGCAGATGATACGAAGATTGGTGGAGTTGTGGACAGTGAGGAGGGCTGTTGTCGTTTGCAAAGGGACTTAGATATGATGCAGAGCTGGGCTGAGGGGTGGCAGATGAAGTTCAACCCTGCCAAGTGTGAGGTTGTCCATTTTGGAAGAACAAATAAGAATATGGAATACAGGGTTAACGGTAGGGTTCTTAGTCAGGTGGAGGAACAGAGGGATCTTGGGGTCTATGTACATTGATCTTTGAAAGTTGCCACTCAGGTGGATAGAGCTTGTAAGAAGGCCTATGGTGTATTAGCGTTCATTAGCAGGAGGATTGAATTCAAGAGTCGTGAAGTGATGTTGCAGCTGTACAGGACTTTGGTTAGGCCACATTTGGAGTACTGTGTGCAGTTCTGGTCGCCTCACTTTAGGAAAGATGTGGAAGGTTTGGAGAGGGTGCAGAGAAGATTTACCAGGATGTTGCCTGGAATGGAGAATAGGTCGTACGAGGACAGGTTGAGAGTTCTCGGCCTTTTCTCGTTGGAACGGCGAAGGATGAGGGGTGACTTGATAGAGGTTTATAAGATGATCAGAGGAATAGATAGAGTAGACAGTCAGAAACTTTTTCCCCGGGTACAACAGAGTGTTACAAGGGGACATAAATTTAAGGTGAAGGGTGGAAGGTATAGGGGAGATGTCAGGGGTGGGTTCTTTACCCAGAGAGTGGTGGGGGTATGGAATGCGCTGCCCGTGGGAGTGGTAGAGTCAGAATCATTGACGACCTTTAAGCGGCAATTGGATAGGTACATGAATGGGCGCTTAATCTAGGATAGATGGGCCGAACAACATCGTGGGCCGAAGGGCCTGTTCTGTGCTGTATTGTTCTATGTTCTATGTTCTAGCATAGCAACATGTTTCATGAAAAGAAGAAAAAATATATGCGAACAGGTCGAAATAGAAGATACTCTCATCAGCATACACTGAACATCTCCATGCAACGTCCCCTACAACAAACACTCCTGTTTAAGGGCTTATGCCCAAAACGTCGATTGTCCTGCTCATCGGTCGCTGCCTGAAATCCTGTGTTTTCCCAGTGCATTTGTTTCGCTCCTGAATTCCCTCACCTGGCGGCCTCATATTGTCCACAGTATTGTACAATCCTATTGTAATAATCTCACTGGCAAGGTTCACGAAATGTCAACATAGCCGAACTCAATATCACACTCGCTGCAATCTCATTCACAGACAGATACGTCCCGAACCTTCTCTCATCACCAAACTCGCCGCCTTAGTCCCACTATTTCTGATGTTTGAACAGTCATCAGAAAGAAATACTTTTAGCGGAGGTTAGATATTGGTGTACAATCAACAACATGGTGGGGCTGTTTTATTCACTTGTGTGATGTGTGGTTGCTGATGTGACCGCACTTATTGCCGGTTACAAGTTGCTCTGTGAAGGTGGTGGTATCAGAGTCAGATGCAGGGAACCCGGCAATACCGGCAGGGAGCAAGTTACAGGATTTTGACACAGTGACACTGAATGATCAGTATTTTCAATGCCAAGTATCACCTCACCTCTAGAATTCAACACTTTTCTGCATCCTTGAAAACAGACTGCAATGAGATCAGGAGTTGATTGGTCCTGGTGGAACGAAATTGCGAATCAGTAACTAGTTTATTGATGCACAGATGCTATTTCAAAGAACTGTTAACGTTGTTGCTACCATGAATCTGCTGTCCTTGTCCTTATATTAGGGAGTGATCATGGATATAGTAGGTCCGTTCTGAGGCTCTTTGGTGAATTTTAACAGTGTATCTAGCAGATAGAACACACTGCTGCAACTGAAATTGAATATTTTTGATATTTGATATTTCACTGTTCAATGGTCTTTCTGGATTTGGAAAAAAATGCATCGAGTAGCATTCCCCAGGAGTCGATCTTAGAAGCACTGTACTTCGTGGTATCATTTTTGATCTGGGTTTTGATATGCATTCAAAACATCCAAATTTACTGATGACACAGAGTTTGGAAACATGGTGAACTGTGAGGAAGTCAATATGGAACACTACAATTTACTTTGAGAGTTTAGTAGAGGGAACGAATTAGGAGGTCCAAATCAAAAGGGGGAGCAGGAGGGATTAGTAATGGTGGTAGTACAGGTCGAAAGAGCGGGTCATGCAGCATTAGGTGTTCTCGACGTAATTGATAGGATGGAGATGACAAGAGCAAGGAGATGATGATGGACTTGTTCATTTCACTTGTGAAAGCTCATTTGGCAAATTGTGTACATTATAGCAATGTTGTGAATGGGTTACAGAGCATGCTGAGAGGTCACAGAAATGGTTGCACAAATGAGAAATGATTGCAAGGAGAGTAAGTTCGAAAGTTGGGACAGTTCTTCTTCGAGCAAAGAAGGCTGAGAGGACAGATGATGCTGGCTTTTGCCATCACGAGTGGGTTCATTAAAGTGAATCGAGAAAGGAGGAAGCACGATTAGGAATAGATGTAGAGTGATTGTTCTTTTTGAATTTGTGTTATGTGTCCGTCGCTTACTGCTCTGCATATATTATCTGACCTTGATTGCACTTGAAAAAGTTGTGCAACTGCCTCCTTGAACTGCTGCCGTCGACCTGATGTGATGGTAATGTTGTAAATTGAGTAGGTGCGCTCTGAGGAACTTAGGTGAATTTTAACAGTGTAACTCGCAGATAGAACACACTGCTGCAACTGAGCGCAGCAGTGGAGAGAGTGGATGCACTTGGATATACTGGCAGTCTAGCAGGCTGCTTTGTCTTGAACGGTGTCAAGCATCTTTAGCATTGTTGGAGCTGCACCCATTTAGCAACTGGGATGTATTCCATGGAAGTCCTGACTTAGGCCGTGTAGATGCTGGGCAGGCTTTTGGGAGTCAAATACTTGCCGCAGTATTCCAGTCATCAGACCTTGTCTTGCAGCCAATGTGTTTCTGTGGTGTGTCCCGTTGCGTATGTGGTCAATGATAATTCCCACGCATTGCATAGTGTGAGATTCAGTAAAGTTAGACCATTGAATGTGAAAGGGCTTTTGTTAGACTGCTAGTATTGGTGATGATCATAGCCTGGTATGTGTATGTCAGTAATGTAACATGCTACTTGTCAGCCCGAGCTTGAATGTTATTCATCTCTTGCTGTATTTGTAAATGGTCTGCTTCAGTGTCTGAAGAGTCACTAATGGTTCTGAACACTGTGAAGTCATCTGTGAGCATTCCCACTTCCGAATATAAGACGTAGGGAAGGTAGTTAAAGAATCAGCTGAAGATTGTTGCACCTAGTCACTACCTTAACGACCTCCTACAAAGATGTCCTGGAGGTGAGATGACTGACCTCGAACAACCATCACCATCTTCCTATCTGCCAGAGTGTGAAAATTAAAAGCATAAAAAAAAGTTGCAGTAAAATGCCATTCGGCACTTAGACCCTGCATCACCATTCATTATGATCGTGGCTGATCATTCATTTTCAACATGCCAATCACGCTTTCTCGCTGTACCTCTTGATCCCTTTAGGTATAAGGGCCTCTTCAAACTCTCTGTTGAATTGATCTAATGAACTGGCCATTGTAGCTTTCTGAAGAAAAGAATCCCACAGGGTCAGAACTGACGGAGTGAAGAAAGTCTTCTAAATCTGTCCTCAATGGTTTCCTCTTGTTCTTAGACAGTGAGCCCGAGTTTATGACCTCCACAAAGTTGTTAAGATTCTTACTGAATCTTGTGTGTTCAGTCCTAAGAGGTTTTCATTTGTTTGCATGAGATCCCTCCTCATTATTCCAAATTCCAGCGAGTATAATCTCAGTTGATCCAATCTTTCCTCAGATATCAGTCCTGAGATCCCGCGAAACAGTCTTGAGTACCTTCGCTGGACCTCCACAATAACAAGCATGCCATTCCTCAGACGATAGAGATAAAAACTGCACACAACATTCGAGGTGTGGCATCAACAAGGCCTTCGTTAAATGTAGCACAAAAATGTTACTCCTCTTAGCTCCAAACAGTGAATATATTTATCCAATACCAACTGAAGCAGCTTTTGCTCGAGTTCCTTGACACCATAGCTGTTCCAATGCAACCTTGATGTCATGCATCACCTCACCTCGAGAATGGAACACTTTTCTGCGTCTTATAAAACAGACTGTGATGAGGTCAAGAGATGATTAGCGCTGGTGGAACGAAATTGCGCATCAGTTACCAGTTTATTGATGTGCAGACGCTGTTTCATCGAAGTATTGATGACACCAACCACGACTCTACTGATGTTCGAGTGTGTACTGATGTGACAATTATTTGTTGCCATAGATTTATCCTGTTTTTTGCACAGGATTGACCTGGACAATTGTCTGCCTTGTCAGTTGCTTCCCACGGTTGTAACTGTACTGGAGCAAGTAGACCTGGGGAGCAGCAAGCTCTGGAAGACAACTCTTAAGTGTTATTCCTGGAACGCTGTCAGGGCCCGTAACTTTTGCAGTATCCATTACCTCCAATTGTTTATTGATGTCACGTGACATGATTAGAAATATCTGAAGACTGGTGTCCGTAATGCGGAGGAGTGTTAAATCACCTGGAACGAGTGACTTGAATTCACCTTCTCATTGAAGCAAGAAAAAGTGAGTACTGCAGATGCTGGAGATCAGAGCTGAAAAATGTGTTGCTGGAAAAGCACAGCAGGTCAGCCAGCATCAAAGGAGCAGGAGAATCGACGTTTCAGGCATAAGCCCTTTTCCAGGAGGGCTTATGCCCGAAACGTCGAGTCTCATTGACGCAGTCTGGGAAGAGTACTCTGCAATGAGCTTGGCAGTGAAACAATATGGAAAGAATGCTCCGCAGTCAATAACGCAATGAAGAGAAACAGAGTGTCAACATCGCAGTGACGTCGCCTGTGAAGGGTGAAGTACAGTGAGCATCTCAGTAAAGCACAACTGTAACTGTGATCTGAACTCAGCATCACAGGAAAACTGGGAGAAAGTGAGGACTGCAGACGTTGGTGATCAGAGCTGAAAGTGTGGTGTTGGAAAAGCACAGTATCTGAGGATCAGCAGAGACGATGTTTCATGGATAAGCCCTTAATCGCTGGGAAGCAGTGGGGAGAAGTAGGGCCTGCAGTCTGCATCACAATGTTAGAGACTGGAAAGGGTGGGCTGCAGTGAACTCCACAAATAAGCAATTTGGAAGTGCATTCTGCAATTGAAAAACACCGGAAAAATACTAGACATATTGGCCTATCGACAGTGTCAAAGTGAAAATGTTCACAAAGAAAGGTTGATAGTGGGCAACTGAGTGAAATAGTGTATGAAGATTTACCAGAAGTTAGCATCAAAGTGAAACAGTCCAGAAAGAGTGCTGTGAGGTCATCATGTCAGTGAAACAGTTTGGGAACAATTACCTGAAGTTACCATTACAGTGAAAACAGGTTTAAGGAGCGGCTTGCAGTTATAATCCAGGTAAGCAGTCTCTGAAGTCAGATCTGCCTTCAGCATCATAGTGGAGCAGAAGTGGGAAGGATGTCGTGAGGTGAGCAATGCAGAGGTTCAATGTGCAAAGCATAGCATGAATTCCGCATCACAGTGTAGCAGACTGAGGAGAGTTTTCTGCAGTGAGCAAAGAATGGAAAATGGGTGGGAAGATTGATTTGAAGTATTCTTCGCATTAAATTAGTTGAGGACGAGTCGTCTGAAGTCAGCATCGACAATGCTAACTGCAGTCAACTTCTGATAAGAAGGGTCACCAATTAGCTTCACAATTAAAGACACTGGAAATGTGGTGAGTGGCCTGGAGTCTAATCACGGTGAAAATATTTGGGAAGGGTGCCTTATCGTTAACAGATTTGGGACTCTGATAGGCATGAGAGCTCTGCCGTCACGTCAAAATTGAAAGGACTGTGTGATGTTGACGACAGTTAGCATTATGATGAAATAGTCCGCAGTGAGAGGCCTGAGTCAACCTCAGAGTGTTGCAAAGTGGTAAGAGACATCTGGAGTGCGGAATGCAGTGAAACTGTCCGTGAAGAGTGGTCTGCAGTGAGTATTCCACCGAAACAGCAATTTGCAAAGCAGCAGAAACCACAAATATTGCGACAGTAAATCTTGATGGATGCACACACTCCCGTTATCGTGGTTATCGGAGTGATCAAAAATGTGGGAGAGCTGTTGGTTGTCACAGCGATTGGCACCATTTTGGAAAATGGATTTTTAAAAAATATTACATTAAAATCCCTACAATATGGAACAGGCCCATCAGCGCAACAAGTTCACCTACCATCCAAAACGTAACCCATCCAGACTCATTCCCCTGAAAAGGCATAAAACACTACGGGCATTTTGCATGGTTAATCCACCCTATCCTGCACAGAGGAAACGCACACAGACATGGGGAGAATGTACAAACTCCACATAAACATCCACCCGAGGTGGGAATTAAATTCGGATCCCTGGTGCTGTTTCGCAACATTGTAAGAGATTAAGCCACTGTGCCGCCTCTATTGTTGAATAAATTATTTGGGCAGAGGTAAGTAGTGACATCGCAGAGACTGAAGGACTTGCTGAAGGACATTGGAATGGAAGGATACAGATATAGGAACTTTTGGAGGCTCGAATGTATCACAGATGCCAAAAGAGTGAAGGGGGGCGATTGTCACATTTCGGGGTATAGAAGATTAGTTGGATAATTGGGAGGTGGTGTGATTTGTGGATCAATTTGCTCATGCCCAGTTTATACAGTGCAATGTGTGAGGCCAAGCCGTGCAATATTCGAGGGTGGGGAAAGTAACATCATGAAGGTTTCGAAGATGAGATTGACATGGGGACGTACCCATGAAAATCATGAAGATGCAAATAACAAATGCAAATGATCACTATCTATTCTCCTTCTACTCAAATTAGAACAGTCTGCACGTGGCACAGTGGTTAGCGCTGATGAAGGATGAGAGTCCACACTTACACCGAAGTAGGATCCCAACCGTCACTAAATTCACTGTAAGAGAGGGAGAATGGAAAATAAGTGACCAATGCAGATGAACATTCTCTATTACTGAGGCTAAGTGGTAATGGTTTTATTTCATCAACACAAACGTGTTAAAGAAATTGATTTTGTACAATACTGTGAATCAACACAGCCCTGAACTTCACATCTCCAAATTTAATACATATTTTAAAGCCCCAGACCACTCCATTCAATGGTAGTTGCAATTCTACTCTCAACAGTAGGAGCCATAGTTACATACTTCAAGAAACTCAAACGCAGGTGACATTCACTCTGAAGCTGGAGAACTATTGTTGTTGTGGGGAATGTGCATTAAAAGTACTGTTAATAGAGAGTGAGCATTCTGCCCGAGGCAGCCAGAAATGGCAGGATGTGTTCATATGTGTCCAGGAGGACGTGGAATGGACAGAGGCCTTTAAGACTTTTAGAGATGTTTTGCTCAAATGCCAAGTTTCTGTGTTGTACATACTGCAAGATCAGTATTATGTAATCACAATCATTCACAATTTCATTCTAATCGAGCAATTTCAGTTTTAGCATAAAGGCTTTCAGGCCCGAATTCGGGGTAATACCTAGCTCAGCTTCAGGAAATGCTGAATTCAACTTTTGTTGAAGGACAGAACATTAGGCGCAATACATTGACATAAATCGATAATGACCTCTACGCCACTGAAGACACAGTCAAATAGATCTGCTTTTAAAAATCTATCCAGGTTCGCAGCTTCAGAACAATTCCTGACTCATCGGACCTGACCGTACTATATAGTCACTATAATGTGGACCATTCTGCTTTCTGAGATACGCTTCTGTGAGATCAACCGCTGGCAGTACTGATGAATTCACAGAGTCAGCGAGTCACAGAGTCACACTGCGCAGACGCAGGATCTTCAGTCAAACAAGTTAATTCCGACTATAATCCCAAAGTAAACTAATGCTGTCTACCCACGCTTGGCCAGTATTACTCAAACCATTTCTAATTCATGCACTTACCCAAATGTATGTTAAAAGCTGTTACTCTTTACGCATCTGCCACTTCCTGTGGAAGTTCATTTCACATATGAATTATTCTCTGTGTACATAAAAGATATCCTTTATGTGTTATTGAAATCTTTCCCCTCTCATATTAAAATTATAGGCCCAATATCTTGAAATCTCCCAACACAAGAAAAAGCAACTGTCATTCTCCTTAACTATGACCCTCACAATTTTGTTAAAAACTGTATTGTCACCCCTGAACCTCTTATATTGCGTTGAAAGTAGAACCAGGCTCTCCAGCCTCTCCTGTTAACACAGCATTTCATTCGTGGCAACATCCTGGTAAACCTTTTCTGAACCCTCTCCAGATTAATAATATTCTTCTTATCATGAAACGAACATAACTGGACATAGTACTCCAAAAGGCGCCAAATAAACTTTCTTTCCTCAATTTTAACCACCTTGTCGAGACATGACGCGAATTTCAAAGATTTGTCCAACTGAAGCCCCCGGGATCGATGGTTTACAGCTATACCCATGGCTTTATTTTGATTTACAGGAGTCCTCCCGTTTTATAACCTAAGGTCTGGTAGATCTCTCAATCTTTTCAAAATGTACTGGCAATGTAGTTTTAAAAATACGACAGGAAAGATCATTCCACGAGAGAGGCAGAGGGGGAGAGAGAGAGAGAGAGAGAGAGAGAGAGAGAGCAAGAGAGAGCGAGAGGGAGGGAGAGTGTGTGTGTGAGTGAGAAAGAACATGAACTGTGGCATGCTTCAGAAGAACTTTGCGAAATTAATGTAATTCGAACATCAGATAAAAGAATCAATGCTTAATCTGAACAATAATCATTAAAATATTCCAGCCTCAATTACGGATATTTCCTCTATCCATGCTCAAACGTCTTATTTATTTTTTATGACTACAGCAGGTTTCTACATTGGCAAATTACTGCAAACAGCAATATCTGCTTTCCCCAGCACCTTTCTCTGAAAGTTTTAAGAAAACTAGTGAGCATTTGAGATGTGTTCCTTTATTATGCGTCTGAAAGAGCTTCATTGCATGTCTCTCACACATCCAAAATTCCGTTGCTGCATTTCTTCGAAGCAAATTTAAGATGTCTCCGCCGTCACCTGTCCGCCCCAGCTAACTATGCAGTCTACCCTTACCAGCCTTTGACCTCGCTCTGTCTGAGTGCACCTGCTTCTTTCATTCCCTTATCTTCAGTCAGCCAATGCTTCGGCCAGAATATGTTGAGATGTCTGTTTTGTTTCAATCCATGAGTTCTCTTCAAAATGTTTCTTTTTGAAGCATCTCCATTAAGATGGATTTGTGTCAGTTAGCGAATGAAACATAAAATCCCAATTTCGTCTCTTCAATCTCTGTACAAGTGATTTTTTTCTTCACATAATCTTCATCAGCAATTTTGGTCCTCATGGGACGGTCCAACACTGAGTGTAATAACAGAGTGGGGAGAGATTGAAATAGTTGAAGCAGCAAAATGAAACTACAGAATTATCTCCGAGATATTTGATCCAACGCACTTTGCAGGTAACATTGTTGCTCACTCGACTGTGTCAGGCACGGATTCTATCAGTCACCAGGCAAGCCAATGATGGCTATAACCACATAAAATATTTCCCTCACAGTTCAAATCAGAACGTGCATTTTCAGTGTGTAGTAATGTGTATCTTGCTTCTGTAGGCAAAACCGCTCAGTTTGATTCTGTTATGACCGATTAGCCAGACATTAATTTTTACTCATCCGTGTCTCCACGGGGACATTCGTGTTGTACAATATTCTGAAGTGATTTTCTTTCTACTTGAAACTTCGGAACTAACAAATGACGGGAGTTTAAGTAGTCGTTTGACGCTGAAAGATGTTGAGCATGAGGATTGAAGAGGAAAGACTCAGACTCCCTCATAGATACACTACACTGATGACGTGAGGCAACTAAATAGAGTTGTAAATTGTGACAACGGCCAATAAAAATACTCCTGTAAAATTCCAATTTCCAGCCCAAGGTCTCATAGTGATGACCTTACCTGTATTTTAGTCAATGACTTAATTTCAGAGGACAAACACAGACCAATTTGGTTGAGTATAGGTGTGCCGCCGCTATCATTTGTTGTAAACAGCCAGTTGGGTACTTCACACAATCAAAGTGAGCAAAACAGGTTTTGGCCATTTGCACGGTCGTCTTCAGATTTATGACAGACCTGATGAGTAAGTCGCACAACTTCTCATGACTCCACCACAACCCACACACTTCTCTTTGTGTTTCTTGCTCATTTCTACACTATTGCAGTTCCGTTTGCCATGCTCTCAGTACTCATACTTCAGATTTACAACATGGTCTGAGAGAATGGTAGTTATATGGGTGTTCACGTATTGCCAATATCTTCAAACTTTGACTCAACTACATAAATAAGCGAATTGCCTGTGCTTCAGGAACAACAAAAACTTGCAAATGTAAATGCCTCAATCATTTTTCGAGGGAATTGTCCCCCTCGGACAATCATGATGATTTGTAATGCTTCTGAATCACTGTCAGGTTCGGATTTATTCGAGTTTTCTGATGTACGTGTTCATCCAACGCATGTGTGTTTCTACCTTCGCCACAATAAGATGTTGCCCATGTAATTTCTACTTTTTATTATTTTCCAAGCTTGTCATGTCGCTAGCTCCTTATCTCCAGGAACAGCATAGTGGGGGTTAACATTGAGTGGAAACTGTCGTGATCTTTTCAGACGCATACCCTAGCTCCAAAAGTAGTTCAGACACTCAGAATGTTGCGTAACCTCTGACTCCTCAAATTATCCCACATTGTCAAGTCACAAGTTTAACGGAATCTTCCCCATTGTCCCAATGGCTGCGTTTTCAACAGTGCACAAGGAACTCGTCATAACCCAGGTTTATTTCAACAATGAATATCATATTCAGGATGCATTGCAGACAGTTTTACCAGTAGTTTTGATATTATCACACAAAATTATGATCACTATCTTCTATAAAGACGAGATAACATTTGCTTGAGATCATCAACCACGACTATTTCCCCTCTTGTTCACTTCATCATTCTTGCACGTAATTATATCACTACTTTTTCAGTGTCGCTGAGTCAAAATCCTTGAACTTCCTCCCTGCCATTACTACAGGATTCCCTGCACTGCATGAATCGAATCTGTTCCCACCACATGTTCAGGGCAATGCATAACTGCAAAAAATACTGTCACAGCAGCAATCCATAGATCACACGAGTGAGTACAGTAGCCTCAGCGTGTTGCTGGTTATACAACAATAGCTGAATCTAAATGTCCGCAATTGTCCTCCAGCATAATGTCTCTTCAAACATCAGAAATAACGGGACAGAGTTGGGGAGTTTGGTGATTTATCAATGTGTGAGTGGGATTGTACATAGTAAGATTGACAGTTAGTGATCCGTGCCGGTCAGGTTATGACATTTGGATTAGATAGTAATGTGGAAACCGTAAGGAATGCAGATGCTGGAGATCCGAATTGAAAAGTCGGCGGTGGAAAATACAGCAGGTCAGACAGCGTCCGAGGAGTAGGGGAATCGACATTTCGGGCTTAAGCCTTTCTACAGGAATAATGCGGAGTGCTCATAGCAGGGGAAGGTGCACCAACATATTCAGTGCATGCTTCAGATTGCGTTTCCTATTTTTTTTTGTTTCTCTGGTACAAACTGCTATGCCGTGATTACCCTGAGGTTAGTAACCATTGCAAGTATTGTGAACTAGAACTCAATATGATTAAATATTGTTATGGACAGGAGAGTGTTCGTGCTGTTGGGCGGAGATAAATGACATGGTAGTTTGTTGAGTGGTTAATATTGATAGTCATATGTAGTTTCGGAGATACACATCGTGCTGACTTTAAAGAAATTAGTCTTAGTATAAATCTTCACTCACTCTATAGACATGGCTGACCTGACTGGAATATCCAAACTGCATTCTCATCCACCCCTCTCTATCCCTTCCTGAAAAGTCTTTTTTGTCATCACAGTTTCACGATGAGTGTTTCAAACACTCTTAATTCGACCAGAACATGTAGGAGCAGCAGTAGTGTATGCAGATTATCAAATTGGCTCTGCCATTCAGTTTATTTACGGCTGATCTGCTAATCACAACTCCCTTTAATTCTCTTTTCAACATTATCCTTGATTATATTCCCGAATAACAGTCTGTGTTCTACATCCTCGAATATCTATGATAGCTCAATTTTGAAAACTTTCAGCAATGAAAAATTCCACAGATTCAGTACTCTTTGAGTGAAGCAATTGCTCATTACTGTGTATTAAATGTCTGGCTGCATATTCTGAGATCATTCCATCTGGTCCAAGATTCATTTACGAAGGGAAAGAATACTTTGTGTCTATATTTACCTCCATCCTTCCTCATTTGCTCATACGCCCTCTTACCTCCCATTCTTCTGAATACAAATGATTCCAACTCCTCGCCCTCTTTGCTCAGGATAGTGTTTCCATAAACACTTGCAACCCCGTGAAACTTCTCTGGACTATATATACGTCCTGAAATATAATTATTCTAGGCATTGCAGGTATTAAAGAAATTCGAAATGGCTTTGCATGAGTATTTGGGCTGGAAGAGTGTCCAAGCATGTTGGTAACAGGCCGCTCAGATTGGTTTCACAGTTCGGACCAACATCGCGGTCTGAACACTGTGTTGTGTTTGATACTGCATGATGGCTGTTCTCAGCAACGATGCTCATTTGGGGAGTCAGTGCAGGACTGCTGGTCCAGCAGCAATCCTGTAATTTTGTTTGTTCTAACTTGTACCTCGTTGTTTAAAATAAAGCCATCAACGATCCCCAATCGTGATTTACATAATTGTGAACCACATTTTACAAGTAAACAATCACAGACTTCGTGAATAATAAATTACAAACACCAATTTTGTGTCTCACGCAAAAGAACTTAATTTATTGATCACACAATGCCTTTAGCTGACGAACAATTCAACAAGGTAAGTTGATTCGCATCTATGCTACAAAACTGAAGTTAATATTTTCAACGCCCATTCAAATAAATGCTTTACATGTTGACAAACAAAAGTAGTCACACGTCATTGCATTTGACACAATTCAGTTCCAATCTTTCCTCGTTGTCTACTTACAGAAATGTCTTCGAAATGTCTTAAATGAACCTGCATCTTTTTGGCCCATAAGACCGACTCTCTGTGTTAAAAAATGTTGGTCCATTATACTTTACATACCTCTCTCATTTAACCTTAAAAGTATGCTGCCAAAGGTTGAACTCCCCCACTGAGGGATAATGGTACTTGTTTATCAATCTATCGCATTCCAATGAAACACCTCCCAGCAAGTACAGCCTGTTTGTTTTTTTAATTAACACCCTTCATTGGGACGCTGCTGGATAGGTGGAATTGTTCATGAAGGACGAGTTGCATTTAAATTAAAGGGGCACTAATGTCCTGAGCGGGATAACTGATAGACCATTTCGGGAGGGTTTAAACTAGTTTGGCAAGTGGATGCAACCAGCACTACAGATCAAAGGAGAGGCTTTTAGTTGAATGTTCAGGAAGCATACAGAGTTGATAGGGCAAAAGGATGGGTTAGAGTGTGCTGTTTCAATGCAAGGAGTGTTGTGAATAGGACGGATGAACATAGAGCATGGACCAGCACTTGGAACTACGATGCTGTGCCTCCAATGAAGACTTAGATTTCGCAATTGCAGGAGGGGATGCTGGGTGTCCCAGGGTTCTCGTTTATTTTAAAAAAACAAGCAAACAGGCAAACAAGTAGACGGTAAAAGTGGAGAGGAGTCGCATTGTCAATTACAGAGTGCATCGTAACTGCAGAAATAGAGATTGTTGAGGAGTGTTTTTCTGCTGAGTGATTTGGGGTGGAATACAGTAACAGGAAAGGAGTAGTCAAAGTATTGGGAGTTTTCTATAGCACGTCGACACTCCCCTAATAACAGCAGAAAGATGAAAGAACAACATGGAAAACAGACCTTGGAAAGGAGCAGATGCAACAGAGCTGTTGTTTTCGCTGACTTAAACTCCCCAATAATGAGAGGAATCTCCTTAATACAGGTGATCTTAGTGGAGCTGCTTTTGTCAGATGTGCCCAAGAATGACTGCTCACACAATATGTAGATTGGCCGACTGGGAACGGGAGGGTGTTGTAGTGGGAGGGCATACTGGATTTGGTGTGAGGCAAAGAGCAAGGTCAAGTGTCACATCTCTTGGTGGGAGAACATTTTGCTGACAGTGACCACAACTGCCTTATCCTCACCATAGCCATGGAAAGGGATAGCAAAGGCTGTATGAGACGGTATGTAATTGGGGAGGAGCAATTATACTGCTATTAGACAGGACCTGTGAAGAAAAGTTGAGAACAATTGTTCCCCAGTAACAGCTCAACAGATACGTGGAGGCTGTTTAAGGAGCACTTGTTTCGAGTGTTGATGACATTGTCTTACTGAGGTAGGCAGGGAATAGCAACGCCAGGGGCTGTGAATGGTACGAGAAGAAGCATTTCTCGTCAACTAGAAGACAGAGCCTTACTTAAGTTTGAGTAAGTCAGAGAATTACAGGGTACCGAGGAAGGAACTCAAAACTGCATTGTGATGAGCTTGGAGAGGAAACGAAAAAGGCCTTGGTGGGAAAGATTAGGGAAAACTGAAATGCGTTTTACACCAAGGTGAGGAATAATTGAATGTACATAGAGCGGGGAGGGGCAATATTAGATCGCGGAGAGGACTTGTGTCTGAAGTATGACCAGGTAGCAGCAGCCCTAAATCAGTTTTCTTTTTGCTTCTGGTTAAACTAGAGAGATAGACAGAAATTGCTGACTGTGAGAAAACTGCGGAACAGGTTAATAGGCTGAAACAGTTTGATATTAAGAAAGTGGATGTACTGAAAATTCTGGGTAGCATTACGATAGTTGAGTTCCCACGGCCTGGCAAGCTGTTTCCAAGGTAACTCCGTGAAGACAACAATGAAATTGTTGTGCCTCGGGCGATGATCTTTGCATCCGCACTCTCCACGGGAGTAGTACTGAATCATTTGACAGAGGCGAATGTTGTTTCTGTCTTCATGAAATGGGATAGAGAAACCCCTGAAAATTGCAGAGCAGTTAGTCTGTGGTGAGCAAGATACTGGAAAGAATTCTGAGTCATGGAGGCACAGAGATGTGCAACATGACAACAGAACCTTCAGTTCATAACGTGTATGCCAATCAGATATTTTAAATTTGTCTCTTTCAATTTCCGAGCACTTGGTCCATATCACTCCACACCCTTCCTCTTCATAGGTCTATCCAGTTGTCTTTATGTGTGATAATTTTAGCAGCCTCCAATTCTTCTTCTGGCAGCTCATCTCATATATGCAACCAATGTTCCTACGTTATTTTTACATAAATGATAAATGGCAAAGGACACCACTACAATACATATGTTCATTACAGGTCTACAGTTTGAAAAACAATCCTCGCCTCTTTTAAAATCAAATATGTAAACGCAAAGTACCAAGAACTCCGACACTGCTTGCAGCAGACACTCCTTGGACAGGTATGCACCGTGCGAAACACCCTGCTTTTGCATGATCAGGAGGCGGGGGCAGTGTTGGACTTGGGTAGACCAAGTTAAAAACCACACAAACACCAAACCACAGTTCGAATAAAATGCGCGAACGACTATTGGATAAACATAGTTTTAATAAAAGTAGTCAGCATGGTTACGTGAGGGGCAGGTCATGCTTCTCAAGCGGTACTGATTTCTTTGAGGACGTGAAGTGTCAGGTTGCCGATGGTCGAGTAATGGATGTGGTGTATATGGATTTCAGTAAGGCATTTGATAAGGTTGCACGTGATAGGCTCATTCAGACAGTTAGGATGCGTGGGATACAGGGAAAATTCGCGGTCCTGGCACAGAATTTGATGTCTAGAAATGAAACAGTGAGTAATCGTGGATGGACGAGTAATATCCGGCAGAGATGTGTTCTTGGGCTTCTCACTGTTGTAGGTATTTATAAATGACTTAGATGAAGAGTGGAAGGGTGGGGTGGTAAGTATGCCGATAACACAAATATCGGTAGTGTTCTAAACAGTGTCAAGGGCTGTTTAAAAGGCGAAAACAACACATTGACGCGATGCAGAGCCTGGCTGAGAAATGGCATATGGTATTCAACCCGGAAAAATGCGAAATGATTCATTTTCGAAGGTCGAATTTTAATGCTGAATACACGTTTAACGATAGAATTTTTGGAAATGCAGAGAAAATGTTGGATCATGGGGCGCACGAACGTAGATCCATGAAAGTTGCTACCCACGTTGATAGGGTTGTTAATAAGCCATACGGCGTTTTGGCATTTTGTTTTCTAAACAGGGATTGATTTTGAAAAAAAAGCGAGATATTGCTGCAGCTCTATAAAACCCGGGTTAGACAACACTTGGTATATCGTGTCTACTTGTGGTTATCATCTTTTGGAAGGGTGTACTTGCAATAGAGAGTGTGCAGAGGTGATATACCGGCACACTGCCTGGATTGGAGTTCTTGTCTCAAGAAGAGATTTTAAGTGCACTTGGACTTTTCACATTGGTGAGAAGAAGGCACACAGGTGACTTGATGAAGGCTTACAAACTGATAAGAGGCATAGAGTTGATAACCAGAGATTTTCCAAAGGGCTTAAATGTCTGTCACGAGGGATCCTACTTATACGGTTATTAGAGGAAAGTATAGTGGAGATGTCAAAGGTAGATTATTTGTGCAGAGAATTGTGGGTGCGTGGAAGATACTGTCACCGTTTATAGCGTAGTCAGAGACTTAGGGACATTAAAGAGACTGGTGTACAAGCAGAAAAACGGTAGGAAATTGAGGGGTGTGTATATTAGGTTGAAGTCATACAAGTCGTGGACAAAATTTTGCATGTCTTGGAAAAAGAAGTGAAACAGATTTAGTGGGGAATTGGGAGATCAACGTATATGGGAACGAATGTGGAAAGGTGGGACTGTGATGAACGATCAGCTGGGCTCATATTCAGTGGCAGAATGGACTCAAATGGCTGAATAGCCTAGTCCGGTTCCATATTTGCAATTCATTTCTCTCTCGCAATTGGAAACGCCAATTGTTATGGGAAATTGAGAACGCAGGTCAGAGTCGAGAGTGTGTTGCTGGAAAAGCACAGCAGGTCAGGTAGAGTCTAAGGAGCAGATGAATCGACATCTTGGGCAGAAGCCCTTCATCTGTCTTTCCTGATAAAGAGCTTATGCCCGAAACGTCGATTCAACTGCTGCTCGGTTGCTGCCTATCTGAATTGTTAATTGAGTAAATCAATCTTAACTTGAGTTATTCGAATCTTCTTTCTGAAATTGCATTTTATATTGAATCCCCTTAGTTGTCGGCTCGATCTCATAAAATATAAAAGTCAAGCAGAGTTATTCTTGCCCTTATGTTTGAATTTCCTCAACAGAAGCATAATTCTGTGAACAAATGAGTTAATCCAGTGAGGCTGTTTACCGGTGGTTATATATTATTAGATTATCATCCTATTTCTCGGTGACGACATTTGCCCTTATCTCAGTCTCGCATCGTCAGCCTGTCAACTCTGACCTGGACTACCTGGTAATCTGGAACATCCTCACATTCCCTGTATTTATACTGTCAAATTGTTGTAGATCTTTCCGAAGTCACCCTCTCACTCGTATAACATACAATGAATGTGGTCCTAAATGAACGATTCATTCACTAGTTCTGCCATTGCAGGGGTTATGCTGAAAAACATATGTTACTCTTCATCCATCACAGAAATTCTTCTTCAGGTAAGGACACCAGACTGTGCAATGTTACTCAGTTTCAGCAAGATGTCACTGCTCTGCACGCTAATCATCTCAAGATGAAGGTCAACATTCTGTTTGCCTTCATCACTGTCTGCTGCATCTGCAATGTTGACATTCTGCCCCAGGCATACGATGGACACACAGGTCTTGTGATAGTTTCCTCCTTTCCCAAACAGGAGAATCAATGTTTCGGGCAGAAGCCCGTCATCAGGAATCAATCCTGATGTGAGTGATCCTGATGTTACACCTCAGACACTGAATGCTAAACAGAAAATAACCTGTTACCTCCCACCAGGGAAGCAGTAGCATAGTGGTGTTGTCACTGGACTGTTAACCCATCGACCAAGACAACGTTATGCAGACCTGAGTCTAATTCCAGCCACGCCAGCACAAGGAAATTGAATTAAATACATGTCTGGAACTAAGAATATCGTGTTGACCACGAATCCATTGTCGATTGTTGGGGGGAAACATATGGTTCACTAATGTCCTTCAGGGAAGGAAACTGCCTTCCTCTATGGTCTGGCCGACATGTGAAGCCAGATCCCCAGTAATGTGAATGTCTCTTAACTGTAATCTGGGTAACTGGGGAGAGGCAATCAATCCTGGCTTTGGTCGCAATGCAATCCAACAGCGGCCTTAGCAATGTCCCGTACAGCTGCAACATGACCTTCCAACTCATGTACTCAATACTCTGAACAACAAAGGAAAGCATGCCAAAATGCCTTCTTCATTATCTCACCTACCTGCGATTCCACTTTCAAGGAGATGTGAACCTGCACACCGAAATCTCTTTGTTCAGCAACACTCGGTGGGACCTTACCATTAAGCATATAAGTCCTGCTTAGTTGTGCTATCCCAAAATGCAGCACCCCTCATTTATCTGAATTAAAATCCATCTGCCACTTCTCAGTCCATTGGCCCATTTCGTCAAGATCTTGTTGTAATCTGAGGTAACCCTCTTTGCTGTCCACTACACCTCAAATTTTGGTTTCATTTGCAAACTTCTTAATAGTGGCACTCTTATTGCAATTTTGTGCATTGTTATTTATGGTTTGCTGACCAAAGCTAGGTACACCAGTCTGAAGGGAGAATTCACGTTGATCAGTAATGGTCTGGATGGGACGTTGGGACATATCCCAATTGAATAAATCCTGTCTCCATCCTGTCAAATTCACGATATTGTAATTATAAACTGACACTGAGGAAGAATCCTGTCTTCCAAATCCAGGAATACTGAGTATAATTATTACTGTCTCCCTGCAGGCCACACGGAGCTGGCCTGTTAGTATAGTGATAATACCACTCCAGCATAATCTCTGCACTCACCTGTCCCACCATCACTCTCCTCAGGATTCAGGGCTGAATACCGGTTAGTTATGGAGCATAACGAACTCCCTCAAGGTTCATCAAGAAGATAGAATGGACTCGAATTATTACTTCAAGCACGTGCCAAGCACGCAATTCATTCAATTGATCCACCAATTGCTGTGCTTTTCCAGCACGACTCTAATCTAGAATGGGGATACCAGAGTTCAAGTACTTTGGATGTGTCAGTATGTGTGCAGGAGGGACTCTTGAGATTGTATGTCGACAGACCAACAAAGGGCGAGGCCATATTAGAAGCTTAACTGGATAGTGAACCCGGCCAGGTGTTATATTTGGAGATAGCATAGCAATTTGAAGATAGTGACCACAATTCAGTTATGCTTACTTTCGAGATGGAAAGGGATAGGTATATAACGAAGGACAAGAATCATAACGGGGGAAAGACAATTGTGATGCGATTTGGCAATATTTCGGATGCACAGGGTGGGGAAGGAAACTGCAGGGTAATGGGCACAATTGAGCAGTGAAGCATATTCAAAGAAAAGATACAGCGGATCCTTGATAAGTATGCACCTGCCAGGTAGGAAGTCAATTGTTGAGAGCGAGATACTTAGTTTATGTAAGAAGTTGAAGCTCTTATCAAGACGAAGAATAAGGCAAATCTTAGGATGGGATGTGATGGCTCAGTTTGGGCGATTGAGAGTTACAAATTAGCTAGGACAGACCGAAAGAGGGAACTAAGAGGAGCCAGGAGGGGACAATCGTTGGCGGATAGGATTAAAGAAAACCCACAGACTTTCTATCTTTATTTCAGGAATAAAAGAATGACAAGAGTAAGATAAGGGCCAGTCAATGATAGCACTGGGGAGTTGTGGGTGGAGTCAGACGAGACGGGCGAACACTACATGAATACTGTACGTCAGTTATTCACCCGATAAAATAGAGAATGTTGTCGAATAGAATGCGAAGATACAGACCATTGGTTGAGATTGCATTGGGGTTCACAGGGAGGAGGTGTGGGCAATTCTGGAAACTGTGTAAATAGATAAGTCACCTTGGCAGGCTGGGATTTGTCGTTGGAATCTCTGACAAGCCAGGGAGGACATTGCCAAACTTTTGGCTTTGATCTTTATATTGGCATTATCTGCATGAATAGTGCCAGGAGACTGGAGGACAGCAAATAATTACCCCTTTTTCAAGAAGGGGAGTGGAGGCTACGCTGGTAATTATAGACCACTGAAGAATACTTCGATTGAGGGCAATGTGTTGAAAAGTGGTATGAGAGATAGGATTTATAATCATCTACGAAGAAATAAATAGATTTGCAATAGTCAACACTGTTTGGTGAATGGTAGAACGTGCCTTGCAAAGCTTATTGAGTTCTTTCTGGAGGTGACCAAACACCTTGATGTCGTTTTATGTTGATTTCAGTAAGTCGTTCAATAACATTCCCCATGGTAGGCTATTACACAAATGACGAAGGCATGGGATTGAGGGTGTCGAAGTGGTTTGGATCAGAAATTGACGAGCTGAAGGAACATAGAGGGCGTTGATTGATAAGAAACATTCATCCTGGTGGGGTACTGCAAGGATCTACATTGGGTCCACAGCTGATCGTCAGTTTTGTAAATGGCCCAGATGAGGGCATGGAAAGATTGTTTAGTAAATTTGTGGATGACACTGCTGTCAGTAGAGTTGTGCATAGTGACGAAGGATGTTGTAGTTTATGGATGGGCATAGATAAGCTGCAGAATTGGGCTGTGAGATTACAAATTGAATTTAACACCGAAAACTGCGACGTGATTCACTTTAGAATGAGTAACAGGAATTCAGTGCACTGCTCTAATGGTAAGATCCTTTGTAATGCAGATGAGCAGAGAGATCTCGATGTCTGTGAACACAGATCCTTGAAAGTGCCACCCAGTTTGATAGGGTTGTTCAGAAGGCATACAATGTGTTGTTGTTATTGGCAGAGGGATTGAGTTTCTGAATCAAGAGGTGATGCTGCAGCTGTACGAAAGTCTGGTGTGGCAACACTTCGAGTATTGTATACAGTTCTCGTCACCGCATGAGAGGAAGAACGAGGAAGGTTTGGAAAGCGTTAAAAGGGAATTTACTGCGATGTTATCTGTCTTGGATGAACGAGGAAAGATTGACGGACTTGAGGCTGTGTTTGTGAGAGAGAAGAAGGTTGAAACGTGGCATTTGTGAAACATATAAGAGAATCAGACGATTAGACAGGGTGGACAGTGAGACCCATTTACTCTGATAGTGATGGCTAGAAAGAGGAGATATTGCTTTAAATTGAAGGCTGATAAATATTGGACAGATGTCACAGATCACTCCTCTACTCAGATAATCGGAGGGGCAAGAAACGCACTGCATGCAACAATAGTAGACTCGCCAAATTTAGGGGTATTAAATGGTTATTGGATAGCTATATGGGCGAGAATGGAAGAGTGTCGGTTCAATGAGCATCAGATTGTTTTCACAGACTGGTGTAACATCGAGGGTCAAATGACCTGTATTGCGCTGTAATGTTCTATATTCTTTTTCTATGTTCTGTCTTCTTCCTAGAGAATTGTAATCGCTGCCCACAAGCATTCACTAATTGGGAACATATGAGCTCACCTGAGGACATCACGTTACTCTGCGTTCAACGGTCTTTACATTTCAGTAACTTCAAGTGTACACTGGACAGATTTTTGGAAAATTTTCCAGACATTCCTTTCTGAGTGGTGTCTCAACAAGAAATGAATTAAAATAAATTTCTGGTGACACCGGCTGGACTTTGCCCAGGTACTGCCCACTTTGGAAGAAACCTTTCCATTCTCTGTTGTGTGCATGTAGTCTCGGGCTAATTTCTCACAATACTTTCGCTTTACGAGCTTAACGTTCAATACTTTGAATCCTCAAGACTGCACATAATGCTAACTATTTGCAACTAAACGGATTTCCCTTTTCCCAAATCCGTAATTTTCGCTTGACATATCACACTGAAACAGATTAAGCAGAGAACGATTACGAATCTAAATTCAAATAGTTTTTCTCATATCTATCCAAAATAGGAGTTGAAAGCAAAGCTTTCCTTTTTGTGGTTAAGTTGTACATTGTACGGGTACAAGGAACTTTGTTTTAGGTGGCACAATTTGCTAATGCAACAAAAAACTATGCAACTATCATAACGGACGTCTCCTGGGCTATCAAACTCTCCATGTCGTCAGTTGAGAGTGATGTCCACTGGTAAGTTTTATTTAAGGCATATTTGCGTTGCTATTTCAGAGGAATTAAGACATAAATAAACTCTAACAGTGATATGTTACTCCCTGCATTGAATTTCTAATAATTAGTGTTTGCTTTTGCATTGCAGTTCTTCACTAAAGCGCATATGTGCCAGTTAAAGAAACGTTTATTGTCCTTACATCTTATTATCTAGTTGCATTAACTAAATTACAACAAAACCGTGCAGATCAGCCACTTCTTGTACTTGCTGATTGAACAAAGGCTGTGAAATCCCTGCTGATCTGCAATAATCAGTTTTAGATTCTCCAGTTCTGACAAATTTAGGAACTGAGTCCTCGCATTATTGATCCAGCCTGGTTTGAATCTGCTTCTGTCGTTCAACTGAGCAGCTGGTTGCTTTTATGTCAGAGCAAGAACCTTGTACATGTCTGTGCACTGACTCATCCACCAGTTAGAAATCAGGAATTGCCTCAATGCCTGATTATTGTTCAGTAGCAATCCTAATCGTTGTACAACCTCGCAACCAATGATGCATCTTTCTGAATCGAGCTGTTTTACTGTCGTACAGAGATCAATGGCCTGGGACAGGATCACGCTCCCAAACGGGGTCAATCGCCGCTCGCACGATACAAGCATTTTCATTAATCCCACTGTGGTCTTATGCAGTCCTTTCTTCAGAGACACAAACCGATATTGAAATGATTTCAGCAGGCTCCCCTTGGTATGATTTCAGTCTTTATGTTTCCAAATAATGCTATAAATTTCTCCTTCAACCAGTCAAATACGCTGAAGGTAGTTTGAACAAAAAAATGACCTTAAGGCATTCGAGTGGCTGAGCTGCCTATTGGCAGGAGACACCAGCCACGAAGTGCACAATAAAATCTCAAACCGATTTCCATCCTTACTGTGGGTTTGACAGAGGATTTCTTCGATGTTCCCGGGTCTGGAGTGTAGAATTGTGTGTGTGCAGACATACACGCTCGGATCGAACGTCGACAATGGGATGCTGGAGTCCAGTTCTTCCATCTTCACCAGATTCCTCATTTCTGCTCCCCGCCTTATCCAGTTCCAACCTCCCAACTCGACACCACCCTCATTATCGGTCCTACCTGTCCATCTTCTATCCCACCTCTCCACTCCATCCCCCTCTCCGATCTATCACCATTACCCTAACCTCCATCTCCCCATCTCACTCTCAGCTACTTTCCCTCCTACCCCACTCCTCCAATTTATCTGTCCACACGTTGGCTCAAAAACCTCATTCCTTATAATGGGATCTTGCCTGAAAGCTCATTTCTTCTGCTTCTCTGGTGCTGCCTGACATGCTGTGCGTTTCCAGCATCACAATCTCGACTCTCATCCCCAGCATGTGCAGTCCTCATATTCTGCACAAACCATTGAATGGCGAGGGGAAGAATTGTGTAATGTACATCTTGGGCAGAAACGTCTCTCTTCAAATCTTTCAATCAGAACGCAAACAGGAAATTGGAGTTAAAAATCACACAACACCAGGTTATAGTCCAACAGGTTTAACTGGAAGCACATTAGCTTTCGGAACGACGATCCTTCATCACCTGATGGATGGTGAATTTGCAATTGCAACGAGCTGGAAAGCTGTACGAGCCACTGCCACAGTGTGAGGCTCAAGTACCGGACACAAAACCATTCAAGATGACTGACGATGTGAGTGTTGTGGGTGTCGTTGCACTCTCGCATGCAGATGACAAAAAGATAACAAGATATATGGAGTATTTTTCCAGCAAATTGAATAATCATTAACGGAAATATTATGATTGAAGAGGAAGTCATGAAATTGCTAGTCATGGGTCTGCGACTTCTTTATGCATTGACATAATCACGTAAAGTATTTGAAGAAAATTAAGTACAGAAATTCCAGACTGCTTTAATGGAGCGTATTCATGCAACCATTCCATTTGAAAATTATACACGCGACAAGACTGGACGACGAATTGCTTATATGTTGTTACAACTTTGATGAAGAAATGTTTAGTTCTAGAAATAAACAGCCCCAGTGGACAGCTGGAGTGGACGTTTGCATGGTTAAATTCAATATATGTATATATGTTGTTGTGAACTAAGAGCGGAACACAAACCGTTCAAAACTGAAGTAGTCTGCGAGTCTTGTTGGCTCATTGTATTAATTGGCGAAATGTGACGATACTTTGCCTTTATGTTGTTCTTCTTGTTGAATAGAGGTTGACAGGCGGAGGGAAAACATTTATCAATGAAGGATGAGCAAGTTAACAGCTTCGGAGGATTTAAGGTTTTTTTTCTGCAGTTGTAACAGTGGAAACAGCCTGGAAAGGTGTAGCCAGCTATCACAGACCAGCATATCTAGAGTTTAGTATTTCAGTTTTGAGATTCAGCAGAGATTGTTGTTGGAGTTTCAACAGGTTTGGAAACTAGCTGCTTTTCTTTTTGAGATTTCACTTGATGATTTTCCTTCTGGTTTGCTGGACTGACCTGTGTAACAAATCCAGTTTTGAGAATGGGTGTGTTTATGGGATGCTTCTCTATAGGAAGAGATAACTAGTACTGGATATTGTAGGTATTATTGTGTTACGTTTTCCAACAGAGTTAAGTTATTTTAAGTTCTTCCTTTTGGTGCATTTTAACTGTGTTGCTTGAATACATTGTGCTTTGAGTAATGATGAGTAGTTTGGCCAGTTGAATTGAATTTCGAAATCAACGCTTTACATTTGCCTTCAACATAAGATCAAGATGTCTCCAGGTAATTTGATGGGGCCTGGTATGGTCCGTTAACGTGTCAGACAACAAGTTCAGACTGACAGCTGGTTCCGAGTGAGGTGGCTAAATGCCAAGTCCTTTCCATGAGTCATAAAATGTGACTTGGACGGGATACCAGCCTCTGTGAAATTATTTTACCACGGATTGGGAGTGATGATGGATAGAGACACTTCTCAATGGAGTGTGAGGACTAGTGGACATAGGCATGCTAGAATTTCACAAGTAGCACGATGATGAACGTGGAGATGGACGAATGGGTTGCAGTGTTCCTTCTATCGTGGGGAAGAGTGATATTGGACATGGAGACTTTCACTTAAGATGAAAATATTAGCATTAGACATGGAGACTGTCGAATACGATGAGAGCAACTAAGTAGTGTTGGGTCTGAGTGATGATTGACATGGGCACTGTTCAAGTCGTTTGGAGAATTAATGAGAGAGATTTCCAACATATAATGGAATTAGTATCAGCCAAAGAAATGCTAGTGACAGTGTAGAGGGCGTAGACATTAATGGTTGACAATAACTCTCTCCGTTGAGATGTGTGTAACGTTGGGGTGGAATAGAGAGTGATGATCCAAATTCTCTCTTCAATGAAATGGACTTTTCTGCCACTCGACAATCGTTTGGTGGTCATCATTATACACGCAATGGACATGAGATGGCATGGTTTGGGATGGCAGAATGGCTCAGTGGTTGCACTGCTGCCTCTCAGCGCCATGAACCTGGGTTTGATTGTAGCCTAGGGCGACTGTCTATCCGGAGTTTACGCATCACGTCCCTGTTTGCGTGACTTTCCTCTGGGTGCTCGAGATTACCCCCACAATCCAAAAATATGCAGCTTAGGTGAATTGCTCATGCTGAATTGCCCATAATGCCCAAGGATGTGTTGGCCTGGTGCATTAGTCAATGGTAAATTCAGAGGAAAGGATTTGAGTAGGATATTCTTCAGAAGGTGGTTGAGAATGTGTTGGGCTGAAGGGTACTGCCGTGATTCTGGGATGAGAGAGATGGGGCTTGGCCAATAGAATGGGAGTAAAGGTGTTCTTGGGTGGCAAGAGATTGATGTGGGACAAGGAGACTGGCGGTGGAGTTGTTGTACAATGTGAACGAGAATGATGATAACTATGGGGACTGGCCAGTGAAGTGGCAGAGGTAGAGTGATTTTCGCTGAAAGTGATGCATGCCTTTTAGAAAGTCCAAAGGGATGAGAGTATTACTGAGGACTGGAGGGGTGTGAGATGAACGACACTGAGCTGATCAGTGGAATCGATGTGCTGTTGTGGATAGTGAACAGTGTGCTTTCAGACATCGTAACTGGCCAATAGGCAGAGAGTTCGTGTGTTCAGATGGGGAGAGTTACAATGTCCAAAGTGACTGGCCGTTATGGTGGGTTAAATGTTGGAGTCTGCTGTCAGTGGACAGAAATGGCAGGACAGTATTCATAGGGGCCTACTGAGGAACTATGGTGCACTTGAAGTGGTAATGATGTGGCATGGTAGGTAAACAGATCGAACACCTCGAGACTTGCCACTTGGTAGGAATGTGTGTTTTGGTGGACATTGAACTGACTATTAGGTTGGGAGCGCTGGGAGAGTGATGTTGGACCGGAGACTGGAAAATGGGATCGAATGTTGGAGGCAGGAGAGTGAGAAGAAAGATGGAGACTGCCAATGGCTTTGAAGTGTTCAAACACAGGTGACAGAAAGGTTATGGTTATGGACACTGGCCAATAGAAAGTGAGCGATGGTGTAGGGGAGAGGAATGTGCTTATATGCACTGAGACTAACCAATGGGAAGAAAATTTTGAATGGAGAGGAAGACATTGTTGCTTGACATGTAGATGGGCCAATACTATAAGTGTACAGGTGGAAGGATTTGAGCACTGTGAAGCTTCAGTTCAGCTTCAGATATTACTGGTTCCGTAATCTAGCCGTCTCCACTTCAATATGGATGTTCAATCCTTTCACAGGCCTACACCCCAGCAGAATCATATTACAGAAAAGGCTAGACCTCGCCATAAGTATGAACAACCCCTACTTTAACTCCTCTGAGAGTTTACAGTATGCACTCAAGGCTGTTTTCGTGGAGCATCAGAGGCCAAGGGGTGACCTTATTTTATAAAGTCAAAAGATGCAGAGATAGCGTAAATAGATACGGTCTTATCCCTCGAGTGCGTGAGTCGAGGACTCAAGGGCATTGGTTCCATGTGAGAGGTTAAAAGTTTGGAAGGGTCCTAAGTGGCATCTTTTTCATAGAGAGTAGTGGAGGAATGGAATGAGCTGCCAGAGGAAGTGATGGACGCTGGTGCAATTGCAACACTGAAAAGCCATCTGGACGTGGATATGAATAGGAAGGGTTTAGAGAGATGTGGGCCAAGTGCAGGCAAATCGGATTAGATTAGGTGAGGATATCTGGTCGGCATTGACAAGGTGGACCGAAGGGTATGTTTCTGTGCCATACATCTCTACAACTTTACTTATTATTCCTTAAGCCCCAGTTATGCCTGTATGTTTGTGGGACACGAAGAAGCTTCCTCGTTCCTATCCTACATGGGTCCCCACCTACAACTCCCTCTCCAGTATATCAATGGTACCAAAGATATTTTTCCCCTCTGGTCTGGAACTGGTAACGGTTGTCAGTTTTCCTTCCAACGTTCACACTGCTTTCGCATTCACCTGTTTAATTTCTGAGTCCTCCCTTCCCGTCTTCGACATCTCTTCGTAATTCTGCAGATAGACAGACCACCACTATCCTCTGCAAACCAATCTATTCCCACAGATCCCGAGACTATATGTCCTCACCCCCTTTTTTAACGGACACATTTCCATTTTCCCAGATTCTCTGTCTTCGTCATATCTGTTCAAAAGATGCCACCTTCGACAGGTGAATATCAGAAAAGTGCATCCTCTTTCCCTACTGAGAATACCCCGATACTGTGACCAAAATGTCTTTAGCCATGTCTGAACCTCAACCCTCCCCTTCCCTATGACACAAACGGTGTCGTCCATCTGGTCCTCACTTTTTATTCACAGCATTTCAACATCTAAATGATCACACGCAGCCATTTCCGTCACCCCTTCTGAGATTCCACAACCAGTGACATAATTCCCTCACCTCACTTGACAACATTCCTGAGGTTACTGCACGAAAGATCTTCAGAAAGCACCTTCGAAACCCACGATTGCTTCCATCGTGAAGGACAAGTGCAACAGAACGATGGGAATCTACATCAGCTGCATGTTCCTCTCCAAGTCACTCGCTGTTGCGACTTACAAATATATTGCCACTCTGTCATTGTCTTTGCAGAAAAATCTGATAACTCCCACTCTGAGGGCATAATCGGCCAACATAACATGGATAAAATTAAAATTCTTTCTTTACTCGAAGGGGATCGTGGACATGGAATGCACTGCCTGCAACAGTAGCAGACTCGCCGACTCTAAGGTCATGTAAATGGTCATTGAACAGACATATGGATGGAAATTGAACAAGGAAAGTTTCCTGTGTGTCCTAGATAAGTATGTACCTGTCAGGCAGGGAGGAAGATATATAACACGTCAGCCGTGGTTTACTAAGGAAGTGAAATCCCTGGTCAAGAAGAAGAAGAAGGCTTATGTTGGGTCAGATGGGCTTAATGCTTGATGCATTGTTCTGTAATGTTGGACGTAGCAGTTCAAGAATGCTGCTCACCGTGATCTTCTCAATGGCAAATATGGAAGGCAATCATTGTTTGCCCTACCACTGGCACCCACGTAACATATCCAGAGTATATTGTGAAAAATACCATTTGCATGGTTTCTGTCACCAAATGCAATGCATATACCCCTGACTGGTAACCCCCAGGATCTTGACAAATGTTGATATTTACGAATTCTGCTAATGTTGATATTGATGCATTTTGATCTTGGCGAATGTTCGTGTGGATGAAAGTTGGGAATGACGATTGCGATAATTGACGGTTGTTTACAGTAACAATATTGATATTGACAAAAGTTAGCATTGATGAATGTAGATGTTGAGGATTGTGGATATCAATAACTGTTGAAATTGACAGATGTCGATATTGTTTAAAATTAGCATTGATGAATGTGGGATATTGACGAATGTGACTACTGATTAATGTTGATATTGACGAAGGTGGATATTGACAAATGAGGTGGAGAATGAGGACTTAGATTTTGAAGTAGGTGAGCACTTTGGAGACAGCGATCATAATTCTGTCAGGTTTACTTTAGTGATGGAACGGGATAGGTCTACTCCATCGAGCAAGAGTTAAAGCTGGGGGAAGGGAAATTATGATACAACTAGGAAAGAATTAGGAAGCATAGAATGGAGAAGGAAACTGCAAGGGTTGAGCACATTAAAAATGTGGAGCTTATTCAAGGAAAATTTCCTGTGTGTCCTAGATAAGTATGTACCTGTCAGGCAGGGAGGAAGATATATAACACGTCAGCCGTGGTTTACTAAGGAAGTGAAATCCCTGGTCAAGAAGAAGAAGAAGGCTTATGTTGGGACAAAATGTGAAAACTCAGTTAGGGCGCTTGAGCGTTACAAGGAAGTCAGGAAAGTCCTAAAAAGAGAGCTCAGAAGAGCCAGTAGGAGACATGAGAAGTTGTTGGCGGATCTGAACAGGGTTAACCCTAAGACTTTCGACAGGTAAGTCAGGAATAAAAGAATGACGAGAGTTAAATTAGGTCCAATCAAGGATAATAGTGGGAAGCTGTGTGTGGAGTCAGAGGAGATAGGGGAAGCACTAAATAAATATTTTTCGACACTGTTAACTGTAGGAAATGAAAATGTTGGCGAGAAGGATTCAGAACTACTTGCATCTAGAAAAGAAGAGATTGAGATTCACAAGGAAGAACTATTAGAACTACTGCAGAGTGTGAAAATAGACAAGTCCCCAGGACCGGATGGGATCTATCCTTGGATCCTCTGGAAAGCAAGGGAAGAGATTGCTGAGCCTTTCGCATTGAACTACAAATTCATGCTTGCCTTCAGGAATAGTGCATGTGGACTGGAGAATAGCAAATGTGGTTCCCTTGTTAAAAAAGGGTAGAACATAGAACATAGAAAAATACAGCGCAGTACAGGCCTTTCGGCCCCCGATGTTGAGCCGACCAAAGCCTACCTAACCTACACTAGCCCAATAACCTCCACATGCTTATCCAATGCCCGCTTAAATGACCATAAAGAGGGAGAGTCCACCACTGCTACTGGCGGGGCATTCCATGAACTCACAACCCGCTGAGTAAAGAATCTACCCCTAACATCTGTCCTATACCTACCACCCCTTAATTTAAAGCTGTGTCCCCTAGTAACAGCTGTCTCCATTAGCGGAAAAAGGTTCTCACTGTCAACCCTATCTAAGCCCCTAATCATCTGGTACACCTCTATCAAATCTCCCCTAAACCTTCTTTTCTCCAATGAAAACATCCCCCAAGTGCCTCAGCCTTTCCTCATACGATCTTCCTACCATGCCAGGCAACATCCTCGTAAACCTCCTCTGCACTCGTTCCAATGCCTCCACATCCTTCCTATAGTATGGCGACCAAAACTGCACACAATACTCCAGATGAGGCCGCATCAGAGTCTTATACAACTGCAACATGACCTCAGGACTCAGGAACTCAATTCCTCCACCAATAAAGCCCAGTACACCATATGCCTTCTTCACAGCACTATTTATCTGGGTGGCAACTTTCAGAGATCTGTGTGCATGGACACCAAGATCCCTCTGTTCATCCACACTACCAAGTAGCCTACCATTAGCCCAGTAATCCATCTTCTTTCCTCCTACCAAACTGAATGACTTCACACTTAGCTACATTGAACTCCATTTGCCACCTTTCTGCCCAGCTCTGCAACTTTTCTATATCCCGCTGTAACCTGCCACATCCTTCTTCGCTGTCCACAACCCCACCAACTTTCGGTGTCATTCGCAAACTTGCTCACCCAGCTTTCAAGCCCCTCCTCCAGGTCATTTATAAAAATGACAAACAGCAATGGTCCCAAAGCAGATCCTTGTGGAACACCGCTAGTAACTGCACTCCAAGATGAACCTATACCATCAACTACTACCCTCTGTCTCCTTCCAGCCTTCCAATTCCTAATCCAAACCTCTAATGCACCCTCAATGCCATACCTCCGTAGTTTTTGCATTAGCCTACCATGGGGTACCTTATCTAACGCCTTGCTAAAATCCATATACAGCACATCTACTGCTTTACCCTCGTCCACTTCCTTGGTCACCTTCTCAAAGAACTCAATAAGGTTTGTGAGGCACGACCTGCCCTTCACAAAACCATGCTGACTATCCTTGATCACTTTATTCCTATCCAGATGTTCATAAATCCTATCCCTTACAATTCTCTCTAAGACTTTGCCCACAACAGAAGTGAGACTCACTGACCTATAGTTACTCGGGCTATCCCTACTGCCCTTCTTGAACAAGGGGACCACATTCGCTATCCTCCAGTCTTCTGGCACTATTCCTGTAGACAATGACGACATAAAAATCACGGCCAATGGCTCCGCTATCTCCTCCCTAGCTTCCCAGAGGATCCTAGGATAAATGCCAGGCGCCCTTGGGGCTTATCTATTTTCATCTTTTCCAGTATTCCCCAGACCTCTTCCCTACATACCTCAAGGTCATCCATTCTAATCACTTGTGACTCAATATTCACATCACCAACAGTGTCCTGTTCCTGAGTGAATACTGACGAAAAGTATTGCTTTAGTGTCTCTCCAATCTCCTCCGCCTCCATGCACAACTTCCCACTACTATCCTTCACTGGACCGATACCTACCCTAGTCATCCTTTTATTCCTGACATACCTATAGAAAGCCTTTGGGTTTTCCCTTACCCTACCAACTAAGGACTTTTCATGTCCCCTTCTCGCTGCTCTTAGCTCTCTCTTTAGATCCTTCCTGGTTACCTTATAACTCTCAATCGCCCCAACTTAACCTTCACGCCTCATCTTTACATAGGCCGCCCTCTTCCCTTTCACAAGGGATTCCAATTCCTTATTAAACCACGGCTCCCTCACAAGATCCTTAACTCCCTGCCTGACTGGTACATACTTATCAAGGACACCCAATAGCTGTTCCTTGAACAATCTTCACATATCATTTGTGTTCTTCCCTTGAAGTCTATTCTTCCAATCCACGCATCCTAAGTCATGCCTCACCGCATCATAATTTCCCTGCCCCCAGCTATAACTCTTGCCCTGCAGTGCACACTTATCCCTCTCCATCACTCGAGAAAAAGTCACCGAGTTGTGCTCACTGTCCCCGAAGTGCTCACCTACCTCCAAGTCTAACACCTGGCCTGGTTCATTACCTAGAACCAAATCCAGTATAGCCTCACCTCTTGTTGGCCTGTCTACATATTGTGTCAGGAAACCCTCCTGCACACATTGGACAAACACCGACCCATCTAACGTACTCGAGCTATAGCTTTCCCAGTCAATATCTCGGAAGTTAAAGTCCCCCATAACAACTACCCTGCTACTTGCACTCTTCTCCTGAATCATCCTCGCAATACTTTTCTCTACTTCTCTCGGACTATTAGGAGGCCTGTAGAAAACTCCTAACAGGGTGACCTCACCTTTCCTATTTCTAACCTCAGCCCAAACTATCTCAGATTGCGAGTCTTCCTCCATCGTCCTTTCCACGTCTGTAATACTATCCTTGACAAGCAATGCCACACCTCCCCCCCCTTTTACTCCCATCTCTGACCCTGTTAAAACATTTAAACCCTGGAACCTGCAACAGCCATTCCTGTCCCTGTTCTACCCACGTCTCTGTAATGGCCACAACATCGAAGTCCCAGGTACCAAACCACGCTGCAAGTTCAGGTAGTC